>NC_135957.1:67370697-68056947 GCF_053455715.1 Rhinoraja longicauda | reverse complement strand
GCTATCTGGAAAATGGCAACTTTATGGATGACACAATCTGGTAGGTCTGATAGCATTGTAAAATTCATGAGTTCATAGGTTGTTGGAGCAGAATTATCCCATTCGGCATGGTGGCGCAGCGGTAGAGTTTCTGCCTTACAGCGAATGCAGTGCCGGAGACTCAGGTTCGATCCTGACTACGGGCACCATCTGTACGGAGTTTGTACGTTCTCCCCGTGACCTGCGTGGGTTTTCTCCGAGATCTTCGGTTTCCTCCCACACTCCAAAGACGTACAGGTATGTAGGTTAATTGACTGGGTAAAAATTGTCCCTAGTGTGTGTAGGATAGTGTTAGTGTGCGGGGATCGCTGGGCGGCGTGGACTCGGTGGGCCGAAGGGCCTGTTTCCGCGCTGTATCTCTAAATCTAAATCTAAAAGTCTACTCCACCATTCACTCATGGCTGAACTATCCTTCCCTCTCAACCCCATTTTCCTGCCTTTTCCCCATAACCCTTGACACCCTCAAGAACTTATCAATCTCCGCCTTAAAAATATCCATTGACTTGCCCTCCACAGCCTTCAGTGGCAACATATTCCACAGACTCACCACCCTCTGACCAAAGAAATTTCTCCTCATCTCCTTTCTAAGGTACATCCTTTTATTCAGAGCCTATGGCTCTGGTCCTAGATTCTCCCACGAGTGGAACCATCCTCTTCACATCCACTCTATCCAGGCCTTTCATTATTCGGTAAGTTTCAATGAGGTCCCTCTTCATCCTTCAAAACTCCAGTGAGTACTGGCCCAGTGCCATCAAATGCTCATCATATGTTAACCTACTCATTCCTGGGATCATTCTTGTAAACCTCCTCTAGACCCTCTCCAACGCCACACACCCTTCCTCAGATATGGGGCCCAAAACTTTATTATTGATTCGACTTGAACGTTTTTTGGGAATCTTGCACCAGCACTCCCAAGTCCCTTTGCACCTCCTATTTCTGCATTGTCTCCCCATTTAGAAAATAGTCTACGCCTTTATTCCTACTACCAAAATGCATGTCTCCATACTTTGCTACGCTATATTCCATCTGCCACTTCTGAGCCCACTCTGCCAACCTGTCCAAGTCCCTCTGCAGAGTCCCTGCTTTCTCTATACTATCTGCCCCTCCACCCATCTTCACATCATCTGCAAACGTGGCCACAAATCATTGATATACAATGATAATAACAACATTTTCACCCAGAACTTGCACCCTTTTTTTTTAATGATTTTAGAATATTGGTGCGATATTTAAAAAAATACAACTGAGCCAATGTGACTTCAAATGTGAAAGACATCTTCTTGAACTTTACAATGGCCAATGTTCAGTCTGAAAAAAAAAAATCTTTGAGGAGATTTAAATGAATAATTTTCACCAAATGTGATTTGATGGCAGTCAGAATAATACACCAAACTCATGAAAAATACCATGGAAAAATATGAACTTATGAATGTATGAATGTCTGTGCAGAAAATTGATATTAAAGAAATTCAATGTCAGGTAAGAATTTTGAAGATAAATTGACCCAGTAATTATGCCAACGTGAAACAAATGGCAATCCTGGTGCACGCATTGTAAGAACCCACTCCAAGAACAACATAAAGTGGATACAGAGGCTGGCAATCCTACAGAGGCATCAACTGGAGAGTTTAACTCCACATCCAACAATCTGGACATTCCCAAACCCACCCAAAGTTGCTAACATCCACAAGTGTGACTTTTCTGGGAGATCCATTGTTTTAGAATCATCAAGTCATACAACACAAAAACAATCCCTTTGGCCCAACCCAAAATGCCTCATGAAAGCTAATCCCATTTGCCCGTGTCTGGCCCGTATCCCTCTAAACTTTCCCCATCCATGTATGTGTCCAAGTGTCTTTTAATTGGTGCTATTGTTTCTGCCTCAACTACCTCCTCTGGCAGGTTGTTCCATATACCTACCACCCTCTGAGTAAAAAAGTTGCCCCTCAGGTTTGTGTTAAATTTTGCCCCTCTTACCTTAAACATTGGCCTCTTGTTATTGATTCCCCTACCCTTGATAAAAGACTGTGTGCAGTCACCCTGTCTATTCCCCTATGTTTTTGGTCATGGTTTAAATTGTTCTTGCACCATGACTTTATTTTTACATATCACTATCCAATTTATTTCACCTCTTTTCAAGTATCCTGTCACCTGCACAAACCTGATGTTCCCCAGTCCTGCGTGTATTCATTTCCATTTTACCAGAGAAGGTCCATGCCCGCACGATGGTCCAATGATCCTTACTTCTTTGAACTGAGAATGAAACAGTGCCCCTTTGCCATCTTTATCTTCCAAGTCGAACTTGTTCACTTGACTCCACTTCCTTTAAACAGAAGGTTTTGATACATGAAGATGTCTGGGCTTGGCTTATTGTTGTCCCATGGTTAGATGAGTGGAGTAATGTTTCTTCCAGTCCTGCTCAGCATCCCTCCTTACCTTTACTTTCCATACATTGGTGAATTTATCAGTGCTGTGTTCTGCTCGCACACTAAATTAGCAAATGTCATCAACTTAACTGCCAGTTTCCACACTCTGCATCTCTTCAAATCGTAAATCACCAACACTTCCCTTCCACACCTACATCTCCATTTATGGTGATAGGCTAGCAACCGATCACATTAACTTTCTCTCCTATTACACATTGACTCTGGCTGAATTCTTTAACATGACTCCAATAAATCTTATTATCTCGAATAACAGAATCTCAGTTTTGAGGAGCCCCATTATTGTGCGAGTTCAGCAATTTTAGAGTGATTCCTCCATTGCCATTTGCAGATTCTCTTGGTCCATCTTTCATGATTAAGCAGACAAAAACTGTATTCTCTTGAATTTAGAAAAATTAAAACTATTCTAATTTTTATCAGAGTTTATCAGGGTAGATGCAAGGCTCATGTTTTCTTAGCCAGGGTTTTGAGAATTTCCCTCTCATCTTGATCCTGAATGGTTATCAACATATTGAGTCCTGTGAGGCAGCAAAGTTCTACACACAGAGGATAGTGAGTCATTGGAATTCACTACCCATGACAACTGTTGAGAGTCAGATACAGGATATATCCATAGAACATAGAAAGACACAAAACGCTGTTGTAATTCAGCGGACAGGCAGCATCTCCGGAGTGAAGGAATGGGTAACGTTTTGGGTCGAGACTCATCTTCAGATCTTAAGAAGGGGCTCGACCTGAAACATCACCCATTCTTTCTCTCCAGTGATGTTGCCTGTCCCGTTGAGTTACTCCAGCATTTTGTGTCTATCTTCGGTTTAAACCAGCATCTGCAGTTCCTTCCTACATAGAACATAGCAAAGTATAACTCAGAAACAGGACCTTCGGCCCATACTGATGACAAGCGAAACTAATATAATCTGCCGGCACATGATCCAGACCCCTCCATAACCTGCATATCCATGTGCTTATCTAAATGCCTCTTAAATCTACATTTTATTTTGCAATCAAAGAATGTGGGTTTTGGTATGGAAATGGCACTGAGGTAAAAGATTGGCCTCATTAGATTCTTATGAAATGGTTCATCAGTTGGAAGGACCCAGAAGCCTACTCCTGACTCTATATCTTATATTTTTTGTTCATGACAAATTTAGTAATGCCTTATTCACAAAATACTGGAGTAACTCAGCAGTATTCAGACTGAAGAAGGGTCTCGACCCGAAACGTCACCCATTCCTTCTCTCCCGAGATGCTGCCTGACCTGCTGAGTTACTCCAGTATTTTGTGAATAAATCGATTTGTACCAGCATCTGCAGTTATTTTCTTATATTAGTAATGCCTTAGTTCTATGTCTAGGCAACATAGATTGTTAAATAAAATAAACATAATGGTATAAATCAAAACATCGCATTGTCTTTGATTCAATTTTTTTGTTGACAACTCACGATTGCAAAGTTCTTTATTGGCCTCAATTTGCCCTTCAGATTCTGAAAACTCAAACACGCCATTATCACTATATCTAGATTTATATTGCTCAATGCTTTGACACCCTTCTGATACATTGCTTTGTCATTTTTATAAACAAATTAGAATGTTCATTCTAAATGTTATTCGCTTATCATGTTTCTGTACCCTGTAATTGGATCGATTGTAATCATGTATTGTCTTTCTGCTGACTGGTTAGCACGAAACAAAAGCTTTTCACTGTACCTCGCTCGGTACATGTGGCAATAAACTAAACTGATACTGATACAAAACTGATGACATTTAACGCAGCTGAATGGAGGGAAAATGTCCTTTGTAAAATAGGTAGATTAGGGCTCAACAGCACACTTCCTCCATATTTTCGTTGAGGTACGTAAATATCATACAAGACTCAAAGCTCTGGCATTCTTGAAAAAGATTTTTAAACGTCCATTGAAAAATCTTTTCCAGGAGCCACAGCTTAACCTTCCGATATGTTATCGAATAATTGCACTGCCCACGCAAAGAAAATTATTACCCAAGAGAGAATGGACTTGTGTGTTATCATTGGGAAAGTGGAGGAAACAGGAAACCATTATGGGAGTGGATTGTGGATAAGGCATTGAAGCTTTATAAGTAATTAGAACTGCAGACCATCAAGCCATGGGTCATTGATTGAATAAGGGTGGTTGAATAGAACTTTCTCCCACTAGATTATGGCAAACACAGTTTTGATTGTTTGTACTTAATGCCTTCAGATATCCATTAACGGGAAACAAAATCACCTATCAGGTCAGGATCTATATGATGTTGTAGGTAATCAACTTGTTGTTTATGTCATGGATTGACTGCATCAAACTCCTTTCCTTGCCCATTAAATTTACTGTGTTATTAATCTTAGTCTGTTTGCTGAAGGAGTCTATTCTACAGTATTGTGGCAGCAGTCCACTTCTATAAACATCATTACAAGTGACATGCAGGATTGCATGCAGCTAAATTACAAATGTTAAAACCATGAGTATAAAAGGTATGTAACAAAATAAAATAATTGAAAATATTGATTGATTCTTTCTTATACTGCTGATTCTTAAGTCTTTAACAAACATGGCGCAGCGGTAGAGTTGCTGCCTTACAGCGAATGCAGCACCGGAGACTCAGGTTCGATGCTGACTACGGGCGCCGTCTGTACGGAGTTTGTACGTTCTCCCCGTGACCTGCGTGGGTTTTCTCCGAGATCTTCGGTTTCCTCCCACACTCCAAAGACATACAGGTATGTAGGTTAATTGGCTGGGCAAATGTAAAAATTCCCCCTAGGGTGTGTAGGATAGTGTTAATGTGCGGGGATCGCTGGGCGGCGCGGACCTGGTGGGCCGAAGGGCCTGTTTCCGCGCTGTATCCCTAAATCTAAAAATCTAAAAAATCTCAGCTGAAGTACTGAAATCGGTACATTTCCCACAGAGCTGGCAATCGTATGAAAGAACGTTTATGATAAGATTCACCATTTGTTTAATTTATAATAATTACCGTTGTGATTAAATGAAGGATTTTCGGGGGAAAAATGCCCTCTGCCTGATGGTTGTGATGACAACATTCCTAAACAGATAAATATTTTTCCTTGCCCTGTCAAGTGTACAGTATGGATCAAATGATCGCAGAACTCACCATAACGAGTTGTCAAAACCCACACCTTCAGAGAACAGCCGCTTTACAAGCTATATGGTGCCAGAATGACTTTTTAATTTGCCATATGCTCTAGCTTAGCAGTCTTGTACTGTGAGCACTTGAAACACTTTCTGTGCACAATCTGCATGCCATCTTAGGTGGGAATAATTGACATGTCTTATTTAACATATACCACAATCTTTTGAGGTATATTGGCTTAACTAAATGTATGAGGCAAGTCTTATTATTGAATATCGAATCTGCAATATATGCCATATTGCAATATAGGAATGCTTGAGATACAGTGAAAATAACAAAAATATTTAGTTTTTAGTATTTTTTAGTTTTAGAGAAACAAACCGAGTCCGCGCCGACCAGCGATCCCCGCACGTTATAGCAGGATCTTGATCAGCTGGGAAAGTGGGCCGAGGAATAGTTAATAGAGTTTAATGAGAAAAGTGCAAGGTGTAACAGTTTGGGAAATCAAACCAGGGCTGGACCTTCACAGTGTAGGAAGGAACTGCAGATGCTGGTTTAAACCGAAGATAGACACAAAATGCTCTCGTGGTCATTATCAAACCCGGGTGGAATGGGTGATGTTTCGGGTCAAGACCCTTCTAAAGAGGGTCTCGACCCGAAAAGTCGACCATTCCTTCTCTCCAGAGATGCTGCCTGTCCCGCTGAGTTACTTCAGCATTTTGTGTCTATCTGCTGAATCTTCACAGTAATTGGTAAGGCCCTGGGAGTGTTGTAGAGGAATCTCAGAGTACAGGTACATAGTTCCCTGAGAGTGGCATCACAGGTAGACAGGGTGGTAAAGAGGGCTTTAAGTACATTGGCCTTCATCAGTTAGAGTATTGAATATAGAAGTTGGGACATATTACAGTTGTACAAGATGCTGCTGAGACCACAATTTGAATACAGTATTCAGTTTTGGTCACACAGCTATACGAAGGATAACATTAAGCTGGAAAGGGTGCAGAGATTTATGAATTGGCAAGACATAAGGGCCTGAACTATAGGCAAAGATTGGACAGCACAGGTGGCTGTGATAATCTTAATAGGAGAATAAAATCATGAGGGTAAGGGAATCAAGAACAAAAGGACATAGGTTTAAGGTGAGAAGGGCAAGGTTTAATACAAACCTGAGGGGCAACATTTTTACTCAGAGGATGGTGGGTATATGGAATAAACTGCCAGAGTAAGTAAGTGAGACAGGTTCTATAACAACATTGAAAAAGAAACATGGATAGGTACAGGGATAGGAAATGTTAGAGGGATATGTACAAAAGGAACTAACTTTGATGGGACATTGTGGACGACATTCCCGAGATGAAACAATGGCCTGTTTCTGTGCCAGATGGCTCCATGATTCTAGGCGATCTGCAAAAGGTTCACAAGTAAAACTTGATGACGTATGTCATGGGGCATCAAAATGTTGCATGTTAATAAGCCAATCTTTCCTTGGCAAATTCCCAAACACTTTCCATCTTTTGCTGCAGCTATTCCAGGTTCTGTGCAGGGTCATGGTGGACCGTCCTTGCACCACCTCCTACAAGTGGACATTCATGTTGCCATCAATAATTCAATCAGTCAAACGAAAGTTCGCGGCCTGAAATATTGCCTATCCATTCCCTCCACAGATGCTGCCCGACCTGTTGGGATCCTCCAAATCATGAGTGTATTTACTCAAGATTTCAGCATCTCCATGAGGTTGGCAGTTCTTGTGTCTGGATTCATTTTGTCATCCTTCAATCCCTTGGGTATTGTATTGGTTCACACATACCTGCATACACAATGCTTCTCTGTGCATCTATTTACCTTTATTGTATGCAAACCTTTTTAAGTTCAATTTACTAGCCAGAGTTTCCAACTCAGCTGTTACGTTTGTTCTTACATAAGGTACAGACAGCTATTAACAATAACTTGAATCAGCTGACCAAACAAAACAGCAGAATTTGGCTGACTGCACTATTAGCCAGCATTATTCTGGCACCTGGACAGAAAACAAAAGTAAAGATGTTTTGTGGTGATAATCAGCCATTATTTATGGGGTGAAAATTCAGAAATACACGCGTGGATGGGTGGAAGGAGTATAGCTTGGGAGAAATGTCAAAGGTGCGTGGACCTATTGCACAGGGTATCTGAGTGGCTTCAGTTTAAGAAGGTCCCGGAATCTATTTGGTTTACTTTACTATCTACGTTTTAACAAACTTAATTTCTGCTGCTGCCAAACTTCACAGCAGCAGCTCTGACACAAAAGAGTGAAAGGCAATTAAGCTGAGACAAACTGTTCCATTTATGTTAGTTTTAACACATTTCCTAGGCAATTAGTATCCTCATTACCGGCTGCTCTTAATTGAAGGTGCATGGGAAATCTCTCTTCAAATAACTGGTTAATTCATATCCTGGTCTGAGCTCATTCTTCCTGTAAATAAGATGGATATTTGTTATTACACACCAAAGTAGCAGAGTACTTATCTCGATGCTCCCCATTCAGACTGCTGGGTTGCAATGGCACACATGTAGAATAATTTTGTGAAGTTACAAGCTAGTAAGTTCTGTTTCATGATGTTATTAGGGCACCTGCATTATAAAAAGGGAGAGGAAGTCAAACAGGAATGCTATAAACATATTGTGAACACATTATAAATAACACATTAAAGGACCGCAGCAACTTCTCACTTGTGTTCTCAACTACTGTTATTAGGAAGCAAAAAGGGTGATTTCCTGATTTGCAGAAACACTTTAGACAGTTTTCTGGCTGTAAAGGTGTTGAGCTACCACTAAGAAGGAAAGGTTCAATTTCCACCAAACTGCATCTGTACATACAACATCTATCAAAATGTTAGTTGAAACTGTTCAAGACTATCTCAACCAGCAAAACGAGTTGCTTTCCAGATTCCAATGTACAGCAGAATGATAAATGACCATTCACTGGCGATGGTAAAGATCGCTACATGGAGCATAGGAGGCTGAAGAGTGGCAGAGATAAGGTAAATAGGTGAGGTCTTTTCCGCTGGGGTGGTGGAGTCTAAAACTAAAATTATAGCTATGAGAGAGAGGAAAGATTTGAAAGGGACATGAGGGGCAATGTTTTCACACAGCGGGTGGTGTGTGCAGTAAACAAGCTGTCAGAGGAAGTGGTAGAGGCAGCTCCAACTACAGCATTTAAAAACTGTAGTTTTGGGTGGATTTGGGCCTCGTGCTGACTATCTTAGTTAGACAACTTGGTTGACAGAGAAGAGTTGGGCCGAAGGCACTGTTCGTGTGTTGTGTAACTCCGCCTCTTTGATGATATAACTTGCCTTCCTTTTCAGTGATAAAAGTTGCATGCAATAAAGTTCACAGAGAATGGCAGGGCCCCGAGAGTATAGTAAAGCAGAGAGATCTAGGAGTGCAGGTACATAGTTCCTCGAAAGTGGCATCACAGGTGGATAGGATGGTCAAGGTGACCTTTGGTGCATTCGCCTTCATCAGTCAGGATATTGAGTATCGAAGTTTGGAGGTCATGTTTTAGTTGTACAAGACATTGGTGAGTCTGCATTTGGAGTATTGTGTTCAGTTCTGGTCATCCTTCCATAGGAGGGATGTTGTTAAGCTGGAAAGAGTGTAGAGACGATGTATGAGGATGTTGCCAGGACTTAAGGGCCTGAGCTAGTGTGAAACATATAAAATTCTTAAGGGGTTGGAGAGGCTAGATGCGGGAAGATTGTTCCCGATGTTGGGGGAGTCCAGAACCAGGGGTCACAGCTTAAGGATAAGGGGGAAGTCTTTTAGGACCGAGATGAGAAAACATTTCTTCACACAGAGAGTGGTGAGTCTGTGGAATTCTCTGCCACAGAAGGTAGTTGAGGCCAGTTCATTGGCTATATTTAAGAGGGAGTTAGATGTGGCCCTTTTTGCTAAAGGGATCAGGGGGTATGGAGAGAAGGCAGGTACAGGCTACTGAGCTGAATGATCAGCCATGATCATATTGAATGGCGGTGCAGGCTCGAAGGGCCGAATGGCCTACTCCTGCACCTATTTTCTATGTTTCTATAGGGGACCTTGGTCAGCATGGGCAAGCCGGGCCGAAGGGCCTGTTTCCGTGCTGTGTGGCTTCATAAGGAAATTTGTGATCTCAGTTGTCCCATCACAAGAATCAGAAAACCCAGTATCCTATTTACAATGACCAGAAGTGTTAGGATAATACAAACAATTTAAATATCTGACTTTTCATACTGAGTGGATTGAATGAATAATGAGAGATTAAATTGACCCACTTATAAGAAAATGGAGCAGATTAGCATTTGTGAAGATGAGAAAATGGATCACTAACATACTGTTTAAGTTTGATGTGTGTGTATGGATTGTAACACTTGAATTGCAAATAATTTGATAGTATACTTAACAGAATTAGTTAACCCAGAAATTAATTGCTTTTCATAATTTAATTTATGCCGTTTGAAATTATGCTGTCATGTGTGTAATGCTGATTTGTTTTGCTAATTTGCTCTCAACGCAGAACTTCAAACTGTTGGCAAGATAACAATATAAATGAGAAGGCATTTTTGCCTCTGACAACAGACAATAGACAATAGGTGTAGGAGTAGCCCATTCGGCCCTTCGAGCCAGCACCACCATTCAATGAGATCATGGCTGATCATTCTCAATCAGTACCCCGTTCCTGCCTTCTCCCCATACCCCCTGACTCCGCTATCCTTAAGAGCTCTATCCAGCTCTGGAGGAAGTAAAGTCCAGAAATAGGATTCGCCCTTCTTTGCAGCACTAAGCTGTTGTTGCATATTGTGTCCTGAAGATCACTCTTGCCAAAACAGAGGTAGACAAAAAATGCTGGAGTAACTCAGCGGGCTAGGCAGCACGTTTGGAGAGAAGGAATGGGTGACTTTTCGGGTCGAGACCCTTCTTCAGACCACAACATAAATCGGTTCTTGCCACAACATAAATCGGTTGCCATGGAGAAGTGGGAAGCTATGGGGGAAAGGGAGAGAGGTCAACAGCTCATGTGACAAGTACATGGTACAGTTCCATGGATAGGAAAGGTTAAGAAGGATACTAGACCAAGTTGGGCCCAAACCTCTCCTGCATTGGTGCAGCACTCTCTCCTTCCCCCCTCCCCCCTCCCCCTCTCCCCCTCCCCTCCCCCTTCCCTTCCACCCCCACTCCATCCCCCTCAACCCCCCTTATCCTCCCTCCCCCCCTCCCTCCACCCCCTCCCTCCCTAGGAGATAGATTTAAACTTTAAAATGTGAATAACTTTTAAAAATGTAACACCTATTTCAATAGCACCAAAGGGACAACGGTGAGTAAGGTGGGCCTAAAATTGTTGCGCTATTGTGTACTGTTTTGGCTGTAGTTCAGGAACAAACAAACAAACGAATGAAAGTTTTAGTATATAGATGGATCAAACGTAGGCTGGGTTGAGTAGTGTAGATGGGGCATGTTGGTCGGTGTGGGCAAGTTGGGCCGAAGGCCTGTTTCCATGCTGTATGAGTCTATGACTAGAACATGGTATTGAAATCTGTTGCAGAAAACAGAAGTTAAAGCAAAGGTTATTTTACATGCACGGCTGACACCATCACCACTGTCTCCTGCCAGGTTCTGCAAATGCAACTCAGCATTATCTGAGAGAGGAACACCCCCCGAGAAGATATGATTGATTGGGGATTCACGTCACAGGGTGTTACACTGCAAACTAGCTAGTTTTATTCCGGCAACAAGCAAAGGGAATTGCAGGCACTTGTTGTGGTGGTGAGGGTGGAAAGAAATGAAACATGTCCAATGCTCCAGTGGACAAGGGTGAGGATGTTTCCATGATAAGGTTGCTCAGTGAGATGGTTAGAGAACACCATATTTAGGATATCACAAAATGCTGGAGTAACTCAGCGGGTCAGGCAGCATCTCAGAAGAGAAGGAATGGGTGACGTTTCGGGTCGAGACCCTTCTTCAGACTAATATCAGGGAAGGGGGCAGGACAAAGATAGGATGTAGTTGGCGACAGGAAGACAGTGGGAGAACTGGGAAGGGGGAGGGGAAAGAGAGGGACAGAGGAACTATCTGAAGTTATAGTAATCAATGTTCATACCGCTGGGATGCTGTTTCTCCAATTTCCGGTGGGCCTCACTATGACCATGGAGGAGGCCGATGACACAAAGGTCAGACTGTGGGAGGGGGAGTTGAAGTGCTGAGCCACCGGGAGATCAGGTTGGTTAAGGCGCACAACGAAGGTGTTGAGCGAAACGATCGCCGAGCCTTTGCTTGGTCTCGTCGATGTAGAGAAGTTGACATCTGGAACAGCGGATACAATAAATGAGGTTGGAGGAGGTGCAGCTGAACCTCTGCCTCATCTGGAAAGACTGTTTGGGTCCTTGGATGAAGTCGAGGGGAAAGGTGTGTAAGATTTGAGAAGTTTTCCCTCATTCTGAAATCAACACAAAACCAAAGAGCTGCAGTTTGGACATTTTAAACGGGAGACTGGGGCTGATAGCGGAGAAAGGCTGCAGTCAGTTTACCAAAGGATGTCACAATCTGTGGGTCCTAAAGTGGCTGCAGGACCTCGTGACCAGCCACAAAAGGTAAAAAACCTTACAACCCAGTCTCTAGGTTTCTGCAAAGCCACGGCCAGAACAAAGGATGGGTATTGGCCATGCAGAAACCTACGAAACCAGGTCGGAGTCCAGACACTGGGGCGCTGACATCAGCATACTCACAATGCCCCAAGCCGACCTAAACAGTTCATCTCAGTGAGGGGGCACAATAGCCCATAGAAAACTACCTGGTAGGTGATGGGAAACCAGTTAACACCCATCACCTCACAACGAAATCCCAATTAACACCGTCTGGCCATCCCCGGTATCCCCGAACATAAGCGCAGATCAGAAGAAAACCTCATACATATCTTTTTGAACAACGAGATTCCAAGATCTGGCGGGAGATAGGACGGGTCAGAAACAGTATAACTGGCCACTACTTTTGGGTGAAAAAGTTAAGTCAACTCGAGAAGAAAACCTGCAGGGAACGCAAGCAGGCAAGTCAAGAAGTTAAGACGGACAGAGGCAAGAAGCGCAGAGAAAACCGGGTTCGAAGTCAACTGAAGTCAAGAAGAAAGTCGGAAAGAAGAACGGATGCAAGAGAGAAGAACAGGCACGCAACTCGAGAAGAAATACTGCAAAACGAACAGCCAGTAACCCCAGTAATAGCCCCATGGTGAGCATGCACTCCAAATCCTACATATCCTGGACATAGTTTAGTGTAGAGGGGAGGGTGGTTGTGAATAAACGTTGGGTGTGTATTAAAATATGTGTTGGTCAAGGTTGCGATGCGTCGTACGTTCCCCATCTTACAGTCGTGTATGTGTCTTGCAGAAGTGTGTCTAAGAATTCATAAGTAAAAGGGTATTCGTGTATATGTTTTGTGGAACTGTGTGTTTCAAGAAATCAGCGAGAAAGGCATTCGGGTATCTGTCCTGTGGAACTGTGTGTGTTTAATGATTCATAGTTATAAGTATTCGAGAAAGGTATTCGGGTATCTGTCCTGTGGAACTGTGTGTGTTTAATAATTCGTAGTTATAAGTATTCGTGTGATTCGGTATGTGTTTCATAGACAGGTATTATGGAACTGTATAAGTATTCATGGACAATAGTCCCAAATGCTGAATAAAAGCCTTTTCATTTAAACCCTGGTTTTGAAATCTGGTCTGGTTGAATTTTTTCTGCACTATAAGAGCTCCTGCACCTAAGTCCAGTGTCTAGAACCGTAAGGGGTGAGTGGGTCGAACCACTCACGGGGAACCAGTGTGCACGGCCTGGTCAAAGGATCAGAGCAAGGCACGGGGACCTTAGGTCGGGCGAAAGCTCGGCGCAGAAACCCCTTACAGGTGTTGCATCTCCTGCGGTTGCAGGGGAAAGTACCTGAGGAGGTAGTGGTTTGGGTGGGAAGGGACAAGTAGACCAGGGAGTTATGGAGGGAACGGTCTCTGCAGAAAGCAGAAAGGGGAGGAGATGGGAAGATGTGGCCAGTAGTGGGATCCTGTTGGAGGTGACGGAAATGTTGGAGGATAATTTGTTGGATACGCTGGCTGATGGGGTGGAAGGTGAGGACAAGGGGGATTCTGTCCTTGTTACGAATGGGGGGAGGGGGAGCAAGAGCGGAGCTGCAGGATTTAGAGGAGGCCCTTGTGAGAGCCTCATCTATAATGGAAGAGGGGAAGCCCTGTTTCCTAAAGAATGAGGACATCTCTGATGCCCTAGTGTGGAACACCTCATCCTGGGCGGAGATGCGGCGTAGACAGAGGAATTGGGGGTAGGGGATAGATCTTTTACATGGCACAGGGTGGGAAGAAATGTAGTCAAGATAGCTGTGGGAGTCAGTATGTTTGTAGTAGATGTCAGACACTAGTCTGTCTCCTTGGATGGAGATGGTGAGATCCAGAAATGTTAGGGAGATGTCGGACATGGTCCAAGTATATTTAGGAGATGACAGGCCGTGTACCATTCCCAAGCTCTCACAGGTGGTTAATGTACCCTGGACACCTTGTCCTCAGCTATCGATGTCAAATGTACACGCTTGCTAGCCGTTGGTGATAATCCATCACAGAGTACCCACTGGGTCAGGCGGCAGTTCGGGCGCCACAGTGGCGCAGCGGTAGAGTTACTCCCTCACACCGCCAGACACCCGGGTTGGATCATGACCACGAGTGCTAGTTGTGCAGAGCTTGGATGCTCTCACTGTGACTGTGTGGGTTTTCTCCGGGTGCTCCGGTTTCCTCACACATTCCAAAGTCGCGCAGGTTTTGTCGGATAATTGACTTGGTAAAATTGTAAATTGTCCCTTGTGTGTGGGATACAACTAGTGTATTATCATCGAGGGTGATTGGTTAGCACGGACTCGGTGGGCAGAAGGGCCTCTTTTTGTGGTGGGGGGGAGGTTGGGGGAAACTTTTTTAATCTCTTACCTCGACGGAGATGCAATTTATTTCCGTATCGTATCTCCGGCCGCCTAACATAGTGGAGTTGGCGGTCTCTTGCTGGGGACTGACTTCGGAAGCTCCAACCGCGGGTGCTTGCAGACTTAACATCGGGGACCTGGCGATCCCTGTCAGAGATCGACCTCAGAACTCTAACTGTGGGAGCCTGCGGTCTTTAACATCATGGAGCTCGCAGTCCCTGGTTAGGGACCGACTTCGGGAGCTCCAGGCCTCAGGAGCTTCAACCACCCTGTCGCAGGATCTTCGATCGCCCCGACATGGGAGCTTCGATCGCACTGACATGGGGGGCTTCGACCGCCACGATGTGGGGGCTTCAATTGCCTGCTGCGGGAGCGTCGATCGCCCCAACTGCGGATGGTTCGACTGCCCCGATCATGGGAGAGTAACGAGGAAGAAGATTAGACTTTATTGCCTTCCATCACAGTGAGGAATGTGGGGAATGCGCTGTGGTGGATGTTTATGTTAAATTTTATGTAGTTGTGTGTCTTGTTGCTTTTTTTTAGTATGGCTGTATGGTAAATCGAGTTTTACTGTACCCTAATTGATACACGTGACACTAAACAGACCTTTCAACCTTTGAAACTTTGAACTACAAAGATGTACAGGTTTGTAAGTTAAATAACTTGGTAAAATTATAAATTTATTTGAATGGAATTGAATTGAATACTTTATTGTCACATGTGACAAGTCTCAGTGAAATATTTTGCTTGCAAATATTTGCCACGTAAGGACGTCCCTATTTTTTCAGTCAGAGAGTTGTGAATCTGTGGAATTCTCTGCCTCAGAAGGCAGTGGAGGCCAATTATCTGAATGCATTCAAGAGAGAGCTAGATAGAGCTCTTAAGGATAACGGAGTCAGGGGGTATGGGGAGAAGGCAGGAATGGGGTACTGATTGAGAATGATCAGCCATGATCACATTGAATGGCGGTGCTGGCTCGAAGGGCCGAATGGCCTACTCCTGCACCTATTGTCTGTTGTCTATTGTCTAATGTGTGTAGGATCGTATACATGCGTGGGAATCACTGGTCGGCAACGGACTCGCGGGGCCAAATGGCCTGTTTCCGCGCTGCATTTTTAAACTAAACTAACCTAAACCTGGTGAAATCATGCAGTGGTCCTCACCTAGGCAGTACACATGTGGCGGCCCGTTTTGGCCCCAGCAAAACCCTGATCACCCATGAGCAGATCATGAGTGATCAGGGCTAAATAATTGCTACACGTCAGCCACATTCTGTTGTGTTCAGAGAGCAGATAAGTGTTTTGCATAAACAGATCACTATGCTACCGCAACTGATACATGGAGCGCAGGAGCAGGGACATTTATCTGTCCCCTCACTCTCACCACCGCTCCTCATCAGAACCGGTATCCTATACAGATCACACAGACGACTGACTGTGCGCAAAACATTGAAGGTAGCAGGAATGTGACACTCGTGACTGGACACTTCATTAGTGAGAGGGGCAGAATTAGGCCATTCGGCCCATCAAGTCTACTCCGCCATTCAATCGTGGCTGATCTATCTCTCCCTCCTAACTAATTCTCCTGCCTTCTCTCCATAACCCCTGACACTTGGCCTCATGACCCATTTGTCACCTCTGGTTTTGAAAGATAAAACAATAGTGGACCGATCTAAGTGAGAACAGATTAATGAACCATCTCAACTCCCCGGTCCTGAAGAGGTCAATTGGTGGGCAAGTTCAAGACATTGATGTTCACACTCAATAGTGTCCGAGTCTCCAGCAACACACTCAACCATGTCCTCCATGCAGCCATTCCAGATTGCTTCTTCAATCGAGCCTGGACGCCAATCTGAAGTCACTCCATTTTGGGCAAGACATGCCACGTAGATCAACAAAGACATCTGTGTGGAATCAATAGGAAAGTGAGCAGTCTTCCAACAGCTGGACTGAAATCACAGAGGGGGCACTTTGACCCAGCAGCAGGATATTAAAAATCACAAATAATGTAATGAAATGGGAAAGAAACATTTGTGTTAAAATTCATAACCAAATGTCATGATCTCCTGAATATTGATTTTTTCTAACTTCAAGTAACCCTTGCATTCCTCTCTCACTCCGTCCCTCCCCCACCCTAGTCATCGTACTAGTTTCACTGTCGTCCTGTTGAGTTTCACTGTCTGCATAACTCGTTACCACCTAGCCCACAATGGACATTGTGGGCTCCACCTTTCCTTGATAGAAACATAGAAACATAGAAACAGAGAAAAATAGGTGCAGGAGTAGGCCATTCAGCCCTTCGGCCCTTCATGCTGATCATCTAAGATCAGTACCCCGTTCCTGATTTTTCCCTTTGATTCCTTTATTACTAAGAACTAAATTTAACTCTCTCTTGAAAACATCCAATGAATTGGCCTCCATTTCCTTCTGTGGCAGAGAATTCCACACATTCACAATTCTCTGGGGGAAGATGTTTTTCCTCATCTCAGTCCTAAATGGCCTACCCCTTATTCTTAAACTGTGACCCCTGGTTCTGGACTCCCCCAACATCGGGAACATTTTTCCTGCATTTAGCGTGTCCAATCCCATAATAATTTTGTTTATATGTTTCTTATATGAAACTTATGTTTCTATAAGATCCTTCTTATCCTAAATTCCAGTGAATACAAGTCCAGTTGCTCCATTCTTTCATCATATGACATTCCCGCCATCCCTGGAATTAACCTCGTGAACCTAAGCTGCACTCCCTCAATAGCAAGAATGTCCTTCCTCAAATTAGGAGACCAAAATTGCACATAATACTCCAGCTGCTGTCTCACCAGGGCCCTGTACAACTACAGTAGAACCTCTTTGCTCCTAAACTCAAATCCTCTCGCAGTGAAAGCCAACATGCCATTAGCTTTCTTCAATGCCTGCTCTACCTGCATGCTTACTTTCAGTGACTGATGTATAAGCACACCCAGAAATCATAGCACCTCCCCTTTTACTAATCTGACACCATTCAGTTAATAATCTGCCTTTCTTTTCTTGCCACCAAAGTGGAGAACCTCACATTTATCCACATTATCCTGCATCTGCCATGCATCTGCCCACTCACCCAACCTATCCAAGTTATCCTGCATCCTCATAGCATCCTCAATGCAGCTCACACTGCCAACCAGCTTTGTGTCATCCGCAAACTTGGAGATGTCACATTTAATTCTCTCGTCTAGATCGTTAATATATATTGTAAATAACTGGGGACCCAGCATCGAGAGTCGAGAGAACATTGGAAAATGATCACCAATGCATCCACGATTTCTAGGGCCACCTCCTTGAGTACTCTGGGATGCAGACCATCAGGCCCTGGGGATTTATCTGCCTTCAGTCCCAAAAGTTTACCTAACATCATTTCCTAACTAATGTGAATTCCCTTCATTTCCTCCCTCCCACTAGATCCTTCGTCCCCTAGTATTTCTGGGAGATTGTTTGTGTCTTCCTTAGTGAAGATAGAACCAAAGTACTCATTTAACTATTCTGCCATTTCTTTGTTTCCCATTATAAATTCACCTGTCTCTGATTGTAAGGGACCTATATTTGTCTTCACTAATCTTTTCCTTTTTACATATCTAAAGAAGCTTTCAGAGTCAGTTTTTATATTCCCCGCAAGTTTTCTTTCATGCTCTTTTTTCCACCTCAGAATGCAGAAACCAGTGCCATCCTGGAACACCATCCTATCCCCTATTCTGCACAAAAAGTAATATTCTGAGTGATGCCTGTATCGTGTCGTGAGTCAACTGCAATCTTGCTTCCATGAATGAAAAAGCTTGTGATGCTTGATAGCAAAGAAGCTGTACATTACCAATGTAATTATCTAAGAGCCGTATTATCGTGAAATGATTATTGGTTCCAAAGTATCAGTGTTAAATGGTCAGTTAATTGAGAGCTCAACACTGCAGAAACTCAAAGAGGAATACAGTGGATCCAACGATGAAATTGAAAGGGAAATTAGGGAGATAATAGCAGTCTATGAAAATTTAATAATTGCTAAAAATCAAAAAAAACTTTTGGGATTTATAAGTATTTGAAGGGAAAGAGGATAGCAAAGGAAAAAAGAAGTCGTGATCTATATACCAAAGCTCTCGTTTGTTTGTTTGGTCCCGAACTACAGCCAAAATGGTACACGATAGTGTGACAATTTCCAGCCCACCTTACCCCTTTGGTGCTAATGGAAGAAGTTTCATTGAAATCGGTGTTATATTTTTAAAGTTATTCACGTTTTAAAGTTTAAATCTATCTCCTAGGGAGTAAGGAGGGGAGGGGGGAGAGGGAGGGGAGGGAGGAGGGAAGGGGGAGGGGGGAGAGGAGGGGGGAGGGAGGGAGGAGAGGGTGCTGCACCAATGCAGGAGAGGTTTGGGCCCAACGGGTCCACTTGGTCTAGTATAAACTAAAATGTCAGTGTTGAGAGGAAGACTTTGTGTCTAACTTCAGAGTAAAGACAGTGACCTTAGGAGGAATAGTGTGGAGTAATGAAAACATAGAGAGGACATGTGAACATAGTGAGGGTGTGGATAAATTATCAGCATGAGATGAAATGTATCCCAACCCCTTGCAAGAAATAAGTGAGGAAATAGCATAGGATCTGACTAACTACTGTATTGTACTAGGTGTACTGTAATATAGCTGTAATTTTGTACATTCTCCCCGTGACCTGCGTGGGTTTTCTCCGAGATCTTCGGTTTCCTCCCACACTCCAAAGACATACAGGTATGTAGGTTAATTGGCTGGGTAAATGTAAAAATTGTCCCTAGTGGGTGTAGGATAGTGTTAATGTGCGGGGATCGCTGGGCGGCACGGACTTGGAGGGCCGAAAAGGCCTGTTTCCGGCTGTATATATATGATATGATATGATATGATGCTGTCTGTGCGGAGTTTGTACGTGACCGTGTGGGCTTTCTCTGGCTGCTCTGGTTTCCCACCACACCCCAAAGACGTACAGGTTTGTAGGTTAATTGGCTTCTGTAAAACTCGCCCCCCTGTGTGAACGGGTGATTGACGGATGGTGTGGACTCAGTGGGCCGAAGGGCCTGTTCCTGTTCTGTATCTCTAAACTATGTCAATACATTGCACTTACATTTAGAAGCCATATTTAAGTTTTCAGATAATACCAAAACTGGCTGTGTGGTGAATAATCTGAAAGGTGTAAAATGAAAACAAGAATATTAGAAACGAGGAGCAGAAGTTAACCACCTGACCTTACATGCAGTGCCCGACCCTTCAATATGTTCATGGTTGTGTACCCCAAGCCCCAACTCATCTTCTGTGCCAGTTCCTCATTGTCCCCAATCGATCAAAATGAGTAGTTTGCAAAAGGATATAAATGGAAGGCATAAAAGCAGCAAATGTACTCCTAGAGTGGCACAGTGGCACAGCGGTAGAGTTGCTGCCTTACACTGCTAGAGGCCCGGGTTCAATCCTGACTACGGGTGCTGTCTGTATGGAGTTTGTCCGTTCGCCCCATGACCTGCATAGGTTTTCTCCAGGTGTTCCTGTTATCTCCCACACTCCAAAGGCTTACAGCTTTGTAGGTTAATTGGCTTTGAAAATTGTCCCTAGTGTGTCGGATAGAGCTCGTGTATGGTTGATCACTGGTCGGCGTGGACTTGGTGGGCCGAAAGGTGTGTTTCCTTGTTGTATTTCTGCAGTCTCGAGTTTACACTACAGTGAGGTCATGTACTTGAGGAGGGAAAACCAACTTAGATAACTTATGATAAACAGTAGACCAAAAAGTATAGAGGAACAGATAGGTCTTGGAATGCATGTCCGCAGATCCATGAAGGCCGAAACCAAATAGATAAGGTTGCTGTGAAAGCAGATGCAAACACATGGGCTCCCTGGATTAAAAGTAGCCTGACATACAAAAATCCGACTTTACGCAAATGTTCTCATATTTATTTAAAGCATTTTTTAAGATAGTAATAATAATAAAATGTTTCATGCATTAATTAATGACTGATGTAGTCTACATTCCATTAGTTTAATTATGTTTTAGGGGTTGATTAGTCAAGAAGATTAAAGAATTATAGCAATTGCACTTAGACAATACGACCCACTATAGGAAACGGGTGTTTTTGGCTTCTAGAGAAATCAGCTAATGAACAGTTCTCTGTTCTAATATAAACCCAAACAGATTTTGCATTGAATACAAGAAGATTGAAATCATACCACGACATATAAAATAGGTTAGACCGCAGCTAGAATAGAGCTGTGGTCACGACACTGCAGGATGCAACAGCACTACATAAGTGCAAAGGATGGGATCATTGCCAGAAATGGAGAGTTATTCTTATGAGGGGAGAGTATCTAGGCCATTTGTTTTAGCAGAGGAGACTGAGAGAGCATTTAACTTGACAAGATGAAAAGGAAAAATCTATTTCTCTCAGCAGGGAGGTCAATGACTTGGGGATGTAAATTTAATTACATTGGAAAAAGGTTAGAAGGAACTTGAGAAAATTCTTTCACTTACAGGTAGCTGTGGTTTGGTGGAGACCAATGCTCTTACCATATTTAAAAAGTATTGGAAAGACCACCCGAAGAGCTGTAACTACAAGGTTTCAACTAAGAATTGGGAAAAATAATTCTCTTTTTGGCTAGCACAACTAATGAAAGGTCGAATGGCTCAATTCGTGCTACTAGAGGTTGCTGTTGTGATATCTTGAGCTCAGACACAGAATAACAAGTTAACTCACTGCTGACCGGAACATGACTGCACAGCTTAACAATGCTTAACAGCATTTACAATCCTCCAACCAAAGGTGGCGCTACTACAACTCCTTCCACCCTAATTATAAAAAAAATATTTCCTTGTGAACATTTTGTTTTGAATATAACCAACGGTATGAAATTATTACAATCTTGTCTGATAGGTTACTTTTATATAACCTGAATAAAATGAGGGCATCATGCATATTTGATCCGGAAGTGGCGGCTCCTAACGGCAGCGGCTGACCAGCAGTCTGTTCGTCTTTTTTCCTTTTTTTTTTGTTGTGTGTCGGTGTTGGGATGGTTTTTATATATTTTTTTGGTTGTGTATGTGTGGGAGGGGGTGGTGGTGTGGGGGGGGGGGGGGGGGACTTTTCTCTTCCTCACGGCGCGGGGTGCGGCTCGGCTGCGGGGCCTAACATCGCCCGGTGCGGCTTGGCCGCTGGACTTTACATCGCCCGGTGCGGCTTGGCCGCTGGACTTAACAGTGCCCGGTGCGGCTTGGCCGCGGGACTTTACATCGCTGGTGCGGCTCGACTGCGGGACTTTACATCGCTGGTGCGGCTCGACTGCGGGACTTAACATCGCCCGGTGCAGCTCGGCTGCGGGACTTAACATCGCCTGGTGCGGCTCGGCTGCGGGTCTTTTCATCGCTGGTGCGGCTCGACTGCGGGACTTAACATCGCCCGGTGCGGCTCGGCCACTGGACTTAACATCGCCCGGTGCGGCTCGGCTGCGGGTCTTTTCATCGCTGGTGCGGCTCGACCACGGGACTTTACATCGCCCGGTGCGGCTCGGCCACTGGACTTAGCTGCGCAAGGCTTGGTCGCGGGCCTTTCATCGCCCGGTTCGGCCGCGGGACGTTTCAGCGCCCGGTGCGGGGACTGTGCGGGTCGGTCGGGGACGAGCTGTCTGTCCGTGGGCGTGGGGAAGAGAGTGGAAGTTTTGTTGCCTCCATCACAGTGAGGGGGTGTTTGGAGTCACTGTGATGGACGTTTGTGTTGGGGTTATGTGTCTTGTGTTCTTTTTTTCTATGACTGCTATGTAGTTTCGTTCGGTACTTCGGTGCCGAACGACAAATAAAGCTGTTATACCTGTTATACCTGTTATACAATGATATGTGCATTTCAGGAAATAACTTCACAAATTTAACCTAACCACTGGGTTTCTCCTTCTTTCTGGATATCTTCCCTGACCAAAAGATTCTGACTGTTTAGAACCACCTGGACTCATTTTTAATCGAGTCAAGCCTTCCTTTTAACCAACATTCATAGATTCCAGTCCATCAGTCAATTTTGTTTGACTGTCAACCCCACTTGAACCTCCATTTTCAGGCTGATTCAAACTCTCACTAACTTTTGTACCTTCTTTTATCATTTCTGGTTCATCTGGTACTTGTACTTGAGTGGTAACCCAATTATCTGACTCGTCGATTCGCTTCGTTTCCAAAGGAATTTGACTCAGCTTCTCCCGATACACAAATTCTGGAATCACACTCACAGATGCTCCTGTGTCGACTTCCATGCTAACATGAGCTCCATTCAACTGGACTTGCACGGACACATTCTTTGTCTTCCGGTTTACTAGCTCATTGCTGCAGATGGTGTATATATCGAGAAGCTCTTCCTCTGCCTGCAGTTGATCCACAGATTGCAGCTTACTTGTTGTTGAACCTTTTTTCTGCTTAGCCTTTCGACAAGCCTTCGCTAGGTGTCCCATCTTGTGACACGCATAACACTCTGCCTTGAAGAACGGATAAGACTGTGCTAGATGTGAGCCCAAACAGCGATAGCATGACTTTGCAGTCGTCTTGCTACCCTTCCATGGATAACGATTCTCTGACGTCTTTGTCGACTTATCCGTCTTTAGTTTGCTGGATTGCAGCTTGTTCAACTCTTCCGCTGGTTGTTTAGAAGTTGTCCTGACTTCTCTAGAACCCCTTTCTGCCATATCCATTGACAAAGCAGTTTTACAAGCTGTTTCAAAGGTCAGGTCATACACCGTCATCAGCTTACTTCGGATCCGCTCACTTCTCAGTCCACACACGAAACGGTCTCTTAGTGCCTGGTCTTGGAAATTTCCAAAATTATAATGAATTGATAACCTCTTGAGTGTCACGATAAAATTACTAATATCCTCCTCTGGAAGTTGGCATCTCTTTCCAAAACGATAGCTTTCAGCTATTTCTAAGGGCTTAGGGTCATAATGTTCTGTTAACTTCTTCAGAATATCCTTCAAAGGTGTGTCCTTTGGTTTGGCTGGAGCTAATAAATTCTTTACTGTATCATAAACATCGGGACCCATTTCAGTGAGAAAAATTGCTCTTTTCCTAGTTTGAGTTGCTTCATTCAACCGTCTTGATTCTGCATCAGAAACTTCTACTTCAGTGATGTTATTTGCAGCAAAAAACATCTCTAAACGTTCGATGTATGCACTGAACGTTTCCCGGCTTTGCTGGAACTCATCCAATCTTCCGATATATCCACTGGTCACCGCCATTTTGGATTAAAAAAAATTTTTTTTAACAGTCTCACAGAATTCAACTTTGTGACCCGATTTCCAGCTTTCCTTGACACCAAAAGTTATACAACCTTCTCTGTGCCTCTGTAGAATTCCTTATCTACACAATCGACGATCCCACTCTCGTCGCCAATTTGTGATATCTTGAGCTCAGACACAGAATAACAAGTTAACTCTCTGCTGACCGGAACATGACTGCACAGCTGTACTGTGGTTTATTCAATCATTTACTATCCTCCAACCAAAGGTGGCGCTGTTACAGCTGTTAGTGCACCAATCAACACATTCGGTTTACAAGAATGTGATTTTTGTGACCACCACTGTTATTGGTATCTTGATCCTAATTTTAATTAATCCATGCTTTGCTATAACCAGTCAACTACCCACAGTTGGTGCCCATGTCCACTCCTCACCTGATCATACATAATGTGGGTGCACAAGACCTATCTTGCACAGGCCTAATGTCATAGGACATAGTCTCTCTCAAGCTGCTCAGAGAGTGGTGGCCAGGCCTCATCAGATGCAAAACACATGCTCAAAACATACCAAAAAGCCCAGAGAGCCAGCAACACCACCAATTTAAATTTCCCACGGTAGAAATGTCAAATCCTGAAGAGCAGAGCTTTAAGGTGAGAAGGGGTAAAGTTTAAAGGAGATGTGCAGGGCAAGTAATTTAACAGAGAAGGTTGTGATTGCCTGGAACATGTGGCCAGGGGTGGTGATGGAGACAGGTGCAATAGTGGTGCTTAAGAGATTTTTGGATAGGCACATGGATATTCAGGGAATGAAGGTGTATGGATTATGTGCAGGAAGATGTGAGTTGGTCGGCATCAGGATTGGCACTGGCATTGTGGACCGAAGGGCCAGTTGCTCTGCTGAATGGTTCAATGTCCCATGTTCTTTGTACTAAATAGACTGCACTATGTACTACCCTCTTCTTTGCTTTAGTTTTTAGATACAGCGCGGAAACAGGCCCTTCGGACCACCGGGTCTGTGCTGACCAACGATCCCCGCAATTAACACTATCCTACACACACAACACACTAGGGGCCAATTTTTACATTTACACCAAGCCAATTAACCTACAAACCTGTACGTCTTTGGAGTGTTGGAGGAAACCGAAGATCTCGGAGAAAACCCACGCAGGTCACGGGGAGAACGTATAAACTTTGTTAGCTGTCAAAGTGTCAGCATTTTTGAAAACGTTTCTGAAGCAAGAAAATAGTCAATATAAAAAGAGCAGAATGTTGTGAAGAACATGAGGTCAAGTTCGTTTTTTGAAAGTTAAAGAAAATGATTTTGCTGCTGTATAAATTATGGAGATTGCACAAAGGATCTGCTTTCTTCTTCATGTCACTGTGTCTTAGCTTACATCCAGAGAAAAAAAAAATAGAAGTAGATGGAAAAAAAATCTCAGAAAGAAAAATCCTATATTCCCCAGAAATTAAAGCAATGTAACTTAATAATCAGGAAGTGTTTATCAGTACATTACAATTTTAAATGAAAAAAATTGTTCTTTAAATTGTTTTAAAAATCAGAAATAAATTTGACCATGATCCTCCTAAAATATATTTTCTCTTATATTGATTTTAGATTGCTGTCACAGTTTAAGAATCAGGGGTAGGCCGCTGAGATGAGGAAAAACTCTTTCACCCAGAGAGTTGTGAATCTGTGGAATTCTCTGCCACAGAAGGCAGTGGAGACCAATTCACTGGATGTTTTTAAGAGAGTTAGATTTAGCTCTTAGGGCTAAAGGAATCTAGGATTTGGGGGGAAAGCAGGAACGGGGTACTGATTTTAGATGATCAGGCATGGCTCAAAGGGCTGATTGGCCTACTCCTGCACCTATTTTAATGTTTCTATGTTTCTACACTTTCTTCCTTAACTCACCAAGAGACCACTTTATAGAAATGCAGTCTTTATCCAAGCAGTAAGCAGTATGTGTGGCCCTTCTCTAAGTATTTTCCCTTTGCTCATGTAACTTTTCCACCTCAATTCGGTAATTCAGACCATGCACAGAAATTTAAATGTGGAGTGATTTTTATGGAAACACATTATATTTGACCTGAAAATAGGCTGTAATAATGAATTGACATGAAAACAGGTGGTGAAGTTGATAGTGAGGAAGGTATCTTAGCGATATAATGATATCTATCACTGAGTAAATTGGGACAGCAACAGCAGATGGAATGTAATCACCACTCTGAGTGACTAACTTCATTTGCCTTCCTCAGCTTCCATCACCGACAACCCTCCCCTACCCCACACCCCACCAGCACAGTGGCGCAACAGTAGAGTTAATGCTTTACAGCTCCAGAGACGCTGGTTCGATCCTGACTATGGGTGCTGTCTCGTAGTGTCATAGAGTCATAGAGTGACATAGTGTTGGCTCTTCCGCCCAACTTGCCCACACTGGCCAACATGTCCCAGCTACACTAGTCCCACCCGCCTGCGCTTGGTCCATATTCCTCTAAACGTCTGCTTGCCTCCGTCTCGACGTAGTTTGTACGTACTCCTCGTGACCGTGTGTGTTTTCCCTGGGTTCTTCCCACATTCCAAAGGTTTGTCGGTTAATTGGCTTCAGTTCATTGTCCCTAGTTTGTAGGATAGAACCAGCGCACGGGTGATCATTGTTCTGGGTGGACTCGGTGGGCTGACGGGCCGGTTTACATGCTGTATCTCTACACTAAACTCAACTCCACCCAATCCAACTTGGCTGAGAGCTGTGCAGTAATTTGGTGGCAGAAACTGGCGAGGAGCTGCGACAGCGTGGATACTTCATTACATCCCAGTGAATGTCTGGATGTTTGAACACGCTGACACATCACATCACCCAGACTCTATATAATGACACCTTGCAACATAATTCAAATTGACATCAGCTGTATTAATGGGAATAATAACATTTAACTATTCATCTAAAAAAAAATGTTTGTAAGGAAACTACAGCTTTAAACTGCTTCCTTCAGATTACTTTTATGAAAACCACCAATATTTTTGAAGACAATGTTTAATTTATTTATTTAGTTTAATTTATTTAGTCGCATGGGTGGGCGGCACGGTGGCGCAGCGGTAGAGTTGCTGCCTAACAGCGAATGCAGCGCCGGAGACTCAGGTTCGATCCTGAGTACGGGTGTCATCTGTACGGAGTTTGTACGTTCTCACCGTGACCTGTGTGGGTTTTCTCTGAGATCTTCGGTTTCCTTCCATGCTCCAAAGACGTACAGGTATGTAGGTTAATTGGCTGGGCAAATGTAAAAAAAAAAAAAAAAAAATTTAAATTGTCCCTAGTGGGTGTAGGATAGTGTTAGTGTGTGGGGATCGCTGGGCGGTGTGGACCCGGTGGGCTGAAGGGCCTGTTTCTGCGCTGTATCTCTAAATCTAAAAAAAATCTAAAAATCTAATATCGAATCTATTATCATGCTCACAAGTCAGGAGCAATCTTTCTGAGTCAATTCACCAGCATTTTTAACGTAATGCCATCAATAAGTTCAAGTCAAAATGAGCTCACATTTACTCTTAATGGAAGAGCACAATGCATCCAACTCCTTGCCCTAGGGGAAAAACATCTCTGGGTGCAGATGTCTTTCGTAACTTTTTTAGAAGATTCTAGGTCAGCATCATCTGTCGTGATTTTCCTCAGGTTCAATAAATTCAAGCTTTGAGTATACTTTTGACTTTGTTAGTAGCTAACCAAAACAGACCAATGAGATGCAACATTTCACTTCCTGCAGGGCCTTTATTAGACTCCATGGGCCTGAGTTGCAAATGTATTAGTTTAAATGCAATTGGTTATCCTCAGCTGAACCATTAACCAGCATCCTATCACAATTACGCATCATCCTAATGCATCTATTAGGAAAATTGCCTACATATGAAAGAGCTTGTTTATCAGTTCTGCATCCAACAAATTGGACTTTTCAGGCAGCTATTTAGTTAAAGTCATTTTAATAATCCAAAGTGTTATTTACGGTTATAAATATTTCAAATATTAATTATAACAGAACTAATGTACCATTTCAATGATGAAAACAGAACATTTTGAAATGTTGGAAATAGTAGTTCAGCAAATATCTGTGAAATGAGAAAAGGAATTAATATTCCAGATCAATGACTTCCTCCTCAATATTTTCACCAGAAAGGTCACTGAACCGAATATTTCCTGGGAAACATCCTCTGTTGTTAGTGCTAAAAGCTCTAAATAGTGGCATAAAGTGCTAAACATTAGCACTTCTATAAAGTGCTATATGTTGAGGAAGAATTTCTAGGCAGTTGACACTGTTTCTGACGGGCGGCACGGTGGTGTAGCGGTAGAGCTACTGCCTTACAGCGCTAGAGACCCGGGTTCAATCCTGTCTACGGGTGCTTGTCTGTACCGAATTTATACATTCTCCCTGTGACCTGCGTGGGTTTTCTCCAAGATCTTCGGTTTCCACCCACACTCCAAAGATGTACAGGTTTGTAGGTTAATTGGCTTGGTGCAAATGTTAAAAAAAACATGTCCCTAGTGTGTGTAGAACAGTGTTAATGTGCGGGGATCGCTGGTCAGTGTGGACTCGGTGGGCCAAAGGGCCTGTTTCCATGCTGTATCTCTAAACTAAGCTAAACTAAACTAAATTAAACTAAACTTTCCCCACGATATTTTCTGTTTAATTTTGGATTTACACCTTCATTATTTTATACTTGTGCACCTTCAATTGCCGGCTGCATCTTTCCTCTAAAAAGTGCAATTAGTTTTAAGATAATAACATCATTAAACAATCAATCAACCAGAGAAGTTCTGCTCTTACCATTGGTTTCCACTGAATCATTGGGAACATAACTTCATATCATATCATATCATATATATACAGCCGGAAACAGGCCCAGTGATCCCTGTACATTAACACTATCCTACACCCACTAGGGACAATTTTTACATTTACCCAGCCAATTAACCTGTACGTCTTTGGAGTGTGGGAGGAAACCGAAGATCTCGGAGAAAACCCACGCAGGTCACGGGGAGAACGTACAAACTCCTTACAGTGCAGCACCCGTAGTCAGGATCGAACCTGAGTCTCCGGCGCTGCATTCGCTGTAAAGCAGCAACTCTACCGCTGCGCTACCGTGCCGCCCTAGTTCAGTTCCCCCATTGATATAGGGGTGATATGGTCAATGTGTGTCCTGAAATTGCCTGGTAAATCTATCTACATCACCACTTTTCCTTTTGATTTGTTTTGTTTCTCACATCATGTCAGACAATACTGCTCTCTTGGAAAGATATTAATTGGAATATTAAAATTTATTAAACTCCAAACACATGCAAACAAAAAAATCTTCCAAAATCTGATTATCTATAAAAACTTAAGAAGGTTTACTGCTGATGTCAATTAGAGATATTTTTCAGCCACACATTAATCCTGGAAATGAAAACAAAACAACCACGACCAGACGGTTTAGAATTTCACGGCTTTTCATTCTGTGTCATTCAACACTTTTGAATTCTTACAAAGTCAGTGCAGCAGTTTCTAATATTACAAAACTGCCTGCCAATAATTTGGACACATTTCTTCATGATTTCATCATCTCTGATTTGTGAAGCCAAACTAGACAGTGTTACAAAGAATATCCCCATAATACACTAAAGCATTGTTGCTCCACATTTACTTTCCCTAGTTGGGCAGGATTCCAGGATCACATTGTCTTATTTTTTCAATTTTCTCTGTGACTCTCTTCAGTGACGTTTACTCTTTAGTAAATTTAGGAAGTAAATTATATCCAAACAAGCGCAGAGAAATATTTAACAATATTACTGTCTTGGCTGGCTACCATATGGAAGTCTATCTGTTTTGGAACCGCACATTCTTTAAGATGTCGGGTGTTTGGAAATGGTGTAGCTTTGTCCTTTCTGGACATCTAAGCAGTGATCCTGGTCTATTAAAAATTGTGTTTTGTGTTTTGTCTCAGACACTTAAAATCTGATTATCCTGACTTCTTCCACCTCTTAAAGTACGGAATCTTAGCAAGTGCATTGTTCACTGAAAGTAAGGATTTTCAACACTGACGGTTCTGGAATTCTGGAACTTGAGACATCTTAAATACTGGAGCAATGACAAATATTTAGCATAAATACCATTGGTCTTCAAAGCAAAATATGCCTTACAGGAAACTATGTTGATTTTAGAAAGCAAATAATAATGATTTAGCATGTAGGACATTTTTTAACGGATGAATAAAGTAATATTTTGTTTGAAATTAAGACTACATTTTGTATTCAGGTGAAAACCTGAAAAACATTTCTGAAATAGTTTTGGTCTCTGGCAGTGACATATACTAATCATAAAATCTTGTTTTCATATCTAGCTAAGAGCTTAAGAAGATGTAAAAAAAAATGCTGGAAAATATGCATTGAAATCACGATACTCAGCTAATCTGCACCATTTGCATCCAATGCAACGCTCAGCTAAATTTCTTGCTTCCTCCTCAATATCCCGATGAAAGTGCCCTCCCCACCATCAGTTGTGCTCTTTATTATAATGCTGACAAATGTTCTATAACATAAAATGTCGTCATTGAGCACATCAACAAACTTCACGTTACAATAACTGCATTATATAACTCTTGTTCAAATGCAAGCATTACAACCCCATCACTAATCTTAAAACAACCTCTGTCAATCACAATTTATATCTAACATCAATGTTCCCCACCACACTATCACACACTTACTATTTAGTTTAGTTTAGTTTGCTTTACTTTAGTTTAATTTTGGCACATGTACAGTGAAAAGCTATTTGTCGCATGCTATCCAGCCAGCAAAAAGACTATACATGATTACAATTAGGCTGTCCACAGTGTGCAGATGCAGGATAAAGGGAATAGTGTTTAGTGCAAGATAAAGTCCAGTAAAGTCTGATTAAAGATAGTCACATCAACACGCACTCACATCTTACAATTTCCTAGCTGTTCAAACCAAAAGGGCCCTCTCCCATATTGCAACAGATTCACTAATATGTTCCCACATTCTTATAGGAGCAGTTGGCACACAGTTATCATCTTCACAATGGATTGGTGGAAAATTGTGGTAATTGGCTCAGTGGGTTTGGGGAGATAATGCCAACCAATATTAGACAGTTGCCACAGAGACTGTGGTCAGCGATAATTGAGAGTTCAGTAAATAGTACTGGGAATAAATAATCTGCTCTCGGAACTCAACAGGTCGGCATTGGTTTCAAGCTTTCAAGGTCAGTTTATTGTCACATGTACCAATTAAGGTACAGTGAAATTTGAGTTACCATACAGCCATACTAAGTGAAAAGCAACAAGACACACAGCCACATAAAATAAAAGTTAACATAAACATCCACCACAGCAGCTCCCCACATTCCTCACTGTGATGGAAGGTAATAAAGTTCAATCTCCTTCCTCTTTATTCTCCCGCGGTCGGGGCTGTCGAACCATCCGCAGTCGGGGCCATCAAAGCTCCTGCAGCTGGCGATCCGAAGCCCTCGTGTCGGGGTGATCGAAATCCTCTCGTCGGGACGGTTGAAACTCTCCATGGCTTGGAGCTCCCGAATCGGTCTCTAACCAGGGACCGCGGGCTCCACGATGTTAAAGTCCACAGGCCCACGGTTGGAGCTCTCCACAGTCGATCCCCAGCAAAGGGATCGCAAACTCCACGATGGTAAGTCCCCCAGCCACCCCCCACCGCCACATTAAAAAAACAAGGAACACTATAATATACTCTTTAACACATACTTAAAATAACAAAAAATAAAAGAAAGAACAGACAGACTGTAGGCGAGGCAGCCAGTGCAAAGGTAGAGTTGCTGCCTTACAGAGACCCGGGTTTGATCATGACTATGGTGCTGTCTATATGGAGTTTGTACGCTCTCCCTGACTGTGTGAGCTTTCTCCCAGTGCTCCGGTTTCCTCCCACACTTCAAAGACATAGAGGTTTGTAGGTTAATTGGCTTCTGTAAAAAAAAGTAAATTGTCCCTAGTGTGCTAGTGCTGGTGTATGGAGTGATTGGTGTTCGGCGCAGACTCGGTGGGCTGAAAGGTTTGTTTCCACGCTATTTCTCTAAAGTCTATGTCTAAAGTCAGGAAATATCTATAAGGGGGGGGGTGTGGGGGGGGATGGGGGGGGTGGGGGGGGGGGGGGAATAGACAGCCCACCTTTTGAGGTAGGCACCCTTCTTTTGTGCTGAAACAGTAAAGAGGAGATAGCCAGAATAAAGATTTGAGGAGCAGAGGTGGGATAAGAGCTGGCAAACAGTAGGTTAATCCAGGTGAGGGAAAGGTGGAAATCGCAACAGAGACTGGGAGGCGATATGCTGGGCAACTAAAGAGCTGCAGATGATGAAGCCTGATATGAAAGGAAGGTGAAGCCTGGAACTAAATCAGGGAGGTAGGTTTTTCTACTCTCTACATCATCTCTTTATCGCTCTACATCATCGTCTATATCTCTTGTTTCCCTTATCCCTAACCAGTCTGAAGAATTGCCTCGACCCGAAACGTCTATTCTAAAATAAAGGCTATTCTATATATATAGCTGAAAAAGCGTCTCGACCCGAAACATCACCCATTCCTTCTCTCCAGAGATGCTGCCTGACCCACTGAGTTACTCCAGCTTTTTGTCTCTGTCAGGGAGGTAGAGTTTGCTGATGGGGACTGTTGGGGGATTGACCCAGTGTAAGAAGTGAGTGGGCGATGGACAGGTAGTGTGCGTGGGAGGGGGGAAAGGAATTGGGTGAGAAGAAACTGGTCGTTCGGGATGCAAAGAAGGGTATTTGTGTGAGGGCCTGGTTAAAACAGATAATTAGGGAGAGAGGAGCATGAAATTGGGTTGCAGTTAGTTTGCAGACTGCCCAGGTGAAACACAAGGTGCTGTTCATCTAGTTTGCGTTTGGTCTCACTCTGGCAGTGGAGGAGGCCATGGAACAGGCAGGTCGGTGTGGAAATGGGAATGGGAATTAAAATGGCTTGGAACCTGAGAGCTCATTGTCCCCATGGCATTCAGAGTGCAGGTGCTCGGTAAAGTAGTCACCTAGTCTGCACTTGGTGTCCAATGCGGAGGAGACCACTTCATGAGCATAAATACAATAGACAAAGTTAGAAGAGGTACAAGTGATGCATCAGTGCTCACACATCTGTTTTTAAACAAAGTGAAGTACATTCCAGGCTCCCAAAGGAGTCCAGAGGCAGATTCCCCAATTTTGTTACAATTCTTCAGCATCATGTTGGAACTTATTCTCAGATCCATCACCAAGACATTGGATCTGAATATTCACTCATTTCAGTGAAGAATCTAACCCTGCAGGTTCAGAACAAACAGGGACCTAAATTACGTTGTTGAATCTCTTGCTTCAGTTAAATGTTTTAATTATTCCTGCATGATTTTATGCATATTTTTATACATTTTACTTTAAAATTATTTGCTTCAGTTGTAATAGCTTTATCGTGGTACATGGAATATGGGCTAAACACACGCAAATGGGACTAGCTTAGATGGGCATATTGTCTGTATTGCTGAGTTGGGCCTAAAGGACTGTTTTTGTGCTGTATTTTACTTTATGCATCTGAATATCATAAATGTGATAGCTTTGACACAAGGCGAAGCTCTGCCCCCAGGGTCATGAACCAAGACCTTTGGGATCTGCCTGAGACATCATCATCGTTTAGATCTCAGAACTCATAGGTGCAGAGGGCTGCAAAAATCAGCCGTACATCGGTCCAGGTACGAGTGAACAAACAGGGGCCATTGGCAGTGATTCCATGCTACGTGTCAGCTCCAGCTATATATATGTGAGAAGGAACTGCAGATGCTGGTTTAAACCGAAGATAGACACAAAAAGCTGGAGTAACTCAGCGGGTCAGGCAGCATCTCTGGAGAGAAGGAATGGGTGACGTTTCGGGTCGAGACGCTTTTTCAGCTATATATATAGAATAGCCTTTATTTTAGAATAGACGTTCATATATATGTTTCTCTGTATATATTTGAGGTCATTTTCCTTGCTTTGAAGTGGATTTTGTCGGACTATTGGGCTGAACCTGCAGTTAATACATTTCCCCACAGATGTGAAGCAGATGTCCAGTGGGAGTAGGGTTCATTTTTAGCTGATAGTCAGTGGCAGTATTGATAAGTTTTAGTTTTTAGAGAAATGGCGCAGAACAGGCCCTTCGTCACACTGAGTCCAATCCCCGCACATTAACACTATCCTACACATACAAGGGGCAATTTTACATTTATACCAAGCCAATTAACCTCCAAACCTGTACGTCTTTGTAGTGTGAGAGGAAACTGAATATCTCGGATAAAAGCCACGCGGTCACGGGGAGAACGTACAAACTCCGTACGGACAGCACCCATAGTTGGGATGGAACCCGGGACTCCAGCGCTGCAAGCGTTGCAAGTGCTGAAAGGCAGCAACTCTACCGCTGCACTAGATAGATAGATAGATAGATAGATAGATAGATAGATAGATAGATAGATAGATAGATAGATAGATAGATAGATAGATAGATAGATAGATAGATAGATAGATAGATAGATAGATAGATAGATAGATAGATAGGTAGATAGGTAGATAGGTAGATAGATAGATAGATAGATAGATAGATAGATAGATAGATAGATAGATAGATAGATAGATAGATAGATAGATAGATAGATAGATAGATAGATAGATAGATAGATAGATAGATAGATAGATAGATAGATAGATAGATAGATAGATAGATAGATAGATAGATAGATAGATAGATAAATAGATAAATAGATAAATAGATAAATAGATAAATAGATAAATAGATAAATAGATAAATAGATAAATAGATAAATAGATAGATAGATATTTAGATAGATAGATATTTAGATAGATAGATAGATTCTGATGCAGTTCTACAATGTGGAAAGTGTGGAATAGCCATATTCTTCTGATGAACACCTTCAATCTAAAATGTTATCCCTGTCTGACCTCCCAAGGATGCAGCCTAAACTGTTGAGCATTTCCAGCATTTTCTGTTTTTATATCAGCCATACGGAAGGTTTCATGAACTAATGCTAAGTTCCTCTTGGTATGTGATTACTTTTATTTCCCTTTTTTCCCCAAATAATAGTACATTGAAATAAAGGTAAATTAAAATTCACATTTTGAAACAAATAAATTAAAAGAGGTATTGTAACAAAAAGGCAGCAAGAATTAGTCCATGGGTAATTTCAGCAAAATGTGTGACAATTTATAAATGAAGAATATAACTTTGTATAAGTTAATGGCAAGCAAGCAAATGCAACTGAGGATTTAAATTTATCACAGCGTACTGAGACAAATGACCAACCCAATGGAATGAACAAAAGCCCCAAGGCTTCAAGAACAAATTTTACCGAATGCTTACAATAAGAGCTTCAGTTCGTGAAGAACCTGCTACTGAGGAGGATAAATCACCGATTTATCAGCAGGAATACACAAAAACTGACAATGAGACAATGAAATGATATTCTACACGTGGACAGAGATTCTGGAACTAAAGAGTACAGGTGTCAAGGGTTATGGGCAGAAAGCAGGAAAACAGGATTAGGAGGCAGAGATCAGCCATGATAGAATGGCAGAGTAGACTTGATGGGCCGAATGGCCTAATTCTACTCCAATAACTTGTGAACTTGAGTACGGTCCCTGGATAAAGGGACCAGATATTTATGGTCTAATTCTACTCCTATAACCTGTGAACTTGAGTATGGTCCCTGGATGAAGGGACCAGATATTTATGACTGAGATGAGGAGAAATTTCATTCATCAGAAGAGTTGGGAATGTTTGGAATTTTCTAACCCACAGGGCTGTAATCCTTCAGTTGATGAGTGCATTCAGGACTGAGATCAATAGATGTTTGAATTCCCGAAGGAATTGAAGAGAATTGAGGTAGGGGGTCCGTAATCTTATTGAATGGAAGACCAAGGGAGGGATTGAACAGTCTACTCTTGCTTCTAATTCCTATTTTTCTCTGTCCTTATATTCATATCTGTTCTGATGTTGAAATAAAATTACATGAACCTTGTCTGAATTAAAACTTTTTTTTTAATGTTGGTTATTCGAAATCTTGGCCTATATTAGCTACTTCTTGCCTTAATTAGTGACCCATGATCCACTCAATAGACAATAGACAATAGACAATAGGTGCAAGAGTAGGCCATTCGACCCTTCGAGCCAGCACCGCCATTCAATGTGATCATGGCTGATCATTCTCAATCAGTACCCCGTTCCTGCTTTCTCCCCATACCCCCTGACTCCGCTATCCTTAAGAGCTCTATCTAGCTCTCTCTTGAATGTATTCAGAGAATTGGCCTCCACTGCCCTCTGAGGCAGAGAATTCCACAGATTCACAACTCTCTGACTAAAAAAGTTTTTCCTCATCTCATTGGAGAAGCAACATTTGAGATAATATTGAGACCTCGTAGCCTTGCATCGGCGATGCCCTATGTTATTGGGAGAAGGAGCAGTTCACCTCGCAATCTATATACTCTCCCATCGGCAAGGCCACCAGCAGAATCAAGGACCAGTCTCACCCTCTTCTCCTCTCTCCCATCAGGCAAGAGGTACAGAAGTGTGAAAACACACACCACCAGATTCAGGGGCAGTTTCTTCCCAGCTGTTATCAGGCAACTGAACCATCCTATCACCAACTAGAGAGCAGTCCTGAGCGATCATCTACCTCATTGGAGTCCCTCGGACCATCCTTAATCGGATTTTACTGGACTTATCTTGCACTAAATGTTATTCCCTTTATCCTGTATCTATACACTGTGAACAGCTCGATTGTAATCAAGTATAGTATTTTCGCTGACTAGATAGCACGCAATAAAAAGCTTTTCTCTGTACCTCACTACACATGACAATAAACCAAACTAAACTAAACCCATCTATGAAAGACGCTGGGGGTTCAACATTAGCCTCATTTGCACCCCAGAACCCACAAAACCAGAGTGGAAGCAACTCCTTCTCAATCCTGTGGAGCTGCCGAAGCAGAGATTGCACGTTCACCTGCACTTGATGACTTCACCCCGAGTTTGCGTTATGTTCCTCTCTTTGCAAGCTATATTTTTAGGCAAGGCCACAACAAAACAGATAGAGCACATCTACTTGACAGAATAAGCAATGATTTATTTTTCCTAAACTCATTATCTAATCTAACAAAATGTGTGCAGAGTTATTTATCTTTGCAATCTGATCACCAGGAATAGCATCATAGAATCATACAGCACGGAAACAGGCCCTTCCACCCAACTTGCCCATACTGACCAATATTCCCTATCCACAGTAATCCCACCTGCCCGCATTTGGCTCACAACCCTCTAAACCCCACCTATCCCTGTAGCTGTCCAAAGGTCTTTTAAATTTTATTATAGTACTTAATATGCTTAATGTTGTTTTAGCACCTAATATCCTATAAGACGCTAAAATATATATTTTTAATGTAGAACATTCATTTTCTATATTTGATTTTTAAACTGCTACCTCTGACCAAAGCAATATCAGCTGATATTTTCTGAATATGTTTCCAATTCTCCACATGAGGGTGACATTCCTTCATGTGGAAACAATATATCTCTCTGGCTGAGGTACATGGAAATCTAGTGTACAGTCTGCTGGATAGCAGAATTACTCCCTGGGAATAAGAAGGACGATCTACCAAACTAGACTGACATACACAATGGCACAGAGGCCTGCAGGGTGTCAACAGTTACAGTTTGAAGAAGATCTGCAGGGATGTGTGAAGTCTGATTCAGAACAGGGCAAATTATATTAGTTCATCGCAGACTGCAGTGTGGTGGTATTTATATACCAGCATCTATCTTTCCTCATCTTTGAAAAAAAAAGGCTGGTGTTTATTAGACAAATAAAGAAATTAGATTGGATTCAGTTCAGTTTCGTTTATTGTCATATACAGGAAGGTTCAATTAAATTTCTTGTTCACTTGAAGCTCACAGAATAAACAGTATTCACACAGTGATGATAAATACAACAATTAAAAATACGACGAATTCAAAGCAACAGAATGATGCAAGATTTTAGTGCAATCTGAAGGAGTGTAAAACAATATACCGAAGTGCAAAAACAGAATAACCAAATGTTAAAGAATTACGTGGCAGCTCTTGGAGAAGGGTTTTGAAAGAGATGATTTTTTCAGGAGTCTGATTGCAGTAGGGTAGAAACTTCTCAATATGGACATCTGAGCTTTCAAGCTCCTGCATCTGGCCAGGGCGGCAGGCATCCTTGATGATACTTCCACACTTCCTGATGCAATGCAACGTGAAGATGGAAGGAAGTGAGATGTCCGTGTAGGGCCTTGCTATGTTCACCACTGTCTGCAGCTTCAGGCAGTCAACAATAGAGCACTTGCCTTTCCCTGATGGGGGAGATGCATCCCATCAGAATACTTGCTAAAGGGCCTCTATAAAATTTCGAGATTCCTGATCGATACATCAAATTTTCTAAGAGGCCGAAGATGATAAATATGCTGTCACGGTTTCTTGATCATCGCATCAGTGTAAAGGGATTAGGTTAGGTTACGGATGATATTGATGCCAAGGAACTGTCAACCATCTCTATCGGAGTCCCATTGATGAGGACAGGGGTCTTAACCATCTTAAGCCTTGCTGATGTTAAGGGTTAGATTGTTGGCCTGATGCCATGACACAAGATTCTCAATCTCTTTTCTGTACTTCATCTCATTATTGTTGTTGGCCCAACTGACAACAGCGGTATCATTGGTGAACTTAAAGATCAAGTTAGCATTGCATTTGGCCACATAGCAATGGATGTACATGCAGTAGACCAACGTAATGAGTAGATATCTTGAGCAGCTCTAATGTTGAGGGTCAGGCTGGAGTAAATGTTACAACCAATTCTAAGCAACTAAGGTCTGCCGGTCAGGAAGCCCAGAAGACAGTTGCAGATTGATGGCCCAAGACAAAAGGTCCAGAGGTTTAGGATTCAGCTTTTTCAGTGTGATGATGTCGAAGACTGATGTGTGGTCAGTGACTAGCATCCTGACATAAGTGTTCTTATTGTCAAGGTGATCCAGAGTCAAACATAATGCAAGGCAGATGGGTCCTCCATTTTTCTTGTGTGCAAGTTGCAGGAGATCGAGATTTTCCAAAAGACTGGTGCAGATGTGGGGGATTACCAGTCTTTCAAAGCACTTCATTGTGGTCAATGTGGAGATATCGGACAGTAATTATTAAAACAGGTCTCTTTATTTTTCTTGCAGAGTGTGGACAGATTAAGAAGTGAGAAGATGAGGCAGTGGTTAAGTTTGCTGTGCCTGTGCGCCTACACGCACTTGTTTGTGTGTGTGTGTGGGTGTGTTGTAGGTATGTTTGCTTGAAGCAGATGGGCACAGAGAAGACTGTTAAAGTGAAGGCTGTTGGTGAAGACTGTGGCCAGTTGATTGGTGCCCGATTTCAAAACTCATCCAGAGTCTCCATTCGACCAGGCTGGTCTCTGAGAGTTAGAGTTGACTTCTGCCACCAAGAGCCTGTGGGCAATGCGGGGCACACCTACATGGAACTTTGTTTGCCTTTTCAACGTAAATGCATTCAAGAGAGAGCTAGATAGAGCTCTTAAGGATAGCGGAGTCAGGGGGTATGGGGAGAAGGCAGGAATGGGGTACTGATTGAGACTGATCAGCCATGATCACATTGAATGGCGGTGCTGGCTCAAAGGGCCGAATGGCCTCCTCCTGCACCTATTGTCTATTGTCTATTGTCTATTGTAAGCGTAAAAGGCATTGAGCTCATCTGGAAGAGATACGTCATTGCTAGAGAATGCCCCCTGATTTTGGCTTGTAGTCACACCCTAACACGGTCACCCAACATCCGCTTGGTCGAATTGAGCCTTTAATTAATCATATGCAAGTTACTGACCAAACCATTGCATTTTTGCCCATGTCAAGAATATAAATCACAAGCAATAGAGATCACAGCACTAATCCCTTCAGAACACCACCAGTCTCAGGTCTCCAGCCAGAATAACACCCTTCCACCATTACTGTCTGTCTTCTGTGGGTGTCAGTTCTGAGTCCAAACAACCAAGACTCCATGGATCCCATGCACGTTAGTCCTCTACCAATTGTGCTACTAAAGTCCATGCAGACAACATCTACTGTCCTAAACTCACCAATTATCTTTGTCATCTTTTCAAAAAAGGTCAAGTTTGTAAGACATGACCTGCCTTGCATTAGAAACAGTGGCTGTTCCTAACTAGCTCATTCATTTTCAAATGTGAACAAATCCAATCTTTAAGAATATTAATTGTTTCCCTACCACTTATATGTCACTATTCTTCCTGTAATTTCCTGGATTATCCCTCTTTTCCTTCTTAATCAAAGGAAATCTGTACCTGCTTCTCTGGCCCCTCCTCTCTGCTAAGAAGGCTGTTGGGCCTGAAAACAACAGGTCCTTGCTGAGTAATTACACAACTTGCTGAGTAATTATAGAATCTACATTTTTGTTTAACATTTCAAAGGAACTTTGAATCATTCTGGCATTCTGAAAGGATTAGGTGTGATTTATGAATAATTTATATACAATTTGATTTTTTGCCTTTTTCTAAGCCTGTGCTGCTGCTGCAAACAAGATTTTTCATTGTACCTGCATTCTCAATTATCCCGACATGAATTGACTTGCCCATATAATGCAATGCTGCATTTGTGAGTGCAAGCATTTCTGCTAATATAAAGGAGACATAATTTTATAAACTCACTATCAATGGAATCAGATAAATATCTTTACGTATGGCACAGTTGCGTAGCGGTAGAGTTGCTGCCTTACTGCACCAGAGACCCAAATTTGATCCTGACTATGGGTGCTGACATACAGAGTCTGTACGCTCTCCCTGTGATCTGCGTGGGTTTTCTGCGAGATCTTTGGATTACTCCAACACTCCAAAGCAGGTTTATTGGCTTGGTATAACTGTAAAATTGTCCCTAGTGTGTGTAGGGTATTGTTAACGTGGGGGGATCGCTGGTCGGTGCGGACTCAGTGGGCTGAAGGACCGGTTTCCACATGTACTTCTAAACAAAACTAAACTACTGTCTGTGAAATGGTACTTTGCTTTCAGATGCCTGCTTTCAGAAAGGCACAACAACATGTCAAGCATTTCCATCAGCCATTGTCTGTAGTCTGTAGTCTCATCCAAGATCCCAAATGAGAACTGGTCTATAACCTTATAAACTACCCTATTTCCCCAAGCCCAGGCTGAAACCTCTTACTTGCTATTTCCTCTCCCTTCTTTCAGACCAGATGAATGGTCTGAACCTCAAACATTGACTGTCCTTTCCCTTCCACAGATGCTGCCTGAATCACTTTGTGCCTTTTTTAATGGTTTGAGTGTCGTGTGAACAATGTGACCAGACAATTTGAGCCAAGTGAGGACGATTAAGATCTCACTGCTGGGGATATTGACCTGGTAGAGCAAGGGGGAATAGGTCATATCTCTCCTCTGCTTGCTGAAGGCAATCCATGCTTGAATTAGTAAGGCTGAGGGGGTTATCGGGAGAAGGCAGGAGAATGGATTTGGGAGGGAAACATAGATCAGCTCTGATTGAATGGCAGAGTGGACTTGATGAGCCAAATGGCCTAATTCTGAGGGGATGAGGGGAAATCTTATACAGGTGTACAAAATCATGAGAGGAATAGATCGGGTAAACACACAGAGTCTCTTGCCCAAAGTAGGGGAAATCGAGAACCAGGGGATATAGGTTTAAGGTGAGGAGGGAAAGATTTAATAGGAACTTTCTTTACACAAAGGAAGAGGCTGGAAGAGGTTGGAAGAGGCTGCCAGAGGAGGTAATTGAGGCAGATACTTTTGCAATGTTTAAGAAACATGGATAGGGTAGGTTTAGAGGGATATAGGTCAAACCCAGGCAGATGGAGCTTGTGCAGATGGGACATGTTGGTCGGTGTGGACAAGTTGGGCCGAAGGGCTTGTTTCCATGCTGCATGACTCTACGACTCTATGACTTGCTCAGATTTGTTTCAATGCTGCCTGAATTTTCTCTGACATGGAGATTTGGGAAAGCTTGATTTTCCTACATTGAAATTTTAGGATGACCAAAACAATCCCTACCACAAGCTCTACACATCCATTATCAAATCCATTCCATTCCTACCACTGTGCAAACCTGAACACAACTATTTACATGCGTAACATTTTATTCAATCCTGAGCTGATCTTTTGACTCCAATTATTGTCTATCTGGTACCTGGTTAGTTCTCCCTCTACAGATGACCTTGTAAATTTTAACTAAGTTTTGCCACCTTCACCCGCACTCTTGAAATATTCAGCAAAAAAATAAACTGCTGGAAGAACTCAATGGGTCAATCAGCATCTAATGCAAAGTCTTGACCTGAACCATCCACCATCACTTTGTCTCCACAGATGCTGCTTGACCCACTAAGTACTTCCGGCAGTTTATTTTTTCGCACCAGATTCCAACATCAGCAGTCAACTGTTTATCTTTTCCATCCAGCATCCAAATATCCACATTACAAAATGTTAGCACATTCAATACAACAAGTTCCTTCTATTTCTTCACCTAATTGTACCAACCTATTAACCTTTCTTGCCTGAAAACTGTTGGTTTCCAGTCTCCAAAACAGCATGCTCTGTGACTTCTTCCTATCTTAGTAACCCCCATCAGTACCACAACCCTTCTCATCCACTCAATTCACCTGACCGCTTCTGCTGTGATTCTTCTCTTCTTACTCTGCCTCTGCAGGCAGTGAAGAAAGCCAATGGAATGTTGGCCTTCATAACAAGAGGAGTTGAGTATAGGAGCAAAGAGGTCCTTCTGCAGTTGTACAGGGCCCTAGTGAGACCGTGCCTGGAGTACTGTGCGCAGTTTTGGTCTCCAAATTTGAGGAAGGATATTCTTGCTATTGAGGGCGTGCAGCGTAGGTTTACTAGGTTAATTCCCGGAATGGCGGGACTGTCATATGTTGAAAGACTGGAGCGATTAGGCTTGTATACACTGGAATTTAGAAGGATGAGAGGAGATCTTATCGCAACGTATAAGATTATTAAGGGGTTGGACACGTTAGAGGCAAGAAACATGTTCCCAATGTTGGGGGAGTCCAGAACAAGGGGCCACAGTTTAAGAGTAATGGGTAGGCCATTTAGAACTGAGATGAGGAAAAACTTTTTCAGTCAGAGAGTTGTGAATCTGTGGAATTCTCTGCCTCAGAAGGCAGCGGAGGCCAATTCTCTGAATGCATTCAAGAGAGAGCTGGATAGAGCTCTTAAGGATAGCGGAGTCAGGGGGTATGGGGAGAAGGCAGGAACGGGGTACTGATTCAGAATGATCAGCCATGATCACATTGAATGGCGGTGCTGGCTCGAAGGGCCGAATGGCCTCCTCCTGCACCTATTGTCTATTGTCTAAACATCCTGTAACTCTGGAATTCTCTGGAATTTAGAAGGATGAGAGGGGATCATATAGAAACATATAATATTCTTAAGGAATTGGACAGGCTAGATGTAGGAAAAATGTTCCCAATGTTGGGGGTGTCCAGAACCAGGGATCACAGTTTAAAGGGCCTGTCCCACTTTAGGCGATTTTAAGGCAACTGCCAGCGACTAGGCTGTCACCGACAGTTCGCCGGGGTGTCACGGGCATGATCATGAGGAATCTTCCAAGAATCGTAGTGGATCTCAGCGCATCGCTGAGAAATCATCCGGAGTGAAATTTCTCAGCGACAGCTGGCTTGTCGCCAGGTATCGTTGCTTATTGCGGGCGCTGTCGCATGCTGTCCCCAGGTTTGCTAGGTTCTCTTAGATGCATTTAGAAGCACATTATATTAAAATAAGTAAAGTCATTTTCAAATACCATAAAATGCTTGTGTTTAACCAATTTATTTACCTTCAGGACATTTGACAGGTAGATTGGAGGCGACAGTTTGACGGTCAGGTAAGCATGTGAATTTTCACGATGTTTATGGCCCTCAGCCATTACATTTAAAGTGGGCTCCCAACCCAGATATGCAACCCAGAAACCAGATATACATCTCCCGTACATTTTCAAAGAATGCCCACACTCTTTTCACAAAAATCCACTTAACCACTAATTTTTTTAATACTGCTATTAATAAACTGGAAATAAATCCAGTTTATGCCTTGTTACAGTGAAGCTTGGTTTTTAAGTAACCCATACAAGATGTTATAGTTCAAAACTCTCAAGTACTTACCGACTTGTCAGTGATTTCAGCGAAAATTAGAACGCTGGAGAACCATTGACAGCGTGGGAATTTCGCGATGTTTCCGAGGACGCTGTAATCTCGACCTGACTCGGCATTGTCGTGGTCATTGTCATCGGGTAAAAGAAAAGTTTGGCGATCTGCTACGACTTTGACAGTCGCCGGCAGTCACCCTAAAATCGCCTAAAGTGGGACAGGCCCTGAAGAATAAGGGGGAGGCCATTGAGATGAGGAAAAACTTTTTTACCCAGAGAGTTGTGAATCTATGGAATTCTCTGCCACAGAAGGCAGTGGTCAATTCACTGGATGTTTTCAAGAGAGAGTTATATGTTGCTCTTAGGGCTAATGGAATCAAGGGATATGGGGAGAAAGCAGGAATTTTGGATGATCAGCCATGATCATATCAAATGGCGGTGCTGCCTCGAAGAGCCGAATGGCCTACTCCTACACCTATTTTTATGTTTCTATGTTTCTAACTCAACTGCCCTCCATTTCCTTCCTTGCCTTTAGAAGTACAGTTAAGACCATTGCTTTTGTACTTTACTTTTTCACTTCCACTGATATAAGCTTTTTGGACTGGTGTCCATTTAGTTTTCACAGATATGTGAAAGCAATGTGAAACCTCTTTCCTGGTATTAATTAACAAAAGAGCTTCTAAATTTCTGGCAATAATTGTTAAAGCTAATTGTCTATGAGAAAAAATAATTGCAAAATTAAACAAAAAGTATCAAATATGTTCATTGAAAAAATGAAAGTAGACCCTTTAAAGGCAGCATCTATTAAACATTTACTTTGAAGTATATTAAAAGAACAGAATGGACACAATTTGTTAATGTTTTGGTGGATGGCAGACTGCCAATGTGTACAAAATCATGGGAGGAATAGATCGAATAGACGCATAGAGTCTCTTGCCCAGAGTAGAGGATTCAAGACCAGAGTATGTTTAAGATGAGGGGGGGAAAGATTTAATAGGAACCTGAGGGGTATCTTTTTCACACAAAACGTGGTTGGTGTATGGAACGAGCTGCCGGAGGAGGTAGTTGAGGCAGGTGCTACAGCAATGTTTAAGAAACATTTGGACAGGTACATGGATAGGACAGGTTTAAAGAGGTAAGGGCCAAATGCAGACAGGTGGGGCTAGTGTAGATGGAACATGTTGGCCAGTGTGGGTGAGTTAGGATGAAGGGCTTGTTTCCATGCTGTATGACTCTATGGATCTGACTGTATGACTGCATGCGCACATCAAGACACCATCAGCTCCCAGCCTCTATCCTCCCCCCCCCCCCCACATCAGTACTTGTCTATGTTTTACTTTCTTGTTGATTTCAAGGATTGAGCCATGACAGATTATTGCCTTCTCAATGTTTTACATGATGTTCTGTGTGATGTTTTCTAAGTACTTTGCAATCAGATTATTTTCACACTAGAATTTATTGATTCTGTATGTTTTTGTTGGTTTCATGAATACGCCTAACTAGCTAAAACTGTTTTCCCTTCCCACATAATCTGCTTATCCTCACAACAAAGTAATGTTGGTTTAGCTCAAACCAATTTTGCTACATTCGTTTCATGAGATAATAATTCAATTGATCCCGTGGATTTCATTTTAAACTCTTTCAGAAGTTTCATACAATCATTTTATTAAATCATGCTATATCAAGCTGCCAGGTCTTTCAGCAAAAGACTAGACATCACACTGAAATGATATTGAGCATATAGATGTGCAGCAAAATTAGCATATTTGTTATATTTTAAACCGAACGAATGTAAAATTATGTAGGAATTTAATTTTGTAACTAAATGTATTTTTTTGTTATCATTGCTGTGGACAAAAATAAAAGGGCATGACCCAAAATGTTACCTATCCATGTTCTCCGGAGATGCTGCCTGAACGGCTAAGTTACTTTAGCACTTTGTGTCCTTTTGTCCTTCACCAGAGGGAGGCCACATGCAAACTGGAATTCATATATTTCACTGGGGTTGCCCACTACCTTATGTTGATGAGGCTGCATTAGGAGTATTGCGTTCAGTTTCGGTTACCTTGTTATTGGAAGATTGTTGTTAAGCTGGAGAGAGTACAAAGAAGATTTATGTGGATATTGCCAAGCTTTGAGGGACTGAGCTCTAAGGAGAGGTTTTGCAAGCTAGATCATTATTCCTGGGAGGGTAGGCCAATGAGGTGGTTGAAAATCATGAGGGGAATAGATAGGTTGAATGCACAGAGTATTTTACCCAGAGTAGAAGAATCATGAACCAGGGGACATAGGTATAAGATTAGAGGGGAAAGATTCAATAGGAACCTGAGGAGCAGCTTTTTCCACACGGCGGGTGGTGGGTATATGGAACGAGCTACCATAGGAGGTAGTTAAGGCAGGTATTATAACAACATTCAAAAGACATTTGAACAGATTCATGAATAGGGAACATTTAGAGGGATATGATTCAAATACGGGCAGGTGGGTCAATGAGGTGGTTGAAAATCATGAGGGGAATAGATAGGTTGAATGCACAGAGCATTTTACCCAGAGTGGAAGAATCATGAACCAGAGGACATAGGTATAAGATTAGAGGGGAAAGATTCAATAGGAACCTGAGGAGCAGCTTTTTCCACACAGCGGGTGGTGGGTATATGGAACGAGCTACGATAGAAGGTAGTTAAGGCAGGTAATATAACAACATTCAAAAGACATTTGAATAGATTCATGAATAGGGAAAATTTAGAGGGATATGATCCAAATGCGGGCAGGTGGGAGTGGGGAGTAGTGTAGATGGGGCATCTTGATCGACATGGGCAAGTTGGGCCAAAGGGCCCATTTCTGTGATGTGTGAAGCTATGACTCTATGGCATGAACATGGAATTCTCTGACTTCAGAGCACCACCCCTCCCCTTCTCATCCAGCCAGCTTTTCTCTCACTGTCCATGCACACCTTTTTTTCAACTCCACGCACCCCATCAACTCATTCCTTTCCCCTCTTCCACCTCCTCCTTCTCCCACCTCTTCTGCCATCTCTCCCCACCACAGGTCACACATTTTTCTTTCACCTCCCTATTCCCTCAATATATTTTCCTCATCTCAGGCAGCACAAGAATGCAATCAGGTCGACTATTCAAAAAACATAAGGTCTTCTTCAGCCTATTGCTACAATATTAGCAGTCAGTCAAAACTAAGAATAGTTTATCACCCTGGAAAAGTGATTTTGACTTTTTAAATATAAATCACCTGCACTTTGGTTAACCTAAAGAAAAATAATTAATTTGTAAAATGTCAATCTTGTTCCTTCATTTCCTTGCACCAAGCACTTTGAGGTTCTCTGGATAACTGACTCTTCACCCCTTGATATACTGAAACTGACTGTTCAGCCCATCAGGCCCATGCTACCTGTTGTACCCAGCTTTACTAACAAAGAACATAGAACAGAAAACAGTACAGCACAGAAACTGTTAACTTTGACCCACCATGTCCAATCTATCAAATCCATTCGATCTGCACATGATCTATATTCATGTGGTGAATCTGTGGATTTTTTTGCCACAGAAGGCTATGGAGGCCAAGTCAATAGATATTTTTTTAAGGCAATGATAGATAGATTCTTGGTTAATACAGGTGTCAGGGGGTTATGGGGAGAAGGCAGGACAATGGGGTTCACAGGGAGAGATACATCAGCCATGATTGAATGGCGGAGAAGACTTGATGGGCCAAATGGCCTAATTCTGCTCCTATCACATGACCTTATGACCTGTATTCCTTTATTTCCAGCCTGGCCATTTGACTATCTAAATGCCTTTTAAACAATGTATCAGCTTCTACCACTTCCCCTTGCAGAGTATTTGTGACAACTACAACTTTATGTAAAAAAAACTTACCATGCACATCTTTAAACTTTTCTTCTTTCACCTTAAACGTTTACTCTCTACTACTTGACATTTCCACCATGTTAAAAATATATATCTACCATATCTACGCCTCTTATATATTTATAAACTTCGGCGATGTCATAACTCAATCTCCTAAGGTCCAGATGAAACAATCCTCACCTTATTGTTAATACACTAATCCAGGCAACATTCTGATGTGTGTTTTCTGCATCTTCCCCAAATCCTCCCATTAGTGTGGCAACCAGAACTGCACACACTACTCCAAATGTAACCCAACCAAAGTTTTATGCAGCCGCAATACGATTTGCTAACTTCTATACTAACTACCCCCAAAATTGAAGGCAAGCATACTCACACCTTGTTTATCATCCTGATAACTTGTGTTGCCACTTTTAATGAGCTATGGAATTGCACTCCAAGATTCCTCCGTACATCATTACTCTGAAGACCCTTGCCACTTACTGCATACTTTTCACTTGTGTTTGATCGCCCCAACGTGCTACTTGATCAGGTCAAAGACATTCTCTTCCCCTTCCCACACCATAAATTTATATTTCCTACATTTTCCACAACTTCATTTTGCAGCTTTCATTTCCCCCTTCTTTAATCCCCTTACTTGCTTTGATGGTATGTCCCTTCTCATTTCTTCCAATTCTTCTAACAAATGGTGCTATTTCCATGGCCATGTTACATATTAGCATTCATAGCAAGAGGATTTGAGTATAGGAGCAGGGAGGTTCTGCTGCAGTTGTACAGGGCCTTGGTGAGACCGCACCTGGAGTATTGTGTACAGTTTTGGTCTCCTAATCTGAGGAAAGACATTATAGCCTTAGAGGGAGTACAGAGAAGGTTCACCAGATTGATCCCTGGGATGGCAGGACTTTCATATGAAGAAAGACTGGATAGACTAGGCTTATACTCGCTGGAATTTAGAAGATTGAGGGGGGATCTTATAGAAACATATAAAATTCTTGAGGGGTTGGAGAGGCTAGATGCGGCAAATGTGGGTCCCTTGAAGACAGAAGCAGGGGAATTTATTATGGGGAACAAAGAAATGGCAGACGAGTTAAACCGTTACTTTGGATCTGTCTTCACTGAGGAAGATACACACAATCTCCCAAATGTTCTAGGGGCCGGAGAACCTAGGGTGATGGAGGAACTGAAGGAAATCCACATTAGGCAGGAAATGGTTTTGGGTAGACTGATGGGACTGAAGGCTGATAAATCCCCAGGGCCTGATGGTCTGCATCCCAGAGTACTTAAGGAGGTGGCTCTAGAAATAGTGGAAGCATTGGAGATCATTTTTCAATGTTCTATAGATTCAGGATCAGTTCCTGTGGATTGGAGAATAGCAAATGTTATCCCACTTTTTAAGAAAGGAGGGAGAGAGAAAACGGGTAATTATAGACCAGTTAGTCTGACATCAGTGGTGGGGAAGATGCTGGAGTCAATTATAAAAGACGAAATTGCTGAGCATTTGGATAGCAGTAACGGGATCATTCCGAGTCAGCATGGATTTACGAAGGGGAAATCATGCTTGACAAATCTACTGGAATTTTTTGAGGATGTAACTAGGAAAATTGACAAGGGAGAGTCAGTGGATGTGGTGTACCTCGACTTTCAGAAAGCCTTCGACAAGGTCCCACATAGGAGATTAGTGGGCAAAATTAGGGCACATGGTATTGGGGGTAGGGTACTGACATGGATAGAAAATTGGTTGACAGACAGAAAGCAAAGAGTGGGGATAAATGGGTCCCTTTCGGAATGGCAGGCAGTGACCAGTGGGGTACCGCAAGGTTCGGTGCTGGGACCCCAGCTATTTACGATATACATTAATGACTTAGACGAAGGGATTAAAAGTACCATTAGCAAATTTGCAGATGATACTAAGTTGGGGAGTAGTGTGAATTGTGAGGAAGATGCAATAAGGCTGCAGGGTGACTTGGACAGGTTGTGTGAGTGGGCGGATACATGGCAGATGCAGTTTAATGTAGATAAGTGTGAGGTTATTCACTTTGGAAGTAAGAATAGAAAGGCAGATTATTATCTGAATGGTGTCAAGTTAGGAGGAAGGGGAGTTCAACGAGATCTGGGTGTCCTAGTGCATCAGTCAATGAAAGGAAGCATGCAGGTTCAGCAGGCAGTGAAGAAAGCCAATGGAATGTTGGCCTTCGTAACAAGAGGAGTTGAGTATAGGAGCAAAGAGGTCCTTCTGCAGTTGTACCGGGCCCTGGTGAGACCGCACCTGGAGTACTGTGTGCAGTTTTGGTCTCCGAATTTGAGGAAGGATATTCTTGTTATGGAGGGCGTGCAGCGTAGGTTCACTAGGTTAATTCCCGGAATGGCGGGACTGTCGTATGTTGAAAGGCTGGAGCGATTGGGCTTGTATACACTGGAATTTAGAAGGATGAGGGGGGATCTTATTGAAACATATAAGATAATTAGGGGATTGGACACATTAGAGGCAGATAACATGTTCCCAATGTTGGGGGAGTCCAGAACAAGGGGCCACAGTTTGAGAATAAGGGGTAGGCCATTTAGAACGGAGATGAGGAAGAACTTTTTCAGTCAGAGGGTGGTGAAGGTGTGGAATTCTCTGCCTCAGAAGGCAGTGGAGGCCAGTTCGTTGGATGCTTTCAGGAGAGAGCTGGATAGAGCTCTTAAGGATAGCGGAGTGAGGGGGTATGGGGAGAAGGCAGGAACGGGGTACTGATTGAGAGTGATCAGCCATGATCGCATTGAATGGCGGTGCTGGCTCGAAGGGCTGAATGGCCTACTCCTGCACCTATTGTCTATTGTCTATTGTCTATTGATGTTGGGGAAGTCCAGAACCAGGGGTCACAGCTTAAGGATAAGGGGGAAGTCTTTTAGGACCGAGATGAGAAAACATTTCTTCACACAGAGAGTGGTGAGTCTGTGGAATTCTCTGCCACAGAAGGTAGTTGAGGCCAGTTCATTGGCTTTATTTAAGAGGGAGTTAGATGTGGCCCTTGTGGCTAAAGGGATCAGGGGGTATGGAGAGAAGGCAGGTACAGGTTACTGAGCTGGATGATCAGCCATGATCATATTGAATGGCGGTGCAGGCTCGAAGGGCCGAATGGCCTACTCCTGCACCTATTTTCTATGTTTCTATATTAGAGGATGAACTTTGTGTTCCTGTGAGAATTTTCACCCATACTAATAGGAGTTGTAACCTGTGTTGTTAATGTTCACTAGGGAGAATGGGACCTGGTATGGGCTCATCGGGACTCATGGACTTAACCCTCAGAAAGATGACTGTGACTCAGAAAGTCTGAAGAAGGGTCTCCACCTGAAACATCGCCCATTTCTTCTCTCCTGAGATGCTGCCTGATCTGCTGAGTTACTCCAGCATTTTGTGAATAAATACCTTCGATTTGTACCAGCATCTGCAGTTATTTTCTTACACTATAAGTACAAGCTACATACCTTTCGGCTTCACATTGATTGGCACATCTCTAAAATTATTATTATACTTACGAATATCGCAAGGCTCCTGATCTATTGTTGTCCTATTTGTTTTCGGCTCTACCTATTTCAATGGTGAGTAACTAAATAGAAAGTCATATCACTGAGGATTCAAATATAAATTCTGCTCAGCATCCCTTTCCCAACCCTAACAACTACACCACACCTTAAAAAAAAATACGGTAGATTAATTGCATCGGAACTACACTTAACTGTCATAGAGCCACAGTCATATTGCATTGAAACAGGGCCTTTGATCCTATCTCAGCTCGTCCTATTTCCCCTTGTTTGGCCCTTACTCATCTAAACCTATCATATCCACGCACTTGTCTAAATGTCTTTTAAATCTCGTTATTGTACCTGCCACAACTACGTCTTCTGATAGTTTGTTCCATATACCCACAACTCCCTGTGTGATAAAGCTGCCCCTCAGATTACAATTCAATCTTTTCCCTCCCACTTTAAATATATGCCATCTAGTTCTTGATTCCCTTATCTTGAAAAAAAACTATGTGGATTCTGTATTGTGTTTGCCCATTTCGCACAGTGCTCCAATGTATTTTACCAATGCTAAATTTTGACATTGGCTTTGTTCGGTAATAGTAAAACCTCAGAGGTAAAAGACCTGGAATATTGTTGAGAACCCCAACACGGGCAATCAAACCTGGTAAATGCAACTATGAGGTCTTCTTTTGTTCCCGATGTTTGGTGAGTCCAGAACCAGGAGTCACAGTTTAAGAATAAGAGGTCGGCCATTTAGGACTGAGATGAGGAAAAACTTTTTCACCCAGAGAGTTGTGAATCTGTGGAAATCTCTGCCACAGAAGGCAGTGGAGGCCAATTCACTGGATGGTTTCAAGAGAGAGTTAGATTTAGCTTTTAGGGCTAATGGAATCAAGGGATATGGGAAAAAAGCAGGAATGGGGTACTGATTTTGGATGATCAGCCATGATCATATTGAATGACAGTGCTGGCTTGAAAGCCAAATGTTCTACTCCTGCACCTATTTTCTATGTTTCTTTCAATTCCCTACTCAAACTAATGGATCCAGGTCGTTATCTGCAATGACCAAATGTAAGATATATCAACACCACCTGAACCCTCAATTTTCTCAGTGATAGTTTTACTCTCTGTTTTCACTGTACAATGTGCTATCACAACAGATGTGATAGCATTATACTTAATATAATGTCCTGAGATTGGAAAGCACTTGAAAAGACATTTAGACATCTACATGGATAGGAGAGTTTACATGGATATGGGGCAAATGCAATCAAATTGGACACGTTCAGGGAGACATCTTGGTTAGCCTGGACAAGTCCACTTTGAAGACCAAAGGTTGCAGAATTCTGGAGAACTGCAATCAATGATAACCCAGCTGTGGTTTTATAAAAGTTATCAGGATATCAAAGGTTTTGCCGCCAACACAAAATAATACAAACAAGAACAGTGCTGTCAATAAAATATGAGTTCACTGTTTCCTCCTCTTGGAATTCAATACTTTCTATGCTTCAGATTAAAGCCCATGAGAACACAGAGCAATATAGTAGGGAAACCACATAAAAACGTATCATCATGTTCATAGAAATATAAGTGTCTAGACAAGGGTGTCCACAGACAAATTATGCCACAGGAGACATAAGACGCAGTTAATGCTAGAATCTGGAACCAAAAAAAGGGAGGAACTCAGCAGGTTGAGTAGAATCTGAGAGGAGAAAGGTATTGTTGATTTTTTGGGTCGAGACCCTGCGTCAAATTATGCCACATTGGGCCATGTCTGTAAGAAGACTTTCGATTCTTTCCGACTCATTTCAGGGATTTGAGTATGAATCTCGGTTGCAATTTCAATACTGCACATTCCTCGGGTGGGATTATAAACTGACACTCTGTCCAAGAAATTTATCTGCACCGTTTTTTTTCAGCATTGGAATGGTGTTAGAAATCTCTCTCTAATGCGGTTAAAAATATATCCTGCAAAGCATATTTAATGACACAGTTTCAAAAACAGAACTAGTGGGTATCCTTGAACAACATCAAACAACAAGTTGCTGGAAGAACTCAACTGGTCAGGCACCATTTGTGAAGCCAAAGGGATAGAACATAGAACAGTACAGCACAGGAACTGACCCTTTAACTTTTCACTGTACAGACGTGACAATAAACTGAACTGAGCTGAATCCAAGGACATCAGGTCTTTTTGTTGTCCAGAGGTAAGTGACCTTGCTGTGGCAGCAACTTCTCTACATCGGCTAGACCAAACGCAGGCTCGGCGATCGTTTCGCTCGACTCCTTCGCTCAGTCCGCCTTAACCAACCTGATGTCCCAGTGGCTGAGCACTTCAACTCCCCCTCCCACTCCAAGTCTGACCTTTCTGTCATGGGTCTCCTCCATTGTCATATTGAGGCCCACTGCAAATTGGAGCAACAGCATCTCATATTTTGCTTAGGCAGCTTACACCCCTGCGGTATGAACATTGACTTCTCTAACTTCAGATAGTTAGATAGTTCCTCTGTCCCTCTCTTTCCCCTCCCCCTTTCCAGTTCTCCCACTGTTTTCCTGTCTCCAACTACATCCTATCTTTGTCCCGCCCCCTCCCCTGACATCAGTCTGAAGAAGGGTCTCGACCCGAAACATCACCCATTTCTTCTCTCCTGAGATGTTGCCTGACCCACTGAGTTACTCCAGCATTTTGTGATACCTTTGATTTGTACCAGCATCTGCAGTTTTTTTCCTACACGACTTGCCGTGGCAGCAGCTAGCTTGGATACCAATCTGCCATGCCTCACCGAGGAAGATGAAAAATTAGCTGTTGCCAAACCAACATCCCTGATGCACCCATTACATATTAACAGATATATATTTGGCAAAACAAAACACTAACTAGCAAAGACATCTGAGAATGTTCTTCTCACTTCCAAAACTCCAGACCCTCTGTTTTTATAAGTATTGGGTCCCTTCTGATAGGGAAGAAATGTATAAATAAATATGATGTACATTGGTTCCTCTGAGCTTCTTCATAATAAGTGTACATTGTTGCCTTAGGTTTCAATTGATGCCAGTAAAGGTGGAAATTGCTATTTATACCAATAATAATGTCATAACAACAATGATGTCTTTAAACTGGAAAGAGTGCACAGAAGGTTTACAATGATGTTGCCAGGACTTGAGGGCCTGAGCTACAGGGAGAGATTGGGCAGGCTAGGACTTTATTTCATTAAGCGCAAGAGGCTGATATTTGATCTAATAGAGGTGTATAAAATCATGAGGATGAATGCACAGATTCTTTTACCCAGGGTGGGGGAATCAAAAAAAGGAAGACATAACTGAAGAAGGGTCTCGACCCGACATGTTACCCATTCCTTCTCTCCAGAGATGCTGCCTGTCTCGCTGATTTACCCCAGCATTTTGTGTCTACCAAAGGAACACATATGTTCTGGTAAGGTAAGAGGGCCAAGACTTAATATAAACCTGAGAGCAACTTCTTCATCCAGAGGGTGGTAGATGGAATGAGCTGCCAGAGGAGATAGTTAAGGCAGATACTATAATGGCATTTAAAAGACCCTGGGACAAGTACATGGATAGGAACGGTTTAGAGGGATATGTGCAAACGAGGGCAAATGGGACTAGCATGGATGGGGCATCAAGGTCGGCATGAACAAGTTGGGCCGAATGGCCTGTTTCCATGCTTCATGATTCTAATAATGTCATTATAGCCCCACCTGATGTTTGGAATGAATCAACAACACTATTGTCAATGGTGCAGGGTTTTACACTATCCATTTTTATTCTGTTATCAGGTGGAAAAGATTGCGACTTTTGTCTTCAGGTCTTGACTGTCCTTAACTGCATTCTCATAGGTTTGTGCTTTTGATTTGATTTCCAGAATATATATATAATTTGCCCAATTTCTATGTATCTGCTTCAGAGAAGTGTATAAAATCATGAGAGGAGTAGACCAGGTGGGCACATAGAGTTTCTTGCCCAAAGTTGGGGAATTGAGAACCAGAGGACATAGGTTTAAGGCGAGGGGAGAAACATTTAATAAGATTCTGAGGGGTTACTTTTTCATGCAAAGGGCGGTAGGTGTATGGAATGAGCTGCCAGAAGAGGTAGTTGATGCAGATACTATCTCAAAATTTAAGAATCATTTAGACAATAGACAATAGACAATAGGCGCAGGAGGAGGCCATTCGGCCCTTCAAGCCAGCACCGCCATTCAATGTGATCATGGCTGATCATTCCCAATCAGTACCCCATTCCTGCCTTCTCCCCATACCCCCTGACTCCGCTATCCTTAAGAGCTCTATCCAGCTCTCTCTTGAATGCATTCAGAGAATTGGCCTCCACTGCCTTCTGAGGCAGAGAATTCCACAGATTCACAACTCTCTGACTGAAAAAGTTTTTCCTCATCTCAGTTCTAAATGGCCTACCCCTTATTCTTAAACTGTGGTACGTGGATTGGACAGGTCTAGAGAGATGTGCGCCAAATGCGGGCAAGTGGGACTAGAGTTGTTGGGACAAGTTGGGCTGAAGGGCCTGTTTCCACGCTGTAAGAACATATGACTCTCTATGACACTAACACTCTACAGTTATAATAAAACAAAACAATTTTTTTCTACCTATTTTTGATATTCATTTTAATGAACTTGGAGCAGTATTTCTTCTCCCCAACTGGTTAAAATATTACATTTACAATGCAGTACCCCTATATGTTTTATCTTGTTGATCTTATTTATTGCTTGGATCCTACTGCATCTGCAATTTACCAAATCAATATGCCTTGAAATCCAACAGCTCATCAAATTTGACTTGTATTGATGTTTGACCAGCTCCCAACATTGTTTAAACGAATTGTGCAGAAAAAAAAACACGTTGAAAATTCAACCATGCAGAATTTAAATCCAAAATTCTGGATTAATCACATGCTTTAATGAATTATTCGTTTCTGAGTGAAAAGATGTGATTGACATGCATTCAGTTTTAATAGGCTGTCCTGAAAAACAGTATATTTAAAGAAATAAATACAGACATAAATAATAGAATATGTACAGATAAATTTCATCCAAAATGCAGTAACATCACAACAGTCAAGCTAACAATATTACCAGAAAAATATTAGTGTAGTGAAGGGACTGCGTCCACGTATACAGTTGCCTGCGGGGATAAGCCGGTGCTGTACTCTGCTCCTAATAACCTTGACCTGTTTTCCTTAGCTCTGCAGTGACAGATGTGTCACATCGACTCAGCATCTGTTTGTTAATCTCTATTGAGGAGAGCTAATTTCTGCTCCCATTGCTTTTATAGATATTTCTATTAGACCTGTAGAAATGTATTTATTGGGCACACATTTTTAACCCTTTGAAGATTGTGGCAATGTCCAAAAATAATATCTACTATTGTTCTTCCGAATTGTTATTTCCTCTTGCACGTTGTAAATGAGGTGGAAATATTTTCCAGTGTGTATTTCTGCTTGTGCCTCCATTTGAGTTACATAATTATTTAACAGGACAGTCTACCCATTACTTTTAGCAATGCTTATAGCAAAGAGTCTTGGTTGAGTATTCAAGATGCTCCAGGGTAGAGTGCGCCAAAGATTCATTGGTTTCTAATCAAATAAATTTATTCTATCCCAGTGCGAAATCAGCATCCTTAGGTTTTCCCCTTTAGTTCTAGACTCTCCAGCCAAAGAAAATCCTTCAACTTCCACACTTTGAAGACCTCAAGAATTTTATACTTTTAAATGAGATCATCTCATTTCCACAGAGGAAATACCTTTCATGTGTAGCCTTCCAAGCCTAAATGCACATTTAACAGATGATCAAACAAAGGCGCTGACATCATTACTGAGCGATTTGCGACTCAAAAATAATGCACATTTATAAATAGTTGCATGGAATTCTCTTTAAAAGACTTCATTTGCCCAAGAGACTTAGCTGTTCTCCTGTTGCAAAATGCTTGAAGGGGATTGCAGGAGATTTCTTACCAAGACCATTCTAAAGGATTGGAAGAATGATGCAGCCACAAGGCTTTCTTCACTCCCAGCAATGGCATCATCGTCATATCCAAAGGCAATGACAGCAGGAAGTTTATACATATGTACCCACCAACAGAGGATGTTGCATAAAATGAATAAATGAACGGGATCAGATAATTTCAAATAATAAGTTCCGAGATACATTGCTAGAACAACCAGTTTATTTTGATAGACACAAAGTGCTGGAGTAACTCAGTGGGTCAGGCAGCATCTCTGGAGAAAAAGGATGCCTTGTTTTGATATTTTAATGTTTGCCTTCCAACTGGGCAATTGTATGCAGTCAGCTTTAACACAGAACTTTAAAAAAAATCAGAGACACAAGAAACTGCAGATGCTGGGAACTTGAGCAAAACACAAAGTGCTGCAGGATCTCACCGAGTCTGGCAGCATCTGTGGAGGTAATGAACAGATTACATTTCAAGGTTTAGACTAAAAGAGGAATAAAGTTTCTTCATTTTGGCCCTTCACGCAGTCCCTCTAAATGTGATCACAGCTAATCTACCCCAAGATTCATGTCTTCTTCTTTGCTTGTTCCCCAAGTCTGCAATTCCCTAATCTTTCTTCTCGGTCAATTATGCTCCCTCCAATAACCTTCAGATTAGAGTATTTGAAAGATTCACGACCTCCTGTGTAAAAATTCCTACACATCTCAAGTTTAAATGACCATCTTTAATTTTGTAAGTATATCCTTTCGTTCGAGGTTCTCCCGCTACCAGAAACATGCATCCTGCTATGCTCCTTTGGGATCTTAGGGTGTGGATTTCAAGATCTTACTGTATAGCTTATTGCAATGTTCTAATAAGATCAGCCCATATACCTTTTAACTCTTGTGATAGGACCACAATAAATGCTAAACAAAATGAATATATGAATAAAGTCAGATAAATACAAATAATAAATTAAAAAATACGTGGTCATTTTCCAACAAACTTGGGCAAACTCGGGTTGTTTACTCTGGAGTGATGGAGGCTGAGTTTATAAATTTCAGGAAGACTTAGAGAGGGTAGAGAGTCATTTTTTTCCCATGGTGGAAGTGTCAAATACTAGAGGACATAGCTTTATGGTGAGAGGGGGAAAGATATGTGAGGCAAGTTTTTTATACAGAGATTGGTAGCTGCCTGAAATATCATATCATATCATATACATACAGCCGGAAACAGGCCATTACGGCCCTCCAAGTCCGTGCCGCCCAGTGATCCCCGTACATTAACACTATCCTACACCCACTAGGGACAATTTTTACATTTACCCAGCCAATTAACCTACATACCTGTACGTCTTTGGAGTGTGGGAGGAAACCGAAGATCTCGGAGTAAACCCACGCAGGTCACGGGGAGAACGTACAAACTCCTTACAGTGCAGCACCCGTAGTCAGGATCGAACCTGAGTCTCCGGCGCTGCATTCGCTGTAAAGCAGCAACTCTACCGCTGCGCTACCCACTGCCTGAGAAACTGGTGGAAGCAGATATGACAGTGACATTTGAAATATACTAGACCAAGTGGACCCATTGGGACCAAATCTCCCCTGCGGGCCTCTCCTGGGCGGGCGAGGGGAGACAGGGAAGGGGAGAGGGTGCCACTCACCTTGGCCCCATGCTGCCAGTGCTGCAGACAGAGTGAGCCGTGGACCCAAAGTCTCTCCTGCATTGGTCTAGCACCCTACCCCCACCCCGACTCCACCCCATCCCCACTCCCACACCCACTTCCCCCACCCTTCCCCTCCCCGCTCCCACCCACCCCCACTCCCCCTCCCCTCCCTCCAACCCCCACTTGTCCCCCACTCCCCCAACCCACTCTTCCCATCCCCCCACTCCCCCTCCCCCATACTCCCCCCACCCCCTCCCACTCCCCCCATACAGCCCCCCCCCTCCCCTCCTCCTCCCCACTTATCCACCCCATCCCGTTTGGAGCCGTTGGATTCTGCACACGTAAGTCTAAATGCATTGAAAACGCGCGATCACATGTCCGGAAATGAGTGGCGGCTCGCTACGGGTCCCTGTCGTTTGCACCACCGCAAAGGCGGTGACGGCCAAAGGGAGAGAATTTTTTTTTTTTTAAGTGATTTTGAAAGATTAAAAAGTGAAATTTTGTTTTAATATAACACTAGACCAAGTGGACCAGTTGGGCCCACCTCATTGGGTTGCCATTGTGATGTGGGGGAAAATCACACTTTTTTATTTAAAAAAGAATCACACTTTTTTCTTTCTTTACAGAGGAGCATATATCTACGTTGATTTGACATTTGAACAACTTCAAGAGTTGAGCATTGCAGGGCACCACCCATTCAGAAGTAATAGGTTGATCCCGATGTCCTTCTTGATGTCCCTGAAATCCTCCCATATCCGGAGATTGTCTCCTGTACAGAGGATGTGACTCATCTCCACACCTTGTGCTTTCGATAAACGGCATTGGGAATCTCTTTCTGCTTCTTCCATTCTTCCAACATGGAGAGGTGTGGTCACAGTATGGTTCATGAACAGACCTCCCAACATTTGGTTTTACAAATTCATCATTTTGATGTCCAAAATTCAGAATTTTACATCAAACTGCACGTAATGCAAATTTTCAGCAAAAATAAGTATGCACGCCAAATGCGCATACGCGTTGCGCTACATTCATGTGTGAAAAACGACTATTATTTCCAACAGTCTGTAGCTCTTGGACTACATGTACAATGTCAGGCCTATCATGAGTATATTCTGGTATTTATAGAAAGGTTATTGAACAGAAATACTTTTTACAACAAAGAAAAAATTGTTTTGTTTTGGTTTTTCTATTTTCGTTTTTCCGTACACATCCCAATTCTCTTGATATTGAACAAAAGAACAATGATCATAAAATGTATGACTAAGTTATGAAGAAAGAGTTTCATTTAAAACTGCACTTACCAAATTTCATTTAAGACATACTTGCTTCATTGGTCTTCAACAGCAAATCACAATAGCCCGGCGGACAGCGAGGCGAGACCCGGCGGGCGGTGAGGCGAGGCGATGCCCGGGGAGCGGCGAAGCGAGGCCCGGGGAGTGGCGAGTCAAGGCCCAGGAAGCGGCGAGGCGAGGCCCGGGTAGCAGCGAGGCGAGGCCCAGCGAGGCGAGGCGAGGCTCGGGGAGCGACGAGGCAAGGCCCGGGGGCGGCGAGGCGAGGCCCGGGGAGCGGCGAGGCGAGGCCTGGGGAGCGGCTAGGCGAGGCCCGGCGAGGCGAGGCCCAGCGAGAGGCGAGGCCCGGCGAGGCGAGTCCCGGCGAGCGGCAAGGCGAGTCCCGGTGAGCGACAAGGTAAGGCCCGGCAAGTGCTGAGGCCCAGCGGGCGGCGAGGCGAGGCCCGGCGAGCCGAGGTGAGGCCCGCTGAGCGGAGAGGCCTGGCGCGTGGCGAGGCGAGGCGAGGCCCAGCGGACAGCGAGGCCCAGCGGGCGGCGAGGCGAGTCCCGGTGAGCGGCGAGGTAAGGCCCGGCAAGTGCTGAGGCCCAGCAGGCGGCGAGGCGAGGCCCGGCGAGCCGAGGTGAGGCCCGCTGAGCGGAGAGGCCTGGCGCGTGGCGAGGCGAGGCCCGGCGGACGGCGAGGCCCAGCGGGCGGCGAGGCGAGACCCGGCAAGTGGCGACGCGGGGCCCGGCAAGCGGCGAGGTGAGCCGAGGCCCGGCCAGCTTCGAGGCCCGGCCTAGCGAGCGTAGCGGCGAGGAGAGGCCCGGTGAACGGTGAGGCCCGGCCTGGACTGGCGACGCCGGGCGAGCGGCAAGGCCAGGCAAGAGGCTGGGCGAGGCGGGGTGGGGCGAGCGGTGGGGCAAGTGTCAAGGCATGTGTTTTCCGGAAAAATGTGAGGCGAAATCGGAATGGCGGAAATGAAATAAGAAGGCGGAAGCTTTCTGCCAAATTCGGACGGGTTCAGAGGTCTGCATGACCTCAGTGGTCTTCCTCTCTCTTGAAATGATGTTAAAAAGAGATAGATATTGATCAGGTGAAGGGATGGGGGATAAAGGGGGTGGAGGGGGCATGGAGTGCATGAGTGGGGTTCTTTAAAACAACTTTAACTCAATTTCAGTTAATGCAGGGGAGGTTTGGGGGAGTTTTTAAGGGTGGTTATCTTTAGCAGATCAGCAGCAAATAAAGTCTTTATACAAAAACTCTTGTTTGCTTGTTTGTTCCTCAACTACAGCCAAAACGGTACACGATAGCGCAACAATTTTAGGTCCACCTTACCGTTGTCCCGTGGTCTTATTGGAAGAAGTTTCATTGAAATAGGTGTTGTATTTTTAAAAGTTATTCACATTTTAAAGTTTAAATCTATCTCCTAGGGAGGGGAGAGGGGTGCAGGGAGGAGGAGGTGGGGAGGGAGGGGTAGAGGGAGGGGGGAGAGGAAGGAGGGGGGAAGAGGAGGGAGGGGGGGGAGAGGATGGAGTGGGGGGAGTGCCCAACTTGTCCATGTAAACCAAGATGCCCCATCTACATGAGCTCCATCTATTTGCGTTTGGCCCAGATCCTTTTAAACTTTTCCTAACCATGTTCTTATCCATGAACTTAGGTAAGAAAAAAGAACTATTTGCAATTACGCATGATGTCCCAGGGTATTATCCAAACAATGCAATCCTTTTGAAGTGTGGTAACTGCTCTAATTAATATTTTAATAGAGTGGGTGGCACAGTGGGGCAGCAGTAGACTTGGTGCCTTACAGCGCCAGATACCCTGGTTCGATCCTGACTACGGGTGCTGTCTGTATGCAGTTTGTACGTTCTCCCCGTGACGGCATGGGTTTTCTTCAAAAGCTCCGCTTTCCTCCCACATTCCAAAGAAGTACAGGTTGGTAGATTAATTGACTTTGGTAAAAATTGTAAATTGTCCTTTGTGTGTGCATGAGCCGATTGCTGGTCTGTGCGGACTCGCTGGACTGAAAGGCCTGTTTCCACACTATCTCTAATGTGTAAAGAGTGAATATCCACTAGTTGTGGCAGTGACACACCAGACTAAAGTGGTTGCTTTGATTTTCCAGGAGTCCAACTTGCTACCTGGAATGAAGAACTCAACCTTCCCACTGTGGGGAGGCATCACCTGCTTCATTTAGCCATCATGCAGTACCTCAGCGTCCAACGCAACACCGGATGGCTGATTCCTGCTATGAGAGTTCTGAATTCTGTCACAAAGGTTCATACTCACCTTGGGTACCATAGGTTCATAAGTGATAGGTGCAGAATTAGGTCATTCGGCCCATCCAGTCTATTCCGCTATTCAATCGTGGCTGATCTATCTCTCCCTCTCAACCCCATTCTTCTGCCTTTCCCCCATAACCACTGACAGCTGTACTAATCAACAATCTATCTATCTATGCCTTTTGTGGCAATGAAATCCATCCTCTGACTAAAGATCAGTATTTAAATGACCATGTTTTCCTCCAGTTGATCTCTTGGCCTTCTGTGGTATCGTCACAAAGAATGGTGAGTCTTTTGTGTAGGATGGAACAGCAGATGCAAGTTTAAACCGAAGATACACAAAGTGCTGGAGTAACTCAGCGGGACAGGCAGCATCTCTGGAGAGAAGGAATGGGTGATGTTTCGGGTCACCCTTCCAACCCGAAACGTCACCCATGAAGAGCTTGTTCTTCCCCGGGAAAATAGCATATCTGTGATGTGGCCTCCTCTACGTCGGTGAGATCAAGCATAGACTCGGCAATCATGTCAACAATTTAAAATCATCTTAGAACATAGAACATAGAACAGTACAGCATTACTATAGGTCTGAAGAAGGGTCTCGACCCGAAACATCACCCATTCCTTCGCTCCAGAGATTCTGCCTGTCCCGCTGAATTACTCCAGCGTTTTGTATCTACCTTCGATTTAAACGAGCATCTGCAGTTCTTTCCTACACAACTATAGCCCCTCTGGTCTACAATGTCCATGACCAATTTAAAGTGAAGAAAGCCAATGGAATGTTGGCCTTCATAACAAGAGGAGTTGAGTATAGGAGCAAAGAGGTCCTTCTGCAGGTGTACAGGGCCCTAGTGAGACCGCACCTGGAGCATTGTGTGCAGTTTTGGTCTCCAAATTTGAGGAAGGATATTCTTGCTATTGAGGGCGTGCAGCGTAGGTTTACTAGGTTAATTCCCGGAATGGCGGGACTGTCATATGTTGAAAGACTGGAGCGACTAGGCTTGTATACACTGGAATTTAGAAGGATGAGAGGGGATCTTATCGACAAAAATAGGATTATTAAGGGGTTGGACATGTTAGAGGCAGGAAACATGTTCCCAATGTTGGTGGAGTCCAGAACAAGGGGCCACAGTTTAAGAATAAGGGGTAGGCCATTTAGAACGGAGATGAGGAAAAACTTTTTCAGTCAGAGAGTTGTGAATCTGTGGAATTCTCTGCCTCAGAAGGCAGTGGAGGCCAATTCTCTGAATGCATTCAAGAGAGAGCTAGATAGAGCTCTTAAGGATCGCAGAGTCAAGGGGTATGGGGAGAAGGCAGGAACGGGGTACTGATTGAGAATGATCAGCCATGATCATATTGAATGGCGGTGCTGGCTCGAGAGGCCGAATGGCCTACTCCTGCACCTATTGTCTATTGTCTATTGTCTATAAACCAATCCCCTTTCTTGGCACGTGCTCCATCTCCCTCCATTCTCTGCATATCAATGTGCCTATCTAAAAGCCTCTTAAATGCTACCATTATATCGGTCTCCACCACCACCCCTGGCAGAGCATTCCAAGCACCCACCTCCCTCTGGGTATAAAGCTTGCACCACACATTTCCTTTATACTTTGCCCCTCTCACCTTAAAGTGAGGTTTTCTAGTCCTTGACATTTCCACACTGGGAAAGAGGTTCTGACTCTTTATTGTATCCATGACTCTCATACTTCTTTACACTTCAATCAGGCCTCCCCTCACCCTAAGGTGTTCCAAAGAAATAAATTCAAGTTTTCCAAACTCCCCTGATAGATAATACCCTTTAAATCAGGCATCATTCCGGTTAACCTCTTCTGTACCCTCTCCAAAGCCTTCACATTCTTCCTGTAATGGGGGTGACCAGAATTGTACACAATGCCTCAATTGCAGCCTAACCAAATTGGCACAAAGCTGCAACATAACTTCCTGACTCCTGTACTCAATACACGGACCAATAATGTCAAGCATACCATATGACCTCTTTACCACTCTATATTTTGTTACCACTTTCAGCTAGCCAGGGAATTGTACCCCGAGAACCATCTATATATCATTGCAGTTCAGGGTCTTGCCATTAATCGTACACTTTCACCTCACATATGACCTCTCAAAGTGCAACACCTCACATTTGCTCAGATTAAATTCCATCTGCCATATCGCCACCCATTTTGGTTGCTGATCTATATCCAGCTGTACACTTTGACACCTCTCCTCACTGTCTGCAACTCCACCAACTTTGCCAATATCTGCAAACTTATTAACCAACCTATCTGCATTGATGTCCAAGCCATTTGTATATCTATTACAAACAGCAGTGGTTTCCAGCACAAATCTTCGCTCAACACCTCTGCTCAGTCCGCCTTAACCAACCTGATCTCCTGGTGGCACAGCACTTCAACTCCCCCTCCCATTCCCAATCTGACCTTTCTGTCCTGGGCCTCCTCCATTGTCATAGTGAGGCCCAGCGCAAATTGGAGGAACAGCATCTCATATTTCGCTTGGGCAGTTTACACCCCAGCGGTATGAACATTGACTTCTCTAACTTCAGATAGTTCCTCTGTCCCTCTCTTTCCCCTCCCCTTCCCAGTTCTCCCACTAGTCTTCCTGTCTCCTACTACATCCAGAGTTGACATTTTTTTAAGTTTAGTTTAGCTTATTGTCACGTGTATCGAGGTAGAGTGAAGAGCTTTTGTTGCGTGTTAACCAGTCAACGGAAAGACTGCACATGATTACATTCGAGCCGTCCACAGTGCACACTGGTAACAAGTACCCCATTGCATTTAGAATATCATAAGGAAGAATCAGTGCTCTATGCATCCATCATCTGTGGTTTTCAGCGATGCAATACTTTGTGCCTTTGAAGCAAAGCCAGAATCTGGTCAGATCGGAATGTCTGGCCATACTGTGAATGCCAAACGTGCCAGGTATTGACGTGTTTGAGGTTGAATGGGTGAATAATATCTTTGCACAAGTACCTGTTGCTCATCTTTAATGATTCTTCAAGGGTAGGGCCAGTACAGTTTTTGACAAATCCCTCTCGCGTGATTTCTGGAACCCAATAATTTGTATGCCAAGTAACTGCGCCGTGTACAAAGCAAATATTTTTGGCACTGTGCAAATCTATCTTTTATGCTTGAGAAATGAAGGCCTTGTTGTTAAGGAAGCTATTTGCAAAGGGCGTTGTTGTTTTACCGCATCAAAAAGCTCTACTGACAAAAGAAAGATTATATTTCACGCCCTGCCATTCAGATTAGATAGGATTTGAAGTGACTTGATGATTCATACACTTTGTGGATGATGAGGATGCTTGACTTTCAAACAATAATTATAATGTTTCTCACAAAAATGAAAAAAAAAGTCCGCTTGTGGAGTCTTTATGTTTCATCACCACATTTAATCCCAAGTAATTGATTAATCTATTACTCATTTCAAAGCCGTTGACAAAGTGTATCCACAAAACCAAAACAATGTACCAATACATGTCCTTTTGAAGCTGGTTGTGGAGAGAATGAGGTGAAGGTTTGTGTGTGTGTGTGTGAGGGGGGGGGGGCGGTGGGAGGTGAGGGGGGTGAGGGGGAGTGGAACTAAATGCATTCATCATCTTGTTTCATTTGCATTTGCATCGTGTCATTCAGGCTGCACATGCTAAGGTTCAGAAGCATTTTCGCGACTGCATTAGTAGCAGCTCTTTTTTCTATTAATAATGCATGTCAAACCAGTTCTGATCATCCCGTGTGTGTGTTTTTTATCGGTGGAAGTTGATACTGATAATTGCTTTAAAGGTGTATGTGCTTGAAGGCCTGAGTCACATTGGCAGATCCGTATTGACATGACCTCTTAAACATGCATATACGAATCTGTCCACCTACCCAATATATATTAGCTTTTTTTACGAACATTAACATTTTATTTCAGTTTGCAAGAGTCTGCAGTATTTTGCTTTTGAAAATTTAAATGCAGTCTGTTATTCAGCCTAGGGGCTTGGTTGCTACAGTTTGAATGATTTCAGTTAAACTACAGCAACCAAATTGCTCAAGCCAACTTTAGTGAAATGATCCTGCACCTCTTGCCGAAATTCAAGTCATTCCTTAAATTGATTGTCTTCCAATATAATGACACATCCTTTGCACAGTGTTGCAGTGCAAAAACACTGTCTCACAGAAACGGAAGTACAATGGACCTGCTGGATCATTCTATTTCTGGTATTGTGTGTGCACCCTGACAGTGTTTACCAATGTTAAAGCTGCCCAGTAATGTTTAGCCTCAAGAAAAATCTTCAGTTACCATTTACATTAATCATCCAGGGAAAGATGCTTTGGTAGCAGCACAATATAATGGACTAACTTGCTTCCCATGGATGAATGGAATCTGCAGGTCCTTGTTTAGCAAGCAGTGAGCCATCCATAACAATTCAATGTGCACAGGCCAGGAGTTTACTGCTTCATACCCAACAACAGTATTGGATTACAATGCATCTATTAAGGTGTTTAATGTGGCACCAAACAGGCCCGATTTGATTTCATTCCACCAGTGAACCACAAATAGGTCAGATACATAGTCTATTATTTTAATTTCTGGAATTAAATGATTTTTCATACTCTGTGCCGCATGGGCTTGCATCCATGGTAACAGCTGGCGAATTTGGTGATTGATATCTAGAACTAAGTGTTGGAAAGAACTGCAGACGCTGGTTTAAATCAAAGGTAGACACAAAATGCTGGAGTAACTCAGCGGGACAGGCAGCATCTCTGGAGAAAAGGAATGGGTGACTTTTCGGATCGAGACCCTTTTTCAGACTGATATCAGGGGAGTGGGTGGAACAGAGATAGAATGTAGTCGGAGACAATAAGACTGGCGGGAGAACTGGGAAGGGGGAGGGGATGGAGAGAGAGGGAACGCAAGGACTATTTGAAGTTAGAGAAGTCAATGTTCATACCACTGGGGTGTAGGCTACCCAAGCGAAATATAAGGTGCTGTTCCTCCAATTTGCGCTGGTCCTCACTCTGACAATGGAGGAGGCCCAGGACAAAAATGTCAGATTGGGAATGGGAGGGGGAGTTAAAATGCTGAGCAAACGGGAGATCAGGTAGGTTAAAGTGGACTGAGCGGAGGTGTTCAGCGAAACGATCGCCGAGCCTACGCTTGGCCTCGCCGATGTACAGACGTTGACACCTGGAACAGCGGATACAGTAGATGAGGTTGGAGGAGGTGCAAGTGAACCTCTGCCTCATCTAAAAAGACTGTTGAGGTCCTTGGATGGAGTCGAGGGGGGAGGTAAATGGGACAGGTGTTGCATCTCCAGCGGTTGCAGGGGAAAGTACCACGGGAGGGGTTGATTTGGGTGGGAAGGGATGAGTTGACCAGGGAGGGAATGGTCTCTGTGGAAAGCAGAAAGGGGTGGAGATGGGAAGAAGTGGCCAGTAGTGGGGGATCCCTTTGGAGGTGGTGAAAGAGTTGGAGGATTATATGCTGCATGCGACGGAGGGGGAAGGGGGAGCAAGAGCAGCGATGTGGGATATCTTGGAGTAAAGCTGTGACTGCTGATGGGGTGGAAAGTAAGGACAAGGGGGAATCTGTCCTTGTTGGATACTAAGTGTTGTATATGGATTAACCAGTGTGGAAAAAATATATACATCACCAGATCTCAGGTCCAGTTCCAACTCTTTGCATAATGGAATCATTAGGATTCATGGCATCATAGGAAGCCATTGTATTTGGCCCATCAACTATATACTGGACAGAAATGGTACACTTCAGGTCACTCTCACTTTCCAGTTATCTCGTTTGATAACCTTGTAGTCACAACTCTTCAAGTGTAAATTCAGGGCCTGTCTCAACTTCGAAGGTAGACACAAAATGCTGGAGTAACTCAGCGGGACAGGCAGCATCTCTGGAGAGAAGGAATGGGTGACGTTTCGGGTCGAGACCCTTCCTCAATGAGACCCTGTCTCAACTTCCCTCTCCCTAAACCATTGGAAAACTAATCAGCAATTTGAACAAAAAGGGTACATTTTAACTAATTTTTTTAAAACCTGCTGTGTAGGGCTGAATTTCTAGCTGTGGTTTGATCGATAGAAGCAGTCAACTTCTGGCACTCTGCACAAACTAATGTTCCAACTGCAGAATACCACTATCACTTAGGTTAAGCAAATTCTTTACTCAAACCCCTTTAATTCTTCCACTGGTTAACTTAAAAATATGTTCCAAGCTGAGCACATTTCTCCGAGAGAAATAAGTCACCATTTTAGTCTGCTTTGTTTCACAAATATCAATCCCAGCATAGTCAGTTCTTGCTCACGTGAAATAATTCGCCAAGCCAGACCATTTTGAGTTTAGAGATACAACACAATGGTCCTTCGACTCACCGAGTCAGCGCAGACCAGAGATCCCTGTTACATTAGCACACACTACACATTAGGGACAATTTACAATTTTAACCTAAGCCAAATAAATCCTTGCTGAATATCATTGATTAACTCTAAACATGGATTTATGCTGCCGCTCGGAAATATTTCCAGTAATTTCATCAATGTAAATGTTATGTTGACTTCTCCAAAATTATTCAGTCTATTCCTTTCTTCCTATTCAACAGTATGAGGTGTCCTCGAGGCTTCCACCAACAAATGTATAGAAATTGAAAGTATTAGTTATAACTAAGAGTCTGGGATACAGTTATTCAGGCCAAATGAAGTCTGGATGTCTGATGAAGGGTTCCGACCCAAAACGTTACCTATTCCTTTTTGCTGAGCTACTCCAGCTTTTTGAGTCTATCTTCAGTATAAACCAGCATCTGCAATTCCTTCCTGTACATGCTGGAAGGTTGAATTAGGTTTGAAGGTACATTTTCATGACTTGGACACAATGGGCTGAGGTGTCATAAATTTCCCACGGTAAAGTGCTGATGCAAACACTAAAGGTACATTTAAAGGAAAGTCGGATCAGGAAGAAAGCATCAAAAGGCTATGCCAATCAGTTAAACAAATGGACTGGAAATAAAGTTGTTTTAGAAATATAAGCCCTGTCATAGAATGGTTAAGGAAATGGCCTATTTATGAGGTGTAAATTATTTGCAATTCCATGTACAATAGCTTTAATTTCACAAACCTTGGTCACTGGAGTATTGCAGAACAAATCAATAGCTTTAATGAACAGAGTAATAAAAGGTTGGCCCAAGTTGTATTTATTTTTTGGGAACATTCTTCAGTTATGATGTGCACTGAGAGACAGCTATTGGGCACACCTTCTATTGTGCGTTGAACTATTTTACAATGCCATTGCATTTTAAATCAAGCATTATTTGGATTGAAGTCAGCATAAAGCTTCAATGTTCATAAAATATAGGATGTAACGTGGTATTTTAACCTGAGTCATCTATATACTAAAACTCTCGTTTGTTTGTTCCTGAACTACAGCCAAAATGTTACACAATAGCGCAACAATTTTAGGCCCACCTTACTCACCTTCATCCCTGAGGTGCTAATGGAAGAAGTTTCATTGAAATTGTTGTTATATTTTTAGTTATTCACATTTTAAAGTTTAAATCTATCTCCTAGGGAGGGAGGGAGGGAGGGAGGGAAGGAGGGAGGGAGGGGGGGGGGTGGTGAAGGGAGGGGGGAGGGAGGAAGGGGGAGGAGGGAGGATAAGGGGAGTTGAGGGGAATGGTGAGGGGGAGGGGAAGGGATGGGGGGGAAAGGGGGGAGGGAGGGGGAGGGAGGGGGTGAAGGGGGGAGGGGAAGGGGAGGGGATGGTGAGGGGGGAAGGGGAGGGTAGGAGGGAGGGAGGGGGGTTGAGGGGGAGGGTGGAGGGAGGAGGGGAGGGGTGGGGGAGGGAAGGAGGGAGGGGGAGGGAGGAGGGGGGAGAGAGGGGAGGGGGTGTGGTGGAGAGGGGAGGGGGTGGGGGAAGGAGAGGGTGCTGCACCAATGCAGGAGAGGTTTGGGCCCAACGGGTCCACTTGGTCTAGTAAACATTAAAAACGAGATGAGCTTTATCAACCTCAATGTGGTGAATATGAAATAAATATATGGTAAATACTTTTGTAATTAAGCTTCTGAGTGTTTCAATGAAGAAGATTATCCATGTGTCTGTACAGTAGAATAAACAATTTTTATGAGCTATTAATTAAAAATTTACCTTTTAATGTACGGGTTTTACTAGGAACCACCTTGTATTGGACCTGAAATACCATGGGCAGGGGGTTAATAACTAACGATAAAATTGCCAGTTACACCCTTATCTCTCACAAAAGCTACTGGAGAAATCACATAAAATTCCAACGCTGATGGAAATTAATCAGCGCAAACTACTAATGGCTCGGGAGAGACGTGAATTACTTGGCAGACTGCGGAGTCATGCTGATGAGAAAGATCCCCAATTTGAACATGACCATCTGCTGATTTTATCAAATAAGTACAGAACTTATGAGTCATGGGAGCAGAATTGGGCCATTCGGCCCATCGAGTCTTCTCCGCCATTCAATCGTGGCTGATCTATCTTTCCTTCACAACCCCATTCTCTGGCCTTCTCCCCATAACAGTTGACACCCTTACTAATCAAGAATTTGTCAATTTCCGCTTTTAAAATGTCCAATGACATGGCCTCCATTGCGGCCTGTGACAATGAATTCCTCAGAGTCACCACCCTCCAACTAAAGAAATTCCTTCTCGTCTCCTTTCTAAAGGTACGTCCTTTTATCCCAAGTATCCTCTGGACCTACACTTTCCCACTAGTGGAAACATTCTCTCTGCATACATCTATCCAGGCCTTTCACTATTCAGTAAGTTTTAATGAGATCCCCCCTCATCCTTCTTCACACCAGCGAGTATTGGCCCGGTGCCATCAAACACTTATCATAGGTAAACCTCTTCTGGACCCTCTTCAATGCCACCAGATTACTCACTCCTCAGATATGAGGCTCAAAACTACTCACAAATGGAGAAGAAGGAGCAGTTTAAGGGTTACAAGTGTACTTGATATGCTGCTCAGGTTAATATTGTTTAGCATCCTGTTTCTAGTCAAATTCATGAATGAGAATGGAAGATGTGTCGCCTATGCTGGATAAGGACAGAATTTGTTTTTGATTGTTAGTGGATAGAAATGCCACAATAAGTAATGTTTTTTTCTGTCTAGTCATTGCCACCATTCATTTTTTTAGCAAAGAGTCTTTGCCGTGCAATATAAACTCTGTTTCTCTTTCCGTAGCTACAGATTGACCTGTGGAGTGTTTCCAGAATTTTCCATTTTAATTTCTGATTTCCAGCATTTGTGGGTTATTTTGATTTTCATTTCATTTTCTTGCTGTCGTGACCCATGAATTGATTCTCCTTGATTGGCCAAACCACTGGAAATAAACAGCAGAGCTCAGACTAAAGGGTGATCCTGTAATAGGGACATCCTACCATGGTTTTTTTAGGAAGGATGTAGGAAGAAACTGCAGATGCTGGTTTACACTGAAGATAGACACAAAAAGCTGGTGTAACTCAGCGGGTCAGGCAGTATCTCTGGAGAAAAGGAATAGGTGATATTTTGGATCGAGATCCTTCTTCGGGTCACCTTTACCTTTTCTCCCGAGATGCTGCCTGACCCGTTGAGTTACTCCAGCTTTTTGTGTCTGTATTAGGAAGGATGCTGCCCAGCAATAAACTTGGCACTTTCTCCGTTGAAAGGTTCACTTAAAACATAGATTTTGGCCTCTGCTGTGGAATGATCATCAGGCCTGTATACACTGGAGTTAGAAGGATGAGAGGGGATCTTATAGAGACGTATAAAATCGTAAAAGGACTAGACAAGCTAGATGCAGGAAAAATGTTCCCAATGTTGGGGGAGTCCAGAACCAGGGGACACAGTCTAAGAATAAAGGGGAGGCCATTTAAAGCTGAGGAGAGAAGAAACTTTTTCTCGCAGAGAGTTGTGAATTTGTGGAATTCTCTGCCATAGAAGGCAGTGGAGACAAATTCACTGGATGAATTTAAAAGAGAGTTAGATAGAGCTCGAGGGACTAGTGGAATCAAGGGATTGGAGAGAAGGCAGGCACAGGTTACTGATTGTGGATGATCAGCCATGATCACAATGAATGGCAGTGCTGGCTCGAAGGGCCAAGTGGCCTCCTCCTGCACGTGTTTTCTATGTTTCTAGGACAACTGGTAGATCCCTCTTGAAATGACCCAATGCTTCCCAGTCTGCTTTCACTAGCTATCTACAGTAGCTTCCCAGTATTATTACCACCAATAACATGAAATAAGTAGGAGCTTGACTTTAGCCTTCAGAGATGCAGCATGGAAGCAGACCCTTTGGCCCACCAAGTTCGCCCCGGCCAGCGACCAGCGATTACACTGTACACTAACCTATACACATTAGTGACAATTTTACAACTCATTGTAGTCAATTAACCTACAAATCTGTACGTCTTTGGAGTGTGGGAGGAAACCGGAGCACCCGGAGAAAACCCACATGGTTCACAGGGAGAATGCACAAACTCCGTACAGATATGCACCCATAGTCAGGATCAAATGCGGGACTCTGGGCGCTCTAAGGCAGCAACTCTACCGCTGCGTCACTCTGCCACACTTGCACCACTGTGCCATTCTTAGCAGAGATGGAGAATTGGAGTGGCAAATGCAAAATGAATGCAAAAAGCCCAAAAAAGGACTAAGATTATATTTTGTGACTACATCTTATGGTCTTATGGGGAGACACAGAGTGTGCAGTCACACTGTGATGCCTGGAAAATGTTTACTCATGGGCCTCATTTAATTGATTCAGCCCTACCTGCACCAGTAGGCGGTGAGAATTGCTACCTGTGGTCAGTGAGAACCACAGCTCTGTGTGGGAGAATGGAATGGATGGGACAATTGTGGTCATGGAAGAGGAAGTGGAAACTAGGACTGGAAAGCCCCAAGGTTTTCATCTGAAAATTGGAGGACATTCCTTATCTTCCTTCTGAGTTCCACTTTTTGCAGTTTAAGTTTGCAAGAGGAATCAAAACTCGCGTCAATGCATCAAAACATGAAACTTAATATATAAACTTACCTGGATATCGTCTGAGCACATTGCTCCTTGTTATCATTTGTCACATATAAAAAAAATAATAGAAATGTTAGACTACATGGAATAAAGAAAGAGAATACTTAAAATGCATAGCAAGTCGGTAGGTTTGCCTGTGGAGAGAGAAACAGATTTAACATTTCAGGTTGACGACCTTTCATTGAAACAAGAAAAGGTTAGAATTTAAACAAGTGTTAAATTACTGAAAAGGGAAATGTGTAGAGACAAAAAAAAAAAAAATGCTTGTAATAGATTGAAGACCAGGAATGATTAAATAGCGTGAAATGTGGTGCCGCCAGCCAAAAGAGGCTGGTACAGGTGGAAGAGAAACTAGCAGAAAAATTAAATCTGAAGAAAAGCGATCACTGAATGCTGGAAATGGGTGATACAAAACAGAATTGGTTGATTAACTGAGTTAATTCCAGACGGCTACAATATGCCAAGTTTAGGGTGGCACAGTGGTGCAGCGTAGAGTTGCTGCCTTACAACACCAGAGACCCATGTTCGATCCTGACTACGGGTACCGTCTGTACATTTTTGTACATTCTCTCCATGACCGCATGAATTTTCTCCGGGAGCTCCGGTTTCCTCCCACACTACAGAAATGAATAGGTTTGTGGGTTAACTAGCTCTGGAAAGTTACAAAAGTGTCCCCAGCGTGTGTAATTAGTGTACGGGGTGATCGATGGTCGGCTAGGACTCGATGGGCTGAAGGCACTGTTTCCGCGCTGTATCCTGTAAGTCCAAATTAAAGAAAGATCAGGAGCTGTTTCTTCAGCTTACCTTGGGCTTCATTGGAAAAGTATTGGAGGCTAAAGAAAGAGAGGTTGGAGAGGGAGTAGGTTGAAGATTGAGACTAATGGGATACTGGGAGCCAGAGTCATTCTGTGGATAGTACAAGCTACAAGATGCTTTGCAGTTACTCACTGAGGCAGCTCCAAAGGGACCTCACAAACCCACGTCCTCTCTCACCCTAACAAACAAGGTCATCAGGGACCCGAGAATGCCAGCACCTCCAGGTTCCTCTTCAATGTGCCCACTACATTGACTTGTACGTGTTTCACTGTCATTTCAAAGGCACTAATTCTGAATTCTGGAACTCTATTACTGAACAGCAATGTTTACCGGAAGGACTCAAGAAAGTGGATCACCATCACCTTTCCAAGGGCAATTTTGGATAGAAAATAAATGCTAGATTTGCTAGCAACATCAAGGAATAAAATGAATGGATAATTTAAATATTGATGAAACCCATGCCTTCTTGTAATGAACAGTCTCAGATTTGTCAAAAGGTGGGCGGCACAGTGATGCAGCTGATAGAACTACTGCCTCACAGCACCAGAGACCCAGGTTTGATTCTCAAGTGCTCTCAGTGTGGAGTTTGCACGTTCTCCCTGTGACCACGTGAATTTCATCAGAGTGCTCCGGTATCCTACCACATTCCAAAGACGTGCGGGACTGTAGGATAATTGGCCTCTGCAAATTACCCCTAATGTATAAGGAGTGGATGAGAATGTGGGATAGCATAGACCTAGGGTGATCGAATGATCAATGATCACCAAGGACTCAGTGAGATGAAGGGCCTGTTTGCTTGAAAGGGCATCTTTCCTTGAAAGATACTGAAGGGCAGTGTCTTTAAACTACACTAAAGTTGTTATTAAAATGAGCAGCAAATAAAAACATTCCAGAAATGTAGGAAGAACACAGCTCCCATTTTATACATGCATCCAACACTGCTATAAAGTGAACAGATTTATATTCAGCAAGCCTACAAGGATTATAAAAACTATGTGGCTGCTTAAAACTGGTTCTTCTTGTTGCCACTTTCTTGGAGTTAAGTAGCTATGTGTTTTGTATAAAACAAATTTCATATTCAACACATGTCAGATTAATTCTCATGAAATTTTAGCCAAGTATGTTAAACTTTGTTTATCCACCTGTACAAAGATATTTCAAAACATTAAGTAAACTTGAAACGAAAAGTCTTGAGGGCAAGTATTTCATTTGACTCAAACTTTTAAGGCACCAAATTAGCAATCTATCACTGGTAAATTCCTTCTCAAAATCAACCAGTCATAATACAATATTTTGGGATTAACACTGTGACATCTATGTGTAACATTCATATTGTTTGTGTTACTTGCGGCTACCTTTATGGGTAGAATTATATCTATAATAAATGCTAAAATACACCAATTTCAATTAAGGTATCACAAAATGCTGGAGCAACTCAGCAGATAAGGCAGCATCTAGGAGAGTGGGAATGGGTGACGTTTCGGGTCGAGACTCTTCTTCAGTCTAAAGAAGCGTCTCGACCCGAAACGTCACCCATTCCCTCTCTCCTAGATGCTGCCTGACCTGCTGAGTTACTCTAGCATTTTGTGATACCTGTGATTTGTACCAGCATCTGCTGTTATCTTCCTAACCAATTTCAAATTAAAGACAATTTGGTATAATTTCATATATTTTTGTGTCCTGTTTTAAAATGGATTTAACATCTGGTTCCATCAATAAACAGAGACATGGAAAACAAGTTTAATTTGGTTCTGCTGGAATGAAATACATATTTAATCTTCTGACCATAAAATCTCCCATGGACATGAGCATGAGGTGAGATTTTCATTATCTATTTAATGTCATACAATTGAATTCAGAGTAGTGGAGTCACAGATATCACACAGAAAGCCATTTCTCCATTTGGGCTACTCAATTTGGATGGTTGAAGTAATTTTTGAAAATGGCTAATCCCACGCTTATCCCCGGAAGTTCTAATTAACATAGAATCGTCTGTTGGCTTGGTTCTGAGACTCAGTAGTGTAGGATGAAATTAGACAGGGCTATAATGATAGAAAACTCGATAGGCAGTGGGGGGGGGGTATAGGAGATTCTGTGGTAGCAAACAAGACTCGGGAATGGTGTGTTGCCTCCCTGGTACCTCGGAATAGCTGCAGAATATTCTCAAAGGGGATGGTGAGCAGCCAGAAGATGTTGTGCACATTGGCACAAAGGACATAGAGGTGGTCCTGCAACGTGAATATAAGGAATTAGGCAAAAGTTCAAAAAGCAGGACCTCAAGGATAGCGAACTCTGGACTACTCTGAATGCCACATGCCAGTGAGGGCAAGTACAGGAAGATAGGACAGGTGAATGTGTGGATGAGGAGTTGGTGCAGAGGGTGGGGATTTAGATTTTTGGAATCATGGGATCTCTTTTGAAGCAGAGGCGCCCTGCACAAGAAGGACAGGTTGCACCTGAACTAGAGTGGGGAGAGGGGGAGAGCAGGGAGGGGGTTTAGGGGTTTTAGGAGACTCTTTGTGTCTATGATTCTATGATGCTAATTAGAAACTCTCCACTATTTCAAATTAATGGTTTTATCTGTCAGAGCTATTCCAACTGCAGAGCCTAGTCAAGAAGACACTTGCAAGGAGTAAACTTCGAGCTCAAGACATATATATTCACATATGCACATATGCAGGCAACCAAAACTTGGTGGCACTTAAGTGGGAAATGCCATGTTCAAACACAGAACTGCCAGCATTCTCTGTGAAATCAAGGAAAATACACCTTGATAATGTGATGTGACCACATCAGCAGAACTATTAAGAGTAATTGTTGATACAGTGTAAGCAAATGGAAAATCCTGCCTCCCGAGTCTGCAATCCTTTCGATTCAGAGGAAGAAATCTAATGCTTTATCTATTGGTTGGTCTTTCCCCAACATGGATTTTCTTATCATGTTCATTGCAGCAATGCCAATGCTTCACAACTGGTAAAGCTTTCTCAAAGAATATTCAATGTGTATAAAATCATGAGAGTAATAGATTGGGTGGATGCACAGAGTCTCTTGTCCAGAGTAGGCGAATCGAGGACAAGAGGACACAGGTTTAAGGTAAAGGGGAAAAGATTTAATAGGAATCTGAGGGGTACCTTTTTCACACAAAGGCTGGTGGGGATATGGAACAAGCTGGCAGGGAAAGTAGTTGAGGCTGGGACTATCCCAACATTTATGAAACAGTTAGGCAGGTACTTGGATAGGACACTTTTTGGGGGATACCGGCCAAATGCAGGCAGGTGGGACTAGTGTAGCTGGGAAATGTTGGCCGGTTTGGGCAAGTTGGGCCAAAGGGCATGTTTCCATGCTGTATCACTCTATGATTCTATGACTCTCTGACTCTATGTAGGTGTTCCATGCCTACTTTACACCAACACACACTTCCTTTGATAATTTGCTTGGTTCCTGAGTTATATTTGCGGCATCCAGTTAGATCATTCCAGTATTTTACCCCCCACCACAATCAGTCTGAAGAAGGGTCGCAGCCCAAAACATCGTCTTCCTATGTTCTCCATGAATGCTGCCTGATCTGCTGTGTTACGCTAGCAGTCTGTGCCTTTTTTTGGAAACTAGCATCTGTAATTCCTTGTGTCTAGCCCATTGAGATGGTCACATTTTCACCATGCAAAAAACAGTTTAGGAATTTCCTTCCTTTTCATCCATTCTGAATGAGCACAATGAATTGTAGAGATGGATGCTAATGTGTCTGAGGATATTACAACAAATACTTTTTAAATTCTCCCAGCTGAGACCTGAACTGTATATTTTTGATTTTCTCTTAGTGACGTCAGAATTTGTCACATTATGAAGAAAAGAAGCATCTTTCAGAGTATCTTTTTAAATGAGAAATAGTCAGAAAATTTCAAACTTTTTCACAGTATCATTAAGATAGTAAGGATAACACTAAAATACAATCTCCAGTCATAGAGTCATGGAGACTTCTTCCCCCTTGCTCGTTTACATAGATTTTTAGATAGTTTATGATAGCTGTTAGAGGTTCTTTCATATGTTAATGATATTTTCAGAAAACATCAGCATAAATTGGTTTTGGAAAGACTATCATAGATTGTTTGAATTCCAACATGTTTGCTGCATGAGTCATATCAAAACATTATAAACCCAACATACCTCACACTTTTTCTATACATTTGTAATTTTAATATTGCAAAATAAAATTAAGCTACTTAAATGCCATAAAACAATTTTTATTTCATGGCATTTGGAGAGATTTTTTTATTTAATTTCCAAAAAGAAATAATTTTGGTTTTCAAATGCTCTTTTGTCCCCAAAGGGCTAAGTATAAAATTAGAAGGAAATGAAAGAAAATGTAAATTTGTAAAAAATCATTTAAGTACGTGGATTTAATTCTCATGACTCCTACAGATTTCATGATGATTTGCAGATTACCTTCCCTCATATTTTTGTCCTTGACAGGTTTGATAATTTTGAAAAATCCCCATACACTGCTGGATTAATTTTTATTTCTTAATAAAAATGATACCTGGGGAGTGACATCAATCTCATTGCACCACAGCTTAAGCATTTTGCCCTGGCACAAAGTACCATGCCAACCTGCACAGCCAAATGATTAAAAAGTGTCAACAGCAAAGACTTTGACTATCAAAATAACAATTTCAAATGCAACTGCTTTGAGGCGCGAGCCTTTATCAAGCTTCAAGCCCTATATGGCAGCTGACACATTTAGCTGCATTTATAATGAGCCACATCATGCTCAATACAACCTGCTACACTTACTCAGTCTCCAAGGTTAATCCCATGGCTTCACTCATTTGGAGCAGTACCATGGAATCCATTTAACAGAGGCCACCATTCTGCGGCCTGCAGCCCTCCACAATACAGAAAATGAGTCCGACCAGGTCTGAGACAGGTAGATCGTGAAAGGTTCGGGCAACAATTGTTTTGAATTGGATTTAAATTATTTTAAAAAATAATAAACAAAATTATGAATTGTTATAATTTGAACATTTATAATAACTTCATAAGAAAATGTGTGGAGGAATGGGCTCCTACCAAAACCAATCGAGTGTTGCCTTGGATGAACCAAATAAAATGCAATTTATTTTAATTTGAAGAAGGGTCTCCACCCGAAACATCACTCATTACTTCTATCCAGAGATGCTGCCTGACCCGCTGAGTTACTCCAGCATTTCAATAGACAATAGACAATAGACAATAGGTGCAGGAGTAGGCCATTCAGCCCTTCGAGCCAGCACCGCCATTCAATGCGATCATGGCTGATCACTCTCAATCAGTACCCCGTTCCTGCCTTCTCCCCATACCCCCTCACTCCGCTTTCCTTAAGAGCTCTATCCAGCTCTCTCTTGAAAGCATCCAACGAACTGGCCTCCACTGCCTTCTGAGGCAGAGAATTCCACACTTCACCACTCTCTGACTGAAAACGTTCTGCCTCATCTCCGTTCTAAATGGCCTACCCCTTATTCTTAAACTGTGGCCCCTTGTTCTGGACTCCCCCAACATTGGGAACATGTTTCCTGCCTTTAATGTGTCCAATCCCCTAATTATCTTATATGTTTCAATAAGATTCCCCCTCATCCTTCTAAATTCCAGTGTATACAAGCCCAATCGCTCCAGCCTTTCAACATACGACAGTCCCGCCATTCCGGGAATTAACCTAGTGAACCTATGCTGCACGCCCTCCATAGCAAGAATATCCTTCCTCAAATTTGGAGACCAAAACTGCACACAGTACTCCAGGTGCGGTCTCACCAGGGCCCGGTACAACTGTAGAAGGACCTCTTTGCTCCTATACTCAACTCCTCTTGTTATGAAGGCCAACATTCCATTGGCTTTCTTCACTGCCTGCTGTACCTGCATGCTTCCTTTCATTGACTGATGCACTAGGACACCCAGATCTCGTTGAACTCCCCCTCCTCCTAACTTGACACCATTCAGATAATAATCTGCCTTTCTATTCTTACTTCCAAAGTGAATAACCTCACACTTATCTACATTAAACTGCATCTGCCATGTATCCGCCCACTCACACAACCTGTCCAAGTCACCCTGCAGCCTTATTGCATCTTCCTCACAATTCACACTACCCCCCAACTTAGTATCATCTGCAAATTTGCTAATGGTACTTTTAATCCCTTCGTCTAAGTCATTAGAGTATATTGTAAATAGCTGGGGTCCCAGCACCGAACCTTGTGGTACCCCACTGGTCACTGCCTGCCATTCCGAAAAGGCCCCATTTATCCCCACTCTTTGCTTTCTGTCTGTCAACCAATTTTCTATCCATGTCAGTACCCTACCCCCAATACTATGTGCCCTAATTTTGCCCACTAATCCCCTATGTGGGACCTTGTCGAAGGCTTTCTGAAAGTCGAGGTACACCACATCCACTGACTCTCCCCTGTCAATTTTCCTAGTTACATCCTCAAAAAATTCTAGTAGATTTGTCAAGCATGATTTCCCCTTCGTAAATCCATGCTGACTCGGAATGATCCCGTTACTGCTATTCAAATGCTCAGCAATTTCGTCTTTTATAATTGACTCCAGCATCTTCCCCACCACTGATGTCAGACTAACTGGTCTATAATTACCCGTTTTCTCTCTCCCTCCTTTCTTAAAAAGTGGGATAACATTTGCTATCCTCCAATCCACAGGAACTGATCCTGAATCTATAGAACATTGAAAAATGATCTCCAATGCTTCCACTATTTCTAGAGCCACCTCCTTAAGTACCCTGGGATGCAGACCATCAGGCCCTGGGGATTTATCAGCCTTCAGTCCCATCAGTCTACCCAAAACCATTTCCTGCCTAATGTGGATTTCCTTCAGTTCCTCCATCACCCTAGGTTCTCCGGCCCCTAGAACATTTGGGAGATTGTGTGTATCTTCCTCAGTGAAGACAGATCCAAAGTAACGGTTTAACTCGTCTGCCATTTCTTTGTTCCCCATAATAAATTCCCCTGTTTCTGTCTTCAAGGGACCCACATTTGCCTTGACTATTTTTTTCCTCTTCACGTACCTAAAAAAACTTTTGCTATCCTCCTTTATATTATTGGCTAGTTTACCCTCGTACCTCATCTTTTCTCCCCGTATTGCCTTTTTAGTTAACTTTTGTTGCTCTTTAAAAGAGTCCCAATCCTCTGTCTTCCCACTCTTCTTTGCTATGTTATACTTCCTCTCCTTAATGTTTATGCTGTCCCTGACTTCCCTCGTCAGCCACAGGTGTCTCTTACTCCCCTTAGTCTTTCCACCTCTTTGGAATAAATTGATCCTGCAACCTCTGCATTATTCCCAGGAATACCTGCCATTGCTGTTCTACCGTCTTCCCTGCTAGGGCCTCCTTCCAGTCAATTTTGGCCAGCTCCCGCCTCATGCCTCTGTAATCCCCTTTGCTATACTGTAATACTGACACTTCCGATTTTCCCTTCTGCCTTTCCATTTGCAGAGTAAAACTTATCATGTTGTGATCACTGCCTCCTAATGGCTCTTTTACCTCTAGTCCCCTTATCAGATCAGGATCATTACACAACACTAAATCCAGAATTGCCTTCTCCCTGGTAGGCTCCAGTACAAGCTGTTCTAAGAATCCATCTCGAAGGCACTCTACAAACTCTCTTTCCTGGGGTCCATTTCCAACCTGATTTTCCCAGTCTACCTGCATGTTGAAATCTCCCATAACCACCGTAGCATTACATTTTTGACACGCCAATTTTTTCTCCTGATTCAACTTGCACCCTATGTCGAGGCTACTGTTTGGGGGCCTATAGATAACTCCCATTAGGGTCTTTTTACCCTTTCAATTTCTCATTTCTATCCATACTGATTCAACATCTCCTGATTCTATGTCACCCCTTGCAAGGGAATGAATATCATTCCTTACCATCAGAGCAACCCCACCCCCTCTGCCCACCTGTCTGTCTTTTCTATACGTTGTGTACCCCTGAATATTCAGTTCCCAGCCCTGGTCCTCTTGTAGCCATGTCTCAGTGATCCCTACAACATCATACTTGCCCATGACTAACTGAGCCTCAAGCTCATCCACTTTATTTTTTATACTACGCGCATTTAAGTACAACACTTTAACTTCTGTATTCACCTCCCCTCTCACATCGGTCACAATTGGCCCTGCCCTTCATTTCTTTTCCCCTCTAGAACTTCTGTTCCCATTCTTCCGAGAGTCTTTTGCAATATCTCCTGTATTCCCTTTTTTTTACCTCATCTTCATATTCACAATTTGTCAACCCCTCTCCCCCACTACTTAGTTTAAAGCCACAGGTGTCACACTAGCAAACCTGCCTGCCAGAATGTTTGTCCCCCTGCTGTTAAGATGTAACATCTTGGGTGTAAACCAGCATCTGTAATTCCTTCCTGCACTTTAATCACTACAGTACTTCCCTTTCCAGAGATACTTCCCGATTTGTTGTTTTTTCTGCATTTTCATATTTTTTATTTCTACCCATCTAGCGTCTACTCTCCTGTTTTTATTTTTAGAATATACTTCTATTCCTTTCCAGTCCATTGCTCACTCCCTGAGGTTGTCAGTGCCACCATCTTACCCTCTTTAGATTGAAAAAGGATCACCTGAAGTACTTACTCAATATATTATTGACAATGATATAACTGTAGCAGTTAATTCTTGTCTCATCCCCAGCTGGTGTGCTAGCCTTTACATTTAATCTATCAAACCCAAATAGCAGCAACAATCTAATATGGCATATTTACAAGGATTGATTTACAATCATCGCATAATAAAAAACCGTATCATCACATAATAATGCTGCATCGCTGAATAGTATACGGTACACTGCCAAATTAATGTATATAGTATGAAATACTGCTGGATTCAATGGTTCTGATGCATCATAAAGAGTAAGGAGAGTGATGCTTTATTTGGTTGGAGTATGTGAAAGGAGTGTGTCATGTGTTAAATGCCACAAACATCCCTGAGAAACCTGATTTTGAAAGGTTATTTGATAGACGTCGACTGATTACTGATTCTTTTTGCAATTTATGGATGACGTTTATGTTATGCTTCACATTAAAAACTCCTATTCAGACTAAAATTATTCACAGCTTAATTTGGAATAGCTTTTTTTCCAATTGATAGCAGAATTTGTGGCATTGCTCAGAATGTCTGAAGCTTTGGAGAATGTTGACGCTAAGTTCTGTAAAATAAATAATGCTAAACATCAGTACATGCTTCATTATATTCCTTCTGATCTCAAGTTCTTCAAGGAGGCAATGGATTGTACTGATGTGCCTACAGCCATCCTCCTAGTCATTAGATTGTTTTCAAGTAATTTTGATTATGATCCCTTGCAAAATGAATGAATCGTAACTACCATGATAGCGGCCTTTAATTCAACAACAGCTAAATGCCCAAGGTACTCCACTGAACCAATATCAAACAAACTTTGACATTAATCTAAGAACCAGAAATAAGGGTAGATCACCAAAGGCTAAGCAAACAGGGAAGGAGAAATGAGAGTCAATGAAGTGGATAGGTTTAGGAACAACTCCAGAAAGAAGGTCTAGCCAGTTAAACCAAAGCCAGAGCAATGAACTCTAGAGATGAGCAAGAGGAGAACGCTTGAGTTAAGGCAACAATCAGTAATGTGTAGGGACGAACTGCAGATACTGGTCTACACTGAAGATAGACACAAATTGCAGGAGTAACTCAACGGGACAGGCAGCATCTCTGGAGAGAAAGAATGGGTGATGAGAATGGTCGAGACCCTTCTTCAGACTGTTGTGATGTTGGTTGCGAGAAGTTAGCCATAGGCGACAGGATGTTATTGATTTTGTGAGATGCCAGAGCAATGGCAGATGAATTCAATTGGGCAAGAAGATGCATTTTGGGAGGGATTAATAAGGGTAGGTCACACACAGTGAATGAAAGGGTCTTTGAGAGTGTTGGGAAACAGTGGGATATCAATGTGAAAATATAAGAATTCCTGAAATTGGCTGTGCAGTGCAATAAGGTGGTGAAGAAGATGGACAAGATATTTGCATTCATTTGCCTGCTTGGGCATGTAAAAGCAGCAAGGTTATGGTGCAACTTTGTAACTTCACACCTGGAGCACTGTGCATAGTTACCACACAATAGGAAGGACCAGATTTCACTGGAGAGGTTGCAAAGGATGCAAATGTTTACCAGGGTGTTGCCTGGTATAGAACGTTTCATTTATGAAGGACTGGTTGAGCTGGATCTGAGGACAGATCCTGTAGGAGGTATCTGAGGACAGATGAAGGTAATCCTGTAGGAGGTATACAAAACAATGGTCATAAAAAGTGTAGATAGGAGGACCTATCCCAAAGCAGATGTATATAAGGCATAAGGGCCTCAAGAACAGCTTTTCCCATAGCCAATGTATATAAGGCATAAGGGCCTCTTCCTGGGTGTTATCGGACTCTTGAAAACACTTCTCCTATGCTAGGGATGAATTCCCGATCTTCCAATCTACCTAGTTGTGGTACTTGCACCTTTTTATTATCTGCACTTACTCTGTAGCTGCAAACACCGTACTCTGAACTTTGTTTATTTCCTTCTTTGCATTACCCGTAGCACTTATGTGTGGGTATGATTTACCTTGATAGGTTGGAAAATTGTATCTCAGTACATGTGGCAATGGTGGCACAGCAGTAGAGTTGCTGCCTTACAGAGCTTACAGCGCCAGAGACCCAGGTTTGATCCCGACAATGGGTACTGTCTGAACAGAGTTTGCACGTTCACCCCGCGACCGCAAATGTTTTCTCCGAGATCTTCGGTTTCCTCCCACACTCCAAAGATGCACAGGTTTGTAGATTAATTGACTTGGTGTAAGTGTAAATTGTCCCTAGTGTGTGCGTGGGCTAGTATTTATGTGCGGAGATCGTGGTCGGTGTGGACTCAGTGGGCCGAAGGGCCTGTTTCCATGCTGTATCTCTGAAATAAACTAAAATAATAAACTAATACCAATTAAAGGATTTTTACGGCATCTGAGCACCGGTTGCGTTTTTTTTCTGCAGAGCAGGACAATAAAGCTGCAGCTTCTCATATCAGTCTGAAGAAGGGTCTTGACCCGAAACATCACCCATTCCTTCTCTCCCGAGATGCTGCCTGACCTGCTGAGTTACTCCAGCATTTTGTGAATAAAACAATAGGTAGATGCAGGTGAGAGGGGCTTGAATAACAGATGGATGGACAAAGGCCACAGATGAAAAGGAGATAAAAGGCTGTGAGAAAAGTTGTGAAATGTGACGCCAGAAGAAGGGACAACAGGAATAACAGCAGAGATCGTTCCCTCCGTAACTCCCTGGTCCACTCGTCCCTTCCTACGCAAACCACCCCATCCCCGGGCACTTTCCCCTGCAACCGCAGGAGATGCAACACCTGTCCCTTTACCTCCCCCCTCAACTCCATCCAAGGACCTAAACAGTCTTTCCAGGTGAGACAGAGGTTCACCTGCACCTCCTCCAACCTCATCTATTGCATCCGCTGCTCTAGATGTCAACTTCTTTACATCGGCGAAACCAAACGAAGGCTCGGCGATCGCTTCGCCCAATACCTTCGCTCAGTCCGCCTTAACCAACTTGATCTACCGGTGGCTGAGCACTTCAACTCCCCCTCCCATTCCCAGTATGACCTTTCTGTCATGGGCCTCCTCCAGTGCCATAGTGAGGCCCACCGGAAATTGGAGGAAAAGCACCTCATATTTCGCCTGGGCAGCTTGCAGCCCAGTAGTATGAACATTGACTTCTCCAACTTTAGATAGTTCCTCTGTCCCTCTCTTCCCCTCCCCCTTCCCGGATCTCCCACTATCTTCCTTTATCCACCTATATCCTTCCTTTGTCCCGCCCCCCTGACATCAGTCTGAAGAAGGGTCTCGACCCGAAACGGCACCCATTCCTTCTCTCCTGAGATGCTGCTTGACCTGCTGAGTTACTCCAGCACTTTGTGAATAAATACCTTCGATTTGTACCAGCATCTGCAGTTATTTTCTTACACTCATATTCTCCTTGGATAGTTTACAATCCAATGGTATGAACAATGAATTCTCCAATTTTAGGTAACAAGCCAAGCCCACCCACTTTTTTCCTCTGTTCCCTGTGCCGCACTTGGATGCATACCCACTTCTCCCAGTACCCTTGTGTCGCCTTTGTCCTGCCCTTCTCCTTTTCCATATATATCCTTTCCTCCGGCTTCACAAGTCATGTCGTTTCTCTACTTATCTCACAGCCTTTTGTCTTCTTTTCATCTCTGTCCATCTCCAAATAATTCCCCCTCACCTGTGTCCATCTATCACTTGCTTAGCTTTGTCCTAACCCTACCTCTCCTCCAGCTTTCACTCCCCCTGGTATAATCAGTCGGAAGAAGGATCCCAATCCAAACACGTCACCTATTGATGATCTTCGGAGATGCCGCCTGACCCACTGAGTTGCTCCAACGCTTTGTGTCTTATTTTGGCTTAAAATAATATCTGCTCCACTTCCATATATTACCCAGGTTACTTGAAACTCTTCAGTTCATGTTACAACAGGGGAGGGAATCTGTACGGAAATTCACCCCACAAGTCCAGTCCTGTTTAGACAGTGAAAAATCAGTTGTGATGTTCATAGGATTGGATCATCCTTAAAATAAGGCTACGCCGATGCCCTGGAAATTATTAGTGATTAAAGTTTCAGAAGGAAATGTCACCCATTGTTCCACTACTGCATGTGAATATCAGGAAGTGTTACAATTCAGACCTGTGACCCATAGAATCAATTCCTGAAATATTATCCTGAATGCCATTGCACTCATCTTCAAATACAATTATTTGTCCATGATTTTAAATAAATATGTTTTATGAGTACAAAATGATATGAGCATGACACTCACTCACAGCAGTGAATACCAAAACATTGCTAAAGCTCTTGTCTTGCGTAACCACTTGTTTTATTCCATCTGGAATATCTCAGGTTAGGAATCAAAAGATCACATCAGAAGAGTGTTTAATCTCTGTAACTTTGGTATTGTAACCTTTGGTGCTGACATTACCAAAGGTCAAATGTTTTAGTCAATTCCAATATATTGTGATCAAACTCAAATGGATATGGAAATCATCAAATAATGTTTCCCAGACACGCAGAACAGCTTTCCATTATGAAGAAATATGATACATCGCAGAGTGTTATACGTATATGAAGGAAAGATTTTTTTTAATTTCTACTGGTGAACTTCATTGAAAAATCTTCAAAAGAAACACTGACAGTGGAGATGCATATCCCCAGTTGACTATCAGCGCAACCAGTCCAGTAAGAAAATAACTGCAGATGCTGGTACAAATCGAAGGTATTTATTTACAAAATGCTGGAGTAACTCAGCCGGTCAGGCAGCATCTCAGGAGAGAAGGAATGGGCGACGTTTCGGGTCGAGACCCTTCTTCAGACTGATGTCAGGGGGGCGGGACAAAGGAAGGATATAGGTGGAGACAGGAAGACAGTGGGAGAACTGGGAAGGGGGAGGGAGAGGGACAGAGGAACTATCTAAAGTTGGAGAAGTCAATGTTCATACCACTGGGCTGCAAGCTGCCCAGGCGAGATATGAGGTGCTGTTCCTCCAATTTCTGGTGGGACTCACTATAGCACTGGAGGAGGCCCATGACAGAAAGGTCAGACTGGGAATGGGAGGAGTAGTTGAAGTGCTCAGCCACCGGGAGATCAGATTGGTTAACGCGGACTGAGCGCAGGTGTTGAGCGAAGCGATCGCCGAGCCTGCGTTTGGTTTCGCCGATGTAAATAAGTTGACATCTGGAGCAGAGGATGCAATAGATGAGGTTGGAGGAGGTAAGAATATTTTTGAGGTTGCAGGTAAACCTCTGTCTCACGTGGAAAGACTGTTTGGGTCCTTGGATGGAGTTGAGGGGGGAGGTAAAGGGACAGGTGTTGCATCTCGTGCGGTTGCAGTAGGTCATTAAAATAACAAGAGTTCATACGAAAGATATCTGAAATTGGCTTTTGCTGCTGCTCATGCATAGATTGGGCGGCACAGTAACGCAGCAGAAGAGTTGTTGCCTTACAGCACCAGAGACTGGAATCAATCCTAACTACGGATGCTTTCTGTATGGTTTGTAGGTATTCCCTGGGACCGTGTGGGTTTTCTCAGGGTGGTCCGGTTCCCTCCCACAAACTAAAACTAAGTTAACTAATGCAGTCAACTAATGATAACACCACAATGAAATAATTATATTTATAAAGAATACCTATGACCATTTAAACAAAATTTAACGTGCCAAAAAGTCATACTTGCAGACCATATGTATATATAATAATTACAAATGGTATTGAACTGTGTTGAGTGAGCCTGGCAGTGTGAGAGACAAGGAAACAGCAGAAGGGTTCAGCAAGTAGATCTCAGTCTTGTACACGCTTGCGATACGTCTCAAACTTACGGACAGAGCGGTGCAACTCTGTCGCTGGATTCTATGCAGAGTTAAATGTTGGAACTTGGTTTTTGCTGGGGGGAAAGGTGATTTGTCATTTCATTTTTTACATATTTTGCTAATGTTTTGATTTGCACTGTGGGTGGTGAGTGCCTGAACAGACTACATTTAAGAGAGCTTTGGATAGAAATATAAACATATGGATGTATGGGAATGGAGGGATATGGATTACTCGCAGGCAGATATGAATTGGTCTTGTCATCATGTTCAAGCACAGACATCGTGGGTCGAAGGGCATGTTCTTGTGTTGTATGTTCTATTTTCTAACCGACTAAGGATCTTTGATCTGAAACATTAACAATGTTGGACTCAGCGTGTCAGGAGCAACTCTGGAGGGAAATGGACAGTCAATGTTTGGAGTGGAGACCCTTCATCTGGACAGTTGTTTTCTGTCCCGATTCGAGCATTAGCAGTCTTTTGTGTCTCCATTATTTGTATTTCTCTTTCGACAGAAGAATATTCCTTTTTACGTGGTTAAGAAACTTTTTAAAATTACTTTCACATATTCTTTTTAGTTCAGATGAGTTTGGTTTAGCGATAGCATGGAAACAGGACCTTCAGCCCAGCAAATCCATACTGACCATCAATCATGAGGTCAGGATCAAACCTGGATCTCCAGTGCTGTGATGCAGTCGCTTTACCAACTCTGTCACTGTGCCACCCCATCTTCTGGGAGTCTTTCAATGCCTCTGAGTTTCAAGGACATAAAAACATTTGACAAAGCTACATCAAATGTTTTATCTGGAGACAGGAACTGCCAATGGCTGGTGGGGAGTTGCAGATTATGGCCTCAGGTTTATTCACCATCGGATCTCACTTCATCTCACCAGATATATCCACATTGCACGAGGTGTGGCTCAATCACCAATTTGGCTCAATATGGTGTTTATTCTGCTGTGGGTCTTCTTTGATTCTTGCAAGTCCAACAGGGAGCAGCCTGGTCTGAAAAGTACAAGATGCAACAGTAAAGGATTGCGCTTTTAATGTTTCGGATCCAAAAAGATTGCTGAGAAAAGAGGTTCATGTAAACCACAGTGTTGGTGGTAAGTAATCGGGCTCACTAACTCCACTGCCTCAGGGTCCAACTAACCAGCGTTTGCATGACTTAGTATGGGTAGTCCATATAAAAGTGGACGAGGTGGATTATACAATTGAATAATAATAATAAACACTTACATCTCTCTCTAATCTCTTAGGGGATCTTATCTTATCGAAACATATAAGATTATTAAGGGGTTGGACACGTTAGAGGCAGGAAACATGTTCCCAATGTTGGGGGAGTCCAGAACCAGGGGCTACAGTTTAAGAATAAGGGGTAGGCCATTTAGAACAGAGATGAGGAAAAACCTTTTCAGTCAGAGAGTTGTGATTCTGTGGAATTCTCTGCCTCAGAAGGCAGTGGAGGCCAATTCTCTGAATGCATTCAAGAGAGAGCTAGATAGAGCTCTTAAGGATAGCGGAGTCAGGGGGTATGGGGAGAAGGCAGAAACGGGGTACTGATTGTGCATGATCAGCCATGATCACATTGAATGGCGGTGCTGGCTCAAAAGGCCAAATGGCCTGCTCCTGCACCTATTGTCTATTGTCTATTTGTTGCTTCCTCCTTGAAATTTGGCTCAATATAATAATAATAATAATAATAATGCATTTTATTTATATAGCGCTTTTCATATACTCAAAGACGCTTTACAGAGATTTTGAGAATATGGTGTTGCTTCTGCCGTGGGCCTTCTTTGATTCTTCTGGCCTATACTGATCGCTTCCTCAATATCATCAAAAAGGCAGATGATCTGATTATCAATAAATAAATGTTCACTACATTGCTTTACTATTTTTAGATATATACACTTGCAAGTGTGCATGGTTTCATATCCACCAACTGTCTCAAATAGCCATTATACAATGGAACCTTGTGTCGAATGCTGCAGTAAGGTCTTAGATCATCAGAAGAGATCACAGGATCACAGAACGTTTACAGCAGGCAGGGAGGCCAGTCACAAGTATGTCCTTCATGACCCAGAGCGGCACAGTACTGCAGTGGTAGAGTTGCTGCCTTACAGCGCCAGAGACCCGGGTTCGATCCTGACTACGGGTACCATCTGAATGGAGTTTGCACATTCTCCCTGTGACCACGTGGATTTTCTCCGAGTGCTCCTGTTTCCTCCCACATTCCAAAAACCTGCAGGTTTGAAAGTTAATTGGCCTCTGTAAATCGTCCCCAGTAGGATAGAACTAGTGTGTGTGATCAGTGGGCTGAAGGGCCTGTTTCCACACTGTATCTCTAAAGCTGGAAAGAAAGTTCTTGAGAAAAGTGTCAAGGAAGTTAATTCTCTAGACTGTACATGACTGAAATCCCTTACTTCAGCACAGTTTTCAGTTAGGTGACGCTACTAAAATATTTTGCCTTCAGTTTCTGTGTCCCTGCCCAATGTAAAGCTACTTAAAGCGAAAAGTTACCTCACAGCATTTAGTAAAGATTAACGTATTTCCACGTTATTGGCCATCTTTCATGTGTAAAGATGGAACTGCTAATGAAGGCATATTTTGAGAGTGCCTATTAGTTCAGCTCCTCAATAATCAACCAGAACCATCAGCAAAACCTGCTGACAAATACTTTTTAAAGGGACCTGACCATTCGAAACCATTAACTTTTCCTCAAAGCCACTGTTACACATTCCCTGTTCATTAATCGCATGTGCTGATAGAAGGGGAGTTGCACATGGTACTTAAAGATCATGAATACGAGCCATGAAATGATGCTGCTAAATTCTGGTTTACAGCTGACATTTATAGGACACTCTTTATTCAAGACCCCAGGGAGTTCTATATGTATAGGTGAAGTAGTCAAACATCTAATTGGATCAAATTATCACTGATGCAGTGGACCTTTTAATCTGCAGCTTCCCAGCAACCCTGTAATTCGGGTTATGGTCTTGCACTGAGCAAATTGCTGGCATCATAGCAATTTCTTAACATTCAGTGTAGAAAGTGAACTTTATTTACTTCCAGTTCTTACCATCCTTAATTGGAACTACATTTGGTTCTGTATTAATTTTATGTCTTCCTTCATTGAAGGTAGTTTAGTTCAGTTTATTGTCATGTGTACCGAGGTACAGTGAAAAGCTTTTGTTGTGTGCTAATCAGTCAGCGGAAAGGCAAAACATGATTACAATCGAGCCATTCACATTGTACAGTTATATGATAAGGGAATAACGTTTGGTGCAAGATAAGGCCAGTAAAGTCTGATCAAAGATATGACTGTATGATAATGTATCTATGATTGATGTAAGAGAGAAGTACTGAGCACTCCCCAGCTATTGTAGCTAAGCAAGTGATTATTAATGATATGTCATTAGCTGTCATTTAATAAATTATAGATTAAATACATTAGATCATAAAAGCAAACCTTCATCATTTTAAATGTTGGCAAACTATTTGACCGTGAAAGATTTCGTTGATTTATGGTTTCCAGATAAAACTTTGGGCAACTCGTCTATGTCATCCAGGATGCTCCATCTAGGCTAAGACATTTGCCCATTGCCTGGTGCACATCCATCCAAACCTTTCATAACCCCGGTACCTGTTGAAATGTTGTTATTGTACCTGCCTCAACTGCTTCCTCTGGCAGTTCGTTCCATAAACGTGCGACCCTCTGAGTGAAAGATGGACTAAGGGAATCAAGAGTTATGGGGGTAATAAAGCAGAGGGGCACTGAGGGAAAAGATCTGCTATGAGTGTATTGCTTGGTGGAGCAAGCACACAGATCCATGGATCTACTCCTGCTGCTATTTCTTATCTTCTAATATAATAGAGCGTGAAAAGAAACAAAAGACTGCTCCAGAGAAGATGTACTTCTTTGTACATAATAATGTACAGGTAATGCATGCTATGCAATGCAAGTCCAATAGAGAGCAGCCTGGTATGAAAAGAACAAAATGCAACCAGCGAACAGTGAAGGATTGTGCTTTTAATGTTTTGGATCCAAGAAGATTGCTGAGAAAAGAGATTCTTGTAAACTCCTCATGATTCAGGAGTGCTTGTCCACAGTGCTGGCAGTGAGTATTCTGGCTCACTCACTACACTGCCTCAGGGTCCAACAAACTAAATTTTGCATGAGTTAGTATGAGGAATCCATATAAAAGTGGACGAGGTGGATTATATGATTTATTATAATAAACATTTACATCTCTCTATCTTATTCGTTGTTTCCTCTTTGAAATATGGATGACATTATAGAAGATCACATTATTCTCCTTTTTGGAGAAAGGGGTTAGGAGGGAAAGATGGATCAGCTATAGACAATAGACAATAGGTGCAGGAGGAGGCCATTCAGCCCTTCAAGCCAGCACCGCCATTCAATGTGATTATGGCTGATCATTCTCAATCAGTACCCCGTTCCTGCCTTCTCCCCATACCCCCTGACTCCGCTATCCTTAAGAGCTCTATCTAGCTCTCTCTTGAATGCATTCAGAGAATTGGCCTCCACTGCCTTCTGAGGCAGAGAATTCCACAGATTCACAACTCTCTGACTGAAAAAGTTTTTCCTCATCTCAGTTCTAAATGGCCTACCCCTTATTCTTAAACTGTGGCCCCTTGTTCTGGACTCCCCCAACATTGGGAACATGTTTCCTGCCTCTAACGTGTCCAACCCCTTAATAATCTTATACGTTGAATTGAATGGTAGAGTAGACTGGCTGAATGGCCCAATTCTGCTCCTATTACTTCTGACTTTATTAGTATCCAATAATAATTGTACTTGGTTGCAATTGGCAGAATAAAGAACATGCATTCATGTATTGCTCTTGTAATCTTGTAAGTGTGTTTACTGTTCTAATGACTCTTTAGTGTACCAGAGAAGTATTTACTCATCTGGGTTTCCTGAGGTGTTACATATGAGGCCTTGAATAGTAATCTTTGCTTGACTATTACTTGGTTACAAAAGGATAACAGTATATACAGGTAATTTCATCAATCCAAATCACATACTTTTGAATATTGTTCCTCTCACCCAAAATGAAAGGACATGGTACAATATTTTGAACTTAAATTAGCTATATACAATACACGTTCAAATCATAGAACCACAGCACCATCAAAAATCATTTTTTAGCCTAATGTTCTTGTTAGGTAGAGCTGTCCAATTAATCCCACTTCACAGGTTTCCACTTACTCCTATGTAATTTATGATATAATACGATACGATACGATATAACTTTATTTATCCCAGGGGGGAAATTGGTCTGCCAACAGTCATAAAGCACAACAAGATGCATGAAACATGAAATTAAAATAATGAATGGAAAGTCCAGGATAGGCAATGTGCAAAGATTGGGGGGGGGTTCAGTCTACCCCACAACAGAAGGGGGAGGAGTTGTACAGTGTGAAAGCCACAGGGAAAAAAAGATCCCCTGTGGTGTTCTGTGCTGCAATTTCTCTTCAGTACCAGCCCAGTTCTCTTTTAAATGTTGAGATTGAATATGGCTTCACCACACTGTGCAAGAAGCAAATAAAGAACTGGGAGATTCGGGAATCTTGAGCAAAACACAGTGTGCTGGAGGAACTCAGCAGGTCAGGCAGCATCTCTGGAAGCAATGGACAGGCTATGTAAGAAAATGTTTTTCTCACATTACCCGTGTTTCTTTCATCAATCACCTTAAATTTTGGTCGGCTGTAACCCACATCATCTGCCATCAGGAACAATTTCTCATTTGCTCAACAAAAAAAACAGTTCATTATTTTTGAATAATCTATCATTTAAGTTCTTGAACTCTGCTTTAAGAAAGCAATCACAACCAATACAGCTTCTCCATGTGGTTCTTTATCTTCCTATTCTAGTAAATCCCAAACATACTTTCTAAATTTCCTCAGTAACATCCACATTGAGTGCATCATTCTCTGTGAAACTTAACCAATCTTTGATAAAGTCTACACATAACATTTTATTATTTTTATATTCTGTTCATCCACTGATAAAACCAGAGATCCCCATATGCAGTTTAACAGCCAGCCTTCCCAAGTCTCTTGCCATCTTCAGTGATTTATGCATCTACATTCCAGATTTCCCAATTCCCACATCTCATTTAAAATTATACTATTTAGATTGTATTGTTTTACTTACTTTTTCCCTCTAAAATGTATATCTTCACAGTTCCTTTTGAATTAGGCATTACAATATGATCCCTTCTCCTCTGTCAGATTGGACGTAAAACATCACGACGCACTATTTCTAAGAGCAGGAGATTATCCCTGGTGTCCCAACCTGATTCCAGAATTAGTATCAGGAAAACTGATCATCTTGTCATCATTGCATTGTTGTTGGGGGAATTTGCCGAGCACAAATTGGCGAGCACGAGCCCGTGACTAGTGCTGTGCCTCAGCGATCAGTGAGATTTGGATGAGAATGTACAAGGCACGATTAGGACGTTTTCAGATGACTCTAAAATAGGTGATATTGCAGACGGTGAAGGTGGCGATCGTGATCAGAAGATGGACATTAGTAAGATCTATAATTTTTACAGGCTATGTAAGAAAATGTTTTTCTCACAAATTATAAATTATAAATTATAATTTCTATGGAAGAATGTAAATCGGTCTGGAAAAAAAAAGATGGCCTCTTGCCCACCATTCCATAAACTATCTAGTAAATGAGGACACTGTTGTAATTGAGGATCTTGTAAAGCAGTGTAGGCAGTCATTTTGGAGTGGGTAGGGGAGGGGAACAACAATTCCTGTTGCTCCAATCAGTTTTGCTGTGTGTGGTTTTCAGTGTGTGAGCAGGATGGATGTGTTCCCATGGTTCAAGGCAGGCATTAAGCAGATATTGCATAAGGATTCCAGTACTGCCTACTCTGCACATTATTGTCATGCCACCCAACTCTCTGAAAACCATATGATGCAATTCCACTATAATTCTGTGATCACAAACCACAGTTGAAACTCTGAGCACAGCAATGCTTAAATTTCTAACAAAAACACACCTAGCACCTTCCCCTGCCATAGTCTTATTACATCAATCCTTAAATAAAGGTATTCGTAAAATTAATGTATTGTCTTCTTACAGCAAAGGCTTTTGTTGTAAGAACATTTGTATTTTTTAACTGATATCGAGATCATAGTATGAAAGAATTCAAGATTATAATACAAAAGAATTAATGGTTATTGTCTGAAATAAGATGTTTATTAGGGGCGAGCACGTGGATAGGCAAAGTTTTGGGTCAAGACCCTTCTTCAGACTCACGTTGGCATGTTCCCCTGCGATGCGGCCTGACCCGTTGAGTTACTCAAGCACTTTGTGTTTTGCTCAAGATTCCAGCAAGATCTTTGTTTCTTCAGTAATTGAACACAATTCACTTCTAAAATTGAAAGATTGAGGCATAGGTTTAAACAGAAGATAAACTAACATTAAACGTGAATGAAATCTTAAAGTCAAGGTTTCAGACAGCAGCATTGCCAGTCATATTTTCCATGTTTAATATTTAACACCAACAAACCATCTCTGCCTCAACGAGTTCCGGGTCCGCCATGATATAGAGCTCTTCTTCCGCCCTTTTTCCATGGGAAGGAGTCCTCGCCACCCAGTGATAACCCCTTCTCCCGTCTCCAGCGGAACCCCTCCTCTTAGACTCCCCCGGCTGGCCCTCTACCTTCATTAAACCTTTTCATTACTAACTGCCGGCAGGACATCAACCGCCTCAAATTCTCCACTCTCCTGACTTACTCTAACCTCTCCCTTCCTGAACATACACCTCTCCGCTCACTCTGCAGCAACCGTGACTTAGTTATCGAACCCGCCGACAAGGGAGGTGCCGTGGTAGTCTGGTGCGCTGACCTCTACCGGACTGAGGCCAGAGGACAACTCTCAGAATCCTCCTACTTATCCTTGGGCCATGACCCCAAACACGAGCATCAGGCCTTAATCTCCAACACCATTACTGATCTCATCTCTTCCAGCTCTCTGCCCCCTAAAGCCTCCAACCTTATAGTTCCCAGCCCCGCCCAGCCCATTTTTACCTTCTCCCCAAAATCCACAAACAGAACTGCCCTGGCAGACCCATTGTTTCTGCCTGTTCATGTCCCACCGAATTAATTTCCACCTACCTCAACTCCATCCTATTCCCCCTGGTCTGATCCCTCCCTACCTATGTCCAAGACACCTCACATGCTCCTCAATAACTTCCGTTTTCCAGGCCCCCACTGTTGTACTTCGTGGTCCGGTACCTGTTGTACCTTTGGTGACTCTGGAAGGACCACAAGTACACTTGTGTAAAAGGTTACATTGCTGGAGCTCCTCTCCAGGCTGTTTATTCCGTGGCCACCTGCATCCAGAGTGACCGCCTAATCACACCAATCACTTATATGCACAGGCATACAAAGTAGTCCTTGGATACACAAAGTAGTCCCAGCAATATCACAACATCCCCCTTGTCTTATATATTACAACATCCCCCTTGTCTTATATTTTAAAAATTCTTTACCATTCGAGGGCTAAAATATATTTAACAAACAAAACCAAAACACCATTGCTTTTTGCAAACAAAACCAATAGCACAACTAAACACAATTGCTTTTTTTTCCCGCCATCATGGTGGTGTAAGATTTGAGAAGTTTTCCCTCATTCTGCAAGCAACACCAAACCAAAGAGCTGCAGTTTGGACATTTTAAACGGGAGACTGGGGCTGATAGCGGAGAAAGGCTGCGGTCAGTTTACCAGGGGATGTCACAATCCATGGGTCCTAAGATGGCAGCAGGACCTCGTGACCAGCCACAAAAAGCAAAAACCTTACAGCCCAGTCTCTAGGTTTCTGCAAAGCCACGGCCAGAACAATGGATGGATATTGGCCATGCAGAAACCTGCGAAACCAGGTCGAAGTCCAGACACTGGGGCACTGACATCAGCATACTCACAATGCCCCAAGCCGACCTACACAGTTAATCTCGTTGAGGGGGCACAATAGCCCATAGAAAACTACCTGGTAGGTGATGGGAAACCAGTTAAACCCATCACCTCGCAACGAAATACCAATTAACACCGTCTGGCCATCCCCGGTACCCCCGGACATAAGCGCAGATCAAAGGGAAAACTCAATACATATCTTTTAAACAAAGAGATCCCGAGATCTGGCGGGAGATAGGACGGGTCAGAATAGTATAACTGGCCACGACTTTTGGGTTTTAAAGGCAAGAAGAAATACTTCAAGAAGAAATACTGGAAGTCAAACGGATGCAGGAGGAAGAAAAGACAGGCAAGAAGAAGCGAAGTGCAAGAGAGAGGAACCAGCACGCAACTCGAGAAGAAATACTGCAAGAAAACCTGCAAGGAACGCAAGAAACGGAAGGAAGAAACTCAGGGGACAAGCACGACCCTCACGGAAAGCAGCGGAGAAGCAGCACGGACAGCCAGTAACCCCAGTAATAGCCCCCATGGTGAGCATGTACCCCGATCCTGCCTATCCTGGACATAGTTTAGTGTAGAGGGGAGGGTGGTTTGAATAAACGTGGGTGTGTACATGAATATGTGTTGGTCAATTTTGCGATGTGTCGTACGTTCCCCATCTTACAGCCAAGAAATGTCTAGTAGAACTGTGTCTAAGTATTCGTGTAGTGATGCATATGTCGTTTAGAACTGTGTCTAAGTATTCGTGTAGTGATGCAGCTGCTCAGAAAAGGACAGGATGGCCCTTCAGAGGGCCATCACGATGGCCCAGAAGATCATCGGCTGCTCACTGCCCTCCCTGGAGCACCTGTTCAGCCTACGCTGCCTCAGTAGAGCAGGCAAAATAATAAAAGATCCATCCCACCCCGGCCACCGTCTGTTTGTTCATCTGCCCTCTGGTCGACGTTTCAGGTCGATCAAATCCCGAACAAACAGACTTAAGAACAGTTTTTACCCCAGGGCCATACGAGAACTGAACACTACCTTTGCACTAGGCAACACCGTTAAAAAATCTTGTACTTAATATAATTGTATTTATGTATTTATTTGTTTTTGCATTTATTGCATATATGTTTGTACGCACCGTCAGGATTGGCTATTTTTAAATTTCGTTGTACTCGTTGCAATGACAATAAATGAATATTATTATTATTATTATATGTCGTTTAGAAATGTGTATAAGTATTCATGGACAATAGTCCCAAGCGCTCAATAAAAGCCTTTTCCATTTAAACCCTGGTCTTCAAATCTGGTCTGGTTGAATTTTTCTGCACTATAAACGCTCCTGCATCTAAGTCCAGTGTCTAGAACCGTAGGGGGTGAGTGGGTCGAACCACTCACGGGGAACCAGTGTGCGCGGCCTGGTCAAGGGATCAGAGCAAGGCACGGGGACCTAAGGTCGGGCGAAAGCTCGGCGCAGAAACCCCTTACAGTGGTCACTCCTCTGCGGAATTTCACTCATCGCCGGGTGGTCACCATCTCCGTGTGGTCACTCACTCCGTGTGGTCACTCACTCCGGGTGGTCACTCATCTCCGTGTGGTCACTCCACAGATATATACATATATACAAAAAGCATCAAATATAATACATTAAGCTTGCAGTACACAGATCACTACACAGGTCATTAAACACAAAATATTCATTTTGTTCCATATCTTCCCCTCAAGAAGACGTGCAGTGTAGATCATACGTAGTGTAGGCTCTAGATGCTCCACCACCAATGATTTGCCTGCCACTGCTGGCCTCCCACTGCTGGGCTGGCACTGCTGGGCTCCCACTGCTGGGTTGGCACTGCTGGGCTCCCACTGCTGGGCTCCCACTGCTGGGTTGGCACTGCTGGGCTCCCACTGCTGGGCTGGCACTGCTGGGCTCCCACTGCTGGGTTGGCACTGCTGGGCTGGCACTGCTGGGCTGGCACTGCTGGGCTCCCACTGCTGGGCTGGCACTGCTGGGCTGGCACTGCTGGGCTCCCACTGCTGGGCTCCCACTGCTGGGTTGGCACTGCTGGGCTGGCACTGCTGTAATTGCGGTGCGATCGCGCCTCCGCTGCAATGCGCTCTGGCCCCGCCCACAGGTGCTCCCCGGCAGCTGTCGCTCAACTTTTCGAACGCGCTGCCGCTGGCCCCGCCCACAGGTGCTCCCCAGCTCCGCCCACAGGTGCTCCTGGCAGCTGCCGCGCAATTCCAACGCGCTGCCGCTGCCTCGGGCCCAGGGCCGTCCCGACTCTACGGTCGACGCGCCTGGGTGAGTATTTAGTGCCTCGGCCTTACCGGCCGCCGCACCTCCGCGGGTGGTCGGTCCCTCCGGTCGCCGACCCCCTCCGGTCGCCGCACACCTCCGTGGGTGTCGGTCTCCTCCGGGGCTCTCCCGGTCGCCGCACACCTCCGTGGGTGTCAGCCTCCCCCGGTCGCCGCACACCTCCGTGGGTGTCGGTCTTACCGGTCGCCGCACACCTCCATGGGTGTCGGTCTTCCCCGGTCACCGCACACCTCCGTGGGTGTCGGGTCTCCCAGTCTTTCCGGTCACCGCACATCGTGGGTGTCGGGTCTCCCGGTCGCCGCACACCTCCGTGGATGTCAGCCTCCCCCGGGGCTCTCCCGGTCGCCGCACACCTCCATGGGTGTCGGTCTTCCCCGGTCACCGCACATCTCCGTGTGTGTCGGGTCTCCCGGTCTCCTCCGGTTGCCGCACACCTCCATGGGTGTCGGTCTTCCCCGGTCACCGCACATCTCCGTGTGTGTCGGGTCTCCCGGTCTTCCCCGGTCACCGCACATATCCGTGTGTGTCGGGTCTCCCGGTCTTCCCCGGTCACCGCACATCTCCGTGTGTGTCGGGTCTCCCGGTCTTCCCCTGTTGCCGCACACCTCCATGGGTGTCGGTCTTCCCCGGTCACCGCACATCTCCGTGTGTGTCGGGTCTCCCGGTCTCTCCCCCGCGAAGCAGTCGCAGGCTTCTAATCTCGGGCCTACACAGGTGCTGGGGCGCGATGTGGGCCTACACGCACCGCCCCCAGCAGCTTGCAGCGTCACGTCGGCAACTCGGCGCCGACTACTGAGCAGGTAACTATACCAACTCACACTGGCTCTGTCGGGATGCACTCCAAACGTCCCGTACCGAGCTGGAAACATTTCTTTTGTTTTGCTTTTTTTTCTTCTTTTTAACCTTTTCTGCTCGGGCATGCTTCATTCCCTCCCTAGGCGAATCACCAAGCCGCTGCCACCATGTTGTTCTTCGTGGTCCGGTACCTGTTGTACCTTTGTTGTGACTCTGGACGGACCACGAGTACACATGTTTATGATGTTATCATGGTGGAGCTTTACTCCAGGCTGTTCATTCCAAGGCCGCCTGGATCCAGAGTGACCGCCTAATCACACCAATCATTTATATACACAGGCATACAAAGTAGTCCTTGGATACACAAAGTAGTCCCAGCAATATCACAACACCCACTCCCTCACTTTTACTATGGATGTCCAGTCACTCTACACCATCCCCCACCAGGATGGTCTTGAAGCCTCTGTTTCTTCCTCGGCCGCAGAACCAGCCAATTTCCATCTACCAATACTCTGCTCCACCAAGCAGAGCTGGGTCTTACCCTCAACAACTTATTTGACTCCTCCCACTTCCTCCAAACCCATGGCATAACTATGGGCACTCGCATGGGCCCCAGCTATGCCTGCCTCTTTGTAGGGTACATCGAACAATCCCTGTTCCAGACGTACACTGGCCCTATCCCCGAACTCTACATTGACGACTGCATTAGTGCCACCTCTTGTACCCATGCAGAACTCACTGACTTCATTAATTTCACCACTAATTTCCATCCTGCTCTTAAATATACTTGATCATCTCCGACATCTCCCTACCGTTTCTGGATCTGACCATCTCCATCACAGGAGACAGACTAGTGACCGACATCTACTACAAACCCACTGACTCCCATAGCTATCTTGACCACACTTCTTCCCACCCTGTTTTCTGTAAAAACTCTATCCCCTACTCCCAATTCCTCCACTTACGCCGCATCTGCGCCCAGGATGAGGTGTTCCATACTGGGGCATCGAAGACGTCCTCATTCTTTAGGAAACAGGAGTTCCCCTCTTCCATTATAGATGAGGCTCTCACTAGGATCTCCTCAATATCTCTCAGCTCCACTCTTGCTCCCCCTCCCCTATTCGTAACAAGGATAGAGTCCCCCTTGTCCTCACCTTACACCCCATCAGCCGTCGGATACAACAAATTATCCTCCACCTCCAACGGGATCCCACCACTGGCCACATCTTCCCATCTCCACCCCTTTCTACTTTCCGCAGAGACCGTTCCCTCCGTAACTCCCTAGTCTACTCGTCCCTTCCCGCCCAAACCGCCCCCTCCCCAGGTACTTTCCCCAGCAACTGCAGGAGATGCAACACCTGTCCCTTTACCTCCCCCCTCGACTCCATCCAAGGACCCAAACAATCTGTCTAAGTGAGGCAGAGGTTCACCTGCACCTCCTCCAACCTCATCAATTGTATCCGCTGTTCCAGATGTCAACGTCTCTACATTGGCGACACAAGGCGCAGGCTCGGCAATCGTTTCGCTCAACACCTCCGCTCAGTCCGTCTCAACCAACCTAATCTCCTGGTGGCTCAGCACATCAACTCCCCCTCCCATTCCCAATCTGACCTTCCTGTCCTGGGCCTCCACCATTGTCAGAGTGACGCCCAGCACAAATTGGAGGAACAGCACCTCATATTTCGCTTGGGCAGTTTACACCCCAGCGGCTTGAACATTGACTTCTCCCACTTCTGATAGTCCCTGCTTCCCCTCTCTAGCTCCTCCTCTTCCCAGTTCTCCTGCCAGTCTTCCTCTCTCTGACTACATCCTATCTTTGTCCCGCTCCCTCCCCTGACATCAGTCCGAAGGAGAATCTCGACCCGAAACATCACCTATTCTTTCTCTCCTGAGATGCTGCCTGACCCGCTGAGTTACTCCAGCATTTTGTGTCTACCTTCGATTTAAACCAGCATCTCCAGTTTTTTTTCCTAAACCATCTCTGCAGTTGGCACCAATTGCACTTTTCATATATAATCAAAACAAACGCATTTCATTGTTGAAATATTCCTACCAATACGTTGCCTGGCTAGAATACTAAAAGCAAAGTGGTGGCTGTGGTTACTTCTCTATCTACGTGATTGTTTGCCAAGTGCATTTATACCATAATTAATGCAGCCTGATCATCCTTGGTTCTCCTGCAAAGGCAAAGAATGACAGGGGTAGCTGACCAGCTGTTCTTGCTGATATGGGCAATGAGCCCAAGAATCTTTAATTGTGCACCTTCTGTTCTGTAGTTAAAATTATTGTGGGAAACAATGATTATTAGGCAATTATAAGCCAATGATTTTTTTAACAGTTAAATATTTGGGTTCTTCAACCATGTTCCGAGCTGCTTCTAGTCGGAAAAAAATCTCCTCTTCACAATCTGCAGTTCTGTTTCCATTCATTATCCTTTAAATATCAATGTTTCACTGCCAGAGGTTTAAAAATATATCAGTTGTATTATACTGGTGTCAAGAGAAAAACAATTCAATGCTAAAAAGATAAATATTGCTTAATTATGATATATATCAAAATACTGGCCCAAAAGTTTACCTGGAAATGGGTTCTGCATGGTGGCACAGGTGAGTAATGGGGAAGCGGGTGGGGGAGGATTTGATGAAGGGTGGATAGGGTGAGGTAGTGGGAAATACAATATAACATTTGTCCTCAAAGGATTGCAGATCCTGTCCTCGGACAAAACGATTGACTGGCTAATGAATTTTCATGTAGAAAACAGATGGCGATCTCTTGAGAGAACAGGTAGGGATGGGTGAGTATGATTGTAGTTGGGAGTATTGGTAAGGTTAACCATTATCAGAATTGATAACAACATGGGAATGGTCCTAATTCCAGAAGGGGGATCACAATTCCAAAGCCGGTTGAAATAGTTGGCCAATTATAATATTTCCCAATTGTATTTTGGGTTACCAAACAGCAAAGACGGGGTCGGAAAGGCAGATGATATTTGGGTGGCGAGTGGGATTGGTATCCATGTATCTGTGAGAGGTGATGGTACGGCTTTGACTTTGTCCTGTTTGGAGAGGGGAATAATTAATCTGTGGTTACATGTTCAGCTACGGCTGCCTAGGCCTATCCTTGACAGGCAGATCCTCCCACAGCCTCCGCAGGTGAAGTTGGTTCTGGACGTTGAATTGTAGAGTGTTTTGCTATTGCCGTTGATTTGTGAAGAGTAAGTATGAATGATGGTGCGGGACACAGTGTCCATAGGTAGCTCGCTATGTCTGAAAGAAACACTTCATCACCTCCTTGGTAAATAATTTTAGTTTAGTTTAGTTTAGTTTAGAGATACAGCGTGGAAACAGGCCCTTCGGCCCACCGGGTCTGCACCGACCAGTGATCCCCGCATATTAACACTATCCTACACCCACAAGGGACAATTTTTACATTTATCAAGCCAATTAACCTACAAACCTGTACGTCTTTGGAGTGCGGGAGGAAACTGAAGATCTTGGAAAAAATCCCACGTAGGTCACGGGGAGAACATACAAACTCCACACAGACAGCACCCGTAGTCAGGATTGAACCCGGGTCTCCGGCGCTGCATTCGCTGTAAGCAACTCTACCGCTGCGTGACTGTGCCGCCATTAATCATAATCTCCAGCTCTTGAGATTGTGAGGCATTCAGAAACACAACCGCTGATGTTTGTGAATAGAATAACTAATAGAGTCAAGGCAGGCAGTCTTCACATAATATTTAAATGACTAACCTGTTTCCTGAGAGTGGATTGCTACACCTGCATTAAAATTGGAAGTGAGTGCAATTGGTGTTTGTTTCAGAGTTTTTTGTCAAGTTCATGCATAAATCTTTGCTACTCTCATTCTTAAATTAAAGATGTGTAAATACCATTTCTGTGCATTACCATATATGGTCTTCATTTAATAAATGGGCCTAATGTCTAAACAGTTAATACTCTGTGCATGCATTTGATAAATAATCTGCCTTAATGCAATCATGATACTCCAAAAAGTTTACTTCCAGACTATTTGTGGTTTAAGTTGGGATATTAAAAGCTCACAGTACTCTGTTTACAGTGTGTGAGCAAAACTATGGGAGTTCTCTCCTGCACGGTGTACCATATGATGAAAGGGAAGATACTGATCCTCTTAATTGCTTGTAAACTGCAATTAGGAGTCAGTTAGATCCTGAAATAGCATGGGGAAGGCAAAGACAGATGTTTACTCAGCAGAATTGCAAAGTAATTTGGCAGTGGATTAGGGAAAGACAGTTTTATAAACTAAATTTGCAAAGCCTATTGCAAGGACTCAGAGAGAGAAACCTGCCAGAGGAAGCAGATTATCAGTCCTGAAGGCAGCTCCAAACAGTTGAAAAGGAGGAGAATTGGGAACATGAGCCAATGTCTTTTTGGTGAGCTGAACTATTGGGATCAGCATGTATTGCTGTCGTCTTCCTGCCCACATCTGTTACATCAAGGAAGGTGAACATTCTGGTCTTTGTTGGGAGCAGTGCACTTACAGGCATGAGATGCTTATCCTGACCAACTTCCAGAATGGTGCCAGCAATCTTCACAAGAGACGTTGCCTTCAATCCCACTCCACCAGACTTGTGTTGGCAGAACAAATTAACCAGAGATTTGGCCTGTATGTGAATAAATTATATGATGCATGGAGAGATTTATAAATGCTCCCTTTCATTCCTTCCACCCTTTCCTTCCTAAACAAGATCATTTTGTATCTCAGCAACGTATCATGAGAGAAACATCCTTTCATGATGGTTTTTATATATACTGTTATGGTGGAAAGTGAGAGTTAGATATAGCTCTTAGGACTAACGGAATCAAGGGATATGGGGAGGTAACAGGATCGGGGTACTGATTTTGGATGATCAGCCATGATCATATTGAATGGCGGTGCTGGCTCAAAGGACCAAATGGCCTACTCCTGCACCTGTTTTCTATGTTTCTATGTTTCTATGTCATCTGATTTGGTTAGTTAGCAAAAAAACACTTTTCATTGTACCTAGGCACACGTGACAATAATAAATATAATCTTAAAACCTAATAATTCTCCTGTCTTTAGAGACTCTAGAGATACAATGTGGAAACAGGCCTTTCGGCCCGCTGACTCCATGACGACCAGTGATCGTTGCGTACACTAGCACAATCTAATACACTTGGGACAATTTACAATTTACAGAAGCCAATTAACCTACAAACTTATACATCTTTGGAATGTGGGGGAAACCAGAGCACCCGGGGAAATCCCACACGGTCACAGGGAAAACGTACAAACTCTGGAAAGACAGCACCTGTAGTCAGGATTGAACCCAAGTCTCTGGTGCTGTAAGGCAGTAACTCTAACGCTCCACTGCATCACCCAGGCAGAAATATTCAAGAATCACTTTTTCTTGTTACTTTGGTTTTAAATAATCAAGAAGTTAAGAATACACAACTCATTTCCAGGCAGCATAGCAAGAAATACAATTAGTCTAGGAAGTAACTGCAGATGCTGTTTTGCACCAAAGATAGACACAAAATGCTGGAATAGCTCAATGGGTCAGGCAGCATCCCTGGAGAAAAGGAATAGGTGACGTTTTGGGTTGAGACCCTTCTGCCGTCTGATGAAGTCTCGACAAGAAATACAATTAACCAGGTAAATGTTCAAGTTCAAGTACTTGGGTCTTACTCAATCTGATTTGATAACCTAATGCAGCGCCGGAGTCTCAGGTTCGATCCTGACTACGGGCGCCGTCTGTACGGAGTTTGTACGTTCTCCCCGTGACCTGCGTGGGTTTTCTCCAAGATCTTCGGTTTCCTCCCACACTCCAAAGACATACAGGTATGTAGGTTAATTGACTGGGTAAATGTAAAAATTGTCCCTAGTGTGTGTAGGATAGTGTTAATGTGCGGGGATCGCTGGGCAGCGCGGACTCGGTGGGCCGAAGGGCCTGTTTCCGCGCTGTATCTCTCTAAATCTAAAAAAAAAATCTTCTTTCTAATGTGACCACAGCAACACAACTCTCATTTTGGTCATCCTCAAAGTGCCACATCTCTGAATGACCAATGCTGGTGCGTGGCACCAGTAACTATTGCCCAATGACTTAACAGTGCTGATTGAATACACATATTTGGATGGTTAGATATTTGTCCAAAATAGTGTCATTAATAAACCTCAAAACAAAGGTGCCGTTCAGTGCCGCCTTTCAGAGCTATAGAGCTATAGAAATGCCAGTGAAGTCCTTGATCTAGCCTAAGCAACGACCTGATATTTTAATATTTTAATATTTAGCAAAGTTTTAGGGCAATGCATTCTGTTTTGAGCACCATTGAACAATAGGTAAATTTGGACATGTTACGAATATAATGTAGCATCTGCCCAGAAATTGTTTTGTTGCACTAACACTTGATTGCTTTTAACAATCATGTCCAATGACATCTGCCTCAAAAAAATTACAAAGTTCAGCTTGAAGCTGCATTTGCGTGATTCACACCCAGAACCAAGGAATAAAACGGAAGTTGCCTGAATTTTGATGGGACTTCATACAATTTGCATATCCCCTGGCAATTTGTGTGCCATATTCAGAGAAGAAAGGGGTAGGAGACTGATGGCGGACATGGTCATATATTTTTCACCCAAAGAAGGGTCGATAACTGCAATGGACTGTATGAGGGTATGGTAGAAGCAGGTATTTTCACGTTTGTTAGCTTTTTGGTTGAACAATTGTAAAGCAATGCAATTTGTGTACCATTCCGGTTGACCAGATAGTGCAACATGCCTCACCTGATAACGGTGTCTGCATACATTTGGTGGGTATTTTAAGAGTGGCCCTAGACTGATGAAGGTAGTGAAATCTCACCTTCAGGTATCCAATGGTATTTTCCGTTTTGCATAGTTGTTAATGAGGTTGTGAATTGTAAGTTGGAATGAGTCCTGGTAACTAAAAATTATCAGCAGTGCAGACTGCCACAGGATGCCAAAGTTGTGTCTTTCCTCGAAATAAAACATTAATAAATTCAGAAATATATATTTTTCCTTGTGATCCATAACTACGCGCGGGCCCAGGTGAGTTATTAATGGGAGTCCTTGTAGGTACAGGAGTAGAGTCAATGGCTGTCTGTACTCATGGGAAGCCAGCTGTGCTAACAAATCCACTGTGCTTGAGATGCCATCTGTTACTCACTAAAATCGAAATAATTGAAATCGGTTCTTCACAAATAAAGGCCCCAGCTGGACTCTCTGGTGCAATGGTGAACAGTTGAGAGATGCATAGAAATAGTGTGCATATGCTTGTAATGATACTATGGTGGGAAATTGAGACAATGTGATCTCAGTCTCCAAGGAGAGCGCAGTTTAGCTATGTATCCATGTCTAAGAAATTCCAATAGAATCTTACATCTCTCCATAACAATAGAAGCACAGAATTACATTGCTCATCAGGGAGGTCCATGTAAGGTCTCTGGAGACTGTGGCAGTAGCTTCCTTGTGGATGACCATGCCTTTGCCTGTTTCCCTAAGTCTCTGGCCACCCCCACCCTGTGTGACCAGTCGGGTCTACAATGACAACTCACTACTGGACACCCATTGAATGAGCATCTCAGAGGCAAAATGCTGGAGCTAGCACACTTCGTTATCTTTGTTTCCCTCTGTAAATTTGGAAAGTGTTGGGCAGCCTGCAGGACTTTTGGAACTGCTCTTTCATGTCTTTCTATATCAGTAGCATACCAAACAACAGTGAAATGACAACAAGGGCAGCACAGTGGAGCAGCTGGTAAATGGGTATTGCCTGTATAGAGTTTGCATGTTCTCCCTGTGGCAGCATAGGTTTTCTCCAGGTGCTCTGGTTTCCATGTTGATGTACATGTTTGGAGGTTAATTGGCTTCTGTAAATTGTCCCTTGTCTGTAGGATAGTGTTAGGGTATGGGGTGATTGCTGGACTCGGTGGACCGAAGGACCTGTTTCCACAATGTATCTCTGAAGTCTAAAGTCTAAACCTCTATGACTCTATGACTTACAGTGCATTCAGAAAGTATTCAGACCGCTTCACGTTTTCCACATTTTGCTATGTTACAGCCTTATTTTAAAATGGATTAAATTATTATTTTTTTGTTATCAATCTACACGCAATACCCCATAATAAAAAGGCAAAAACTGGTGTTCAGAAACTTTTGCAAAGTAATTAAAAAGAAATAACTGAAATATCACATTTACATAAGTATCCAGACCCTTTATTCGGTACTTTGTTGAGGCACCTTTAGCAGCGATTAGAGCCTCAAGTCTGGCTTTTCAGTCAAAAATTAAGAAAGGAACTTGTAAACATTAAAGCCAATATAACAAATAGCTAGGAAAAAAACCTGCAGATGCTGGTTTAAATCGAAGGTAGACACAAAATGCTGGAGTAACTCAGCGGGTCAGGCAGCATCTTGGGAGAAAAGGAATGGGTGACGTCTTGGGTCGAGACCCTTCTTCAGACCGATAGCTAATTGTGGCATATCCTATTGTGAATTACCTGTGGATACACAAGGTAAATGAATGGTCTATTTCACATACAACAAGTGCCATAAGAATTGTAACTTGCCCAGTTGGAAGATGGGGTGCTGTTCCTTTGGTTTACAAGGGAATCACTGGAGTAATATAGAGTCATAGCATCTTTGAGACATAGAGTCATATGGCATGGGAATAGGCCTAATGGCCCAACTTGTCCATGCCAACCCAGATGCCCCATCTACACTAGTCCCATTTGCCTACATTTGATCCATATCCCTCTAAACCTTTCCTATCCATGTACCTGTCCAAATGTCTTTTAAATGGTGTTATTGTACCCACTTCAACTATCTCCTCTGGCAGTTCATTCCACATACCCACCACCCTCCATGTGGAAAGTTGCTCGTCAGGTTCTATTAAATATTTCCCCTCTCACCATAAACCAATGCCTTCTAGTCTGAAGAAGGGTCTCAACCCGAAACGTCACCCATTCCTTCTCTCCAGAGATGCTGCCTGTCCTGCTGAGTTACTCCAGCTTTTTATGTCTATCTTCCTTCAAGTTCATGATTCCCCTAGCCTGAAAATAAAAGACTCGGTGCATTTACCTATCTATTCCCCACACTATGTTATACACCTCTGCAAGACCAATCCTCAGCTTCCTATCCCTATAACTCAGGCCCTCAAGTTCTGGCGCCATCCTTGTAATTCTTCGAGCACTTTTTCCTGGATTCCTATGGGTGACCAAAATTGAGCACAATACTCCGAGTGCAGTAACAAGGAACTGCAGATGCTGGTTTACACAAAAGGACTCAAAGTGCTGGAGTAACTGAACGGATCACGCAGCATCTCTGGAGAAAATAAATGGGCAATGTTTCAGCTGGGGTCTCTTCTTCAGATTTAAGTGCAATCTAACCAGCATCCTGTACAACTGTAACATATCAACCCAACTTCTATACTCATTTCCCTGACCAATGAAGGTCAGCGAGCCAAAAGCTTTCTTCACCACCATATCCAGCTGCTACGCCACTTTCAGGGAACTATGCACTTGTGCTCCTGGATCCCTCTGTTCTACAACACTCTCCAGGGCCCTACTATAGAGTTCCTACCCTTGTTTGACTTCCCAAAATGCAACACCTCACACTTAACTGAATTAAACTCTATGCCATTCCTTGGACCACTTGCTCATCAGATCAAGATCTTGCTGTTAGTCTTGATAACCATCTTCACTGTCTAGGATACCTGTTCTCATCACAGAATCATAGAGTAGCTTAGCATAGATTAAGCCCATTGGCCAAACTTGTCTGTGCCAACCAAGTGCTGATCTACATTAATTTAATTCGCCAATATTGGGCTGATATCCCTGTACTCCTTTCCCATCAAAGTATTTCATGTTCATAAGTTCATAAGGTATAGGAGCAGAATTAGGCCATTCGGCCCATCAAGACTACTCCGCCATTCAATCATACCTAATATATCTTTCCCAATCCACCCCATTCTCCTGCCTTCTCCCCATAACCCCTGACACCAAGTATTTGTCAAAATGCCTTTTAAACATTGTAATTGTATCTGCTTCCAGCACTTCCTCTGGCAACGTATCCCATTTGTCTACCACACTGTCTGAAAATCAGGCCACTTTTGATTTCTCCCCTCTCACATTAAACCAACACCTCTAGTTTTAGACTTCCTCATCCTAGGTAACGAATTGACCATTTACCCTATCTATGTCCTCATAACCTATAAGGTGACCCTTCTGCCTCTTTTGTTGCAGTGATAACAAACGTAGCTTATCCAATCTCTTCTTATATCAAAGTCCACCATTCTGGGCAACATCCTGATGAATGTAATCTGCACTCCTTATCCCACATCCTGTTGACAATAGACAATAAACAATAGGTGCAGGAGGAGGCCATTCGGCCCTTCGAGCCAGCACCACCATTCAATGTGATCATGGCTGATCATTCTCAATCAGTACCCTGTTCCTGCCTTCTCCCCATACCCCCTGACTCCGCTATCCTTAAGAGCTCTATCTAGCTCTCTCTTGAATGCATTCAGAGAATTGGCCTCCACTGCCTTCTGAGGCAGAGAATTCCACAGATTTACAACTCTCTGACTGAAAAAGCTTTTCCTCATCTCCCTTCTAAATGGCATACCCCTTATTCTTAAACTGTGGCCCCTGGTTCTGGTCTCCCCCAACGTTTCTTGCCTCTAACGTGTCCAACCCCTTAATAATCTTATATGTTTTGATAAGATCCCCTCTCATCCTTCTAAATTCCAGTGTATACAAGCCTAGTCGCTCCAGTCTTTCAATATATGACAGTCCCGCCATTCCGGGAATTAACCTAGTAAACCTACGCTGCATGCCCTCAATAGCCAGAATATCCTTCCTCAAGTTTGGAGACCAAAACTGCACACAGTACTCCAGGTGCGGTCTCACTAGGGCCCTGTACAACTGCAGAAGGACCTCTTTGCTCCTATACTCAACTTCTCTTGTTATGAAGGCCAACATTCCATTGGCTTTCTTCACTGCCTGCTGTACCTGCATGCTTCCTTTCAGTGACTGATGCACTAGGACACCTAGATCTCGTTGTACGTCCCCTTTTCCTAACTTGACACCATTCAGATAATAATCTGCCTTCCTATTCTTACCACCAAAGTGGATAGCCTCACACTTATCCACATTAAACTGCATCTGCCATGCATCCGCCCACTCACACAACCTGTCCAAGTCACCCTGCAACCTCATAGCATCTTCCTCACAGTTCACACTACCACCCAGCTTTGTACCATCTGCAAATTTGCTAATGGTACTTTTAATCCCTTCATCCAAGTTATTAATGCACTGAGGTGAGCAGAGTTATGCACAACATTCCAGCTGCAGACTAACCAGTGTTTAAAAGCTGCTAAAAGTAATGAAAATTACTGAAGTGTTTAAATTATTTTGTTAAAAATAAACAAATTAAAACATATACCAAAATATATACAAATTTATTGAGTCTGAATTTCAGTTTAGTTTATTGTACAGCGGAAAAACGCTAATCAGTCAGCGGAAAGAGAATACATGATTACAATTGAGCCATCCATAGTGTACAGATACATGATAAAGGGAATAGCGTGGGAATGTAAATGGGAATTTATATAACATATGTTATTTCATTATTAAATAAACTCTATCCTGATCTTCCAGGATGAGAATTCCCTTGAACTGAAAGGTATCTTTCATTCTATGCCAGGTCTGAATGACATAGGAACAAAGAGATGGATTTCCCACATGCATGCGGAAGAATCTCAGCAAGACAGAACTCCACCATGAATCCAACAGTGCACAGTAGCAGATGTGATAACGTCTGTCATTCTGCAAGTCCTGCACTCATGGTGGGCACGTCCAAATTCAGACAGTATTTGTGTAGGAATAGCTGCACACTGGCTGTTCCCTTCAGAACAGGCAACAACTGCCAGTACACTTCAGCTAAATAAAGCACTAAACAAAGCAAGATTAGAATAAAGCATAACGCAAATAAAAGTTTAAGAAAACCCAGTGCAACTCCTGTGACTGCACTGTTGTTCATACACTCACACCTTTTTAACAAGGAGTTTTAAAATTATTTTTTGAACTGCAAAACATTAAATCTATTTACAAATTACAAGAGTGGATCCCCCTGAGACATCAAATTGAATCTCCTGCTTTGAACGGCACAAAAGTTAGTTCCTGTTTCTGTGAGGCAGCGACATGAATGCCATCCTGTGCTCTAGCTCGGCCACATGCTACTGGGATTTTAAAACCCTCGTATATTAATTGCTCAGGAAACTGCAGCTCTATAATATTTAAAGTTTGGCATCACATCTGTGTCTGTACTGGCATCGCTGGCATTCGTTGTGTTAGACATATAGGTTTTATTCAAGTTGTTCTTGAATTTCAAGTCGTTCTCAAAATTGAAAAGATGTATCTCTCACTTACAGGACAGGTCTATATATCAGTGCAGGTAACACATTTTCTAAGCATTAAACACATGAAAAACTTTGATCCGATATTAGGCTTTATTGTTCCATTTGAACATTTGGTTGGTTTATCTCATGCTATAGACCCTGCTGGGTCAAATGTTATGACCTCTTGTTCTGCATAGGGTTTGAGCTGATAATTAGTTGACACAGTTGTATTGTTAGGGTTGGTATTCTATGGAGGAATTTCCAAACATAGATCTTGTCTGCCGATTGAGAGTTATGTTAAAAATCTTACAGCAATGTACAGAAGTTTAGAAAGTTCACTTGTTATTAGGACCAATATCGCTTTGAGATCTGACCGCAAATAATATTCTGATCATTCTCATCTTGGTGGTTAGTAAGCAATTTTCGGAGTCCTGTCTTTGCCTTGAACAATGCTACATTAATCAACATGCTTTCAATAAATGATTCCAATTCAGGCGGCTGCCAGGTCTCTCTCATTTTTTTATTCTAATAGGTCATAGGACAAATACCAAAATGCATGTTTAGAGTTAGCCAATTAACTTTGCTCTATCAGTCAAAGTGATTTATTTCCCAGTGTTTGAAACAGTATTTAGGATCATAGAAACATAGAAAGTAGGTGCAGGAGTAGGCCATTTGGCCCTTCGAGCCAGCACCACCATTCAATATGATCATGGCTGATCACCCAGAATTAGTACCCTGTTCCTGCTTTGTCCCCATATCTCTTGATTCCATAAGCCCTAAGAGCCATATCTAACTCTCTCTTAAAAACATCCAGTGAATTGGCCTCCACTGCCTTCTGTGACAGAGAAATCCACAGATTCACAACTCTGCCATTTTCAACAAGAATTAGCTGTAGTGTGCACCTCGGTTCCAATGATATTGCTTTGGAGAACAACAACTCCGACCCAGTACAGCCGCCGGGACAACAGGCCTTTATTGCCAAGTTACGACTCTACATTTTTAACAACTTTGGACTTGAACCACATGAAATAACACTGGAAAAGTGGTGATCCTGTGTACTCTCAGTGTTATCTACTATTGTCCTTCCTTGATTGTGCCTACATATAGCCAGATTTTCACTGAACTGTATGCAACAATGGAATTTCACTGTAATTATGTACATGTGATGATAAAGTAGCATTGAAACATTGAACCAGTGGACAGGGGGAGGGAAACATTATTTCATCTCCAATTTCTCATATCTCTACTCCCTCGTGTTTCTCCGACGTAATCCTGCTTAAACACCAAAGTTCCCTGAGTTCCCCAGCAATAAATGCTTCCCTTCTGCTTCTCTGCAGCAAGCTGCACCTGGCATCTGCATGCCATGCCAACTATTTGGTCAGGACTGATATATATTGCAAATGAGCATTTCATCCACATAGCAATGACTTGCAGTTTTAATAGAACAATAGGCATACTAAACTATACTAACATGCTTTACAGGAGCAACATCAAACAAAATTTGACTGAGGCAGACAAAGAAACATTTCAAAGAATAAAATTATTTTATTTTTTTAAAGTACGGCATCAAGTGCTGTCAATAGAAATTATCAAGAAGATTTTTTTTTCAACAATTTATTGTATTTGCTCATCACGGGTAAAGCCAGAATATATTGTTATCTAATTAACATAGAAACATAGAAACATAGAAAATAGGTGCAGGAGGAGGCCATTTGGCCCTTCGAGCCAGCACTGCCATTCATTGTGATCATGGCTGATCATCTGCAATCAGTAACCTGTGCCTGCCTTCTCCCCATATCCCTTGATTCCACTAGTCCCTAGAGCTCTATCTAACTCTCTTTTAAATTCATCCAGTGAATTGCCTTCCACTGCCATCTGTAGCAGAGAATTCCACAAATTCACAACTCTCTGGGAGAAAAAAAATTCTTCTCACCTCAGTTTTAAATGGCCTCCCCTTTATTCTTAGACTGTGTCCCCTGGTTCTGGACTCCCCCAACATTGGGAACATTTTTCCTGCATCTAGCTTGTCTAGTCCTCTTTTAATTTTATATGTCTCTATAAGGTTCTTTGCCACAGAAAGTAGTTGAGGCCAGTTCATTGGCTACATTTAAGAGGGAGTTAGATGTGGCCCTTGTGGTTAAAGGGATCAGGGGGTATGGAGAGAAGGCAGGTACAGGATACTGAGTTGGATGATCAGCCATGATCATATTGAATGGCGGTGCAGGCTCGAAGGGCCGAATGGCCTACTCCTGCACCTATTTTCTATGTTTCTATGTCTATGTTTCTAAGATCCCATCTCATCCTTCTAAACTTCAGTGAATACAAGCCTGGTCTTTCCAATCTTTCCTCATACGACAGTCCCTCCATCTACACAATTGGTCTACATAAGTTCTAGGTTCAGAATTAGGCCATTGGGGCCATCAAGTCTACTCCGCCATTCAATCATGGCTGATCTATCTTTCCCTCTCAACCTCAATCTGCTGTCTTCAGCCCATAACCCTTGACACCCTTACAAATCTGTCAATCTCCACCTTACAGATGTCCATTGACTTGGCCTTGATTGGATTCAGGATGGGAAATGTTAGAGGCATGAAAGCTGGTATATGGAAGTAAGATGGAACGATGAGACAAAGGCTGGTATGTGATAGGTACATCCCCCCTATAACCACTTGACCCTGCTCCTTCTCCCTTACCAATATCATGGGGCCTGAACAGTCCTTCCAGGTGAGGCAAAGATTCATGTACACCTCTTCCACATTGGTTTATTTCATTCAGGCAACCATTTTGCGGAGCAAATGGGCTGCATCTGCATTGGAAATACTGAGCTTTTGGTCACATTTAATTTCAGCTTCTCTTCCCAATCCCACATCGAACTGTTTATCCCCAGCCTTCTCCGCTGCCATGGTGAGGCCCAATGCAAACAAGAAGAGAAGCATTTCATACTCCAGACTGAAAAAGGGTTAAGAAGGGTCAAAACTTTGTCTGTCCACCACTTCCACAGATGCTGCCTGACCTGCTGTTTTGCTCAAGATTCCAGCATCTCCAATTTCTCGTGTCAGCACCTCATACTCCATTTAGGTAGCCAACAGCCCAATGGCTGTTGAAGGGTCTTGACCTGAAACATCACCCATTCCTTCTCTCCAGAGATGCTGCCTGTCCCGCTGTGTTACTCCAGCATTTTGTGTCAATCTGTGGTGTAAACCAACATCTACACAGCGCAATGGCATGAACATTGAATTCATTCCATTATTAATAAGTGTTCACAGAAGAAACCAATAAGTTAACATTTCAACTTAACTAAATATTGACAACATCTGAGGAATATTTCTTGAAGAAAAGTTATTTGACCACTAAAGTTTACTTTTGCCTCCAGACGAAACTTAGCCAGAAGTTAATTATAGTGTACTGAGCATTAAAAAAAAGCATAAATGTGAACCATTTCATGCTTGGTTTGGGAATCCAATTCAATGGCATCAAAATGAAATAGAATGGAACAGTAGGATCTTGAATTCAAATTACATTCTGATTAGATTTGACCTTATCTGGAGTCGGTTGAGTCGCTGCTGTTTAATAGTTATCAAGTATGCTTCTGTTTTAGTCATTTAGTTTAAATATTGCCAGTATTAATTAGTGTCTGTGGAAAGGTTCATGCCAATGCTGAGTAAATGCAAATGTGCTAAGCACATGCTGCACAGTCCTTCCAACTTCTTTGGTTTTAACTGGATTGCATAAGTAACACATTGAATAAAAAAGATGTGGAGAGATACTGTTTACTGATGCAAATGATTTTCAAATTGTTTCTCAATCATGTCATGACTCTGCAGGACCCCTGTATGTTATTTAAGATGCTAAATATCATGGAGCTCTTTCCACCGTTCTAGCCGTGAAATGTAACCATCATCGTGTCAATGCAGACTGTTGCTCATAAGCAGAAGCACTATTGATTAAATGTTTTAAAACACAATGAATGGATAATATAGGCACTTAGAAGCTAGGTGCAAAATTAGCTGCTCTGTTCTAGGCGTATGTGTATATTAAGGCAACTGTTCTTTCTCACTGGCCAATTTTTCTGCTTCCATGCTTCCAAATGATGATCACTATTCCAGGCTACGTCATCACCATCAGTAGAGAATGCTCATCCCCAAGTGACACCATCTCTCACGAAAAAGTATCCATGAAACAAATCATGGTGAGGTTTAATGTGAGGGGGAAAGATTTAATAGTAACCTGAGCGGTAACTTTTTCATACGAAGGGTGGTGAGTATATGGAACAAGCTGCCAGAGGAGGTAGTTGAGGCAGGTACTATAGCAATGTTTGAGACACATTTAGACAGGTACATGGAAAGGACAGGTTTTGAGGGATATGGGCCAAAACGCAGACAGGTGAGACGAGCATAGATGGGGCATCTTGGTCGGTGTGGCCAATTTGGGCCAAAGGGCCTGTTTGGGCATTGTAAGACTCTATGACTCTATGACACAAACCAGTCACATTTATCATGAAAAAGAAGTGTATAATTTTAGTAGGATGGAATGATTGAAAAAATGGTCTCAGGACATTTTACACCTATCCAGAACTTCTCCAAATACTTTACAGCAATGGAAAATAAAGTGCTCAATAAAACATGTTATACAATGCGTAATGCTAAAATAAACCTCGTGCAAAAACACCTTTGGAAATTTCATTGCATTAATCATGCTGTACAAAATAAAAGGCATGTTGTTAACAGCAGGCTTAAACTATTTCGCAAATTGGGTAATGAAACTGTTTTGTAGAATAAAAAGATGGGAAAAAAACGATCTTCCCATTCAATCCAAAGTTCTATTCAAATATTTGTAGAATTAAGATATAACTCTAACCTGTAACAAGCTCATCTGCTGCTGAGTTGTATTGTGTGAACCTTCCCTGCCCTTGGATAGCAGCAGATTAATTTGTACTGTTAAAATGTTACTTCAATTCCTCAGCATGAGTGCTGGCTGAAATCTGGCTTCCTAGAAATTGACACAAAGAAAGTGGCCAAGAATAAATACTTTACCCACGCTCATTACAAGTACCTCCACTTTGCGAGCCATTTGTTTTTAAGAAGCCAAACACTGTTCCATGCCAATGTGGTTTCTGGTTTTAATTAGCCTGATTATGGTGGGCAGGGATCCAGGAGAAAATTATTAGAACTTCCTCTGATTGAGCTCTGCCCAGCATGGGATTTCCTTTTAAAATACAAGGTTCAAGTGGGAGTTTGTTTTTTCAGCAGTGCGTTACAAAAAGGTAATACTGGTCTGTCATCAGAATCATGCTTAGACAGCATGTTATGGTCCTCTTAATATAATTTGCTGTATTAGTGACCCTCATCCACTTTCATATCCTTTTAAGCTGAACTTTTATGGAGGTTAATGCTGTTTTATTGTCCAAAGGTACTTTGTTTCAGCTTTTACTGGGAAACGGTTAAGTGTTTTTTTGCTTTTCACATTTGTAAGATATGATAGAAACATTAAATCATTTTAATTAAAAAGCCCACCCGAGCAGATTCAAGACTCCGTGTTTCCTCACCACAACTAACCAAAAGGTACTGAGGAAGATCAGTTTCAACCACTATTAGCTATTGAAATATAAACAATGTTGGCAGGCCCACATTTTCTGTTCATCCCTACTCTGTGGGGCTGAAACCAGGCCTTCTTCTTGAACATCTGCTGTCATCATGGTGAAGGTGTTCTCACAACGGTGCAAGTTATTGGGAGTCAGACCATAAGATATAGGAGCAGAATTAGGCCATTCAGTCCATTGAATCTGCTCTGCTATTCGATCATTGCTGATCTATTTTCTGATTGCTGATCGTCCATCAGCAGCCTGCGTGTGTAGAGCAGACCAGCAAGCAGCGCAGCACGTCATTTTCGACTGCACTGTCCTCCGTCCCCCTGGTGGAGGGGTAAACCTCACGGCCCTTGACAACAGCACATTGCACTGGCTACAGCACCTGGAGGGTGTTACATAATTTCTGCTGCCTCAAACGCAAGAAGAAGATCTATTTTTCTCTCTCAACCCTATTTTCCTGCCTTCTCACCATAACCTTTGAAACCCTTACTCATCAAGAAGCGATCATTCTCCCCTTTAAAAATATCCAGTGATTTGGCCTTCAAAGACGTCTGCGGCAATGAATTCCACAGATTCACCATCTTCTAGTTAAAGAAATCCCTCCTCATCTGCATTTAAAAGGTGCACACTTTTACTCTGAGGTTGTGCCCTCTGGTCCTAGACCCTCCCACCACTGGAAACATCCTTTAAATGTCCACATTGAATGTCCAGGCCTTTCATTCTTTGATGATTCATGATTAAGGCAGTACAATGGTGTAGCAGATAGAATGCTGCTGCATAGCTCCAGCAGTTAGGGTTCATTCCTGGCCTCCGGTGCTGTTTCTGTGGAGGTTGCATGTTTTTCTGTGACTGCATGAGTTTTTTCAGAATTTTTCTCCCAAATGCTGGGAGGGTTAATTGTCCATGATAAATTACCCCTGGTGTTGGTGGGTAGCAGGAGAACTGAAGACAGTTGGTAGGGAGTTGACTGGCATTGATCCAATGGGCTGAATGGCCTTCTGTCATTACTATAAGTGACAGGATATATATATATATATATATATATATATGATTCTAACTCGATAAGGAAGTGGTGATACACAATACCTGTGGCTGTGCCTGCAATCTCTGAGTATTGGTTTTCCCACAACATTGCTGCTTTATTTTTCTTTGGTGGTGCTAGTTTCATAAATTCATAAGTGAAAGGAGCAGAATTAGGCCATTTGGCCGATCAAGTCTACTCCACCGTTCAATCACGGCTGATGTATCTTTCCCTCTCAACCCCATTCTCCTGCCTTCTCCCCATAATCCCTGGCACCCGTACTATGGGCGGCACAGACGCAGCGGTAGAGTTGCTGCCCTACAGCACTTGCAGCGCTCGAGACCCGAGTTCGGTCCCCACTGTGGGTGCCGCTTGTGCAGAGTTTGTACGTTCTCCCCATGACCACGTGGGTTTTCTCCGAGATCTTCGGTTTCCTCCCTCACAGCAAAGACATACAGGTTTGTAGGGTAATTGGGTTGGTACAAATGTAAATTGTCCCTAGTATTAATGTGGATAGTGTTAATGTGTGGGGATTGCTGGGCCGAAGGGCTTGTTTCGGCTTTGTATTTCTTAACTAAACTAAACTGAACTAATCACGAATTTGTCAATCTCCGCCTTAAAAGAAAAGCTTTGACTTAGCCTCCACAGCCTTCTGTGGCAAAGGATGGAGAAGTTATTACTGCCTCCAACTCTGAAGAAGGAAAACATCTACCACACTTTCAGCTACTGGTTTCAATTGCCAGAAAATGCATTTCGACTGATTTTAGTGATGACAGGATCAAACTTTGTTCATCTCCAATGTCAAATATTTTGAATACAATTTTCCTTTTATGATCATATACGTAATCAGTTGGGACATATGGCAGCCAACTGCCAAAATAAATTAAAGAGAACTGCGAAAAGATTAAACACTTTCAGAATATGATGGAAGACAAATGAGGAAATACCATGGTGAAATACAGGGAAAGCAGCTTGAGTTTGAATTTTATTTGGATAACAAGCAGATGGGACAGGCTACACATCTTTTGCAAATCTAAAAATCAGGTGAGTAATAATTCATTATCTACCTTTTCTGCTTACTAAACTGTTAGTGAAACTTGACTCCGTTAAAATTTAATTTAACAATAACAGAGAATCAATGTGATTATTAGGACCCTTGTTCACTAAGCAGCTCTGTAAACCTATTTCTGTCATCTTAATTTTATGCAAAAAATGAGTTGGAATCAGCACATGAAGAGGCAAAACATCCAGGTGTCTTTAGGATCCACTGAGTATTTCCAGCACTCTTTCTTAATATTTCAGATTTTGGGAGAGTGCAATGGAGGTTTATCAGAATGAGGTTTACCAGAATTACCAGATTAGAGGGTTTCAGCTATAGACATAGAAACATAGAAACATAGAAAATAGGTGCAGGAGTAGGCCATTCAGCCCTTCGAACCTGCACCGCCATTCAATATGATCATGGCTGATCATCCAACTCAGTATCCCATAACATAACATAACATAACAACACTTTATTGTCACTCGGCTTTTTACACCGAACAAAATTTCAGCAGTCACACAAAACACAGCAAAAAAGAAAAGAACACAGGACACCCGACCCCAACACAAACATCCATCACAGTGACTCCAAACACCCCCTCACTGTGATGGAGGCAACAAAACTTCCCCTCTCTTCCCCCCGCACCCACGGACAGGCAGCTCGACCCCTACCGAGGCAAACGACACGCACAGCCCCCGCAAGGCCCCGCGGCCGAGCCGCCCTGGGCACCGAAACGTCCCGCGGCCGCACCGGGCGATGTTAAGTCCAGCGGCCGAGCCGCACCGGGCACCGAAATGTCCCGCGGCCGAGCCGCACCGGGCACCGAAACGTCCCGCGGCCGAGCCGCACCGGGCACTGAAACGTCCCGCGGCCGAGTCGCACCGGGCACTGAAACGTCCCGCGGCCGAGCCGCACCGGGCGATGTTAAGTCCAGCTGCCGAGCTGCAACGGGCACTGAAATGTCCCGCGGCCGAGCCGCGCTGGCGATGTTAAGTCCAGCGGCCAAGCCGCGCCGGGCACCGAAACGTCCCGCGGCCGAGCCGCGCTGTCGATGTTAAGTCCAGCGGCCGAGCCGCACAGGGCACTGAAACGTCCCGCGGCCGAGCCGCGCTGGCGATGTTAAGTCCCGCAGCCGAGCCGCGCCGGCGATGGAAGGCCCCGCGGGTGAGCTGCGCCCCGGGGAAGAGACCTAATAAAAGAAAGGTTTCCCCCGCCCCACCCCACCCCCACACCCCACACCCACACCCCACCCCCCCACCACACATACACAACCAAAAACAGAAACAAAAACCATCCCAACACCGACACAAACCAAAAAAGAAGAAAAAAAGACAAACAGACTGCCAGAGAGCCGCAGCCGTTAGGCACAGCCAACTCCTCCCACCTGCCTTCTCTCCATACCCCCTGATCCCTTTAGCCACAAGGGCCACATCTAACTCCCTCTTAAATATAGCCAATGAACTGGCCTCAACTACCTTCTGTGGCAGAGAATTCCACAGATTCACCACTCTCTGTGTGAAAAAAAACTTTCTCATCTCGGTCCTAAAAGACTTCCCCCTTATCCTTAAACTGTGACCCCTTGTTCTGGACTTCCCCAACATCGGGAACAATCTTCCTGCATCTAGCCTGTCCAACCCCTTAAGAATTTTGTAAGTTTCTATAAGATCCCCCCTCAATCTTCTAAATTCCAGTGAGTACAAGCCGAGTCTATCCAGTCTTTCTTCATATGAAAGTCCTGCCATCCCAGGAATCAATCTGGTGAACCTTCTCTGTGCTCCCTCTATGGCAAGAATGTCTTTCCTCAGATTAGGAGACCAAAACTGTACGCAATACTCCAGGTGTGGTCTCACCAATGCCCTGTACAACAGCAGCAGAGGTGAAATCTATTTGGATTCACCCACCGGACCTGCACTGACCAGCAATGACCCCATACACTAATAGTATTTTACACACTACTGACAATTTACAATTTTACCAAACTCAATTAACCTACAAACCTGTCCATGTTTGGAATGTGGAAGACAACCGGAGCATCCGATCACAGGGAGAATTTACAAACTCCGTGCAGACAGCACCCGTAGTCAGGATCGAACCCAGGTCTCTGCCGCTGTAAGGCAGCAGCTCTAGCGTTACGCTGCTTTCTCTTGTTTGTCCACAACATTGCATAAAACTTCGTACATCGTTTTTGTGGGCGGAGCAGGGAATATCGACCATGCTGACATCATTGCAAAGGAAAGCACATGTGCATTCCTGTGTGCATTTTTATTTCTTAATTTCCCAAATAATTGTGTCATTATGACAATCATCTCTGTCCTAAAAAATGACATAAATGAACATTTGGCTTAAAATGTTAAAACAGTGTAGTGAAAAGTCTTGAATTTAAGGATAACAGGAAACAAATTATGGAAGCCATTAATATAACCTGTAGTTGACCTCAGAGTGCCAGTGGTCTTCTGTATTGGAATTTGCAATCAAGAGATGTTCTAAAAAGTACAGGATCCTCCACAAGTAATCCAGGAATCTATCTGAGTAGGAAAAGGAAGTATGCATTTCCTAAATCAATATAAATGAGGATTTTTAAATGGATCGCAAATTATTTGGGACAGAAAATGTAAATTACAATTAATATACTGACAAATTATTTTGAAGAGATGGAAAGAAAGTTGGAAAGGGATTAGGAGAGCCAAAGGAAAATGTTTATTTTTAATTGTGCCATTATTGTTTTTAAATTTCCAAGGAATAACTAAAATTTACAGGACAAAGACCAAATTATGGTGACAGAGAGGTTTTTGGAAGTAAATTAAAAATCACTGATACTTGGAAGGATCAGCTCTTTCCAGGAGTTTCAGCTCTTTCCAGGAGTGGTTACTGTGCAAATATCACTTTTGATATGTTTTAATACAGAAACTTTCAATAGGATATTGTTACCGCGAATCCTCATGCACAGCACGGTAACTCACATAACAATTGGCCATAAATGGTCGTTGGAACATGCGAACAGATTTGTTCATTAATAATACAAAATGCCATTTGCCTCAGCATTATTTTTTTGTTGCAAAATCTGTACCAATATATGTTCCACTATGTATGTTAGATGAAGCAAAGTAATAATGTTTCCAAAGGCTATTTCATTCCCATGCCACATGTACCAACAACTAATTCTCTTCTCCATCTGGTGGTACTTGGCCTCACCCTCAACAACGTTTCATTTGATTCCTTTTTTTTTTTCCAAATCAACAAACGCTCACATGGGCCTCAGCTACACCTGTTTTTTTCATTGGCTACATTGAACACTCTGCTCCAAATATACCCTGGCACCTTTCACCAACTCTCTCTTTGCTACATTGACAATTGCATTGGGGCTGCCTTCAGCACCCACGCGGAAGTCACTAATTTCATCAAATTCATCACCATCTTCCACACTGCCCTCAATTTCACTTGGACAAACTCCGACACCTTTCTCCCATTTCTAGATCTCTCTCCATCTGCCGAGATAGATTATCCACAGACCTCCACTACAAATCCACTGATGACTACAGCTACCTTGACCACATCGCTTCCTACCCTGTCTCTTGCAGGGATGTCTTCACTTCTGTGGAACTTCAGAGATGCCCCCTTTCTTCACGAACCATGTTTTCCCCCTGCAGTTGTGGAGAGAGGCCACATCCATGTTCCCTCCATTTCCTGCAATGCTGCTCTCGTCCCTCCCTCCCTCCCTCCAGATTGAACAAGGATATAGTCCCCGCGTCCTCACCTTTCGGCCCAACAGCCTCAGCATGAAACACATCTTTCCCTGACATTCCTGCCAGGTTCAATGCAATCCAACTGACAGTTGTTCCCGTCTCTACTTTCCGCAGAGACTACTCTCTCTGTTACGCCTTGGATTACTCACCTCTGCCTCCCCAGGGACATTCCCCTGCAACCACAGGAGGCGCAATACCCTGCCCCCACACCTCCTGCCTCACTTCCATTCAGGGACCTAAACAGCCTTTCCGGCTGAAACAGAGGTTTACATACATCTCCTCCAAACTCATCTATTGCATTGGGTGCTGTCGATATGGCCTTCTCTACATAAGTGAGACCAAGGGTAGACTAGTTGACCACTTCACCGAATACATGTGGTCTGTCCACCGAGGCAATCTCAAGCTTCCAGTTAATAGCCATTTCAATTTCCCTTCCCATTCCCAAAACCATCTTTCTGTCCTGGGCATCCTCCTCTGCCAGAGTGAGGCCACACATGCAAATTGTATGAACAGCACTTCATAATCTAGCCCAATGGCATGAACATGGTAGCGCAGCGGTAGAGTTGCTGCTTTACAGCGAATGCAGCGCCGGAGACTCAGGTTCGATCCTGACTACGGGTGCTACACTGTAAGGAGTTTGTACGTTCTCCCCGTGACCTGCGTGGGTTTACTCCGAGATCTTCGGTTTCCTCCCACACTCCAAAGACGTACAGGTATGTAGGTTAATTGGCTGGGTAAATGTAAAAATTGTCCCTAGTGGGTGTAGGATAGTGTTAATGTACGGGGATCACTGGGCGGCACGGACTTGGAGGGCCGAAAAAAGGCCTGTTTCTGGCTGTATATATATGATGATGAACATTGAGTCCTCCGATTTCAAGTAATCCACCTTCTGATCTATTTCGGCACCGCTCACACCCACAGGCGCACGCATGTACGCACACACACACAAACACAAAACTTCCCTCAACCCCTTCTCCTCCTTCATCATCTCATCACCCATCGTGCCCTCCTCCAAGTGCCCCATTTTTCTTCATCCCACCATCCTGACATCTGGTTCAATATTTCACTCCCCACCTTCCATTCTTAGCAGATTCCACCATTTGCATCCCGTCTCCACTTCATCTCCATCCTTGGATACTATTTCCATCCTTCTCTCCCCCACCTGTACCTCCGTCCTTCTCTCCCCCACCTGACTCATCTGCCAATGAACTCTTCCTTATCTGGATCCATCTATCACTCGCCACCTCTAGCCCATCCTTCCCCGCACCTTTTTCCCCACCAGCTCTGACCCTTCCACTCCATCAGTCAGAAGAAGGGTCCTGAGCCACTTCTGTGAATCACAGCAGTCCGTGTGTTGAGATCAAAGATACTAGAGGAACAAGATGGACCTGTACATTTCCCTCCACAGATGCTGCCCAATCCGTTGATTTCCTCCAGCAGTTTGTTTTATTTTGTTCAAGATTCAAGCTTCTGCAGTGTCTTGCCGTTCTTAGCTTATTATACATGTGTATTTTGTCAATCCCTGGGCATTGTTTCAGAATAGTTTAGTATACATCGGACAGAGTGTTGAAGTCTCTCCTTTGTATTTTATTTTTGAAAGTATTCACAATAATGGATTAAAATAAATAAATTTCCTAATACTGATTATTAATCCTGCCTCCTTCATAGATCTTGAAAATTTGCTTTAAATCCTATATCATCTAAAAAATGTGAAATAAATGCTAATAATCATTTTCTATTTGATGACTATTAGATAAATGTTTGTTTCACTCCATAAACATATTTATTTCTGTCATTATAAGATGGTCCTTTTGCAGTCCATTGCATTTATATTAAGGTGATTTTGCATAACATACATTAGTCTAGTTCTTCCTCTGGAACAAATTTCTATTAAAGTGATGGGAAGTAGCATATGTTGTGCCTGAGGCTGAGACAGAATTTCAGCTCTCCTGCTGTGTGAGTCTCCATTTGAATAAAGGACAGCCTGGGTCTTATTCTAAACCATCCCAGCAGGGTAGACGGACTCTGACCAGTACCTAGCTCAGCATCAGTAATACAGGCTCAGCAAACTAACTTGCATGTTCCAATGTCTGATTTAAACTGAAAACCCTTCCCTGCTTTGTCTACCAGGTAAATGTTCGCCATTATGCATCCAAACTATCCGTACCTCCTTTAAAAAGAAATTACCTCCTCAGGAGGTGAGCTGAGTCTCATTATATTAATTTAGAACTTTTTCATAAAGGTTACAAGAGAACACTTCTCATATAAATATAAAAGCATATAATTCCACATTTATAGTTTCTGTCCCCCTACCCCTTGTTTGGCCAAAGACAAAATACTAGTAGATTTAGAACCATTTGATTTTTATAAGCCATGGGATTTAATTGCCTCCTAAAAAATCTACGAGTAGTTATGCACTTGCAATCTCAATATTTTGGGGGTTTTTCAGCTGTTTCATTTAATTTACCTTTTTAGTTCTTCTGCATTACTGGAAAGTGTAACATTTATTGTACACTCTTTACTGGTCGTCGGAACATGGTGCTGAGCCACTTCTGTGAATCACAGCAGTCCGTGTGTTGAGATCAAAGATACCAGAGGAACAAGATGGACCACTCCATTGAAATCGCCTACACTGAAGTGTAGTACGCAAAGGAGCGTAACGTCCGCCATTTTAGTAGGCAAAACACACTGTGCCTCTCGCAGTGTAATCAGTGTTTTGGGGGAACAGTATGTGTGATGATACCATTAAAATGCAGAAAATATCTCATCTATCAATTCACAGATTTTTGTTATTTTTCTCTTTAAATGTTTCTGCAGGTTCCTGCCTACTAAAATGGCGGCATGACGTACTACGTTTTTTAGGGTCAAGTGGTCTATCTTGTTCCTCTAGTATCTTTGGTTGAGATTATTCCATTAATGTTACTCAGGAGGGAATTCCAGACCTTGTGGACTCAGCAACAATGAAGGTTTGGTGAAATATTTCCACGTTGGGATAGTGGGTGACGGTAAGCTGAGAGAGATTGTGGGCGTTCCAGGTGCTGCTGAAGAAACTCGATCGTTATACGTTAGACTTTAGACTTTAGCGATACAGTGTGGAAACAGACCCTTTGGCCCACCGCGTCCATGCCGACCAGCAATCACCCCTGTGCACCTAGCACTATCCTGCGCACAAGGGACAATTTACAATTTTTTCCAAAGCCAATTAACCTATCAACCCGTGTGTCTTTGAAGTGTGGGAGGAAACCAGAACACCCAGAGGAATCCCATGTGGTCACAGGGAGAACATACAAACTCTATACAGACATCACCTGTAGTCAGGATCAAACGCAGGTGTCTGGTTCGGTAAAGCAGCAACTCTACCACTGTGCACTGTGCCGCTCCCAATAAGTCATTGTGCAGGAAGCATGTGTTGTGGCTAAAGTGTGCCAGTGGTACATAAGTGATAAGAGCAGAATTAGGCCATTCGGCTCATCAAGTCTACTCCACCGTTCAATCATGTCTGAATTATCTTTCCATCTTAACCCCATTCTCCAGCATTCTCCCCATAACCCCTGGCACCCTGTACGGGGAAGTCATCGTTAACATGTTGGATGGGGTGTCATTTGAGTGGATTGCTTTATAAAGGATGAGATTAAGCTTCATGTGTGTCACAGAACTGCACTTATCAAGTTCCCTGCGTTCCTTTTGCATGTGGTAATGTATGCACTCTTTTGCTACGATGGACTTCACTGAGTGGTAAGAGAGACCAAGACAACTGGAGACACTTCTGTATGGATTCCAATGCTCAGGCACCTGGCACAAGTACAGGTGCTGCCAAGCCAGGTGCACATTTACTGACTCAAGTCCACACATGTGGATCCAGGCACAGGGGCCCTTGGCCATAGCCTCTGTCCTCGCGTCTCACCCACATTTTCTTCCCACAGTCCCAATTACAATCCAGTTTCCATGTCCCGAGCCTCATGCCCCTTTCTCAGTCCCTGGTTGGCACCTTGCATCTAACCACATTTCCAAGCACCATCGGCAACAGCATAACTAACCACATCCAAACACCTAGCTCCAGCTACACACCAAACCAATTCAATAAGACCTAACAGCCAAAAAGCTAACCATGTCCCCGATCCTCAAGTCTGGCCACAGGGGGCAAGTGAACCAACGCTGAGGTATCCTCGCTGAGGCCAGCGTCCCTAGTATCAGGATCCTAATTACACTTAATCATATGCATTGGAAAGGGATATTTATTTGTGCTCCATTAACAAAGCAGGCACTCTATATCGAATTCTGCAATGTGAAGAGATTCCTAAGCAAGCGGAGGACCAGATTGAAAGATGTGCTTCAACCCTCTGTGAATATCAGGCCCATGGTAGAGAAGGTCCAGTCACCTACAAGATTGAGATACTTGAGACTCTGCATTGAGAGCAGTAATGAAAAGACCACCCTGCAAACTACCCACCCGCCTCCTCCATCAGCAACCAATTGCCCTATCCCTGGAAGAGTCCCCCATTTCCATATCTTACAAATTATTCTCCCATGAAACCAGTGTGGATGTAAGTCTTTATCATACCAAAGGGGAGGGGAGAGGAGGAGGAGGAAGAGTCAAGTCAAGTCAAGTCAATTTTATTTGTATAGCACATTTAAAAACAACCCACGTTGACCAAAGTGCTGTACATTTGATTAGGTTCCAATAGAAAAAAAATGAAAACATACAGTAGCACGCAAACAGTTCACAGCGCCTCCTCAATGAGCCTCAAACGCTAGGGAGTAGAAATATGTTTTGAGCCTGGACTTAAAGGAGTCGATGGAGGGGGCAGTTCTGATCGGGAGAGGGATGCTGTTCCACAGTCTAGGAGCTGCAACCGCAAAAGCGCGGTCACCCCTGAGTTTAAGCCTAGACCGCGGGATAGTGAATAGCCCCAAGTCGGCCGATCTGAGGGACCTGGAGTTAGAGAGGGGGGTTAGAAGATTTTTGATGTAGGGGGGGGAGTGTCCATTTAGGGCTTTATACGTGAATAGGAGGAGCTTGAAGTTGATTCTGTACCGTACAGGGAGCCAGTGGAGAGAGGCCAGAATCGGGGTGATGTGGTCCCTTTTACGGGTACCCGTCAGGAGTCTCGCTGCGGCGTTTTGGACCAGTTGCAGGCGGGACAGGGAAGATTGGCTGATCCCAGTGTATAGGGAGTTGCAGTAGTCTAGGCGGGAGGAAATGAAAGCGTGAATGATTTTTTCTGTGTCGTCGAATTTGAGGAAAGGTTTGATTTTAGCTATGGTTCGAAGTTGGAAGAAGCTGGCTTTTACCACAGCGTTGACTTGCTTATCAAATTTTAATGCAGAGTCAAATATCATGCCGAGGTTTTTGACATGCGGTTTGACTAGGCAGGATAGGCTTCCAAGACTGCCTGTTATCAATTTGATGGAGTCGGGGGGGCCGAATAGGATGACCTCAGACTTGCTCTCATTTAATTGGAGGAAGTTCTGTGCCATCCAACATTTTATGTCCTCAAGGCAGTGTGAGAGGCTGTTTAAATTTGACTGGTTGTTGGGTTTCAGGGGGAGGTAAAGCTGAGTGTCATCGGCATAGCAGTGGAAAGAAATGCCGTGCCTTTGAATGATTTGGCCAAGGGGGAGCATGTATAGAGAGAAGAGAATGGGGCCTAGGATGGAGCCTTGTGGAACTCCGCAGGAGAGGCTAGCTGGAGCAGAGGAATAACTGCCTATGTTGATGGCGAAACTCCTATCTTTGAGGTACGAAGCGAACCAGCTCAGGGCAGTGCCATCAATGCCAACCGCGTACCGGAGACGGTCAATAAGGATGGTGTGGTCCACTGTATCGAATGCTGCGCTGAGGTCGAGAAGGAGCAGGATTGCACAGTCGCCGGTGTCGATGGCGAGAAGCAGGTCGTTGTGTACCTTCAACAAGGCAGACTCTGTGCTGTGGTGGGCTCTGAAACCTGACTGGAAACTTTCCAGGATGGTGTTTTGGTGCAGGTAGGGCACTAATTGGTTAAGGATTGCCTTTTCAATGACTTTTGACAGGAATGGCAGTTTGGAAATGGGTCTGTAGTTGCTAGGCAAGGTGGGGTCTAGGTTAGGTTTTTTCAGTAGGGGCTGGACCACCGCGTGCTTGAAACTGGTTGGAACAGTGCCAGTGGCCAGAGAACTGTTGATAATAGAGAGGATGCTGGGACCAGCTATTGCAATGACATCCTTCAGAAGGGCAGTGGGGGCAGGATCAAGGGGGCAGGTTGCAGGTTTCATAGTGGAGACAAGCTTTGCAAGGGAGGATAGAGTGACGGGTTGGAAGCAGTCCAATTTAGATGAACAGACTAGTGAGACAGCTAGGTCACGGGTGGGAGGGGAAATGTTCATTCTAATATTCTCAACTTTGTTGGTGAAAAATTTAGCGAATTCTTCGCACTTAGCAGGGGACCCAACTAAGCTGGTACTGGGGGCGGGACATATGACAGAGGTAATTGTTCTAAATAGGACCTTGGAGTTATGAGAGTTTTTCGAAATAAGGTCGGAGAAGTATTGTGCTCTAGCAGACTTTACTGCTTCCTGGTATTTGAGAAGATTGTTTCTCAGAATTTCGAAGGAAATTTGAAGCTTGTCACATTTCCATCTCCTTTCTGATTTTCTGCACTCCCTTCTTAGGGCTTTGGTGGTGTCATTGAGCCACGGCCGACCTTTGGGCTTAGGCTTTTTCATTTTAAGGGGAGCGATAGAATCCAGGATGGAAGAGCAAGTGATATTAAATAAAGAGGCGAGATCCTCAGTGCTGAGATGGGGGGGAGAGGCCTCAATAGTGCAGATGTTGGGGGCAGCTGTGAGAGCCTCGGAGAATTTACTGGCAGTCAATGAATTTATGTCGCGGGAGTAGCGAACAGGGAGATGAGATTTTGTGGGAGATAAAGGCAGAGATGCGTCAAAAATGATAGCGCTGTGGTCCGATAGACAGGCTTCAGTAGTTTCAATGTTGTTGATTGGGAATCCGGACGATAACACTAGGTCGAGAGTATGGCCTAACTTGTGAGTGGGTCCCGTGGTGTGAAGAGTCAGATTGAAGGACTCAACCAGGTGCATAAATTCACTCACAAGAGGCTTAGTGGGACAGCAAACATGAATATTAAAGTCACCAAGAATCATGATCCGGTCAAATTTGGGCAAAATGCTAGAAATCAGATCAGCAAATTGGGTGATGAAGTCCTTATGCATTTTTGGAGGGCGATACACAAGAACAATTAAGAGGGGGTAGGCTAGGCCTACTTTAATTAGTTGCACCTCGAAACTGGAGAAATGATCAGCGTTCAGGAGGCGGCAGTTGAAATGTTTCTTAAACACAGTGGCTAAGCCCCCACCGCGTCCGGAGAGCCTAGGCGAGGTGAAGAAGTGACAGTTATCAGGACAGAGTTCCACGAGTGGAGCAAGCTCACCAGGGTTAAGCCAGGATTCTGTGAGCAGTAGGAAGTCCAATCCACGGGTGATGAAGAAGTCGTTGAGGATGAAAGTCTTGTTTTGGAGGGATCTTACGTTGATCAGGGCCACTTTAGTAGGGACAGTAGGGACAACAGGTGAGCTTCGGTCCGGTAGCGGCTCCCACGCCAGCGGGCGGAGGTTCAGGGAGACCACGCCGCTGCGCTTCACAGATGGCCTTGCTGGGAGCCCACGGGCCGGCAGTCCAGGGACCGGGATGATCGGTCGAAGAGCGGCATACCTGAGCTCGAGGGAGCGCCGGTGGATGGAGCTGTAAGGTCGACCAGGTCCGACTTCGCAGCGCTGGGCGAGGTAGGCCGCTGTTGGATGAGCGCGGGCGAGGTTTTTTAAATTTTCGAAAGTTCCCGCGCGATTACCCCGCCTCCTAGCGCGGTGCGTGCGGCGGTGGATGTAAGGGTGGGCCCACACATCTACCGGGAGTTGATCGAGGAGCGATCGCTGGAAGAAACTTTGTCCGGGACCTGGACTGAAGAAGTCGACGACGGAGGGTCGGATCAACAGGAGGGTTCGGCGGTCGTAAACTAAAGTGGCTCGAAGAACACTACGATCTCCAGGTGAGCGACGACAGGCAGCCAAACACAACGGCGCGGCCATCTTGATCAAGAGGAAGAGGAAGAGGAAGAGGAAGAGGAGGAGGAGGAGGAGGAGGAGGAGGAGGAGGAGGAGGAGGAGGAGGAGGAGGAGGAGGAGGAGGAGGAGGAGGAGGAGGAGGAGGAGGAGGAGGAGGAGGAGGAAAGGAGGAGGAGGAAAAGAGGATGAAGAAGAGGAAGAAGAGGAAGAGGAAGAGGATGAAGAAGAGGAAGAGGAGGAAGAAGAGGAAGAGGAAGAGGAAGAGGAAGAGGAAGAGGAAGAGGAAGAGGAAGAGGAAGAGGAAGAGGAAGAGGAAGAGGAAGAGGAAGAGGAAGAGGGAGGAAGAAATAATAATAATAATAATAATAATAATAATGATGGCATTCCATGACACTTCTGCTATGCTTTTTAGATGGAAGAAAGATCGCAGGAGGTGCAAAGGGACTTGGGCGTGCTGGTGTGGCATTCACACAAAGTTAATTTGCAAGTCGAAGTGGTAGTAAGGAAGGCAATTGCAATGTTACCATTTATTTTGCGAGGGCTAGTATATAAAAACAGGGATGTAATGCCGGGGCTTTATAAGGCACTGGTTACACCGCATTTGTAGTATTGTGAACAGTTCTGTGCCCCATATCTGAGGAAGGATGTCCTGGCATTGGAAAGGGTCCAGAGGAGGTTTACGAGAACGATCCCAGGAATGAGTGGGTTAACATATGATGAGCGATTGATGACACTGGGCCTGTACTCACTGGAGTTTAGAAGGATGAGGGGAGACCTCATTGAAACTTACTAAATAATGATGGCCTGGATGGAGTAGATGTGGAGGGGATGTTTCCACTAGCGGAAGTGTCTAGGACCAGAGGCCATAGCCTCAGAATAAAAGTACGTACTTTCAGGAAGGAGATGAGGAGGAATTTGTTTAGTCAGAAGGTGGTGAATCCGTGGAATTCTTTGCACTGAGGTTGCGGAGGCCAGGTCATTGGATATTTTTAAGGCAGAGATTGATAGATTCTTGATTAATACAGGTGTCAGGGTTATGGGGAGAAGACAGGAGAATGGAGTTGAGATAGAAAGATAGATAGATCAACCATGATTGAATGGTGGAGTAGACTTGTCAGACCGAATGGCCTAAATCTGCTCCTATAACGTATGAACTTATGAAAGATATTGTTGAGTCAAGGGATGATTCATTTTTACAACATAATGCCCAGTTACTTACCTCCTCTTGTAGGTACAGTATTTATGTGTTTCCTCCAGGTATGTTGAAGGTGAACGATAAGGACCAAGAGGCTTAGAGATGTTTAGAGAGCTTGGCAATGGTAATGTTTTTGTGAATTGGCTCAGCTGACTCAATTCTTTTTGAAAACGATTATTGCCTGAAACTTGTGCACTGGGAGCGTTATTTTGCAATTATTAGTGTGAATGTTGTCCTGGTCTAGATATTTTCAACCCAGTGAAGCATACACTAATGAGTTGTGATCCATGATCCAGAAATTTGTTGAAGTCTGTATCCAGAAAGTACTGCTAAAATTTATTCCAACATATATATCACTCTTACTGTCTGGTATAAAAGCCAAGAAATTCCTTTGAACCTGATTCAAACATATTGGTGCATAAAAACAAACTGAAGTCAATGTAAACCAGCCAGGATCAACAGAAAGTTGCAAATAAGATCATATTCCCTCTTAACATTCTTTTGGACTCATCGGATTAACTTAAGTACACATTTCATAAAAAATTCAAAATGCAATTGGTTTGTGAGGAGTTATGAAATAAAACTTTTAAGAAATTGGCCTAAAATAAACAGAAATATAGTATTTTCTATTGCTGTAGTCAAACGTTTGTGTCTATATTTACAGAATTAGAATTAGAATTAGAATTAGAATCATCTTTATTGTCATCCAAAAAACCCCAAGTCTTTTGGACAAGATTTCGTCACCCACAGTCCAACAGTAAGAGCAATAAAATAAGCAATTACACACACAGCCACAAACCAACACAAAACAATAAAAGAACACATCCATCACAGTGAGTCTCCTCCAGTCACCTCCTCACTGTGATGGAAGGCCAGAATGTATTTTCTCTTCCCCTGCCGTCTTCTCCCGTGGTCAGGCTGTTGAAGTTGCCAGGTTCCAGGCCGCGCCGGACGGTGAAAGGTTCGCAGCGGGCCGACCCAAGCCCCGCGATCCGGGGCGGGCGAAGACGCTGCCGCTGCACGTCTGGGCGGTCGTGGCTCCCAACATGTGTAGAACTATCACAGAAATCTCTAGTATTCTGTTTCATGCATGGTGTACGGATTATCTTAATCAGAGGTAGAGGGGTTTATAGAGATTTTATTAAATAAATACCAAGGTCTGTTATAATTTGGATGTTAAATAAAAATCAACACATCACTTCAGTGTGAATTTCCTTTCTTTGTGCATAAAATTGACAAAATGAATTCTCATGCTGCTAAACTGTCAAAAGTTTCCAAGGAATTCCAGGCCACTGACTTAAAGTATCAAAGTATCCACTGGCAGGGATCTCTTTGTTCTTTCTGATTTTAACAACCAAAGTAAACATTTAATCTTAATTAAAATAAAATAAAATCACCTTCTGCTCCTGTGTCTTCTGTTTTCCTTTATTCACTTTCCCCCATTAGTATTCTAACTTTGTCTTAACTTATTTTCCTGATTTAATGATCTCCAAGAATAAAATGATGTGTTTCTGTTTTATATTAAAATAAAACGCCTGTTTTCTGGTATTGGTCCATCCATTTGGTTGGTAGGTCGCTCTCTATAAGGTGTGCCTCTGCTTGGCTAAAAACTAGCTTCATATGGCATGAATTAACCCGTTCAAATAATAACCAGACATATAGCAGGAGAGACTAATATGTCATATAGCGTGCACAAAACTAGATAGATTTTATGAATGAATACTTTTGGTCATTGGTTTCTTATATTATCAAGGAAATTAAAAGGAACGCATAACTTCTTCAAAGACACTTGTGCTGGCCAGAACTTCAGACTCAGACCACAAACATTAGCGATGATTCTCATTAGACTTGCTCTCAGTGATACTTGGTAGAACACTATAATGTAAATGTATACACATTGTATGCTACATGATAATTTCTTGCTTCTCTTGGGGATATCCCAATATCTGATTAGCCAAATCTTCAGCATGACACTTCCCTTTACTATTGAGCTAAATTCATTCAGTTTAATCTTTACAAAAAACAATTTCCTGCAGCTAAATTCCGCAAAACTGAGGAAAAAACGAAACTATTGTCCTTTCTTACATTGCCCAATTTCAAACCTCGTCTTTCCTGTGTAACGCAATTGTAGAGGAAATGCACCCAAATTTTATATAACGTCAATTATCACTGCCTGGTGAATACAGATCATTGAGGGGGTGAGGAGACAGGAAGAGCAAGAGACCTCAAAGAGATGTGATTCATGGATGAGAAGGACTGAGGGTGAGACAGGTCAGAGAAAGGTAGATGAGACTAGGTCAGAGAAAGTGGTCGGCATGGACTGGTAGGGCCGAACGGGCCTGTTTCCGTGCTGTAATTGTTATATGGTTATATGGTTATATGGAGACAGGTCCAGGGAAGGTGAGGTTGAAACAAGGATGTGGAAGTGACCAAGAATGTGAGGTTGTCTTTGTAAACATGCATGCTGAATTGCACCTACGCCTACCTAACTTCCACTACCTTGCTTTAATGATCCATCTCCTGCAACTGGTAATGTGATTACCCTGCTCTGACCTACTTATTCCAAACATATAGACTACCATAATCTACTATACCGCCGTAAGAGATTCTGATGGTTCAGCATCTAACTCCCTTACATTTATTGGAGCCCCATCCCCACATTCCCGACTAAGCACTGAAACTACACAATTTCCTCTTGTGTAGTTATCTGTGCACCAACACATCTTGCTCCACCCTTCAGCATAAATTAGCGTTTAGGGGCATGAATAATTTCAGAAAATCAATGCAAACGTATTCAAGACAATATCGTTTTTAAATTGCTTAACCAGAACTTTGTAATTGTTTGAGGCAAGTATTATCGCAAAATTTAAGAAGCATTTGGACAGGTACATGCATAGGCTCGCTTTGGAGGGATATGGGCCAAAAGCTGGCAGGGGGACTAGTGTAGATGGGATATGTTGTTCGATGTGGGCAAGTTGGGCCGAGGGGCCTGTTTCCACATTGTATGGCTCAATAACTCTATGACTCTACCTCACAAAGAAGCTACCAACCTAATATTAGTTAAACATTAATTATTTGATGAATTAGAGTAACTTCTCTTGTTGCAAAAGGAAGTGGATTGGTGTGGCAAAAAATTGAGTTACTTTCAATCTTCAAAGTCAATAGAGAGCAAAGTGTCATATCATGTGAAGTTGGATCCATTATAGCTCAAGAGTAAAAAACACAATTTCAGGACCATCATTCTGTCCAGTGGCTCAAGTACTGCTGTTATCATTTATTTGATGTCTTTAACTGTAAAGAAATCTTCATTTTCCTTAATAACATCACCTCAAAAACCATAAAACTGCTTTGAGGCCATACTAAGTTAATGGAAACCCTCATTCAAAACAGGGGACATACATTCAAAGGTAGACACAAAATGCTGGAGTAACTCAGCAACAAGCAGCATCTCTGGAGAAAAGGAAAGGGTGAGTTTTCGGGTCGAGACCCTTCTTCAGACTGATGTCAGAGGACATACATTCAACACCTTTTAAAATACAACTTATCACTTCAGGGCGGTCCTTCGTGCCACAGTTAAATTAAAACTAAATCCACTGCTTCTGACTTAAACTCAATCTTTACCAATACTTTGAACCAAAATAGATCTTTGCATCAGTTGGTCCTTAAACAATCTAGCTTTTAAAACTCAAACTTAACAGCATCTAATCAGTTTTCCCTGTTGTATCAAGTTATTTCACATTTTTCAAACTTTTTGGTGTCTGGCACGATACCCTGATTTTCACTTTGATATTCAATCTTAAAACAACACAAAACTATGTGGGTATTTGGACTCAGTACGCTGCTCCCTGAGAATGAATGAACTTAACTAACACTGCACTCCTGAGCTCACACAGGAAGAATACTCAATAGTTAGGCCAAGACTGCCACCCACACCAAGAAGTCAACACCTTCAATAAGAAAATTATCAGATTAAAAAAAGGAAGTAAATGAGGGAATAATCAGCAGTAATGGATAAACCAAGGGAAAAATATAATTTAGGCTTCATTGAGTGCAACATTCAAGAGAACCCACTGTACCAAGGAAGTGGATAGTGGCTGACCTCAAAAGCACAGATGCCAAATGTTTAGCCAAAGAAAAAGTAATTTCTCTACAATCTGCTTGTGTTTGAAATATATGCTAACAGTTTTAATGGATGGGTACCGAACATTTATTCATCCTAAAATAATTTATGAAAGGAAGATGCTACAGCTTTGAAAAGATTGTTTGCAGACAGAATAATGGTGCATAGATTTAGGTCTGGAATCACTGCTTTACACGTCAAGGGGAATTGATGATTTTTATGAGACTAATGGGGAAACCCAACACAAAACCTTGACTTCATGGACTCAAACCAAAATTAGGAAGCTATTTGTGAGAACAGGATTTTTTACACCCTGTTTCCTGTAAAGACCCTATCCCCTACTCCCAATTCCTCCGTCTACCCTGCATCTGTGCCCAGGATGAGGTGTTCCATACCAGGGTATTGGAGAAGTCCTCATTATTTTGGAAATGGGGATTCCCCTCTTCCATTACAGATGATGCTCTCACTAGGGTCTCCTCAATATCCTGCTGTACCGCTCTTGCTCCCCCTCCCCCCATTCATAACAAGGGCAGAGTCCCCTTTGTCCTCACCTTCCACCCCATCAGCCGTTGCATACAACATATTATCCTCCAACATTTTCACCACCTCCAATGGGATCGCACTACTGGCCACATGTTTCCACCTCCACCCCTTTCTGCTTTCCACAGAGACCGTTCCTTCAAAACTCCCTGGTCCACTCGTCCCTTCCCACCCAAATCACCCCCTCCCCAGGTACTTTTCCCTGCAACCACAAGAGATGCAACACCTGTCCCTTTACCTCCCCCCACGACTCCATCCAAGGACCCAAACAGTCTTTCCAGGTGAGGCAGAGGTTCATCTGCACCTCCTCCAACCTTATCTACTGTATCTGCTGTTCCAGGTATCAACTTCTCTACATTGGCGAGACCAAGTGCAGGCTCGGCGATCATTTCACTGAACACCCCCCCCCCCCCCCCCTCAGTCCGTGTTAACCTACCCGATCTCCCAGCTCAGCACTTCAACTCCCCCTCCCATTCCCAATCTGACCTTTCTGTTCTCCATTGTCAGAATGAGGCCCAGCACAAATTGGAGGAACAGCACCTCATATTTCGCTTGGATAGTTTACACCCCAGGAGTATGAACATTGACTTCTCTAACTTTAATTGGTCCCTGCTTTCCCCCTTCCCAGTTCTCCCACTAGTCTTCCTGTCTCTGACTACATTCTATCTTTGTCCCGCCCCCTCCCCTGACATCAGTATGTCGAAGGGTCTCGACCCGAAATGTCACCCATTACTTCTCTCCCGAGATGCTGCCTGACCTGCTGAGTTACTCCAGCATTTTGTGTCTACCTGCCATTTATGCAATGCTGATACATACTGGGAAAATGACAGCTTCTGAAAAATATTGTTTGTTTGTAAGTGGTTTTCACTCTCTATCCTTTTGCAACCATTATTCATCTCTCAGCTTTCAGGCTTTGCCTGCATAGCTGCTGCTTCCTCCCTTCCTCACTGCTCATCTTCCTCTGTTTTAGTTTTAGTTTGAGAGATTCAGCGTTGAAACTGGCCGTTCAGCCCACCAAGTCAACGCCGACCAGCGATCACCTGTTCATACCAGTTCTATCCTACACGCGAGGAACAATTTAGAGAAGCCATTTAACCAACGAACCCAAACACCTTTGGAATGTGGGAAGAAAACGGAGCACCCGGAGAAAACTCACGTTGTCTGTATGGAGAACGTGCAAACTCCGTCCAGACAGCACCCATAGACAGAATCGAACATGGGTCCCAAGGCGCTATAAGGCAGCAACTCTACCGCTGCGCCACCGTGTCACTCTAAGAAACTGCTTCAGGTTTAAGCACAGCTTTGGTGGGTGAGAAGCTAATTTTTTTTAAGTATCCTTCACAATTCACCTCTCCCAATTTTGCTTAATGTGTGATGTCCAGCTGATCAGTTGACCCACAGGGAGCAAAATAACCCCCTAAATCATTGCAATATTTTACACTAATTCAATGTGCTTTTCTGACAGCACAGTGAAGATGTATTCTTCAGGCAGTGAGGAAGCTTGACTCTGTATTTACTCTGTACCCAATCTGTTCGGACTGATGTTGCGCGGAGGTGAAGAATATTTCATTTCCCAGCATACCCAGCCCCTTAAGGTATACAAAATTGATTTAAAAATCTACTTTTAAAATTATATTCAACAAGCTGTGAGCAATTTTTAAAATAAGCATGTCTTGCATTAAACATGTATTTCAATCATATTTATATTACATTAATTTTACCATTCTTGTGCATTGGCTGTAATACGGTAGTAAGGAAGGTTTGTGTTCCTTTCTTTTGAAGTTACAAAGCATACTTGTGGGTAACATAGCATCACCTTGGAGACTACTTTGTTGCTTACAAACTAGATTGAGGAATCCATATGTTTAATGAAACCTTGGAAATCAGGAGCTGTATTTCAGTTGCATGAAGTTCATTATGAGCCCTCTGTGTATCCGATGGGTACTCCCCACCATCAAAGCGATCTATAGGAGGTGCTGCTTGAAAAAGGCAGCCAGCATCATCAAGGACCCACGCCACCTGGCCACACTTTCATTTCACTCCCGCCATCAGGAATAAGGCATTGGAGTCTGAAAACTGTGACGTCCAGGTTCAGGAACAGCTTCTTCCCAACAACCATTAGGCAATTGAACACAATGAACTCCAACTAAATTTCAAACTACGAACTGCCTTGGAGACTTTGGTCTTTGATTTATTTTGCACGATATTGTTATTTTTAATTATTGAAGGTGTTTTTATTTGTTTGTTTATTATGTAATATATTGAGCACTGTGTTTACAGTGCTGTTGTGCAGTACAAACCCGTCGGTGCTGCAGGTAAGTAAGAAGTTTGAATGTCGGATTTCAAGATCCTCTCTCAGAAGGTAGAAGGGAGGAAAGAGAATGGATGGAGTAGCAGACATTCTTGACAATACATCATGGTGACTCTATTCCTCAACTACAATCAGCAAAGATTAACAATGCAACATAATACCTGCAAAAAAATGTGACTGCTATCAGAAAACAGTGGGTGAAAATGGCTCGATCTATACATAATTACCTGAGAATCTGCAGGTCAGAATCAGATATTTCAGTGCAGAGGTGAATTCAGCAAACTGCACTCAGTTGGCATTAACTTTTTACCTGGAGCCATCTACTTAGATCTCTGCTCCTTCCCCATTTCCTTTTTATCTTCATATGTGTAAAGCTATAGTAAAATAAAGGCATTCAAATGTCACGAGGTTCAATGAGTGCAGGATTTATGGGCTGGATGAATAAAATTGGAGTGAAAGTTTTCCATTATGTCTTTGTTAGGATCCAGAAGGCAGCAAGAAAGGCAGACGGAGGAAAAGTGATGCGTCACAAGTGGCTCAATAGGACAAAGTTTAATTGCTGCTTCGACCTCTTGTTGGAAGATGTTATGTGACACAAAGACCCTTGAGGAATAAAACAAGAACAATAATAAAGAAGAAGAAGAAGAAGAAGAAGAAAGGAATAAAGATTCAATTTACAACAAAATTGGAGTTTAATCTGAGCAAATGTAAGGTGTGAATGTTGGAAGATCAAACGTAAGGGGAAAGTGTACAGTTAGTGTTGAGCATTGCCATTAACTGTGTACTTGATGAACAAAGGGATCTTGCAGTCAAAGACCACAGTTCCCTGAAAGAAGCAACACAAGAGTGGAAAAGAAGGTGTATGGTATGCTATCAATCGGGGCACGAGTATAAAAACCAGGATGTCGTGTTGCAGCTTTACAGGACTGGTTTGATTGTATCTGGAATATTGTGAGCAGTTCTGTTAACCCCTTTACAAGAAGGATGTAGAGGCTTAGGAGAGGGTGCATATGAGGTTCACCAGAATGCTGTCTGGATTAGAGGGTATTAGCTATAAGGAGAGCAGACACAAGATTCCTGGGGCACTAATCGAGACTCCAGAACAGTGCTTCCTGGTGCTAGGGTCCAGGTTTTCTCGGAACGGCTGCATAACATTCTTAAGGAGAACAGTGAGCAGTGAGATGTTGCACAAATTACATAGGTAGGAAAAGGCAAGAGGTCCTGCAAAATGAATATAGGGAGTTAGGCAAAAAGTTAAACAGCAGGACTCCCAGGATCGCCAGGTAACTCCCGGTGCCACGTTATACTGCGGGTAGGGAATGAAAGGTAGGCCGACGAATACGTGGCTGAGGAGGAGTTGGTGCAGAGGGCAGTGACTCCGTTTTTTAGACCACTGCGGCACGGTGGCGCAGCAGTAGAGCTGCTGCCTTACAGCACTTGCAGCGCCAGAGACCCTGACTACGGGTGCAGTTTGTATGGAGTTTACACATTCCCCCTGTAACCTGCGTGGGTTTTCTCCGAGATCTTCGATTTCCTCCCACACTCCAAAGATGTACAGGTTTGCAGGTTAATTGGCTTGCTCTAAATGTAAATTGTCCCATGTGTGTGTGGAATAGTGTTAGTGTGCGGGGATCGCTGGTCGGCGTGGACTTGGTGGGTCGAAGGGCCTGTTTCCATGCTGTATCGCTAAACTAAACAAAACAAGACCATTGAGATCTTTTCTGGGGCAGAGGTGACCTGTACAAGTGGGATTGGTAGCACCTGAACTGGAAGGAAATCAAGGCAGGTTTGCTCGTGCTGCATGGATGGGTTTAAACTAGATTGGCAGGTGCCAGGATCCAATGCAGGTGAGAGGTTGGAAGTCGATATGGAAGGTGTTAAAAGAAAGTCCAGTGGACAGAATAGGCAGGAAGCGAGGAAGGACAGTGGGATTGAATTGCATTTATTTTAATGCGAGAGGCCTGGCGGTAAGGCAAATGAACTAAAGGTGCAGTTAGGTACCTGCAACTCGGACATTGTAGCCAAAATGGAAACTTGGCCAAGAGAGGCCAGGACTGGCAGCTTAATGTTTCGGGGTAGAGGTGCTACTGGAGAAATGGTGATATGTGGGGTGCATTTTTTACACAAAGTAGTGGAAGCTTAGAACGCATTGCCATGGGTGGTGGTGGAGGCAGATTCAATAGTGGCTTCTAAGAGGCTTTTAGATATGCACACGGAAGTACAAGGAATAGAGGCATATGTATCATGTACAGACAGATAAGGTAAGCTTAACTTGGGATCATATATGGCAAATTGGCCTTCATCAGAATATTTTCAGCACATTGGCCTCATTAGTGAGAATATGGAGTATAGAGGGTGATGAGGGGCCTGCAGTAGGGGGGCATGGCTGTGTTCTGCAGCTGCGGCTCACCGGCAGTCTCTCTGTCTTTTTTTTGTTTTTTGTCTATTGTTATCGTTTAAATGTATCTTTTGATTTATTTTTAACTCTGTATATGTGGGGGGTGTGGGGGGTGGTGGGGGAAACCTTTTTTTCCAATCTCCTCCTCAACGGAGATGCGACCTTTACCGTGTCGTATCTCCGTTCGCGCTACGGCCTAACACCGTGGAGTCGGCGGCCTCCAGCTGGGATCGACCTTGAAGACTCCGGTCGCAGGGCCTGGACTTACCATCTCGGAGGCTTCGGCCGTGGGCCCTGCAGACCGCAACATCGGGAGTTCGCAGGTCCCTGGCTGGCGACCGGCCTTCGGGAGTTCCAGCCGTAGCAGCTTCGACCACCCCGAAGCGCGAGGTTTGATTGACCCGCTCACAGGCCCCTCATCGCCCTGCGTGGCCTGGCCGCGGCACTTTCCATCGCCCGGTGGGGGCTCAGGACCTTCATCGGCCTGCTCGGCTCGGCCCTGGGACTTTCCATCGCCCGGTGGGGGCTTCAAGAGTTGGGAGCCTCGATCGCCTCGTGGCACCACGGGAGAAGAATGAGGAGGAGATAAGACTTTTCTTTGCCTTCCATCACAGTGAGGGTGTGCCTGGAGCAATCACTGTGATGGCTGTTTGTGTTAAAAATTGTAATTGTGTGCCTTGTGTTCTTTATTGTCTACTGCCGGACCCTGACGTGAGAGGACGCTGGCGCTATTTGTTCGCCGCTTCTCCGTCAGGACAGTTCGTCTGTTTGTTTTTATGTCTTGACTGTTTTTGTAAAGCGTCTTTGAGCATTTGGAAAAGCGCTATAAAAAATAAATGTTTATTATTATTATTATTATATTATTATTGAAGTTGGGAGGTCATGTTACAGATGTATCAGACAATGGTAAGGCCATATTTAGAGTATTATGTTTAGTTTTGGTCACCATGTGATACAAAAGATGTTGTCAAGCTGGAAAAGGTGCAAAGAAGATTGACACGTATGTGGTCAGGGCTCTATTGCCTGGGCTGTAGGGAGAGGTTGAGCAGGTTAGGACTTTATTCCTTGGAGCGCAGGAGGATGAGGGAACGTACAAACTCCATACAGATAGCACCCATATTCAGGATCGAAATCCCATTTCTGGTGCTATAAGCCAGCAACTCTACTGCTATGCCACTGTGCTGACCCTTTTTTTACAACTATTTTACCCATCCACCCCCGACCTCACCCTTTGGTGTCATTCCATAGCGGCATTTAAGAGCTTTTGGAGAGGATCATGGATATGCAGGGAATGGTGGGAATTGGATCAAATGCAGGCAGAGGAGCTTGTTTAACTAGGCATATGTTTGCCTCGGATGTTGTGGGCTGAAGGGCCTGTTCATATGCTGTACTGTGCTATGTTCTGCATTTCATGCAAAGCCATATAAATATTTTAAAACAAACGAATGAATACATTCAGTAGTTTTTAAACCCAAATCCAAAGATCTGCACAACCTCTTCCAAAATCCTTCATTGAATAATTTCTTCGTGATATTCTTCAAAAAGCATTTCAAGGATAAAATAACCATCACGTGGCAGATTAACTTGACAGGTAGAAGCCACATTTGCTGCAAGATGCCGTCAGACTATTGCAGCTCGGAAAGTGAATAATAATTGACCTCCTTTTATCACATTAAATGCTGACCCTGGGCGATTGGTGCAGTTTAAAATTTTAAAATTAATATTCAGAGCGCACAGCAAGGTTTATTTTAAAGCACAGACACCCCTTAGGATTTGGATTTGCGCTGGGTTAGAATCTGTCCCGGGATTCCTGAGTCAAATTATCCCTTCAAATTCTTGCCTGCCTGAGATCTGGAGAGCGGTTTGTCGTGAACCGTTCTCCCAGATCTCCTGCTACTGTGTTCAGCAGGAAATGCTGAAGTTCAGTCTTTTCATTAACCTTTTACTCGGTTCTTCTAAAGGTTACATAGTCCAGCATTAATCTCAAACCGCAAGAGTAAAAATCAACTTTTTTTTTACAAAGTCGTATTATTCAGTATTGTATCAGCGAAGAATACATGATTTGGTGAAGCAGCATGTTAATTCTTAATGTATGCATGTTAAACATTATTGAGGTAAAATTACACCAATTAATCATTCTGGTTTTTAAAAATGGGAGTAATATTTGTAAATGTTATTAGCAGTGAAAGATTGCAATAACTTCAATCAATTGCAGATAAACCACTCGGAAACATCTGATGATCAAACAGACAAGGCCATATTGAAAATAAGATTAACATTTTAAATGTTGGAAATAATCCAAAATGTAATGAGACACCGTGTTGTTGAACTGAATTCTATTCGCTGGGGAAAGTGAGGTTAATAAAACACACACCTCGAAGTTCCATTCAGTTTGTTTTATTTTTTATTCAAATTCTCAATTTTTGTTTTGTATTGAGTTGTCTATTGCAAAAAATCACAGTTGTGAATGCTAGAGAAATTAATTGTTTCTTTAATATAAATAAGGAACATTTAGTGCATGTTCTGGGAATAAAATGTGCAGGGGGCCTTTAGTAAAATAAATGCAACCTTTATGCCTATTTAATCATGCCGACCATTGTTAGCTGTCGAATATCAACATTTGAATATATGTAATATCACTTTCAAAACTTTGCACCCATGTAGTAGGACAAATCAAATTTAATTGAAGCAAACGCTATGTACAGTTAACCGTAAAAATAAGCAACTCATTTAGATTTTTGCTAAGGACTCTGCTGCGATTCATGATGGCAATAAACAAAATGACATTGACGCCGCATTGTATAATGTTCCAAAATGAAAAGCAGTCACAGTGAAAACCAAAGCCATTTCTTTTCAAAAGGCTTTCATGGTTGAAGCGGCTTTGTTGTGTTTCTGAGTTCAAACACGTGTGCGATTGTTATTTATTCATAGATCTGCGTACATTGGTGAGTGATGTTGAATAAAACAAGCCCCGATATCAAATAGCTCAATTCTCCACGCCTGACACCAACTGCTCCCGTTCGCTGAGCTCTGTCAACCGTTTACCCTGATAATGACTGGGATTTGTTAAACGGTAAATTAATGAAGAATGAAAGATCCAGGTTGATCAGTTCTAGCACACGCTTGCCTCCCCTCCGGCAAAGAGCCTAAGGCGGGAATTGCATTGAAAGAGCAGTTGGCTGTCTGCTGCACTGGAGGACTATTTTACAGCCCATTTCATGCCAGAATGCGGAGTAGTGGCTTAAACTGTGGCCCATGAAGGGCAAATTACTTCATAAATTAGAAGACAATATCCCTTTGGTGAGACTTTTACTTGTCTATTTAGTTAGCCTTCTGCCTATTCATCTTCTCCGGCACTTATAGTTATACACAAATCAAAAAATGTAGTGACCTGTAAGTTTGGCTGTATTGAATGATATCATGTCATGCACTCAGCAGCTCCCACACTATATTTGTATATAGATATAGATAGATATATATATATATGTATATATATATATATATATATATATATATATATATATATATATATATATATATATATATATATTTATATATATGTATTTATATATATGTATATCATATAACTGGGATGTGTAGTTAATGAGAAAAATATTAACTGACAATTCCAGGTAATAATTTGGCATTAAATTGTTTTTTATTATCGGCAATGGAGAGGGCAAATAAAGCGTTTATCACCATTGTGAACATAATGAAAATGACCCATTGGCCATTCACAAGGAGGTGCACTTGAAATGTAAGCGGATCATTTCTGTCGAAATTTCTCTCTATTCTTCGCGTTATTTGGCAGACTCCTGGCTAATTGTTCACCCATCCAGTCAAAATCAAGTACAGCCATCAGTCAGAACATGCAATGTCAGGAGATTTCAGAGTAAAACGTTCCAGCAATGTAGCTATTAGGTTAAAAGAAAACCCATTCATCATTTTCGATGCACCATTACAGTGTGTACCTAATGCCCTCATCTCTGTCCTATTTATCTGACAATCCTTTCAGATTGCAGTAAAGAATAGTCTCCAATTAGGGAAGATGTCATGGGAAATTTAAATTTTTGCATGTTACACATTTCCGTGTGTAATCACTAGAAGATAATTTTTCGCTGAGGTGATCGAGTGACAGTGCATCAATCGAAGGGCTTGATTTACGATCTCATCTTTTAGTTAAGCTGCAGGTTTGCCTTCTTCTTCTTGCGTTTGAGGCAACAGAAGTTATGAAGCTGCTTCTGCTGCTGTCTCTGATTGTTGTCGTTCGCCTGATTGAGGTCAGTTGACAGGGCTCACCACGGGGAGGTCGACAACATGAGCCCCCAGGTTTGCCCAAAAGAGGTTCTCAGTTAAAACCTATTCTTGTATTTACATCACTACAGGCATTTAATACGTTATACCGATGATACATTATATAGATGTAACGTACTTCTAACAGTATTTAGTTTTAGATGAAAACACTTTTAAACTGATGCCAATCCAGTCTTAATTTATTACCACATTCTTTATATATTGCACTTATTTATTTTGACATCTATCCATCTAATTAGAAACCCTTACATTTTTCATCTCAATATAAATAATAAAAGCTGACAAACACGAGAAGTATGAGAAGACATTGTGGCTCCTCATAGAACATAGAATATAGAACATAGAACAGTATAGCACAGGAATGAGCCCTTCAGCCCATAATGTTTGTGCCGAACACCATGCCAAGTTAAACTGATCTCATCTGCCTGTACATGATCCATATCCCTCTATTCCCTGCACTTCTATGTGCCTATCCAAAAGCCTCTTAAATGCTAATCTGGTCCACCACCACCCTTGGTGCATTCCAGGTCCCCACCACTCTCTGTGTAAAAAACATGTCCCCCTCTCACCTTATATCTCTGCCCTCACGGCTGCCCATTTGATATGCTAGGAACAATTTGATCTTCACATTGCTCACCACCAAGAAATATTTTTAACCAATGATAACAAGAATGTAGAACAAGATATCGTCATAGTCATACAGACACAGAGCCATACAACATGGAAACATGCACTTTGGCCCAGCTCATTCACGCTGCCCAAAATGCCCCATCCACACTATTCCCATTTACCCACATTTGCCCATAACCTTTTAAACATTTCCTATACATGTACCTGTCCAAATGTCTTGTAAATGCTATTATTGCACTTGCCTCAACTACCTCCTCTGGCAGCTTGTTCCATATACCCAGCAGCCTCTGAGTGAAAAAGTTGCTCTCATGTTCCTGTTAAATATTTCCCTTCCGACCTTAAACCTATACCCTCTAATTCTTGATTGCACTACCCAGGGAAAAAGACTCTGTGCATTCACCCTGTCAATTCCCCTTATGATGTTATTGGTATCTATAAGATCACCCCTCAGCCTCTTGTGCTCGAAAGAATAAATTCCTAGCTTACCCAATTTCTCTCTATAGCAATGGCCCTCATGTCCTGGCAACATCCTTGGAAATCTTTTCTGCACTCTTTCTATATTAATTGATATATTATACAGCAGGGTGACCAAAATTGAACACAAGAATACAATTGTGGCCTATGTCCTGTATAACTATAATATAAGGTCCCAAGTTCTAAACTCAGCATGCTGACTGATGCCAAAAGCCTTCTTCAACTGCATCACCATTTTCAGGGAATAATGTACCTGCAATGCCACTTTCAGGGACCTACATACTTGTGCGCCTAGATTCCTCTGCTATACAAAACTCCCCAGGGCTTATCATTCACTATCAAGGTCCTGCCGTGGTTTGACTTGCACAAATACAGCTATCTGAATTAATCTCCATTTGCCATTACTCGGCCTGCTTGACTCAGCTAATCAAAATCCCACTGCAATTCCTGATAAACATCTTCACTGTCTACAATACCACATATATTAGTATCATTCGCAAACTTACAAATCCTGCCTTGTACATTCTCATCCAAGTCGTTGATACAGGTTTGGAATGAGCCCAGCACTGTTGCCTGAGGCACACCACTAGTCACAGGTCTCTAGCCTGAACCTTCCACCCACCACTATCTGCTTCTAATCATGAAGCCAATCCCATATCTATTTAGCTAGCTCTCCCTTCATGCCATGTGATCTAACCTTCCAGAGCAGCCTACCTTGAGGAAACTTATCAAAGGCCTTGCTTAAGTCCATTGTTTGAAAATGAACCTCGGAAATCCCTCAGTTCACTTTTGATAAGTTAAAGACAGTCTCTGAATGAGGTTTTTCCTGTGCTATTGGATGTGGCTAATAGCTCCAGAGTCATGTGAAAGAGCTCATGGAAGTAAATCCCACGACTTTAAACCAGTTTTGTTTCAGTTTATTGTTCTTGGTGATTTATAAATATTTTAATATCACTATTATAACCCGTTTTATATATATTTTAGTAGTTATTTTAAATGTTTTATTGTTTTAAAATCATTCACAAATCAGAGACCTTTGAAAACTATAAGAGGCTTTGACAGAGGCAAGGCTTTTCCCATACATTAGTCTCCTGTCAAAGCAGGTCAGTGTATTCCAGAGGTGTCACCTTGGCAACACACTGCCTGAAGTCCACACATCACTGGGGCCTTGCTGCACGTTGCTACATGACTCCCAACATCATCCATGGTAAGAGGGAAGAGTGGGGAACCAAGGCATCAAGTCAACAGGCGACCAGTCTGAAGGAGAATCCCGACCCAAAACGTAACCCATTCCTTCTCTCCAGAGATGCTGCCTGTCCCACTGAGTTATGTTGAGTATAGGAGCAAAGAGGTCCTTCTGCAGTTGTACAGGGCCCTAGTGAGACCGCACCTGGAGTACTGTGTGCAGTTTTGGTCTCCAAATTTGAGGAAGGATATTCTTGCTATTGAGGGCGTGCAGGGTAGGTTTACTAGGTTAATTCCCGGAATGGCGGGACTGTCACATGTTGAAAGACTGGAGCGACTAGGCTTGTATACACTGGAATTTAGAAGGATGAGAGGAGATCTTATCGAAACGTATAAGATTATTAAGAGGTTGGACACGTTAGAGGCAGGAAACATGTTCCCAATGTTGGGGGAGTCCAGAACAAGGGGCCACAGTTTAAGAATAAGGGGTAGGCCATTTAGAACTGAGATGAAGAAAAACGTTTTCAGTCAGAGAGTTGTGAATCTGTGGAATTCTCTGCCTCAGAAGGCAGTGGAGGCCAATTCTCTGAATGCATTCAAGAGAGAGCTAGATAGAGCTTTTAAGGATAGCGGAGTCAAGGGGTATGGGGAGAAGGTAGGAACGGGGTACTGATTGAGAATGATCAGCCATGATCACATTGAATGGCGGTGCTGGCTCGAAGGGCCGAATGGCCTCCTCTTGCACCTATTATCTATTGTCTATTGTCTATTGTTAATCCAGATTTTTGTGTCTATGTTAGGAGACATAGAGAGCTGGATTAGCTCAGCAGTTCATGCAGTACCACAGGAGAACATGGCTGGGTGACATTTTGGGTCAGGCCCAACCCAAAACATGCCTATCCATGTACTCCTGAGATGCTGCCTGGTGCCTGAACTATTCCAGCATTCTGTGTCTTATTTGGTAAACCAGCATCTTTGGTTACTTGTTTCAAAAAATCCAACAGCTGGCAGGAGGTTGCATTGTCATTCTGAAACTGATGACTTGAAGTTTAAGTACAGCAGTGGTTGTGTGCCTCAGGGATCTGTGCTAGGCTCATTCCTTTTTGTTATCTATATCAATGACTTGGATGAGAGTGTACAAGGCAAGATTTGTATGTTTATAAATGACACTGAAATAGGTGGTATGGTAGATAGAAAAGATGTTTATCAAGAAATACAGTGGGATCTTGATTAGCTAGTGATCTCGGAGTGCAAGTGCATGGTTCCTTGAAGGTCGCGTCGCAGGTAGATAAGGTGGTCAAAAAGGCTTTTGGCACATTGGCCTTCATCAGTCAGAGTACTGAGTATAGAATTTGGGAGGTCATGTTGCAGTTGTATAAGACGTTGTTGAGACCGCATTTATAATATTGTGTTTATTTCTGGGCACCATGTTATAGGAAAGATACAGTATTGTCAAGCTTGAAAGGGCTCAGAAAAGATTTACGAGGATGTTACCAGGACTAGAGGGTGTGAGCTATAGGGAGAGGTTGAGTAGGCTGGGCCTCTATTTCTTGGAGCACAGGATGGTGAGGGGTGATCTTATAGAGGTGTACAAAATCATGAGAGGAATAGATCAGGTAGATGCACAGAATCTCTTGCTCTGAATAGGGAAATCTAAGACCAGAGGACAAAGGTTCAAGGTGAAGGGAATACATTTAAAAGAAATCCGAGAGGTACCTTTTTCACACAGAAGGTGGTGGGTGTATTAAAAAAAGCTGCCAGAGGAGGTAGTTGAGGCTGGGACTATCTCTTCATTTAAGAAACAGTTAGACAGGTGCATGGATAGGACAGGTTTGGAGGGATATGGACCAAGCGCAGGCAGGTGGGACTCGTGTAGCTGGGAAATTTTGGCCGACGTGGGCAAGTTGGGTCGAAGGGCCTGTTTCCACATTGTATCACTCTATGACTCATGAGCTGGGCAAGTAGGCTGAGGAATGTCAAAAGGAATTGAATTCAGATAGGTGTGCGGTGTTGCATTTGGGCAAGTTAGACCCTGGCAGGACCTTCACAGTAAATGGTAGGGTCCTGGAGAGTATGGTAGAGTAGAGAGATCGAGGAGTACAAGTAGAGCTGTCAGGACCTGAGTTATACTATAATTCTCATGCTGCCTGGCAGTAGATGGATTACCAGAATAAATAAAGCTCCCCTTCTGGACTGTTATTATTGATGACAGATGATAGCAGGTGACAATTTCAGCTTCTGTCTAACATTAAAAACACTGAATATTAAATCTGTTAGGCACAAGCAGATTGCCTGGGTGCATTTCAAATGTAGCTTCATTCCAGACTTCAATCATTAGTCACATAATGCATGTAATTTGGCATGGCCTTCTGATGGAGCACAGACGTCACTTGGAACACATGTAAATTGTTACTTACTGCCAGATGCAGGTAGGTACAATCTGGCTCAATGAGCATTTTTAAATGATTCGAGTAAACGAGCACACAATGGTGTGTGCAAAGGTACATGCAACTGATGGTATATGGAGGGATAGATAATATTTTTAGCAAGGGTTTGCGGCTTCGATGTCCTTCAGTACCCAGGCCTAAAAATGGTCTGCTATTGCAGAGCACAGAAAGGGAACAAGGTCAGAGGTCCAGAGCCAAAAGCAAACTGCCAGAGGAACTCAATGTGTTGGATAGTAGTTGTGGATGCAGAGGGATGGTCGACCTTTTAGGAATGTAGAGCATCTCCTTGCCTCCACAGATGTTGCCTTACCCGTTGAGTTTCTCAGCAGTTTGGGGTATTTTTTGCTACAGATAACAGCATCTACAGTCTATGGTGTCAATAGACAATAGACAATAGACAATAGGTGCAGGAGTAGGCCATTCAGCCCTTCGAGCCAGCACCGCCATTCAATGCGATCATGGCTGATCACTCTCAATCAGTACCCCGTTCCTGCCTTCTCCCCATACCCCCTCACTCTGCTATCCTTAAGAGCTCTATCCAGCTCTCTCTTGAAAGCATCCAACGAACTGGCCTCCACTGCCTTCTGAGGCAGAGAATTCCACACCTTCACCACTCTCTGACTGAAAAAGTTCTTCCTCATCTCCGTTCTAAATGGCTTACCCCTTATTCTTAAACTGTGGCCCCTTGTTCTGGACTCCCCCAACATTGGGAACATGTTTCCTGCCTCTAATGTGTCCAATCCCCTAATTATCTTATATGTTTCAATAAGATCCCCCCTCATCCTTCTAAATTCCAGTGTATACAAGCTCAATCGCTCCAGCCTTTCAACATATGTTAGTCCCGCCATTCCGGGAATTAACCTAGTGAACCTACGCTGCACGCCCTCCATAGCAAGAATATCCTTCCTCAAATTTGGAGACCAAAACTGCACACAGTACTCCAGGTGCGGTCTCACCAGGGCCCGGTACAACTGTAGAAGGACCTCTTTGCTCCTATACTCAACTCCTCTTGTTACGAAGGCCAACATTCCATTGGCTTTCTTCACTGCCTGCTGTACCTGCATGCTTCCTTTCATTGACTGATGCACTAGGACACCCAGATCTCGTTGAACTCCCCCTCCTCCTAACTTGACACCATTCAGATAATAATCTGCCTTTCTATTCTTACTTCCAAAGTGAATAACCTCACACTTATCTACATTAAACTGCATCTGCCATGTATCCGCCCACTCACACAACCTGTCCAAGTCACCCTGCAGCCTTATTGCATCTTCCTCACAATTCACACTACCCCCCAGCTTAGTATCATCTGCAAATTTGCTAATGGTACTTTTAATCCCTTCGTCTAAGTCATTAATGTATATCGTAAATAGCTGGGGTCCCAGCACCGAACCTTGCGGTACCCCACTGGTCACTGCCTCCCATTCCGAAAGGGACCCATTTATCCCCACTCTTTGCTTTCTGTCTGTCAACCAATTTTCTATCCATGTCAGTACCCTACCCCCAATACCATGTGCCCTAATTTTGCCCACTAATCTCCTGTGTGGGACCTTGTCGAAGGCTTTCTGAAAGTCGAGGTACACCACATCCACTGACTCTCCCCTGTCAATTTTCCTAGTTACATCCTCAAAAAATTCCAGTAGATTTGTCAAGCATGATTTCCCCTTCGTAAATCCATGCTGACTCGAAATGATCCCAAGTTGTGGGGCTGGTTTATTGGTCCTGATGACAGGAGAGAATCCCAGAATGGAAGAAGACTTAGATTATGAGTTGGGAAGGAGCATGATTTAAGGAAGGATCATTTTGAGATATGTATATAACTTGAAAATCTACTTTGAGAGAATTCCCAACAGGATGCAAGTCTCCTTTAAGCGATGGCAAAGTATGTCTCATTAAGGCTTGATAGTAGGAACATTTTTCCTCAAAACTGGAGGACATATGTTTAGGGTAAGGAGGAAGAGAATTAGAAGGGATCTTAGGATTTTTACCCAGGGGATGATTAGGATCTGCAACACACTATCTGAATGGGATGTAAAAGCTGGTACCTTCACAATTGTTATGAAATATCTGGATGACCACTTGAATTTCAAGGAAATGTTGAAATTAATTAAATTGATCATTGCTGTGGTGTTTCTGTGCAATATGATCCTCTGACATTTTGACAGGTGTCATGTTTGTTCTTTGATTAAAATGCGGAGTGTGACATCTTTTGTTGAATTCACTTGCCATTCATGTTGCCACGTAACCGGCCCATTAGTAACATACCTCAGCCTGGAATTTCCTTCCACACTGTCAGCTGCCAAATAGGACTAGCTTGTACAGATATGTTTATCAGCATGGCCAATTTGGGCCTAAGGGTCTGTGCCATCTAACTCCTTGACTCTATCAACTACACTAGGTATCTGGGTAACATTGTCAAATTTCTTCAATCCATCCACTACACCTTTGTTCATTTTACTGATAAATATTCCAAATTATAGGTCTTGATACTTAGCCCTTTGGAAGTCCATTGCAGGCAGTCCACCAGCCATTTAAAATTATTGTAAGCTGTTACCCTATAAAAAATAGCACTATGATCATTTAAATCCACCTTGTCATCTCCCTTGGTTGTTTGGAATCTTACTTTATTGATCAATTTATCTGTCATAAATCCATGTATACTGCTTCAAACATTTCGCCTTTATTAATATTTCTTGAAAATTTCTATGATGTGATAGGTCATAGTCATCTCCTCAAACATTCGTGCTGATTGTCCTTCAATAACCTATGGCTCTCTGAATGTTATACTAAATTATATTTTCCCACAGGTTTTCAATGTTTCCCCATTCCAATTGTCAGTTATCCTGCCTAACCCTTCAATCCTATTTAATTAATAATAACATGTGAACAAACTTCCAGTTGTCCACTACCACACCTGTAGCCAAAGTGCACTGGGAAATAATAGTCAGACCCTGCACTTTCTCCTCCCTTGCTGGTTTTAAGAGACTGGGATTTATTTTATCCATGTCTGATGTAATATAAACTTTTGCTGTTGTTAAATTCTATAATATGTTCTCACTTTCTTTGTTTATCATTTCCGAAACTTCAACATTCTTTCTCACTTAGGTCAATGGCCATATCAACCGTACTTTGGCGAAGACTGATGCAATTTTTTTCCTACTGTATGTCCATATGTCCTTACATATAAAAGGAAGTCATTCAACCCATCAATTCCATGCTGGCGTCCTTCATTCATTTATTGAGGACAGGTTTGTTCTGAAGACAGACACAAAAAGCTGGAGTAAATCAGCAGGTCAGCCAGCATCTCTGGAGAAAAGGAACAGGTGTCGTTTAGGGTCGAGACCCTTCTTCAGACCATGCTTCTCTCCCTGAAATGCCTCCCACTGCTGCAACACCAATTTATCTTCAAGTAGCTGTTTCACCCCACCTTGGGTAAATCATACTCTGTGCCTTTCCGCAAACAGACAGAATTCTGTCATTATGCTGCAGCCCGATGCAAATCTGGATTTTGCCATTTTCCCTGACTAGATATTATTCGTGTACGCGACATATGATTTCAACTGGTTCCAGTTTTGAATTCAGCCATCACAATTGAATCTAATAGTACTAAACTGTTGAAATTACAGTTGCCTTAAACAAGAACATACAGTGAAGAATATCAGATGTCAAGTGTGAAATGTATGCCAGGACTTGCTTCTGGGAATAAGTGAACAGCAACTCAGATCAGACTGTTAAATGCTATTAGAGTGAAATCCATTTGTATCAGGTCTGATTTTAATCTGGCAAGTAGCAGAATTTCAATCAAATTGACATCAACGTATAGTAATTTGCAAATTTTAGCCATTTATGTTTTGATTTGGAACAGTTACAACTATGATGTAAATGCAGCTGGAACTGGCTGTTATTTTTCTCTGGAGCAGAGCCATGTTGTGCCGCTGCAAGATGCAATCCACACAGTAGCTTCTTAATTCCCTATAAAAAAAACCCACTTCACACAGAAAACATACTTCTGTGCTAATGCACAAACAGCAGCTTGTTTCGGAGTTGTGGCAGGCCTTTCCGTACTGGTAATCTACTGGTATGACTATTTTATCTGTGTGTATACACAGAAAGATGTTATTATGTCCATCATGGCTGTGCTGGTCGAGGTGCAGATACCAAACTTAATTACACCTTCCAAAGCTGTCATAATCTTTCATTTTCAACCAGTCACTATTATTATTATTATTATTATTATTATTATTATTATTATTATTATTATTATTATTATTATTATTATTATTATTATTATTATTATTATTATTATTATTATTATTATTGTTGTTGTTATTATTATTATTATTATTATTATTATTATTATTATTATTATTATTATTATTATTATTATTATTATTATTATTATTATTATTATTATTATTATTATTATTATTATTGTTATTATATCATTGATAGGTAGGTGTCTTGTACAGTAGTAGTAGTAGTAGTAGTGGTTGGGATAGTAGTGGTAATAGTAGAAGTATTATTTAGTCTTCTCCCTACAACCTCTGACACCTGTACTAATCAAGAATATATCTATCACTACTTTAAAAATATTTCTGCCTTATGTTGTTGTTGTTGTTCATCCTTCAGGTTCGAAGATGACCATGACTTCACTTTCAGTTGGAGGATTGGTGACTGTGGGTCCAGAAGTGACTGGTGAGGCCAATCCGGGCCCGGAAGGCACGCCCACACGGAGGGCACAAGTGGATGGCTGCTGCAGTGGAAGTGGAGGTAGCCCGGGCCTTGCGCGCGGTGCGTTTCCTCTGGGCCTCTGCAGTGCCTCTGTTCTCTGCTGCACGGGCTCCTGTGGTGAGCTTGCTATGCCAGGTTGGACGGTCCAGAGCAAGAGACCCCCAAATGCTGAGGTTGATGTCCAAGTCTTTGAGGGACACTTTGAGGCAGTCATTAAACTGTTTCTTCGGTCCTCCTACTGAGCGCTTGCCCTGACACAGTTCTCCATACAGAAGCTGTTTTGGCAGTCGACTCTCGGGCATTCTGACGACATGGCCTGCCCATCTGGCTTGGGCTTTCCGTAGGAGGGTGTGGACGCTGGGGATTCCGGCCCGATCCAAGACCTCTGTGTCGGGAATTCTGTCCTGCCACCTGATGTGAAGGAGTCTGCGTAGGCAGCTCGTGAAAATGGCTGAGCTGTTTGGCATGTCTGCTGTAGACAGTCCAGGTCTCACTGGCATAGAGAAGAGTGGTGAGTACCACTGCACGGTAGACCTTCAGCTTGGTGGTAAGGCTGAGTCCTCTCCACTCCCAAACATTCTCACGGAGTCGCCCAAAGGCAGCGCTGGCCTTGGCAATCCTGTTGTTGACCTCAGCGTCAATGTTCACCACTCGCGAGAGTGTACTACCCAGATAGGTAAAGCTGTCGACTGCCTGTAGATTCTGCCTTATAAAAATATAGTAGTGGTAGTAGTAGTAGTTGGAGTAGTAGTAGTGGTAATATTCATTAGCAGACCCTTAGGTGTGAGGAAGACTTACTTCCACACTTCTTCTTCCTCTCCTTCCTCTCCTTCTTCCCCCTTCTCCACTTCTTCTACATCCGCTTTCACTTCTTTCTTTATTTCTCCCTCTTCTCCCTCTTCATCTTTCTTCTGATTGAGGATGATTCCTATTTACTCAGAACTATTTGTTCTGTCCAAGACTCTCATAATTCTGCACATACTGTTTTTTTACATTTTAGCCTTGTTATGTTTTCTTCAAATTTTGTTTTTGCCGCCTCTTCCCATTACTTTATTTTCTTAACACCATAAACAATTCCCTTCTGAAAGAATGGAGTGGTTATGTGCTAGAAGGTGGCTTTATATCTATTTTCCCCTTCTGTTTGGAAAAAAAATTTAGGTTTTAGATTTAGAGATACAGCGCGGAAACAGGCCCTTCGGCCCACCGAGTCCACGCCACCCAGCGATCCCCGCACATTAACACTATCCTACACACACTAGGGACAATTTTTACATTTACCCAGTCAATTAACCTACAAACCTGTAAGTCTTTGGAGTATGGGAGGAAACCGAAGATCTCGGAGAAAACCCACGCAGGTGACGGGGAGAACGTACAAACTCCATACAGACGGCGCCCGTAGTCAGGATCGAACCTGAGTTTTCCGTGCTGCATTGGCTGTAAGGCAGCAACTCTACCGCTGCGCCACTGTGCCGCCCTCTCCAGTTCTCCCCAACTTGCTACCTTGCCACGATTGCTAAGGTGAACTCACAGTGGCACCATCTAATGAGGTGAGGGTACAAATCACCACCTTGTCATTTTCATGGTATATCAACATTTGAAGAACTAATAGATTCCATTTCTATTTTTCAGCACGTTCTTTTTTTATTCCCTTAAATTTTGCTGCCAATTATTTTTTTTAAAGATTTTTCATAACTGAGTAAACCAAGGGGTCAAGATTAACCAATATCTGCCATCCCAAGTAATATTCAAAATCAGATTATTGATAGGTAGGTGCCTTGTACAGTATCAAATGTCCTGTGCCTTCCCAGTCAGCTCATAATAATCAGTTACCTGGCCAATTTGGTGGCATGTATTTGGGCTTGAACAGCAACTAACTTGGCCAGCAATATTGCAGAGTATTCTGGAGATATAGAACTTTAAAATAGGTTGATAACTTGCTGTGGATTCTCAAAATCAAAGAACCAAGCAATTGCAGAATAACCTTCTGCTATCTCAGTCAACGATCTCTTATTCAGGGCACTGAGATGGAAGGTCAGCCATGATCATTGTGGAATGGTGGAGCCTCTCAAATGGCCAAATGACCTACTCATCGAGTCATATACTAGAGAAACACAGTGTGGAGACAGATCGTTGGTCCACTGAGTCCACAACGACCATCACCTACCCAATTATACTCATAAACATGCCCTTTCCCTGCCAATTCCACATCAACCATCAACCACCCATTTACAGTAACCTTGCATTAAATTCCCATCACAATGTTTTTATTCATGCTCGTCTGGTCTAAGTTTCTATGTTAAAATTGTGCTTGTGAACAGAGAAGCTACAATAGTGTTAAGCTGCAAATAGACCGAGTTTCAATGCCATAAGCTCTCCCTTTGTTTTCCCACTTTCACTTGAGCTGCCTACGCAGACTCCTTCACATCAGGTGGCAGGACAAAATTCCCGACACAGACGTCTTGGAACGGGCCGGAATCCCCAGCGTCCACACTCTCCTACGGAAAGCCCAAGCCAGATGGGCAGGCCATGTCGTCAGAATGCCCGAGAGTTGACTGCCAAAACAGCTTCTGTATGGAGAACTGTATCAGGGCAAGCGCTCAGTAGGAGGACAGAAGAAACGGTTTAAGGACTGTCTCAAAGTGTCCCTCAAAGACTTGGACATCAACCTCAGCACTTGGGAGTCTCTTGCTCTGGACCTTCCAACCTGGCATAGCAAGCTCACCACAGGAGCCCGTGCAGCAGAGAACAGACGTACTGCAGAGGCCCAGAGGAAATGCACTGCGCGCAAGGCCAGGGCTACCTCCACTTCCACTGCAGCACCCATCCACTTGTGTCCTACGTGTGGGTGTGCCTTCTGGGCCCGGATTGGCCGCACCAGTCACTTCCGGACCCACAGTCACCAATCCTCCAACTGAAAGTGAAGTCATGGTCATCTTCGATCCCAAAGGACGAACAACAACAACAACATTTCACGAGGAAGATTCAGTTCCCAGAATATAATGGCCAAGCAAGACTTCCAAATAACCATATATGCATAGTTTATCACGTGGAGAATGTGTGATTCTTTGTGACAATAAGTAGGTAAGGGGTAATCCCAGTGAATTGGTAAAATGGACACAAACCTATGGATTATCATGCAATAGGCAGAGAGAAAAGTAAGTCGAATGGTTTTCTTTGGGCAGTAAATTCAAATAAAAACATTTTATCGTTCTGAATTATTGAAGAAAAGACCATAACATAATTTAAAATATAACTAGGTACAAAATTTAAAAGAATAGAAATGTGAGCCCAGAAATCAAAATGGACGAAGCTATCATTTCTTCTAGTCTCTAATGCTCTGCACCTGTCCTCAAATTGCTCCGGGCACATTGAATTGTTCCCTGACGTATCATCATCACGGGACCACGCATAGGTCCTGGGAGAGGGCAGGCAATCTCGGGAGAGTTAAGTTTGTTGAAAACAAACTTAACCTTTTATCATGGAGAATTCCAACAACTCCTTTAAAGTCCACGGACTAAGTCGTATATTCCTGAAGCCCTGTCAAGCCGCTGAAGTGTCTTTATCTGTCTTGCTGCTGGGTGCAGCTCTCCCAGTGCCTGAATGCTCGCCTCAGCATAGTTTGGCGTCCATTATGCACCTCTAAAACATGTGCAGTATAAGCCATTTTCTAGGCTGAGTTATTTTAAAATGTGCTTATAAGTTAAACCATGCCTTAAAGGAATTGAATTCACAGGACAGGATTAGCAAGTAAAGTTGAATTTTGGATGCTAGAGTTGAAGCGTCAGCTCAGAGATTTACTTGAATGCAGCGTCAATTATTACCATGATAGATTGCTGTGTTGTGTGCCTGCGTGAAGGGAGGAGAAACAGACAGGCATAGCGTATGGCATAATGCAACAAATTTGCTTTCCATGCAATAATGGTTCAACACATTTGTTAAGTGAGAAAAATCTGATTTTTGGTCTTTTGGTTCATTTTCTTATTGTTCTATACCCTTGACTGGTTGTGATGGCAAGATATTCATTGCTTCCTCTCCCTAGGAAGGGTGCTCCACCAGCTGTGCCAGAGAATAAATGAGATGCCTTACAAAGGGAGTTCAGATAAAGTGTCAGGTATTGCTTGCAGGCAAAGATGCAAACAACTGATCTAACGACCTATCGTGACCTTTGGGTCTAAAATCGTGATTTATTTCCAATGAATTTAAGTTTGTTCGAGGGCAATTAATGTGTTTCTGTTACATTATTCATTTTACCAGTGGTGTCTCCTATGATCTCTGCTTGCCATGAGATGGAGTAGCGTTGTGTTAGAATTACTTGATTAACATCTGGCCACTTTGCCTACTGGTTGATATATTTGAATTCAGATCCCCATGGTAGTTGGGAAATATATGTTCAAGCAATGAAATAAATCTGGAATACAATATCAATATTGGCGACTTTGAAACTATTGAATAGTTGAAAAAGGAACTCCACGCTTAGTAATGTCAGGGACGTACATCTGTTACTCTGGTGCTGTCAGTGTAGTTGACTCTTAACTGTCCTCTCAAATGGCAGTGTGACTGTCAAAAATAGATAAGTGATGTTCACATAAATGAAAAAGAACTCCAAATGTTGTTTGCTTTCACGTTGCACTGTGGTAGAAATAAATTTAGTATAATAGGAATGATGTAAACTGTATGTAATTTAAATAGTTTGAATTTAGTGCATTGACTTTAAAGCCAGAGGGCGAAAAGGTGAATCCAAACAAAGAGTTGTGGAATGAGTCTGAACACTTTAAATGGATTTGGAGATCAATAAAAGGTGGGAGATGGGTATAAGGTCAAGAATGTGCAAGCTTCTAAATGTGACAGCTACTTTACCTTTTGCGATTCACTTCCATCTTGAGGTAATGCCTGGTCACAAGCGGAATAAGTGTCCAAATGATGAAAGCAATAGGTTGAATTCAAGTTGCTCCCTCTACCACTGGACATCAAGCTCACTCGGCAATCATTGAATTTCTCAGCTGTTTTATTTTAATCATTTTAGATATATTTTATACGAGGTGATTATAATGAAGCAATAGACAATGTTCTTGATGCTATTGAGTTATAGGTCACCCAGTGGAGCAGGAAACAATTGACCAATAAATGCTTTAATGTGAGAAGTTGTAGAGTGAATTGGTCTTTGGTTACTGACTCAGTAATAGACAGATTTGAAATGTAATATTAATGCAATTGCTAAATGTAATAGTCTCAAAGAAAAAGCATATGGGATCAGACTTTACAAAAGGCCTGGATTAGTTAATACTCACACACCTCTTTAGCTAACTAGACTATTTAGCTAACTGGAAACTCTGTACTGTTATAGTTGCCGTGTGCCAGATTAAATGTGATTCAATTGTACAGGTAAATTGTTATCAAAATAATTTTTCAGCACCATCTTCCCCAAATCCTAGAATTATTTGTTGTTTCAATATACCATACTGCTGAAGATACAAAGTAGATCCTTGATAGTTATTGTAAATAAATCAATATCTGAATAAATAAAATTTGAAAGGCTGGAAATATCCAGCAGGTCAAGCAGCATCTGTGAAGTGAGAAATAGAATTAACATGATTATCTTTCATCAGATTAAGTATTTTTGATTGTTAGCAGGGTCAATAGTTCTATTTTTTCATTGCTGTATTAATATTGAATTATTTGAACTCCATTCCATTGGTATTATAATTAATGATCAATCATCTCATTGAAACAAATGAGATTTGAAAGGCATTCACCAAAATGATGACAAAGATTTGAAGAATTAACTTTTAACCCCTATTCGATAAATATATATATCCCTACTGTCACCACCACTGTATAAAAACATTTTCAATCACTTCTCAACTTTGGTCTTCTGACTGAGTTCAACATGTTTCCAAAGCTCAATATTTCAGAATTTTGTTAAGTATTAAGGGTAGGCACAATAAGCTTTGGCTTCTGCCTACACCTTTTTTTTTGTTCGGTCAGAAAATATCATGTGTGATTATATTGTTTTATTTTTGATACAATGATTTCGTACTATTTAACTTTCACATCTGTATATCTGTGGTATTGTATTGACCGGAATTTTTATTTTAAACAAGCAAGCAAATAAATAAATAAACAAATAAATAAATAGATAAATAAATAAATACATAAATAAATAAATAAATAAATAGATATATAAATAGATAAACAGATTTAAAAATAAATAAATAAATAAATAAATAAATAAATAGATAGATAAATAAATAAATAAATAGGTAAATAAATAAATGAATAGATGAATAAATAAATAAATAAATAGATACATAAGTAAATAGGTAAATAAATAAATAGATAAATAAATAAATAAATAAATAAATAAATAAATAAATAAATAAATAAATAAATAAATAAATAAATAAATAAATAAATAGATAAATAAATAAATAAATAGATAAATAAATAAATAAATAAATAAATAAATAGATAAATAAATAAATGAATAAATGAATAAATAAATAAATAAATAAATAAATAAATAAATAAATAAATAAATAAATAAATAAATAAATAAATAAATAAATAAATAAATAAATGAATGGATAAATAAATAAATAAATAAATAAATAAATAAATAGATAAATAAATAAATAAATAAATAAATGGATAAATAAATAGATAAATAAATAAATTAATAAATAAATAAATGAATAAATAAACAAATGAATAAATAAATAAATAAATAAACAGATAAATAAATAAATAAATAAATAAATAAATAGACATACAGACAGATAAATAAATAAATAAATAAATAAACAGATAAATAAATAAATAAATGAATAAATAAATAGATAAATAGATGAATAGATAAATAAATAAATAAATAAATAAATGGATAAATAAATAAATAAATAAATAAATAAATAGATAGGTAGATGGATAGATAAATAGATAAATAAACAAACAAATAAGTAAATAAATAAATAAATAATAAATAAATGAATGTATGTTGGTGGAACTTTGCATCCATCTTGCCCTTTACATACACTCCTCTTATTTGTTAACTCAATTGCTCAATTTTTTAAAAAAATCATCAAAGCTTAGACATGACTTGAATGGCCTGCACTTTGTAAAGCTAATGACTAATGACTGAACAAATATTACTTTTATTTAAGTGCCCATAAACAAGTAGAATTGTAGAGTCATGGAGTCATACAGTATGGAAACAGGCCCTTTGACCCAACTCTTCTATGCTGACCAACATATGGCAGCAAGGTGGCGCCGCGGTAGATTTGCTGCCTTACAGCGAATGCAGCGCCGGAGACTCTGGTTTGATCCTGACTACGGGTGCTGTACTGTACGGAGTTTGTACGTTCTCCCCGTGACCTGCGTGGGTTTTCACCGAGATCTTCGGTTTCCTCCCACACTCCAAAGACGTACAGATATGTAGGCTAATTGGCTGGGCAAATGTAAAAATTGTCCCCAGTGGGTGTAGGATGGTGTTAATGTGTGGGGTTCGCTGGGTGGCGTGGACCCGGTGGGCCGAAGGGCCAGTTTCTGCGCTGTATCTCTAAATCTAAAAACATGCCTATCTGAACTTGTGCCATTTGCCTGAATTAAGTGTGTATCCCTTTCAATCTTTCCTATCGATGTACCTGCCTGAGGAACAGGTGTGACTTTTCAAATGTTGACAGTGTCACACTATTTGAGGTCTAAAAAACCCATAGTAATTTCTATTTACAAAATAAAGCAAGCTATAACAGTCACAAAATGCTGGAGTAACTCGACGGGTCGGGCATTATCTCTGGAGAAAATAGAAAGATGACATTTCAGGACAAATCATGATTTATTAAATCATCATTTACAAATTGCAATTACAAGCCGTAATTTCTCCTGCCTCTTTTCGCTTCCAGTTTTTTTAAACCCACTTCCCTACTACAATCAGTCGGAAGAAGGGTCCCGACGTGAAACATCAGCAACCCCTTTTTCTCCAGAGATGCTGCCTGACCTGCTCAATTACTCCAGCATGGTTTAAATCTGTCAAGAGAACAAAACGGATGTATCCCTGATCCAACTATTTACTTTTTTTTCAGAATTAAGTTAAATTGATAGATTTTGCATCTTTTAGCATTTTCACTTGTTAGGTTTAGACACTTGTCACAATTAATTTTCAATACATTCAAACCTAAAATCACAACTTTTTATGCCAGGCTTAGAATATTAACCAATTAAATTTAATAATGTTCTATGATTTAAGCCATCCCATCCACCAATAAGTGTTACCTTTTAAAAATTCATTGGATATAATAGCACAACAAATTAAACTTTCAAGCTGAGCCTTTGAGTTATTGTGCATATGGACAAGTGAAAAACCACTATGCCAGTGATAAATAATATTTATTAAATTGATCTTCAATAAATTCTGAGTTAATTCTAATAAAGTATTACACACAGATATGAGTGACTGAGTTTGATAAACATAACTAAAAACAATAGAATCATAACCATTTTCTGTGATTTAGCTTGAGAAGTAGATGTAATTGGTAGAACCTTTCCAGATAAAATAATGGTTAGATATCTAAATAAGTCACATATTTGAACAAATAAATGCCCTGCATATTTAATCATAGATATTTGATTCATGGTGAACTAGTTGATCTCAGCTGACAAGGCAGGGGGAATACCATAATTAGTCTCACTAACCCATGGATGGAGATGGGGCAAAAAAAGAGGCACTGTTTCTGCTCCTGATAACTATCCAATGACCTCTGTTAGGAATGCATGTGTCTAGTGAGAAGTGAATTGACCTCAGCTATGACCCTACTTCATTGTTGAAAAGCTTGTGTAAGTTCACAGATAAGAAAAAATGACCACCAGTGTGGAGTTACAGGCCACTGGCACTTATGGAAGCGCTCCATTTAAACTATAGTTTGCTGAGTTAAGAGAGTAAGCAAAGTCGAAAACAAAACTATTCTTATTTTTTAAATTTGCGCCATTAGGGACAGTACTCAGTGATTTTTAATTGTTGATAAAGCTTCCTACAAGCATTATTTTATCATGAATATATGTAAGAATGCTGTCATTTTCCCAATTCAGAAACCTCCCTTATGATCTTCTGCTCAGATTCCACATGTGTACAGTGCAGCTTTATAAAACATTGCTGAGGCCACATTTAGAGTATTAGTCATCAGGAAGAGTGTGGTGTTTTTAAAGAGGGTGCAGAAAAGGTTTACCTGAATGCTGCATGGACTAGAGGGCATTAGCTATAAGAAATGGTTGGACAAATTTGGATTATTTTCTCTGGACCATCAGAGGCTGAGGGGAGATCTGATAAAACTATATAAAATTATGAGAGACATAGAGAGAATAGACAGTCAAACCCTTTTTTTCCCAGGGTGGAAATGTCAAAGACTAGATATCAGAAGGCTAAAATTTAAAGGAACTATGTGGGGTAATTTTTTTTACACAGAGAATAGTAGGTGACTGGAACGTGTTGCCTGATATAGTGGTGGAACCAGATATGATAGTGATATTTAAAAGGCTTTCAAAGAGGCACATAGATATGAAAGAAATAAAGTGTAATGGAATACATGCAGGGGGAGGAGATTAGTTTAATTTTGCATTTTGTTTGGCATAGACATTGTGGCTTGTATTGTTTTCTATTCTGTGTACATTGTTGTACTGGACTAGATATTGCTGGCTATCAAATAATGAAATATTTTGTGCATGTTCCAAAAGTATGTGTCTGGGTTGTCTTAAATTTAATCACGAGTATGCTCACTGATTAGACAATTATACTCAAGAATAATTACTGTAAACAGCTGAGGGTAAATAAGCATGGAGAGATAACACAAGGACACCTTGATAATCTTCTGAAATGTGCTTGGAGCATGTTGTTTAAACAAGGTGTGCTTTCCCTCCCTCTAATTCTTGATATACAAGAGCTGACAGGTGGTGAGATAAGATCAAATGCTAAAAATGTACTTCATTTACCAGCACTGTGGGATTCACTGTGAAGAATATATAATAGCTTTGAACATTTTCATTGTGGTCAAAAAGAGGTGGCCAGATTTTAGTGACAGTCATGAATACCCCAAGGCACAATTTTAGCAACATTGTGGGAAGATACTTCATTTGACTAGGGATGGTAGGTGAGGGATGGGTCGGTGTGAGTGTCCAGATTAATAATTTAAATGCAAAACTTGCAAATAGAAAAGTATAATTGCAATAAATAGGTAACAATTGATTGCATTGGAACTTTGTACTGATATAACCATATTTTCTATAAAGAAATTGTAAATAAAATAAATTACTGTTTTTTTGCACTTTTTTGGCGATTTTAGTAAGTTCCCTTCTATTTGCCAGACAACATTAATTTCTTCCATGGACATTGTACCCTTTGCACTGACTATCTTCCTATGCCTCAATGTGATGGATCACTGTGCACCATCAAAGAAATAGAATATGTGCAATCATTGCACAGAGAAGCATGCTAATTTGAAAAAGTATATTTAGTTTTAGGTTCCTCACCAATCCTCACCGACTTCTACAGATGTGCCGTAGAACACATTTTATTGGGATTCATCGCAGCATGGGAACAGCTCCATCGAACACCGCAAGAAATTGTAGTGAGTTGTAGACATAGCCCAGACCATCTCACAAACCAACCTTCCTTCCATTGACACCATCTACACTTCACGCTGCCTCAGCAAGTCCACCAGCATAATCAAAGACCAGTCTCATCCTGGTCACTCCCTCTTCTCCCTTCTCCCATCAAGCAAGATGTAGTGTAATATTAGACTTCACCGAGACAGAACACAGAGTTGTCACGTTTCTGGTGCCCACAAGTTTCAAAGTTCTTAAGAGTGCAGTTTTATCAAAGCCTCAAAGGCCTGATGTCCGGGCAGCACCGACCCTCTCCTCCATCCGCCGCCATCTTGAAAATGGCCATTTATCCAGCGTCCCCTGCCGTCACCGACTTCCTCCACCCTCCTCCCGGATTCCAAATCGGGGTTTGAAAGCGCATACCTCTGGATTCAGGGACAGTTTCTTCTCAACTGTTATCAGGAAAGTGAACTGTCCTCTCACCAACGAGAGAGTAGTCCGAAAGCAGAAGCTCCAAGTGAGCTGCAGCCATACCTTGACAACAGGCCTGGCTCACCCGCCATGGAACCGGGAACCCAACTATAATTACCCGAGCCATGTCTCCTACTCGACCCTGAAGAACTGGAATCAGGGAGGAGGGTGGAGGGAGTCGGCGACGGCAGGGGACGCTGGATAAATGGCCATTTTCAAGATGGCGGCGGACGGAGGAGGGGATCGGTGCTGCCCGGACAACAGGCCTTTAAGGCTTTGATAAAACTGCACTCTTACGAACTTTGAAACTTGTGGGCACCAGAAATGTGACAACTCTGTGCTCTGCCTTGGTGAAGTCTACTATTACACTACAATCATTGCACCTTTGAATCTATGAATCTGCTTCTCTGTAGTATAATTTTACTGGATTTTATGCAAAACAAAGATTTTCACTAGGTACATAGGTACATGTGACAATAAAATATCATCATCATCTTTATCATCATTATCATTATCGATTAACATTATGCCCTTTATCCTGTGTCTGTACAATGTGAACAGCTTGGTTGTGATCATGTTCAACTTTTTTCCTGATGGGATAGCACACGACAAAAAGCTTTTCACTGTCCCTTGGTACAGGTGATAATAATAAACTAAACTAAACTAAACTAAACTAAACTAAACTAAACTAAACTAAACTAAACTAAACTAAACTAAACTAAGCTTAAATAATTTGTTAAAATTAGGAGAGTTTACTTCCTCTGACTTAATTATACAAGACGATCAGCAAATATAATGATAGAACTTATCAACTTCTCCCCTCAAACTTGCTTTGCTATTCATTAAGATCATTGTTCATCCAGCTTTCCTCAAGACGATATACTATCCTCTTCCCATAACCCTTCATCCCTTACTGATTAAAAAATGAAGTATCTCAGCTTTGAGGAATCTGCCGCCACAGATTTATAGCGCAACAGAATTCCAAAAACCCATAGCCTTTAGAGAGAAGAAATTCCTCTCATTTTAGTACTAAATGGGCAACTCTATATTCTTGGACTATGATCCTATGCTCACACTCAAGATGAAATATTCTCCCACCATTTTCTCTGCCAAGCTTCCGAAGAATCTTATGATTCAAGAATATCGCTCCTCAGTCTCAAACTCCAATATTCAGATCCACACTGTTCAACCTTTCCTCCTAAAATAATCCTTCCAACTTGGCATCATCCAAGTAAACTTTTTCTAAATTGCTTCCATTGATAATATATGTTTCTTTAGAGAGGGGAACCAAAACTGTTCACAGTACCATTGATGTGGTTGTAGTAAGAATCCCTACATTTATATTCCACTCTTCTTGAAATAAAATCTAGTATTCCATTAGCCTTCAACGCTATCTGCTGCACCTGTATGCTGGATTTCTGCTTATGTACACAGACCCTCAAATCCCTTAACTCTAGAGCTTTTTGTAGTCTTTCTCCTTTAAAGAATTAATCATTCTTCCTTGCAAAGTAAACTTCCCATTTTCCCACATTATACTCCATTTGCCAGTTTTTGCCCACAGGTTTAACCTATCCAGTTCTCTCTTTAACTGTATGTATACTCCTCACAACTTGTCTCCCAATCTACTTTTGCATTATTTGCAAATGTGGCTACAGTTCATTCACTACCTTCCTCTAAATTATTAATATGTATGTAAACAGCTGCAGTCAAAGCTAATCTCTCTGGTGCCCTGCTGGTTACAGATTGCCAACCTGAAAATGAACCTCTTATCCCTACTCATTGCTTCCTGCTGTTTAGTCTGTCCTCTCTACAAGCTAATCTATTATTTCCAATACCATCTTGCAAAGTAACCTTTAGCGTGGCACCTTGTCCAATGCCTTTTGAAAATTCAAATCTATTACAGGTACATGTTATTTCTATGCACACTGGCAGACACTTCCTTAAATAGCACTAATGAATTTAACAAACATGATTTCTCCTTCTCGAAGCTGTACTGACTTTGCTTGATTAGATTATGGTGCTACTATTAGCGTACCTACAGCGTACCAAATACACTGTTACTATTTCCTTAATAATTAATGCCAACATTTTTCCAACATTAGACATTAGGCTAATTGGACTCAGTTACTTCTTTTGTGGCCTACCCTTTTTGAGTAAGGATATAACCCTCACAGTTTTCCAGCCCTTTAGAATTGGTACTTCTCTAGAACCAAAGTTTAATTTGATAAATCTCTGAAGAAAAGTGACATTTCAGGTTGAGACCCTTCTTCAAACTGGTCTGATTCAGATTAGGCTAAAGAAGCGTCTCGACTGGAAACGTCACCTATTCCTTTTCTCCAGAGATGCTGCCTGGCCTGCTGAGTTACTCCAGCATTTTGTGTCTATCTTCGATGTAACTGCATGTGCAGTTCCTTCTTACACGTTACCATCCCAGTGCCCACCACCATTGTAGGCCCATTGTTTATGATCCTAGGATGCAAAGCATTAAGCCCTGGGGACTTTTCTGACTTTAGCTTCATTAGTTTGCCAAATACTAATTCTCTGATGGTTGTGGAGGTATTTCATTCCTCCCCTGTTTTTTTGGAATTCATTAAATGTTCATTGTATCTTTTACCATAAAGATTGGTGCAAAATGGCTGGTTAAGTCATCTGCCACTTTTATTGTTCTCTATAACTATTTCTACAACCTCATTCTCCAAGGAACGTATTCACTTAGACCTCCCTCGTTCTTTTTGTGTAATTAAAGAATCATATTGCCAGTTTAAAAAAAATATTGCTCTCTAGTTTCTGCTCATAATCTATTTTCTCTTTTTTTGATTGGTTTTAGTCCTTCTTTATTGGGTTTTGAATCAATTCCAATCGTTGTGCATATCACTCCCTTTTTTTCTCTTTTATATTTCCTCTTTCAAATTAATCCTCTCTTTAACTTCTCCGATTAGTCCTGGTTAGTTAATCCATCCTTTCGGATCCTTCCTCCTAAATGAAATATATTTTTGCTGGGAGTCATGAATAATTTCCTTATTTCCATCAAATGCCTACGTCTGTCTTACTTCCTATGCTGTTTTCCCAGTCCACTTTAGACAACCTTTTTTCCATTTTTGTGTAATTCCCTTGTATATATTTAACACAGTTGTTTCATACCCAGGTTTTTCACTCTCAGGCTGAATGCTAAATTCTATCATGCTGTGATCATTATTTCCTAAGGGATCTTTCAATCTGAAATCATTTATTCTACCTGTCTTGTTATAGATTATCAGTTTCAAAATAGCCTACTCCCTGGTTTGGCTCAAAAACATATTGCTTCAGGAAACTATACTATATGCACAATGAATTCATTCTCCTGGCTACCATTTCCTATTTGATTAACCCAAGCACCTCTTACATTCTTTCCTACAATGTAATTACTGTTTAGGTCTGTGCAATACTGCTACCATCATCTTCTCTCCCTTAATCCTTTTAACCACCAACCAAGTGGACTGTGCATCTGACCCTCGGCTATCTCTCACAGTTGTACTTATTTAATTTCTTATTAGCAGAGCTACCTTACAACGATTTACTTCTCACCTGTCCTTCCTAAAAGCCAAGTATGCTTGAGTTCCCAACATCGATCTTCTTGCAACCATGTCATAGTAATAGCTCTCAGGTGATATTTGTTTCCCTTTTGTGATATTTATTGATTTTGTTTTGAATATTATTTGCATTTCTGTAAGCTGGTCTTCACTCTATCGTTTTGCTTTTTTTCCTTGTATTAACCCTTTCTGTTGGATCCATTGTGGCTTCTCAGGTTATTTTTTTGTCCATCAACACCATTAACTCTTACGTTTCATAAACCGTAAATCATCCACCTCTCTAAAGCTAATCAGTGTGTGGCTTAATTACCATTTGTGACTCACATCCCACTGTAGATGCACATATCCTCATGTTGTTTTTCAACAAAATACATGAATTTGGATATACATGAACAGGGGTTCCCCTCTCCCATCATAGTCGAGGCCCTCGCTCGTGTCTTCTCGGTAGCCGGCAGCTCCGTCCTTGCTCCCCCTCCCCCTAGTCGCAATAGAGACTAGAGTCCCCCTAGTCCTTACCATCCACCCCATCAACCATGGCATACAACACATAATCCTCTGAAATTTCCGCCACCTCCAACGGGATCCCACCACTAGCCACATTTTCCCATCTCCGCCCTTTTCTGCCTTCCACTGAGACCATTCCCTCTGCAACTCCCTGGTTAACTCATCCCTTCCCACCCAAACCACCCCCTCCCCAGGTACTTTCCCCTTCAACCGCAGAAGATGCAACTTCTGTCGTTATACCTCCTCCCTTGACTCTGTCCAGGGACCCCAACAGTCCTTTCAGGTTAGGCAGAGGTTCACTTGCACTTCCTCCAACTGTTGTTCAAGATGTGGACTCTTATACATCGGCGAGACCAAACGCAGACTGGGCGATCGTTTTGCGGAACACCTTCGCTCAGTCGTGTGAACCAACCTGATCTCCCGGTTGCTGGACAATTTAATTCTCATTCCCATTCCTACACAGACTTTTCTGTCCTCGTTCTCCTCCATTGTCAGAGTGAGGCTAAACGCAAATTGGAGGAACAGCATCTCATATTTCGCTTGGGCAACCTACATCCCAGTGGTATGAATATTGATTTCTCTCACTTCAGGTAGCCCCGGCAATCCCTCTCTCTATCACCCCCCCCCCCCCCCCCCCCCCCCCCACCCAATTCGCATTAGCTTCTCATTTTCACCCTACAAACAGCTTACAATGGCCCGTTTCCCTTGTCAACGTTACTTTTTCGCATATCTTTCATTCATTGTTCTTTATCTCTCCACATCACCGTCTATATCTCTCATTTCCTTTATCATTAACCAGTCTGAAGAAGGGTCTCGACCCGAAACGATACCCATTCCTTCTCTCCAGAGATGCTGCATAGCCCGCTGAGTTCCCCCAGCTTTTTGTGTCTATCTTCAGTTTAAACCATCATCTGCAGTTCCTTCTTCCACATGAATTTCACAGACAGTCTTGAGATGGGGAAATGCTTACTGATAAAATGGACTTCCATTTTCTCAAAAACTGACTGGGCACACAGAAGTCAAAAATTTAATTTTGCACTTATGCAAAAGGGACAGCACCAGATCTGCTGATTAAAAACTGGAAAACAAATGAAACTATGGAAAATGGAATCTGAACCAAGAACAGAAATTCTCTAAGAACTCATTCAGCCACGCAGTATCCAGAAAAAGAGAAATCGGTTCACATTTCAGGTCAAGGTGCTGGATTTCACTTCCCACAGATGATGCCTGACTGCCTGAGTTCTTCTGGCTTTTCCATATTTGTGCCAAAACCTGGGCTGAGTTAGTAATGGATGACCATTTTTAGCACCACCCACTGTCAGCATTGAATTCGAGCCTAAAATCCTGGGTTGTTTTAATATTATGTTTTTGTAGTTTTTTTAGTTTTAAAACAAAATTTGATGTTTCTTATGACAATTATGTCGCAGAGCATTTAGATGGTCAGGGTTGATAACATGTTAACATGTTACGATTTTATTTGATCAGTAAAGATGCATGCCCACCCTGGAGTAAATAGATTAAATTCTTCTCTTCAGTTTGAGTGGTTACTGTTTAGAAACTCGACCAATCCTAACACAGACAGTAATCAATAAAGATCAACAACATGAAACCGATAACCATCTTGCAGAAGTGGTATTAGTCAGCTAGTCTCAGTCAGAGAGGTCATAAATAGATGCAGGGATGTGCAGGAAGGAACGGCAGATGCTGGTTTAAACTGAAGATAGACACAAAAAGCTAGAGTAACTCAGCAGGTCGGACAGCATCTCTGGAGAAAAGGAATAGGTGACGTTTTGGGTCAAAACCCTTCTTCAGATTGGGTGTCAGGAGAAAGGGAAACGAATGATATAGAAGGTGGTGTAGAGAGATATAGTACAAATGAATGAAAGATAGGCAAAAAAAAGTTACAATAATAAAGGAAACAGGCCATTGTTGGATGCAGGGAAATGGGAAATTAGTGGTGACCCTGTTTGATGGTGGAAATTAATGCTGCTCTTTCAAAGTTGGACAATTCAAATATGGTCAAAATAACTGAATTAATAACCATGATGATAATTTAAACATTTACCAAAAATATAAACTTGAAAAATCAAAATCATCATATTTGAATAAAACTGATTCCATCTTTAACAAGCATTTATCATGAATATGATTGCTTTTTTATTCTTAATATATATTTATATGTGCTATCATCTGGTGATATATAATATGAATCCAACTATATTTACAAGTTGGCTTTAATGAAATGTATAATGTATTAACATAAGTAATGATGAGAGTTTACACAATATAAATATGAACACTATATGTAGTGTGGACAAGAACATTTTCTGGTAAGTACAAATTTGGTATTTTGGATGGTTTTTATTTCATCAGGTGGTTGAAGCATAAGAATTCCCTATAAATATTCTGGAAATGGTGCATGCATTCAGCAATTGCATCTAACACCGGTCCTTGTTGCAATTATAATTATTGCACGTATTTCAATGGTCGGCAAACATGGAACAGAGGTGGTGTTAAAAGATTAACGTGATCCTCAGGCTCATTATCAAACCAAGGCCCCCACTAGGGAAATGCTTACGTATAACCATGAGTCATCTAGGTTCCAAAGTCTTCCCTGATTCTCTCCCAACTCATGAAATTTCTTTGCTAAATTTTTGGTCACCATTTGAGGAAGCATGTGCCCTTAAATTGAGTTAAATGGAGAAGCCATGCATGCATTTTCTTGCTCAAATGGTGACCAAAAATTTAGCAAAGAAATTTCATGAGTTGGGAGAGAATCAGGGAAGACTTTGGAACCTAGATGACTCATGGTTATACGGAAGCATTTCCCTAGTGGGGGCCTTGGCTTGGTAAGGACCCCATATTTTCTGATATAAGTTTCCAAATGATCTAGATGCCTTGCTAAGAGTTTGCGTCCTAGTCCCCGTACACGCCGGTAACCTCAGCGATACTGAAATACCATGGATTTCCCTGTCCCTGCTACTTTGTTTTTGCCAAATTTACCTCCCAATCAAACAAAAATGTCATAAAATTGAATGTACGGTGTATATAATTTATATACCCTTTCCAAAGTTGAAACATTTTGAAAACCATTTTGGTCACAGTTCTGAAACATTTGCCTCATGCCTTGGGAAATTTCAGAGGGAGAAATGCATTCTAACATATTATGGTTGCACTTTATTGCTATACTGAAAGAGAGAGAAAAGAGCAGTACATTTTGGAAGAAAGGTTTATTATGTGTTCGTTTGTTTCTTGAAGACAGATTGGTTTTCATTCAAACAACCAGTAGGTGGACAGACCTATCAACAAAATCTGTCTGAAAAGTGAAGCAGCATCACATTTAAACTGAATAAAATACAACAAAATCACAAGGTACTCAACTCTTTTTTTTCTCTTAAAATGAGACCACAACTGGACAATAAACAAGTTCTACCCATCACCTTTACAATGTGTCTAGTGAACAGAGATCAGATAGTGGACTATCTAGCGTCAAGCATTTTCAACCCACTCACAGAGGTATGGAATCATAGATAAATACCCCGCTACTGGCTCACCATATTTACAATCCCATTAAATTAACATTAAATAAATATATACAAACATGGACAATGATAACCCGCCCACCCCCTCCAAGCTCCCAGTGGAGATCCAGAGGAACTAGTGTTCCAACTTGTATATTTATTTGGAAAATGTTTTATAAAAAATCGGGTTACCTACTTACTGGAGTCAAACATTTAAAAAAATTATTATAGCATGTGATAAGGATGGGAACAGTCCAAACCATACGACCCGCTCGTACTCACTTTTGGCGTATGGGGATTGGAGTTTGTGTTTTTTTTTGACAATGCGTGTTTCTTTTTCAACTGACAAGAAGCTTGTGAAGATATTTGAGCATTTGTTAATTTCAGTTTCGCCAGACCCTGTGAGATTATTTCTTAAATGGTTGAAATTGCAGAATGAACTGATTGAAAACAAAATCGGTGCAAATTCCAAATTTGTCATATTCGCTCTAAACCCCAGCAAGATACATTACACCAGTTAAGGATTGAAACCATTTCACAGACTTCCAGGGAAGGGTGAACAGACTTCAGATATCGAATGTATTTGTATTGGCATCATTTCAACTTGATTATAATTTGCTAGTAGATTTGCTAGTTGCTTTGCAAAACGTTAAAACTAATGACGGGCCATCTTTCATCCTGTATTGGCACTTCATTAGTTGGATGGACATAGTATTCTTCAATCTAAAATGTTACCTGCTCACTCTACCCTCTTGTCGTTGTAAACCTTTTATTTTGTTCAATCGTTAGGTTTGGGATATTGCCAGAATCACAATTTATGTCATTTTTAATGGCGTGATGAGCTTCCCAACAAATAACGCAGTTTAAGATGGATATTTCCTTAACAACGTGACGGTCTATTGTCTATTGTCTATTGGCCCATCTTTCGCCCTTGGCCAACTTAAGTCTATCACTTTCAAAACAAAACTCCTGCTCCTGTACGATCGCACCTAGAAGATTGGAACTTACACGGCTAAGCTTGGGCACCTGAGGATGGAGATGGATAACTGATTCACGTTTGATTTCTCTGAGAAACAATAATGCCCCTGAAAGATACATGTAGTGGACTTACTTCTACGTTTCGGTTTTGGGACATTGGGATCAAGTTTCCATGGGGCGTGTGAGGATGAGCTGCAGAATGTGCTTCAGTGCGAGTTGTCACCTGGTCATATCTTGGATGGATGGAAGGGGCGTGCTGGGGAGTGCGTGTGTGCATGCGTGGGTGTAAGTGAGTGAGTGAGCGAGCGAGCCAGTTTTGGGCCTGGAGGAGCAGTGCAAACGTACAGTAGACTCTGCATCTTATTCAACGGTGTTGTTGGTTACATTTACTGGGGTGGCCTCCCGAAAATGAAATGGATGAAGTCATACTCAAATGTGTGCTTGTTCTGGCATTTCCGTGCAGTCTTAACATTATGCTTGACTAAGTAAAATATTTTAGATTTTCAAAATACCAAATGAGCAACGAGATCAGCAATATATCAAAAGGGAATGACAGTCCAATCAATTTGTGCGGAAATCTCCAATACTCATCATGGGTTGGAATGTTTTAACCAAGGGTAAACAAAACTTTAATTAGACAATTTCTCCTGGCAATTTAAAACTGATCGACATTTTCCATTTTTCCCTTGATTCAGTGAAGATAAAATAGGCAACAGACTAACATTCTGCAGATCAATTCCGGTCCAACCCTTTCGTTCTAAACACCACAACATTTTTTTTTCCAACAGCAGAATGCCAATATCTCTTGCCTTTTCTATTCCTCTAGGGACCTTACACGTATTCTGCATCTTAGAAATAAACGTTCAGAACAAACAAGAGATCCGGATGTTTTCCTCTCTATATATATTTGAGCAATGTTTTTTAGTTGTAACTGAATGAGCAACTAAACGGTCAAACATTCCTTTCACACCTGTGTCCTTCCAGCGTTTCAACTTCCCTGCTAATGTATCTAATGAGTTTAGTCAGTTCTGGTGTTGGGTTTGTTTTGTGTCGCCACGGGGAAAAACACTCCATCCGCCACATACCACCTGTGGACTCGCCGAGCGGCACAGGTTCGTTCAGCTTGTGATAACTCTTCCATTGAAATGCATGGCCCGGGGCAGAAAAGTGGAAAACATGTGAAAAGGAAGCTCGTTCTCAAAGGAGCGTTGAATTCTATGTAACGTTTCAGTGGTTTTTTTAAAAAAAATGGTTCATTTAAAAGGACTTTATAACTATATGTGAAGTAATAAGGAAATATTATTGTATGGACGATCACAGATACACGACAGAAGAAAATAGTTTTCAAGCTGAGCCCACGAGAAATGACTCAGTGCTTACAGTTACAGTAAGCAGTGTCCGTGATAGTTATAACCGCCATATGGTCTAAATTGCTGAATATTTTACAACAATGCATCGGTTTCGACATGGACCAACTTTGCATTGACTACGCACAATAAACGTGCCCAGCTGGAATATCAGAACAGCAAACTGGGATCAAAGAAGGACAACTAGGTTCCCTATAATGTGTGTCACACGATTGTTTTATTAATTATGGGGAAGCTGATGTCTTCACCGCAATCACCACCAATTTTTCTCACCAACATCATACACACGGACGCACATACATGCATACAAGCACTCCATAATTATTACATCGCTTTCCTTCAATCGTTGATTGATTTTGCTTTTTAAAAAATCTTCAGCGAGTGGGATTAAGTGATCGTGGCGAGTTTTCAATGAAATAAAATCGATGAGAAGAAATCTGAAATGTGTTCACGTGGATAAATATCTCCCAGTAGTGAGGACAGTTTCGTATACCTTCCAGGAGCACAGAGGCAACGAGCACAGTATAAGAAACAAGATTTGGTTTTGAAATAATTAAAACACCCTTTTAGCTTGTGAACCCCAGAACTTCCGACAACCCAATGGCAAAAAATTACGTGTTATCCTCAATGCATGGTTTAAAGAACGGTGTGTCTTCTAACCTGCAACAGCCGATCTACTGCTTTTAACATGCTCCTCGTATATTTTTCGATGTACATTTGAGTGCAAATAATGTGGCGGGACATAATTTTAATGGTTTACTACAACCGAGTAACTAATAAGTATGTGTAATCTTTAAGTTTGTTTTATTTTTGATGTAAAGCTTCATATATATCAGGACAATATATTTAAGGGATTGGACAATTCTGCAATGAGCATTTTCTTATTTGCAAATATTTATGATTTATTCTCCTGAATTGATGACAAACAAAACGATTCTGGTCGCTTGGTGGTTTATGCGTTTCTTCGTGACCTAAGACCTAGCTTTCAGTATGTGGCCTTGTTTGCTGCTGGAAACTTACATCTATAATTAAACACCACCCATCTTCCAATGGGTCACTCGGTGGGATACTAGTGAGCCTTGGGATGTTCACTGGCGACCTCTGTCTAAACTCGTAAGAAGCAAATTGCCCAGCAGCTGAGGTCAAAGGTGCTTTGGTTTGGGTAGAGATCTTGCTCGCTCATCTAAGTTTAAAATTGCATGGTCCGAGTCCCCCTATAGATGAGGTCAATTTATAAAGGAAAATGTACATCAGAAACAAGACCAAACAACATATCAATGGGTTGTGAAGAAGAGTTGTCTGATTTTATTCTGTAGTTAAGCAGCTGCTGCCAAAAGCAGAACAGTTATTGAGAGGACGGCCAAATTTAACAATATCAAGAATTAAAATGAAGATGCTATATTAGGGGGACTCTGTCCATTTCTATTAATCCATGCTCCCTTCTCCCAATTTCCCTTGGATTCCAACTTGTCTCTGAAATAAACTTGCTCTCTGGCTGGCTAGACTTTTCTCGTAGTTGTTGTTTGTTTCTGTTTGTACCAGTGTTCACCTTGAACTTGAACTGACAACTATAAATCCAGGGTGAATAATTATCTAGATAGGGCTCCGTTTAGATTCATGTCGTGTGCGAAATTATGGGCAGCCATGCCTCGGACTGCCAATCTGTGTTTGGGGGTTAAAATGAGCAGGTACACGTAACTATTGTCACCGTGTGTTGGAATCTGTGTGCAAACCATTCGACCTATATTAGAGCTAATGTTCTCAAATAAAGGGGGGGGTGTGGCGGTTACTATTAAGCTTCCATGTTACCTGATAGTCATTTTCTTTTTGGTGGAATGTTTCCATCCTCGTAACACGCAGAACTGTGCACAAAAATCAGACCTGGAATGAGCGTGGATCAAAATAATTTTGATAATAAAAAATCAATTTGCAGTCACCCAGGTGAATCTTGCAATCACCCGCCATTCTGACAGACAATGGAAGTTAAAGTGTTGCAAAATTGGAAAAATACCAATAAAAATGATCTTGAAGCCTTGCATCCAGGTCCATAATGGTCGCAAACAGTTGACCCAGTGTTGCTCCTTTATGTGTGCGTGGTTGTTTCCAAGTTAATAGAAGATTTATTTTTATATAAAGCTACAGAAAATAAAAAGTTTGGAGGAATGTTTCTCATTTCCTGTTCTTTTCCTCCTTGTCTCCAGTTTTGGTGCCCGCCTCCCCTCCAGATGTGTGTCTATTTGGGTTGTTGTTTAAGAACATCTTGTCCAGTCCCTTTAATGCTTCCGTCAGGTAGTTCTGGACAGCTGTGAAAGCTGCACAAATGGCAGGAGAGCCAAAGCCATGCGTAATGAGGCTAAAGTGAGTCAAACAGCTCTGGATGCCTGGGTCTAGTATCGGGTTGGGCCTGGTGTTCCCCAAAGGAGTCCTGTCCTGTGCCAGCAGATCTGTGAATTCTTTGCAAAGTTGCCTGGGGGTTAAGAAAATAAGACAATGAATGTTGCCGACAGATAACACAAATCAGATGTATGGAATGGCACATTATCCGGTTGCCATGGAAATTGGTTTAACCCCCCCCCCCCCCCTCCCCCCCAACCCGCACATCGTGATTACCAAAAAGCTGACTGCATACCATTGAGTTCCAATATATCCGAATTTCTATTTAAGATTCTCCTTGCTTATAATAGAACTACAATAGTGAAATAATTCCGGATGTTTTTAATGGAGTCTCATATGTTCTCAATTCCCATAATGACCCACGGATGTGAGTCTTTCTTTAATTTTCTAAAGAATGAATGAAGCAGCGCAAAAGCCTAAATATAGATTAATCTCATCGTGAAAGAATTCTGTTAAAAGCAGCACAAGTTCATGAAGGTGAAAGAGTTAAGGTTAGGTTACATGTTTAGTGGGCTAATTTTTCAACCAATAACACATGTGAGTGTTAGCAGAATATTTTGCTCTTTTCGGAGAAAGTCAAAACCCCCACCTAAGACATTAGAATTCATTAAATGCTGTGCGGTCATTCATTAAATGTTTGCAATACCAAACATATCATTTTGAAAACAGGAAAATAAAAGAGATTGAAATCCCCAAGGGAGTTAATACTTAAACGAGTTACAGTGGAGAGGTATCGACCTTTGCATTTGCAAACTTCGTCCAAACTTCATATTTGGGCGTGGGGTTCATTTCCCGACCCCCCCCTCTCCTTGCAAGGAGGCAACCCGCATGTGAATACTTTGTCTTTTGTTTTCTGATTTGGGTGGGGATTGTATTTATCTAAGAGAGGATCGTGGTGCATTGGATCAGCCCGCTGCTAGTTTACTTCCAAGGGTTTCTTTCGAAGCTAAATAGATGAAAGTTCATCCTGGTTTCCCAGAATTGAGCCGGGAGCGAGGTGGAAGGACAGTATACGGTCAATGTTTAGCAGTGGGTCTGCCACTGCTCCGTTCAATTCCGTAAAGGGATAGGGAGTTATTTACAAACGTTGTGTGGGCTTGAGAAAAGTTTGACGAAGTAACAGCGAACTAATGAAGATATTCGCCCTCGTGTCCTTCCAGCCCTGCAGAATTTCGCCCGCCCGCCCTCCCCCCCACTCCCACCCTCCCACCCGCCATGGAGCAAAGGGAGGCTTACTGCAAGTAAAAAGGGTCATTCGTACTTGAACCATAGCAAAGTAGTGAAGCTGAACGTAGAGGTATAAATCTGGTCAAAGGGGGAAAATGATCACCACAAAAGCTTGTACAAAAAACAGCCTTTAACACAAGCAAAACCAAGAGGTTGACACAGAGCCACACATTTTGACATTAGCACGGGTGCCCAAACTCTTGATCAAATAGATAGAATTAAGGAGCGTCTGAAACATAGAACCAAGTTCAGTACAACACAGAAACAGGCCCTTTGGCCCATAATGTCCGTGCCGAACATGATGTCAAGTTAAATTAATCTCATCTGCCTGCACGTGAATTATATCCCTCCACCCCCTACATAACAACGTTCCTATCTAAAAACCGCTTCAACACAGCTCTCGCATCTGCCTCCACCACAACCCATGGGACTCCCACAATTCTCTGTGTACAAAATAACTTGTTCCCGCACATCTTTAAACGGTGCCCCTCTCACCTTAAAGCTGTGCTCTCTCGGAAATTCCAAACCTCTGCGGCGCACCATCAGTAGTGGGCTACTTTGTTTTCGAGTTTTGAGGATAATCAAGAACCCAGAACTTGTAGTTCCAGACAAAGATTATAATTTAGTTTCCGTGTGGTTGGGATCTTTAGCACAGCCCTGCACTTCCACCTACAGCTACTGGATAATTGCATCGTAATGGTGCTACGCCTAACCTGGAAATCATTAATATTCACACTGAGTGTTGGGAATGGCAAAAGTCTCCTATTTCTTTACGTTCTCCCCCATCACCTTGTTAAACGCACGACTTCGTTTAAACATTTTGTTTACAGAACCTAACCCGGGGTAAGAATTCAACAGTAAACAAAAACATTTTTCGAGAAGATCGAGACGCCACAGCAAAAATATCTATCGACAAACATCCAGTGGGCACCTGGTTTAATAATTACCGAGTAATATTATTTTCGGAATGACCGACATGGCGACTAAAGTTTTCGACCAATTCAATTTTCTATCTAAGCGTGGCTTCGTGCCAATCTCATTGACGTGCGGTAAAGGCTGTATGTGGTATTGTCGTGACAGATCAGCCTTCGTTGTTAAATATGAACTTAAGTTTATGTGTGATCAGAGAGAGGGAGGTTATAGATTTCTGGGGAACACCACCATCGGCATTTTTTTTTCCATTGTCACGATAAATCGATTTTCTTTAAAATAATTCTGGGCCGAGTAAGGCAACGCAGTTAAACAGCCGTGAAATATGACGCGTTTAATCAAAATTCTAATTTGGTGGTCAATATGAGAGTGGTTTAAGAAACATAGCCAAAAATTATATCTCGTCATCATGAAAATAATCATTAATAATTAGATATCTGGGTAGTTGGTCCGAATCTTCTGTTATATTGCCCAAAAAAACGAGACTTTATGTTTGAGTCTCTAGTTTTTTAAAGTTTTTTTAAAGGTTATGAAATGCCCTTGTAAGCAGCTCACTTCATACTTCCTGTCAGAGTCAATGAGAGGGACAAAAGGTGCACCTCTGTAGAAAATGTAGCTCCTGAAAACGGAAGGCTATTGAGCTGCATCGAGTAGGAATGGAATTGGGGAAACATCTGATTGAAAATGATCAGCCATGATCACATTGAATGGCGGTGCTGGCTCGAAGGGCCGAATGTCCTCCTCCTGCACCTATTGTCTATTGTCTAATCACGTTGCGATAATGTGTAGAAAGGAACTCCAGATGCTGGTTTACACCGAAGATAGACACAAAATGTTGGAGTAACAGTGGGACAGGCAGCATCTCTAGATAGAAGGAAGCTAAATGCTAGACACTTGAATTCTGAAATATTGAAGCATGTTTTTAAAAGCACCTTTGTCTTGTTTATTGTTTTTACCTCATCTGTATCTACTGGGGTTCTTTTTCTGTGTTCCCTGTCTTTTTCTTCCGCGTGTGTGGTAACACACTTAATAGAGATGCATAGGAAATTGCTATGGGAACATGCTAAACGCCCGTATTCGTCGCCCTTGTACATTTTTTTTCTATGCAAAGTAGGAAACGTCCACCGTGAAGGATTAATGGCAGGGAAGTCAGGCGCTTCTTGTCTTCAAAGAAAAAGAATCGCCTGCAAGCAATTAAACTTCTGAGATTGTAATATCTTCTGACCCGGCGGAAAGAAACAATTAAATTCAAATCACGTCTAGCGAACATCTGGACAAATTTCAGCAAATGATTTTTTTCGGGGTTTTTTTTCATCTTTGCTGGGAATTGGGAGGATTTTCCTCAATAATATTAAAGGCGGGTACATGCGCTTATTTTAGAGTCTGTGCTCCATCATCGACATATTTGTTTGAAAATGATTGTTTGGATCCTCCCATCTTTGGAATATATTTTGGAGGGAAAATACTCTTAAGTTTAAAATGCATAGTTACATTAAAGTGTTTTGTTTTTTTAATCATTTAAATTTGCCTTCATGGATACAAATAATTATTTGTATAAAGGTTTTGTGAACTCAATCGAGGACAATATTTAAATGACACAAAAATGCCGACTAGTTTATGTGATGCTACTCATCTACCCGACGATTGTAACTACAGATTGTAAATATAACTAATGCGTTGTTGGAAAGGATCGAAATTCACAGCTTCTGAAGCCTTCAACCGGGCAAAGGGTATGTTATGTTGATTCAACTAAAAACATGCCACCTAATTTCAAATATTGCTTTATATTCATATCATTGTGAAACATCCACGATATTAACTGATACTAGTTGCCCCCTGCAGCCTTCAAAGGGCATGTAGGGGTAAGTTAATGACTCACTTTGTGGCCAGTATCATGTTCTTTCTGGAGTGCAGCTCACTAGGGTCTGTGTGCTGCCTGTTCAAGTAGTCAGCTGCAGCTTTGGCAGGGAATTCCGTCTCACAGATATATCCGAAATCCCGAGCTAAATGCACGGCCTCTCCTGGAAGACAAGACCAAATTCTTAATTGTTTTCACATAGAAGCACGCGAGTTTGCGACTTCTAATGCTATGCACATCAATACTGACACTCATATTCGCCAGAGAGATAACGTGAAGCCAACACCGTAGAATGGAACCGAAACAATATTTCTATGATGTTTGAGAGAAACTATGTGCTGGAGTAACTCAGCGGGACAGGCAGCATCTCTGGGGTGAAGGAATGGGTGACGTTTCGGGTCGAGACACACGTTTCGGGTCGAGATATTTATATATTTTTCCCCCTTCAATAATATTCAGAACCACTTAGTTGCCCGTTGTCGGTGGATAATAATCTGTTTCGATTTGGAGGCTGTGGTATTCAATATGAAAGCCTCGCACCATCTCCCAATGCTTTCTGGTGTACTTTCCTTGAGGGTCCAAGCGTGATCTCGTAAGGGGTTCTCGAATTTTACGCGTTGTTCATAAGGATAAACTCTGACATCCACGAAATCCTCACATGAGATGCAATATTTTAAATAAAGCCAGTTGGCGACCGTGGAAAAGAGGAAGGGCGTTGTGAAGAGAGAAAAAAAAGTTATTTGAAACATGTATTCTATGCAAATTCTTTCAAGTTCTGAAGTTCCAACGTTACATAGCGTATTCAAACAAGTAATGACGAGTCATTCCGGTTAAGGGGTTCGTTATTTCCCTCGGGTGTGGAGTTAAGTTCTTCATTTAGTATGTGAATTAAATACGCAGTTATTGTAATAGGTCGCTTGTCACGAAGGGGCAGACAATGAAACGTTTATGTCAAATGTGCGTGGAAAGGGGGAGGAAATTGATGAGACTGGATGTGAAGTCATCAAATGCACAGACTCGGTTGTATGTAGACGAAGCTGATCATTCCCAGATTTAAATCGACTTTTAGCTTGGTCCGTGCTTATAAACAAAAAAAAAACCCAAAAAACTCGAGAAACAATTACAGGATGCATGTTGTCAACAAAAAGACCTTGTAAACACCTAAAGTAAAACATTAAAATTTATTGGCGACTTTACAAAATGTCAGCAGTGGCATTACTTGTTGACCTCCATATTTTCATTCGGTTATGAGGCGGGGTATAAATATAAAATACTCGCCACACCAACAACCATGAAAGTTAAAAGGAAACATTCACAATTGATCTGCAAAGGCTCATCGGCAATCATGAGAAAATAATTATGATACGCTTTATTTATCAACTTCAGAATGTAGAAACATGATAATGCAACCATCCATAGGTGTGAATGTCTCATAAAAGATGCGCTTGCCCCCCAAAATATACCATATTGCCCACATAACATTCTGGTGAATTGCCACCATTAAAAACATCACTTATCATTTTAGTGTAAACGACATTGTCAAAAGTAATTAAATGCTACCTATTGTGTGTGAAAACCTGGAAGGCAATAAGCCAGATACATTCATATGAAAGCAATACACTTATAAGAACACTGTCTAAGGCAAACATTGTAGATCAACTAGGAACAACTAAAAAAGGCTAAATCCTCGCAAGAACAATTAGATTGCTGAAAACTAGTAAGTACTCTCCGCGCTCATCATATACATATATGTATGGAGAGAGCGAAAGAGGAGAGATTTTAAAATACAGTTTAAATAGCATAAAGCAGCGAGAAAATACCTATTCCCTATATAGCTATTGTGAGTGTGTATGTGTGTTTATTGAGAACACCCTGCAGGGAGTTCCATGCCATCAACCTTCCCGCCTGATGCTGAAGTTTCAGAGAGCAGTGAAAGCTGGGTAACACTACAAAGCCAAGCTCGGGGGGGATTCAAGTAGATAATACTTCATCCCTCCAGCACTGAATCTTTTCAAAGTACTTTGCAGGCGATAGCTTCGACGCTGCACATGAAATTAACATTAGCATTAAAGAATTCAACCAGATACTGTACTGCTAATGATCAATCTAATTATCTTCTGACTTTTTAAAACAATTTACCCTTAAAAAGAGCGTTACCATTAAAAAATATATAAAATCCATGAAGGGCAACTTGACAAATTCTGTCACATCTTCTTAAAAAAAATAGTGTTAGAAGAACTGAAGTTAGAAAGCACAGTAAAATTAAGTGATTATCACGGTGACCCATGCAAGAAAGATAATTGTTTGTAGATATAGGGATAAATGGTAGAGAGGTGAAAGAGGCAATGGCAGCAGTGAACAGGAAATAAAAAGGTGAATATACTGATGTCCCACATAACCGCGTGACTAATGATCGAGCTAATTTGCCTTTCAACAATATCACGGCCAATTTCAGTTTGTTAATGAAGAATGCATATCATCCGCGGAACTGAAATTGTTTAAAAAACGAAACCTAAAATCTGTTCCAATCAACACGACGTTTCGTTGGTTTGTCGGAAATATAACGTCATGCTATATTAGGAAGAAAATGTGCGCCCAATCATCCAATTGCTAGTAATGGTAGTAACTGTTAAACATGGGGTTTTTTGCATCGTTTTTTCAAGATGTGTTGTAACAGATCTCCCTTTTCATTCTCCCCCATACTTGTACGTGTATGCAGGTAATCCTATTTGTAATAGGCGTCTGCCTGTGTCTGATGCAGCTATCGAATGTTAATGAGTGAGAAGTAACAGGTACACGAATAAAACACCTTGGTTGTGCACAGAAACAAATGCAGATGTGTGTGTGTGTGTGTGTGTGTGTGTGTGTGTGTGTGTGTGTGTGCGTGTGTGTGCGTGTGTGAAAAAGAGAGATAACAGACAGACAGACAGAGAGAGAGAGAGAGAGGTAGTCCTCGCGTGCTTATGTGTTAACTAACTTATTGAAAGTGTTGTTACATATGAAAATGTGAATGCAATTATAAATTATTCATGAAGGTTAGCCAAGACCCCTTACGGCTATGGGATAAATGCATTTATAATATTTAGTATTATTATTTATGCACAAAGTACATCGGTACTTTAATTACATAATTAATGCAATTTCTCATGAAAGTTCAAAGAAAATGGCGAACAATCATGGAGAATAGCATAATTTTGACAGTGTGGTCAGCTGTTTTTTTTTTACCACAAAGAACGGCTACACGGACAGGTACAACGCAACAGAATGCGATGCCTTTGATGCCAACGTGATATTTTATAAATAGTTAACAATACACCTCCGATCGCAATTTCCTTCTTCGTACCATTGCAAAAACAAAGTTTTTTCCCCACGATGTTAAGCATATAATACATAAAATATTATTTAAACTGTCAATACCATCAGAAAAGTGCTCCCCAATCATTACCTTCTACTAGCGAGGTTAGTAAAGTGACATTTGCAGCTTTACGTCTGCCTGCGGGTAAATTTAATCCGATCTTCTCCAGCTTTTCTCTTAACGACCTTCCACCATTTTTCGACTTGGCTCTGAAACCAACACACGAGAAATGTTTAAACTGCTACACATCGAGTACCCTGTTATGGGGGAGGATGGACGAATGGAGTGATTAGGCTTTCCTCTTCAATATGAAGCCATATTATTTCATATGTTCCATATTTTATTTAAAGAATATTTTTAAACCCCCGCCATTCCACAAGGTTCCCATGGACGTTTATTGAAATGTTCATGTTATTTCATAAAGATGAAACCGAGCTGCTGTATTCTTGTGAGCTGGATGCACACGAGGCTGAGAGCGGCCCCATATTCCCAAGGTGCACTAAAGCCAGGAATTGTGATATCAGCCTTCTGTAGACTGACGCCCACCACCAATTGGACGCGGCAGGCAATAATGTCCCGATCGTTTTAATTCTCGAAAATAACAATAAATATTTCCTGCTCATCCTTGAGTGGAGAGACGTGGTTTGGAGTAAAAATCCACCATGACCCCATCCAGAAATAACCAGTCCAACAGTGGTAGCTGAAATAAAATTGTAGCTTCGTGGCTCATCCGGGGATGTATTCTCTGGCTATTATTGCTTTCAACCACTCACTGGCCTAGGGAAGAGAAGGTGGCAGTTTATTGGAGTGAGTTTCTTGGGAACGCTAGAGGTTGGCAGTATAAAGTCACTTCTACTAGTTAGCCTCATAATACTTTTAGAGTTGATTCTGGGCCCTTGGCACTTGGAGAACATGAAACCGATTTCATAAATGCACCCGGCGATTAATTGCATCTCATCTCCTTTAAGTGGAATTCCCATGTTGCAGCTGAAGGTAAAACTCCTACCTGCATTCTCCTGCCATGAACCATGGTGGTGGCTGTTTCTACACTTCTTAATATGGGGGCGAGGCCGACATTGTGGTTGTCACATTGAAAGAACATTGGGCGTAGGGAAACGGCCTGCTTTCAGCCATATATCAGATACTTAATGACTATCTCCAGCGGAGGATGCATTTGCAAGCATCACTCAGTTGTGCGCCTGAGCGTGCGATCTGTACCGATCAGTTGCGATAAAACTATGAGCCAATAGCCACGCAAGAATGCAGTTGTCATCCATTCTTGTATGACCAATGGCTTGTATGTTTGCGTTTTCATGGTTATTAAAATGCACTGAATTCCCACGAGACAAACTCGCAGAAGGATGGATATAGAAATATTAATTGAAAGATTACACTGTGGGCAACAATCTGTGAGATTCGCTCATGGCTGTAGATGTAGCTGGGTGGATGGGCGGACAACTGTTGGGGGGGGGGGGGGGTAAAGACAATGACAAACAATGCACTTTGCGCTTTAACGATGGCCACATTTTATTGCTCAATAGTTTCCACGTTGGTTTAGTTTGAATGATTGATATCCGATGTTGGCGACCTACCTTCTCAGCACTCCTCCCAGCAGCGAGGCGTTCAGGCATTCTGGTGGAGACAGGCGCCTTTGGACTTCTCCCACAGTCACCTTGTACTTGGATGTGGAACTAAGGAGGGACAGGCGTCCTGGCACCGAGCAGAACACCTCGTTGTGATTAACAATTCCGCCAAGTAGATTGTCTTTGTTCATCATCAAGGATGTGATATTCTTCTGAGGAAGTGGGACTGCAAGAAAATGACAATGACAAATGTTAGCACTGCATTACCGTAGGTGCAGGCACTATGGGCTGGTGAAAGCAACAACAACAAAAATAACGCCTCACGCTACAGGTGGCGTACATGTCAGGACCCGCTCAATTTGACCTTTTTTTTAGCCAACATATATTGGAAAGCTTTATGGAAAACGTTTTATCGAAAAGCAATGCAGATCGTTCGAAAGATAAAGGCGTTCTAATGATAATTTTCGGAATGCTGAAACTATTTAACAGTGCACTATTGAAAGAAAACCTACTCATCGTCAAATAACAAAATTTTTAAAATGTCCACAATTTCAAAAAATATATTTAAAAGACACTCGGACAGCTTCATGGATTGGAGTGGTTTAGAGGGACACGGAAAAAAGCTGGCAAATTTGACCAGCTATGATGGGGCACGTTGCTCGGCGTGGGCGAGTTGGGCTGAAAGGCCTGTTTCTGTGCTCTATGGCGGTATGAAGGGTGGCCGGGGGGGGGGGGGGGGTATTTTAATGAAAAAATAATGCAAACTTGAAATGAAATCTAAAAATGATCTCAGAACGAGTTTCCGGGTTGGGAAGCGAAATCTGGTACAAACAATAGATGTTTTCAAAGCAAAGTAACTGAAAGTCCTCACTCTGATTTCAAGTTCTTCCCAGAAATTAAGTTGACCAGGCAATCCTGCTGCTTCCTGGAATGAAATGCAACGGAATAGTTTGCACAAAATACAAGAGCGGGTTGGTTTTATGGTTTGGGGTGTGTGTGTGTGTCTGTGTGTGTGTGGTGGGGAGGGGGGGTAGGGGGGAGGTGGGGCTACGTTATTAATAATGCAGAATTCTTTTACACGTGTTTTGTCCAATAATTCATGGTATCTCACAAAATAAAACAAAACGCACGTTTTGGTTAACGCAATTGTTCCTAATCCCGGTTCCTTGTTGCTGGTTTCTCAATATTTAATCGTACTGAAATGATTGTTTGATCGGACAAGAAAATCCAAAGTATTTTGAATACTTCAAATGTTTGAAAAGTATTCCTAACAAAAACCATGACATATGGTGACATTCCACGTGTATTGTTTTCATAACTTGGGAAATATCCAAATTAAAACAATAACAGGAGAGAAAATAGTGACGACTTTAACATTGTGGGCGTTACCTCTGTCGTGTGCTTGCTGCCGATGAGCAATGAAATGCTAACACCAGCCCTCTAAACGTTTTGGGGTAAAATCTAAAGATTTTAGAAGTCTCAACATCACATTCCAGACTGCAGCAGTTCGTGCCAAGGGAAGCTCTGAAGCTTGGAGCGATCTAGCGTATTGCTACCTTCACGCTTGTATCTATCAGTGCCCGATTCTGTTTACTCTATGAGCTTCGTGTGAGCAAGGGGTTTTATTGCATCCTTGTGTCTATGGCAATAATCTGAATCCGAATCAGTCTAAGATCCCAGCAACCTCCAGATACGGAGGCACGAGGCCACGTATTTGCTCCTCAAATAATTCAGGTTTATAACGTCCAAGGAAGCCACAACATTAAACTAATGTTGCTTTTGCCGTCTTGCAATCTATGTCTTTGATTTGTTTCCAATACAAGAACGGACGCTCTTTTATCCAATAGAAATTTGAGGCTTAAATTGTTTAATCAATAGCCATTGTACACATAGAAGGCAATGCCAACTCTGGTGGTAGACTTTCACTATATTTCAGGTTGATTTACAGAAATCCTTTCCATCAGTTCTCATCCAAATGATTCAAATAATGACGATTGTCTTCGAGCTAGTTGTCATTTCCCCCACTCTGCCCGTCCAGAACCAGTTTAAGAATAAGGGGTAGGCCATTTAGAACGGAGATGAGGAAAAACGTTTTCAGTCAGAGAGTTGTAAAACTGTGGAATTCTCTGCCTCAGAAGGCAGTGGAGGCCAATTCTCTGAATGCATTCAAGAGAGAGCTCGATAGAGCTCTTAAGGATAGCGGAGTCAGGGGGGTATGGGGAGAAGACAGGAACGGGGTACTGATTGAGAATGATCAACCATGATCACATTGAATGGTGGTGCTGGCTCGAAGGGCTGAATGGCCTCCTCCTGCACCTATTGTGTATTGCCTATTATAGTCATGAGGATGGGGTTGGGTTGAAGAGTTGTTACATCCTATCAGTATTCAAATACGCAGCTGCAGGGGGGAACGTCATGGTGATGTCAAAGTAATTCAGGTTGTCCACATTGTGAATTTCAGAAGGTATTCACTGAATATTTCCTCATAAGTGATATGGGACATGTAGTCCATGGGATTAGATGGTTTAGAATATCTGATTTCGAAATCATCTATTTACAATGAATTCACGGTTTTAATTCCTGCTCTCCTAACTTCCATCTTGATATTTATCCCATATTTATCCTGTAGCCCACTCAAATGTTGTTAAATGAGAACTGAATTTCTAACATTGAAAAGGGACACAACGTGCGAGGACACAAAAGGACACAGAGTGCTGGAGTAACTCAGTGGGTCAGGCAGCATCTCTGGAGAACGTGGATAGGTGACATTCTGGGTCCGGTATCGATCAGAAACGTCACCTATCTGTAGTATAAGAAAATAACTGCAGATGCTGGTACAAATCGATTTATTCACAAAATGCTGGAGTAACTCAGCAGGTCAGGCAGCATCTCGGGAGAGAAGGAATGGGTGACGTTTCGGGTCGAGACCCTTCTTCAGACTGATGTCGGGGGTGGGACAAAGGAAGGATATAGGTGGAGACAGGAAGATAGAGGGAGATCTGGGAAGGAGGAGGGGAAGGGAGGGACAGAGGAGCTATCTGAAGAGATGCTGCCTGACCCACTGAGTTACTCCAGCAATCTGTGTCCTTTTGTGTTAACCAGTATCTGCAGTTCCTCGTTTCTACATTTATGAGTGAATTTGCTCTTTCGATATTTAGCCACGACAATGTTTTATTTCTCAACGATCATAAGGCACAGTGTGCTGTGAATTCTGCTGCAAATCCATGATTCTCACGCCCAAGCTACGTATCAATTTCCACTTGAGGTAAAGTACTTTTTTTGCTCTTGGTGAGGGCAATCCTTCCAGACAGATCGGTAAGCGCTTTGATGAAACCCAGCTGGACTCAACTTGGTCTGTTTCCAAATAATATTGAATTGTGGTCGGTGATCCAGAAATGGTGCTGCTGACACCCATAACTCAAATAATAATATCTTGGTTCAAATTAAAACTTTTGACTTTTGTATTCTCGTTTTTTTTTAGATTAATCCTACTGTCTGTGTTTGAATATATGGTGTGGATGTGTTTCATGTTTATTGCTCCAGCTAATTAGAACTTCCGAACGGCTTCTTGTCAATTGCTACTATTAATTGAGGACCAACATATCTCCAGCATGGCGAACTTTTAACGAAATATCTACACCTGACTTTCGGCGTGAGTTAACTCTATGGTTGACCCACAATCGTTTTAAAATATACTTTCAACAATGGATATTTATTGTAAAATCGTACTCAGTACCATTAGATTATAGTGTTGCAATGAGGTATGGCATACATCCACTCACTTGATAAAGGTTGCCATTCTGAATTCACTTTCACCCAGCCTCCTATTCTCGCCACATGAAAAGAGGGATAAACACTTGTCAGTGACCACGGCACAGGAAATCGGCCTAGTTAAATACCAGTTGTTTTATTTTGTTTGAAGCAAATACAGGAAGACTATTAACCATAGGTTATTAAACATTATAAAAATATATATGTATTTTTACTCGAGGAAGAAAAATCATAAATCCCAGGACATTTCTTAATTTATCTTTACCTTTACGTTTTATCTTTTACATTTCTCTTTAACTTTTATAAATATGTATGGTAGCGTCTGTGCTCCAAGTAGGTTATCCTGGTAATAAAAGCAAGAATAATTGCCCACAGTCTACAAGTTGGTGTAGGTCCTGTCAAATACAAAGTTTAGGACTTTTGGGGAGAGTTAACTCAGAATTATAACGCTCTTAACTTGAGCTACACAACAATCTGCAGAAATAGATATTCAGAAATAGATATTCATAAATTGGAATGTAAATATTCTCACTTAAGGCATAAATAAGAAACTACAACCTATTAATCTGTCCGTCTCTGATTGCTTGTTTATTATTTTAAAAAAATTTGGAAGCAAAAAAAAACAATAAACACATTGGTACATACACTGACATTTTATAAATACCCTCGCCTAATGATTTACACACTGAAATGAATCATAAACCACTATTACACTAGTTCGGTTAAGTGCTTTCAATCATATTTATTAGTCTTGTAATATCACTTTGCTAATTTAGTTTTAGAGTATCTCTAAGCCGGCACGTTGTCACGTTAATTTCTCTTACAGATCATCAATATGGAAAATAATATTTGCTTCATTTGTTAATAATTATGAACAGATTGTGCTTTGAAACGTAATTCGACAAAGAAACTGGATAGCGTTCAAACAACTAGAAGAAATCGCAAAGCAATGGACCATGACCAAAACGCAGCTTGAAGCCTTCAGCTCTTTACGTGTTCAGAATGTTCAGCTTGCACTCCGTCAGTGTGATTTCGTAATGCAATGTGTAAATATGTTGCAAGTATATATATGCAATCGTTATGGAGTTAATGTAATAATGATAGTAACCACGAATGACTGATCATTTAATGCCACAAAGGCGCGAATTTAACCCACACATATTCTAACTACGAACAACACAATATGCAATGACGTTCCCCACTATTCACTAGCAATCCTCACCCAGACGTATCTTGTGAGCAATTGTCAGGATTTATCTACCCTCAAGTACAGTATATCTGGAGTTGGCTTTGTACAATTAAGATATACTGGGATTACAAGGACACGTGGATATCCGGGAATGGGCAAGTGTATATTTCTACTGCAGCAGCTAGAAGTGTTAACTAAAATAACATTTAAGAATTTCCAGGGAACAGCCTTCTCCGTTTTGAGTGAAAATGGAATGCATATTAACAAGCAATAATTCTACCTGTGACACAAAGTTCAGCATTAACATACATAGCCCCATATCCTCTCGACCAAGTGTAAAACTGTACAAACATTCAGTCTTAGTACAATTCACTTTCAGAAAGGTCCATCTGGATGATCAAATAAAAACATTTTAACAACCATTTCTGTAACCACTGTCTACCCGTTTCCTCAGTTTTAATCGATTCAAGTCGCGCAAACGTTCCTATTATCTCTTTATTGATTGTTCATTGCCAGACCCTGCAAGTCATATTTACACCCCAGTGTCAATCTGTATCAGTGATAAAAAACACATTTTAAACACCTTCTATTATCTCCACACTGAAACCAAGAGTGTGCTTTAATGTTAGCTGTAATGTCTCTGCCCAGACAGAAGCCACGGTCCCTGAGTACTATATTAATAGCTCAACAGGGGCTAATACGGAAAATTAGACTTAAACGAGCTCTAGAGATCCCTAAATGAAAGCGTCATTTATCACGCTGGCTACTTTAACTCTGCTCGTTTGCTCTCTCTTCTGGGACCAACTCATTTCCTGTTAAGTAAATTACCTTTAAAAGTGCCAGGCAGCTATTCCCACACAAAATACGACACAATGACTCTTGACCATCTCGTTAACCCCACTTTGGAAACAGCCATTTTATATTTTACAATTAAGTATTAGCTGCACCCTTTCCTCGGTTGGCTAGCACTTTATTTAATTCCAAAACAACGAAATCTCCCTAATTTCAAACAAATTTAATCCGCCGTAAGAGGGATGCAAAATGGGAAAACATTTGTAAAACAAACAGTACATTTTAAGTAAGGTAATGGGGGCAATTAATTTCCAACGTGAACCTATTTAAAATGCACCATTGCGTGTTACAATCACAATAATGATGAAGGCTACATTCAATTTCTGGTATTAAATTTCTCTAACGTTTATTAATTCATAGCTATATTATCTAATATTAATCAATATCAACATTTTTAAAATTTGATTACATGTTTATTTTTTTATATGTCTAAAATCTATTTAGTTTAGATAATCTATACACATTATACCAACTGTGATGGGGGTGAAAAATTGTTTCCAAATGTTTGAAAGGCCAGAGCAGATTTTAAAATCAAATTCTTCATTCCTTAATATGAAATAAATACTTGTTTCTGTTTAAAGTGCTAAAACATTTGTCTTGGTGAAATGAAAATACAGTAGGATCATTTTCTACTCCTGAGGGCACAATCTGCCTGATAACTAAACACCTCAGATTTCCCATATGAGTAGAAGTTCTCATGAAGTCTCAACATACCTCTTCCAACATTAAAGATGATCACCATTAATATAATGCCACCTTCAATATGAGATCCATACAACTACGCCAAATATGCAAAGGTCTACTCTTTCCTTACAAATGTACAGGCACATTAGCAAAAACTGCTGGTGTGCATTTGAACATTAACATGCGTGCAGCTACAAAAGTGAAAAATATACCTTCTAACCATGTTTAAAATCAATATGTAAGGCCAAAGGTCATCTAAACAAATATGGCAAAGAGAAACAAATCAAGTATTGTAAATGCTTTCCTGTACATGGGGTTATATATGAATAGATATTACATGTTAGTATGGGTAGTGCCCAAAAATAAGCATGTGAACCAACATGTTTTATAATATTCTTGCAACCTCTGTGTGTTTCCAACAATAGTTCCAGTGAAGGATATTTCAGTTACTTCAAGTAGTTAAATATTGTGGAGACTCCGTTTATACACATCACAGTATTTCTACTCCATGACTGGACTTTTCCAAACATTTCATTCACAATCTCTATTAAGCTTTCAACTGATGATTGACCTGTTCACAGAAATTGGAGAATGTCCACATCTGCAGTGAAATTCACTGTTTACTTCTATCAATTTTCTTATTAGGGACTGCAAATAAAGTGTTACAATTTGCCCGCTAAAATTAGCAAAATGACTCACATTATTAGTCCAAAATCTTTACAACTATTATTGGTTGATGCTCCTAAAGATACTAATTGCTATTTTTCAACTATTACAGATCTCCTTCACTCTACCCGCACAACTAAACCGCATGTTCTGTCACAACTTGAATCATTATCCTTGGACTCTTGGCGAATCAATAACATAATTTTACATTTCTCATTTGTCTCATATTCTAATTTGTACAATTCCTTCATGTTCTTTGTAAATTTCTCCAACCCCATCCTTCTCCTATTCTGACCTTTTGATGGATCCTTAAATCTAACTGTTCTTGGGTTTTGTCAGGCCCTTCAGTAGCCATAACCTTTTGTTTTGTAAATCCTTCCCCATATACACCGATGAGCCAAAACATTATGCCTACTGAGAGGTGAAGTGAATAACATTGATTATCTGGTTACAATGGCACCTGTCAACGGGTGGGATATGTTAGGCAGCAAGTGAACAGTCAGTTCTTGAAATTGAAGTGTTGGATGCACTAGAAATGGACAGGAGTAAAGACCTGAGCGACTTTGACAAGGGCCGAATTGTTATGGCCAGACGACTGGGACAGAGCAGCTCTGAAACGGCAAGGCTTGTAGGGTGCTCCTGGTTAGCAGTGGTGAGTACCTACCGACAGTGGTGGGAGGAGGGACAAACTACAAACTGGCGACAGGGCGTTGGGCGCCCAAGGCTCATCGATGTGCGAGGGTAACAAAGGCTATCCCGTCTGGTCCGAACTGACAGAAGGTCTACTGTGGCACAGTGGAGGGAGTGTGATGCTCGGGGCAATGTTCTGCTGGGAAACCCTGGGTCCTTCCATTCATGTGGACTTCAATTTAACAAGTGTCACCTACCAAAACATCATTGCAGACCAGGTACACCCCTTCATGACAATGGTATTCCCTGATGGCAGTGGCCTCTTTCAGCAGGATAATGCGCCCGGCCACACTGCACACATTGTTCGGGAATGGTTTGAGGAGGACGATGAAGTGTTCACGGTGTTGCCCTGGCCTCCAAATTCTCCAGATCTCAATCCGATTAAGCATCTGTGGGATGTGCTGGATGGACAAGTCCGATCCACGGTGGCTCTACCTCGCAACTTACAGGACTTGAAGGATCTGCTGATAATGTTTTGGTGCCAGATACCACAGGACACTTTCAGGGGTCTTGTAGAGTGCATGCCTCGGCAGATCGGTGCTGCTTTGGCGGCACAGGGAGGACCAACAGCATATTAGGCAGGTGGTCATAATGTTTTGGCTCATCAGTGTATATCTGATTCTCTAACTCTTTTCTCTTCTTTAGGTCACTCCTTAAAATGTGTTCATTAGATGAAGTTTGATTGTCTGTCTTAAAACCATCCAGTGCAGGTTTGGATAAGAAAATAACTGCAGATGCTGGTACAAATTGATTTATTCACAAAATGCTGGAGTAACTCAGCAGGTCAGGCAGGTCAGTGTAGGTTTGGAGATGTTTTGTTCAGTAACAATTTTCTGTAGTACTGAGAGGACACATAATATTGCTGCTAAAGAGCTTTATCGACATTGACCGTATTGAGATTCATGTTAAAATGACTTTCGCCAGCATAATCCAAAAACTAATTACTTTGAATCCATTTTCCACAGCTAATTGTAGAGACAATGTACTGCAGATGCTGGTTTACAAAAAAGGACACAAAGTGTTGGAGTAATTCAACGGGTCAGGCAACATCTCTGGAGAACATGGATACGGGTCAAGATCCTTCCCAGACTCGAGGTCCTGCAAGATCCTTCCCAGGACCTAGAAAAAGGTCCTGATCTGAAAATGTTCTTGTGTGAACTGTCCATGTTCTCCAGATATGCTGCCTGACCTGTTGGATTACTACAACACTTTATGCCCTTTTTCTCTTTTTTCTTACCTTGCTGTGCTTTGACTATTTGTTTTGTTTCCTTAAAATATTTAATGGCTACACTCTCAAATGTCTATGGCAGATGCCATCCCTCTAGCCCTGGAACATTTGGATAACAAGAACAACTAGTCAGACTCCTTTCATTAACTACAGCTCTGCTTTCAATACCGTCATTCCAACCAAGAAAATCTCCACATTGTGTAGCAAGGAACTGCAGATGTTGGTTTACACCAAAGATAGACACAAAATGCTGGAGTTATTGAGCAGGTCAGGCACCATCTCTGGAGAAAAGAAATAGGCGATGACCCTTCTTCAGACTGAGAGTAATAAATAGCTTGTTCTCAGTCTGAAGAATGGTCTCGACCCAAAAGTTCTATTGCTTTTCTCCAGAGGTGCTGCCTGGTCCATTGAGTATTCTCCAAACTCCTGGACTTAAGATTCGGCAATGCCCTCTGGATCCTTGACTGCTCACCCATAAACTGTAATTAATAACGATAGATGGCAATACATCCCCCACAATCATTTCACAGTGGCAGCCCAGATGGCTGATTTTTCAGCCCCTTTTTATATTCTGTATACACTCGCAATTGTGCAGCCAAATTCTGCTTTTGCTTCTTTTATGAGTTTGCAGGTGACATCACCATAGCAGGCTGAATCTCTAACAATGAAGAGATGAAGTACAGGAAGGAGATAGAGACCTTAGTAACATGATGTTGAGACAACACCCTCTCCCTCATTGTCAGCAAGACATCAACTTCAGAAAATGTGATGAAATACATGCCCCAGTCTACAGAGACACAAAATGCTGGAGTAAATCAGTGGGACAGGCAGCTTCTCTGGAGAGAAGGAATGGGTAATGTTTCAGGTTGAGACCCTTCTTCAGACCCTAATCTACATTGATGGTGCTGAAGTGGGTATGGAAAGTAGCTTGAAGATCCTTGGTGTACATATCATCAACAATGTCATGGCCCAATCACGTTGGTACTACTGCCAAGAAAACACACCAATGCCTCCACTTCCTCAGACCGAGGAAAATCGGCATCTCCCAAATACTCTTAACAATTTTTATAGATGCACTTTAGAAAATATCTTTTCAGTGTGCATCACAGCTTGGTTTGGCAACTGCTCTGCCCAAGACCACAAGAAATTACAAGTTGCTGAAGTAAATCAGTGGGACAGAAATTACAAGGTGTTGTGGACATAGCCCAGAAAATTAGGCAAACCAGCCTCCTCCCACCCACTAATCCCCATTAACTCTCACTACAATTCACACTGTTTCGGGGAAAGCAGGCAACATAATCAAGGAGCAATCACACTCCAGTCATGTCATCTCCTCCCTCTCTTTGTAAGATACAAAAGCTGAAAAGCACATACCACCAGATTCAAGGTTAGCTTCTTTCCCGAAGATGGATACAAAATGCTGGATTAACTCAGCGGGACTGGCAGCACCTCTTGTGAGACCATGCCTCGATCCGAAATGCCACCCATTCCTTCTCTCCAGAAATGCTGCCTGTCTTGCTGAGTTACTCCAGCATTTTGCGTCTTTCTTTAGTTTAAACCAGCAGCTGCAGTTCCTTCCTACACATTAACTTATTTCCCGCTGCTTTCAGTCTCTTGAACGCTAAGCTAAGGATGTATTCCTGATCCACCTCCACCTTGTTATGACCATTGCAATTTAGAAAAATCTGCTCTTTCTCTGTAGCTGCTGCACTATATTCTGCACTGGTTTTTTACTTACTCTCTTTGCACTACCTGTGCACTTCTATATGGTTTTGATTGCAATCAGGTATGGATGTTTTTACCTGGATTTCAGGCAAAGCAAAACTTTTCACTGTATTTCAGTACATGTGACTATAATAAACCAATATAGGAATATCAATACCAAAGACTTCCTAAGAAGGAATATTGCATGTTCTATGAATCTTCTGAATAAAGAAATTTCCCATAAGCTCTCCCTGGTGTATTTAACTGATTATTTCAACTGTTAAATTCTTGTTAACGGTTCCCCACCAGAAGAATCCATCATTCCTATTTACTCAAGAATGTCATTCAATTTATTTTTACCTTCCCCTAATTCAGTAAAAACAGGCCTGTTTGAGAATGTCCTTGAGATGCCGAATTGCCTTCTGAATACTACTGAAATGTAGAAGTGGTATGGATGTACATTTGCACGGTTATTATACTGAAATGGTGATATCATTTACACAGTTTCTATGTGAGTTTTGCTGAGCTTCTCTCAAAATAATACACCAAGATACCCCATCCCCCACTTCAATATAATGACTCCATCACAAGCAGCATTATGGGGAGATCAGCATGAACATATTTTATATTGTTGATGCTGTTCCAATAGTGGAATGCACATTGTATTCTAACGGTGACCTAATAAATGTTTATTGTGAATTCATCATTGCTTCTTTATTATATGGAGGATCTTATCACTAATCTATTTATGTTGGCAATTACAGACAACCATGAATGGGAACTCTTAAGATTGTTTTCTCTTCTTTTAACTAACTGCATGCATTCATTTCCTGTTTATTGTCTCATTATGTAGTACTTCATATGTATTTATTTAAAATTTCTTCTGACATCTGTCTGCCATTCTGCTCAACATCTGTCTGCCATTCCTATCAACCAACAAACCTTCCTCTGCCAGGTCTCCTACTGCCGAGTTGTCAGCAAGCTCTGAATAGAGCAATAGGTCTTACCCTATTTCATTGGTGAAAATGGATGCAGTGAAGACTAGTTAGGGGATTAATCACCTCATAAACATCCAACCAGATATTCGTTGAGTGGCATTTTTAGGCATTAAAGGCGGCCGCCAAAAACAAACCATTAGCATTTTGCATTTGCAAATGTTGAGCACTACTACCGGGAGTTTCCTGGTAATATGACTTCCCTGGGCAGATCAGCTGTGAACCCTGTTCTACTTAATTTCTTTTGGCATGGACAAAGCTGAAAAGTGAAGCTAAGTAAGTTTTCTTCCAAAAATCTCTTCACCACAAACAAGGGAGCTCTACCAATGAGTTAGTGGTATTTAAATTCCTAACCTCAAACAATCCCAATATTACATTGCAAACTGTAGAAAGCTTGTGGTGACTTGGCATCAAGTTCGGCACAGACATTGTGGGCCAAAGGGTCTGTTCCTGTGCTGTACTGTTCTATGTTCAATGTGTACAAACTACCAAAGGAGGTGTTCTCCATCACAGGAGAGAGATCTATTACATCTACTACAAACCTACTGACTCCCATAGCTATCTTGACTACACTTGACTACACTTCTTCCCACCCTGCTTCCTGGAAAAACTCTATCCCCTACTCCCAATTCCCCTGTCTACGCCGCATCTGTGCCCAGGATGAGGTGTTCCATACTAAGGCATCAGAGATGTCCTCATTCTTTAGGAAACGGGGATCCCCTCTTCCATTAGGGTCTCCCCTACATCCCGCAGCTCCACTCTTGCTCCGCCTCTCCCCATTCGTAACAAGGATAGAGTCCCCCTTGTCCTCACCTTCCACCCCATCAGCCATCGCATACAGCAAATTATCCTCCAACATTTCCGCCACCTCCAACGGGATCCCACTACTGGCCACGTCTTCCCATCTCTACCCCTTTCTGCTTTCCACAGAGACCGTTCCCTCCGTAACTCCCTGGTCCACTCGTTCCTTCCCACTTCCCACTCCCTCCCCAGGTACTTTCCCCTGCAACCGCAGGAGATTCAACACCTGTCCCTTTACCTCCCCCCTCGACTCCATCCGAGGACCCAAACAGTCTTTCCAGGTGAGGCAGAGGTTCATCTGCACATCCTCAAACCTCATCTGCCGTTTCCGCTGTTCCAGATGTCAACTTCTCTACATCGGCGAGACCAAGCGCAGGCTCGGCAATCGTTTTGCTCAAAAGCTCCGCTCAGTCCGCCTTAGCCAACCTGATCTCCCGGTGGCTCAGCACTTCAAGGCCCCCTCCCATTCCCTATCTGACCTTTCTGCCTGGGCCTCCTCCATTGTCAGAGTGAGGCCTAGCGCAAATTGGAGGAACAGCATCTCATATTTCGTTTGGCAGTTTACACCACAGCAGTACGAACATTGACTTCTCTAACTTCAGATAGTTCCTCTTTCCCTCTCTATCCCCTCCCCTTCCCAGTTCTCCCACTAGTCTTCCTGTCTCCAACTACATTCTTTCTTTGTCCCACCCCCTCCCCTGACATCAGTCTGAAGAAGGGTCTCGACCCGAAACGTCACCCTTTCCTTCTCTCCAGAGATGCTGCCTGACCCGCTGAGTTACTCCATTTTTTTTGTCTACCTTTGATTTATACCAGCATCTGCAGTTTTTTTCCTACCAAAGGAGGTGTGACCTGCAAAAACAATGAGTATTTATATAGACAGTGTCAAAAACTAGGAATTAAATTAAAGAAAAGAGCATCAAAGATCACATTTTCTTTATCTTTATAGTTACTTATGCCATAGATGCATGGATATAATAATAAGTATAGTGGGGAGAGCAAGAAGGATTGCAGAAATAATAGCAAAAATGTTGTCAAGCTGGAAAGGGTGCAGAGAAGATTTATGATGATGCTGCCAGGACCCGAGGCCCTGAACTATTGGGAGAGGTTGAGTAGGCTGGGACTTTACCCCTTAGAGTGTTGGAGGATGATGGGTGATCATATAGTGTACAAAATCATTAGAGGAATAAATTGAGTAAAAACAGAGAATCTTTTGCCCAGAGCAGGGACGTAGGAGGGAAAGATTTAATAGGAACCTGAAGGGTAACTTTTTTACACAAAGAATGGTAGGTGTATGGAATGAACTGCCAGAGGAGTTAGTTGACCCAGGTAATATTGCAAAGTTTATGAGACATTTGGACAGGTACATGGATAGGATAGGAATAGAAGGATATGCACCAAATGTAGGCAGGTGGGACTAGTGTAGATGGGGCATGTTGATTGATATGGGCAAGTTGGGCCAAGAGGCCTGTTTCCATGCTGTATGACTCTATGATTCTAAATGGACTGGGAGCTTTAGTTGGAATAGAAGGACCAGTATGGTTGGAGTAGACACAGACTGGAAAAGCTAACTTAGATAACGAAGACAAAACTTGTAAATATATGGAAGTGGAGAGAAAGCCTAGGTGGAAATAATAGAAATAATAAATCTAAAGAAACAAAAGAAAGTATGTTGCTTATCAGAAATGATAATTTAAGCATTAAATGAAAATCCATACGACAAAGTCAGTGGACCAACATAAATAAATGTAAACTATCTCAGCAAAAGATTAGACCAGAAGGATAGGTCAGGGATCGTGGTCCATAGAAGTGCTTGTAACATCATCATTTGGAATATAAGTATTGCACTGAATGAATAAGAATGCAAATTTAATTTAGAGATCATGACAGCCCAGTTATTACTGAGATATACATGATGGTCAGAACTAGGAACCAGTTATATCAAGGTGTAAATTGTGTGGAGGAGTTAGAGAAAATGATGATGGGGAAGATATTGCCATTATGGTTAAGAGTGAAGACACTGCACGATGAATGATGCTGCAACAAATAATAAATAGGATGTGGAAATGTTACGAGTAAGAATAGAAATGTCTACTCTGTAAAGTTAGTAAGTACAGAACTCCTGGCAGCAGCCACAAAGTTTAGAATGTATAAATGCAAAGATGCAGCAAAAGCAAAGCAATTTTGGAACATAGAACAGTACAGACCAAGAACAGACCCCTTGGTGCACAATGACTGTGTTGTACATTATGCCAAGACATCTCTTAACTACCTGCACATAATCCACATCCCTTCATTCCCTGCATATCCAGAAGAAGTGGGCGATTTTTGTTTTCTTAGAGAGTGATTATTTGTACATTACATTTGCTAACTGTAATGTAACAACATTATATAAATACTATAGACTAAAAATAGGTGTAAAATGCTGTGTGCTTGGATTACAGTCTATAGAAATCGGAAGTGAGCAAGACTATCCCGAGGGGAGAAATGCTGGAATATGTGGGTCTTTCATAAATTCCCTTGCTCAAGTAAAAAATGTAGTGAATTTTTTCAAACCATTTAGAGCCATTTTCTGCAGGAAAATTCTGCAAATGTCCCATATATATGTTGAAAATAAATTATAAATGGTATCAAAATTAAGATGTGTTTTTACAAGAAGATTAGGGAAACAATAGTGGGCCACATTGAAAATGAGCAATAATAATATTGTAGGTAGAAAATACAAAAATATTGGATGCTGGATAATTATTTTGTGTTAGTATTTGAATAGAAGAGATTGTGAGGGGAATGGATAGGGTAGATGCATAGAATTTTTTTCCCAGAGTAGAGGAATCAAGAACTAGCGGACATAGGTTTAAGGTGAGATGGGAAAGATTTAATAGGAACCTGAGGGAACCGAGTTATCAGAGAAAGTAATTGAGGCAGGTGTAACAACAACATTTAAAAGACATTTGGACAGGTACATGGATAAAAAATGTTTAGAGCAATTTGGCCGAAATGCATGCAGGTGGGACTCGTGTAGAAGGAGCATCTTGGTAGGCATGGGCGTTGGGCTGAAGGGCCTCTTTTCACTGTGTATGAATTGCAGTCTCTTAGAGGATAGAAATTGAATATCCTTTGGGAACTAATACTAATGCAAAACCAAAATACTTCAGGTATTATAAACATGGAATAGAAATGGAAATTACTGGAAATATTCAGCAGAATACGCAGAATCTGTGAAGCAAATCTCATGAACAGAGTTCAGATTTCCACAGGTTTTTATATTTTTGTCACTTAAAATCTGTTACAGATTCCTGTAACAGGTCATCATCCTGAAACGAGAATGCTGTTTCTCTCTGTGATGATTTTGCTTAGTCCGCTTTCCAACAGTTTATGGTTATTAAAGTAAACCAGGGATGGGACTTGCCAAAACTATTTTAAGAAAAGTAACAATAGTTTGGTTTAGTTTAGAGATACAGCATTGAAATAGGCCTTTGGACCCACCGAGTCCATGCTGAACATCAGTCTGAAGAAGGGTCTCGACCCAAAATGTCACCCATTCCTTCTCTCCTGAGATGCTGCCTGACCTGCTGAGTTACTCCAGCATTTTGTGATACCTTCGAGTCTATTCTGAACATTGCCCGCACTAGTTCCATACTATTCCTCTTTCACGATTTTACAAAGGCCAAAGAACCTACAAATCTGCACGTCTTTGGGATGTGGGAGGAAACCGGAGCACCCAGACAAAATCCATGCCGAAACAGGGAGAACATGCAAACTCCCGAGGTCAGGATTGAACCCAGGCCTCGCTACCAGCCGTGCCACTGTGGCAGCTGGTAGATTAATACAATAAAGACAATGACACTAAAAGGAGGTCTGGAGAATTTCCATTCCAAGGATTTAAAAGGACTATTTAACATAGATGATTTTGCCACGCTTTTAAGAATTAAGATCCATTCTGCTTGATTACTATTAAAGACGACAGAGGGAGAGCAAGGAATTATAAATTACTTAAATAACTGCAGTTGTTGAATTCACTATCAAGAACAACGAGAATGAACACCTTGAAATTTTTTGACCCATCTTGACGTCATACCTGATGAACCTGATTACAATTTTAAAATGCAACTAAGCAAGTTGATAAGGGAATCACGGTAGATTTTATTTACGTAGTTTTCAAGAAGGCATTTGATAAAGATAATCAGCAGAAGATGAAATGGATGCAAATTTGTGACCTGGCCCAGAATTTGGCTGCGTTCTAGGAGGTAGATAGATATGATAGTAGGAAAAGTTTCTAATTTGCAGTATGTAACCAGAACTATTCTATATCGGTGTCTCAAGAACATACTGTATAGCGGATGAGATGCAAAGCTTTATACCGGGACAAGTTAGAGGCAGGAAACATGTTCCCAATGTTGGGGGAGTCCAGAACCAGGGGCCACAGTTTAAGAATAAGGGGTAGACCATTTTGAACGGAGATGAGGAAAAACTTTTTCAGTCAGAGAGTTATGAATCTGTGGAATTCTCTGCCTCAGTAGGCAGTGGGGGGCAATTCTCTGAATGCATTCAAGAGGGAGCTAGATAGAGCTCTTAAGGATAGCGGAGTCAGGGGGTATGGGGGGAAGGCAGGAACGGGGTACTGATTGAGAATGATCAGCCATGATCACATTGAATGGCGGTGCTGGCTCGATGGGCTGAATGGCCTCCTCCTGCACCTATTGTCTATTGGCTATTGTCTATTGTCTCCCTAAGCGGCATACAGATGGGGGACATAATGAATGGTTTATCTGAAAGCATTAAGTCAAAGGACAAAATTAAGGGCAAATACATTTTAAGCTAAATATGAAGTCATCCAAGGTGGACCTAAAAGTGTCTTACAAATGGTGAAAATCTAGAAATAATGGGATGCCGAGAGGCACATCGATCCGTATGTATTGATAAAAAGATAAATGCAATCCTGATCTTTACATCAAGAAGACTGTAGAATACAAAGGCTGAATATGAAGAGATAGGCTATGACTATACAAAGATTTGGTTGGAGCACAATCGAAGGAATGTGAACTGCTCTCTACAGAATGTGAATGAAGAAAATATTAGCTTTACAGGGAAAGTGCAGCATAGATTTACCGAAGCTATACCCAAGCTCGGGGGTTATAATCACAAGGAAAGTTTAGAAAATCTAAATTGGTATTCTCTGGAATGTAGAAATTTAAGAAGTGGTCTGATAAGTTTCAGGTTGTCTATTGATTGTCTATTGTAACTGATGGAGTGCTTAAAGCAAAGCTCATTCCACTGTCTGCCTTAGTCTCATACTGGGAAGCATTGTCTAAACATTAGAGCCAGCTCACACAGAACAAAGAAAGGAAATCCATCAGCATGGAAAAGGTGGTAAAACATGAAGAAGGGTCTGAAGAAGGGTCTCGACCCGAAACGTCACCCATTCCTTCTCTCCTGAGATGCTGCCTGACCTGCTGAGTTACTCCAGCATTTTGTGAATAAGGTGGTAAAACATTGCAGTTTCTTTTTCTGCAAATAGAATAGATGTTAGGTCTTTTGTTAGTTACAAATCTAGAATTGTTAGATCTCTGTCAACTGAAATTGATAAGGAATACGGGACCACAAGATATACTCGTGATTAATGTTTTTTTCTGTATACTGGGAATAAAGGGGTGGTAACCTTGCCCTGTGTACTGCACCATTTCAACTTAGCAACAGCATCTCTCTCACTCTGTGTCAATCGTTTTCTCGCTAGCTTTCCACATTCCCTTGCGCCATTGGTTTTTAATTTTTTTTAATTCAATAGACAATAGACAATAGACAATAGGTGCAGGAGTAGGCCATTCAGCCCTTCGAGCCAGCACCGCCATTCAATGCGATCATGGCTGATCATTCTCAATCAGTACCCCGTTCCTGCCTTCTCCCCATACCCCCTCACTCCGCTATCCTTAAGAGCTCTATCCAGCTCTCTTTTGAAAGCATCCAACGAACTGGCCTCCACTGCCTTCTGAGGCAGAGAATTCCACACCTTCACCACTCTGACTGAAAAAGTTCTTCCTCATCTCCGTTCTAAATGGCCTACCCCTTATTCTTAAACTGTGGCCGCTTGTTCTGGACTCCCCCAACATTGGGAACATGTTTCCTGCCTCTAATGTGTCCAATCCCCTAATTATCTTCTATGTTTCAATAAGATCCCCCTCATCCTTCTAAATTCCAGTGTATACAAGCCTAATTGCTCCAGCCTTTCAACATACGACAGTCCCGCCATTCCGGGAATTAACCTAGTGAACCTACGCTGCACGCCCTCAATAGCAAGAATATCCTCCTCAAATTTGGAGACCAAAACTGCACACAGTACTCCAGGTGCGGTCTCACCAGGGCCCGGTGCAACTGTAGAAGGACCTCTTTGCTCCTATACTCAATGAGGCGCTTCTATCAAAATGGAACAACTTCTGAATCTCCATGCCTGTGGAAGAGTTACAACATGACTTTGCCTGAGATGGAGCATTTCTGTTATTAGAGACTGGAAAGGCTAGGTCAATTTTCCCCAGAGTGGAGGAGGTTAAGAGGGGATACACCAGGGTAATATTTTAATTTGATAACTGTTTGACTGTAAACTGCAAATGGCAGTCTTGATTTTGTTACTACTCTATATTTGTGTATAATTGAATAAAAGCATTTGGCATTATAAAAAAAGGGTGGCACTGGAGGAAGGTTCAATAATATTGAATTTATAGACAATTAACGTTTGCACGGTTACTGTTTTGTATATATGTAAATTTTTATTAAGACTAAAGTTTATTTTTGAAATTAAAATGATCACAGGTAAAAAAAAAAGGGTAAACTGCAGGACGTTTTTCCCCATGTCAGAGACAAATAAAACTAGATCACATAGATTTAGGGTTATAGGTGAGAGATTTAAAGGGGATCTGGGGCCAAGTGTTTTCACCCGGAGAGTGGTGTGTACATGGAAGAAACTGCTTGTGAGAGTGACAAAAACAGAGTCATAACTGGACAAACACTTAAACTACCTGGGCATCGAAGGCTGTGGGCCAAGTACTGGAAAACCAGATTAATGCAGATGGGTACCCACTGGTCGGCATCGATGTGGTGGGCAAAATAACCTGATTTGTGACTTTGATTCTGTTTGCTTTGTCTGTTCAGCGTCTTTCAACATAATTGTCAAACATAACACGCCTTGCCAAAGTTGGTGCCTTGACTATCTTTAGCCTCAGCCAACTAATTCCATCTCATTGATTTATTCTGAATGCCGAATTGACATCTCTTGTAAGAGAAATGCTGGTGTTTCAGCCACTCAATATCTAGCACATTGATGCACCGCACCGGGACGTCTTATTTTAAGCGAGGATTCCATTTGATCTTGCCTTCTCTCCTAGCGGCCTTACAAAAGTTTCACACGATCCACCAAACTAAAATCGGACTTGAATTTCATTGTTCTGTCTGGGACATATGACAATAAAACACTCTTGACTCTTGACTCTTGAAGGAGAGCCCTACCACGCACATGATTGAACTAGTTCTTATTGAATGAAAAACATACATTTCTTCACTGATTATAAACAGAGTTTACATGCAAGAGTAGCTTTCTTGAAATGTTGATAATATAATCAAGCAGAATTTGTGTAAGACTAAACGGGGGCACCGTGGGGAAACTATGTTTACGCAAATACGCATTCTCTTAATGTTGTCCAAACTTGAAATATAAACTATTCAATGTTGTTATCCTTGAATTGCACGCAATCAATACCTTCATGTTATTGCCCTCTTATCTTTGTGACACTCACTGCTGCGGGATTACTGGGACAAAGTGCTGAAAAATTGGGTTCGTCTGGGTAGCTTTAGTGACAACCAAGGACCCGATGGGCCGAGTGGCTTCTTTTTGCGTCCTCCATTTCTGTTATTCTGTTTCTGATTTTCTATCGCAATTTCCACGACCCTGTCGTGTGAACGTTACCTTTACTACCAGGTACCGGTGAAACTATCTTTACCTCCAACGCGTTTTGTTTTGCCAATATTTCACATATAATCACTGCTCAATCCGAATGGGGAAGACGGTGAAGACTTCCCGATACGGAGACGAACAGTCCCCATCCAAAGATTTACTCATGTAAAAAATAACTTTCCTCTTTGCTCGCCGCAGATTGAAGTGACCTAAAGCTAGAGTGTGCAATATCGCCAGTCCAGCGTGTTTCGCCGTTTTGCTGGGAGACTTTTGGAAATTGCTACAAATATTGGTTAGATCTTCCCATAGCTTGAGATATTCTCACGAACACTAACTAATTCAGGAGGTAGTGTTATAAAGTATAATGTTTGTGAATAATCTATTAGTGTGAAGTTTGCGATATTTTGCAAGTACTTTGTTCACTCCGAGCTACAATTACTCCGTGGCCTTTACCTGACAGTTTGCTCATCTTCCTCCCAATCTTTAGAAGCTACTTCTTCGGTAAATATACTCGGTTGCCCTTCTTGTAATTTTGTTTTAAAAGGTAATTTTTGGTTAAGGACGTTGTCGTTACAGAAAATGGTTACAAAACGTGTCAAGGGCTAAATTATTTGACTGGTAATGGCCTGTACTTCTGAAGAAAGTTAATGGTACATGGAAAGATAACTCTGGGAGAACTCAGTAGCTGTAATAACTCGCAGCTGTTGCCGTGTCGTTACTTATCTGCGTCAGTTTTAGGCTGAGGTACAGATCGCAGTTTCTTTTATGAAAAATTAGTCAGACTTTAGGAAGGGGGGGTGGGGGTCGCGTTACATACATCTTTTTAAAAATCTGTTTTATAGTTTAGTCATTGTAATGGATACTGTTCGAAAAGTATTTTTGTTATACGGGGCACTTTATTCTATTTACTTTCATTCTGTTGAAGTGGTGATTCTAAACCCTGTGACCGGAGGAGTTACCATCCAATTTAAGTCCCAAATCACGAAGTTTCATTCAAGTGCATGTTTTTATTCTAAAGTTTGCGACCAGCAAAAGATTGCAGCGTCTCTATTGAGGGGATCTATGGGAGGCGCTGCTACAAAAAGGGCAGCCAACATCTTCAAAGACTCACACCACTCTGGCTGGCGACGCTGTGATTTCACTCCGACCATTGGGGAGAAAGTTTAGGAGTCTGGAAACTGTGACCACCAGGTTCAAGAATAGCTTCTTCCCTACAACCATCAGGCTCTTGAATATCAAACACTAACCGAACTATGAACTGCCTTGGTTGCACGGAGGACTTCGGGCTTTAACACTAAATGTGTGTTTTTAATTAATTAATTAATCAAGTAATTATGTTTAAAGAAGTTTTTTAATGAGTATTGTGTTTACAGGCCGGCATGCTGCTGCGAGTAACAATTTCATTACTCCGTTGATCGGTACATATGGCTTTAAACACTCTTGACTCTTGACTCTTGAATCAGTGGTCAGTCACGGTTTTAAAATTTGGCATCATCTTTGAACACTTGCAGTGAGTATTTGTCTGAATAAAATGCGCTCAATCACATCGAATTCAAACTCAGCGGAAATTGCAGCTTTGAAAAGAGTTTAGGCGGCCGGAGCGGAAATGGGGTTTATATTCACCCGGTGATGTTACAACTGAGAGCGTGCATATTTGTGTCTCCTTTGGTTGTGGGTGCGTGTGCCTATGTGTGTATTTTTAACTTGCTGACGGAGATTGGAGTAGGCTGATCAGTCAGACGTGGAGAAACTAGAAAGTTGGCCTGTACATGGTTCACGGAGCTTGCTCTGAGATAGCAAGGTGCAGAGAATGCCAGAACAATCACAACACTTTAGCACAGGTTACCACACACAGACCCCGAGACAAAAAAAAACCCAAATGGGAGGTGCGTGCGAACGGAAGCACGACTCTGCTGGTAATATTGTGCAGGAAACCAGCCTGGCATGGCTCAGGGGATCCGAACACAAGTTATGAGAAACACATGAGAACATAACTCCGACGTGAATGCAACCAAGAAAACTATGGCCCAGTAACCTCATACACAGAAAACCTGCCAGCAGAGAGAAAAAATACAATGCTGAGATCATGATACCATCAAAGTAAGCAGAGCAAACCACCAATCGACTGAACTTTGACAGCAGGATGAAACAAAACACATTACAATCATACCGTAGCCAGTCCCTCCCCAAATACGGCTTGCCTAACATCGTCCTGTCAACAACCCCAAACAAGGCAAGTTGATGCTTTCGAGTTAAATGCGAATGTCTTTCTTCTGGTTACAATGCTACGAAAAGTTGCAGCACCAAAGTCGTCTGTAGCATTGTAATGCCAGGCTTATACATGACCAGGTGACCGACCCCCTTCCCCCAAAAAGGGCCAATGTTGTCGCAAGCTGTAAAGTGCCAAACGCGAGTTTAAACATCAAGTTCAATTTTTTTTTTATATCGCCAATAAATAAAACTGATATTTTTGGCTATCGTCCAATATTGGACGAGAGCCAAAAATACCAATTTTCTTTATTGGCCGGTGCTGGCTCGAAGGACCAAATGGCCTCCTCCAGCACCTATTTTCTATGTTTATTACGTTGCATTCAAACGTTACGTACATTTTTCGTGTGCTCTGAAAAGATCAGTTTTGGCCAACGGGATTTTCAGTTAAACTTTATTGCGGACTTATTTTGATAGTTACTGATGAAAATTTAGATAATTTTGTCTAATGAATGTCCATCCGTCATCTCCCTGACTGTCAATTCTTCTCATTTGCAATCCAATCCTTTCTAGCATCTAGTCTGCCATCGATTCAACTACCCATTCACCAATTCACCTATCAGCTAATATGAACCTCTGTTATATGTTTCATTTCCAAACTGAGGTTTCTTTGTAACATAAAACTCCATAAAGTCTCAATATTATATCTGGAAATGAACTATACAATTTATAAACAACGTGTTGTTTTATGATACCCATAAACTGCTACGTGTTGGTTCATCAAGAAATGTTGCCCTAAAATTAAGATAAATCTTCTCATCTAATTCCATCTAAGAAAGGGCTGGACACGAACACGTCAGTGCATTATGCGTTATTACCGCATGGAATGAAAATCTACAATTTCTCTCTGTTCTCTAGACCCAGAAAAATATATTTGATATACAACTTACTAAATAAAGGAAGCGAATGTGGTTTGTTTCAGTGAATATGAGCACAATTAGCCAATCTAAAATGTGGTACTGTTGCGATGGTTCTAAAATCAATTAATTTAATAGACACTGTCGATATTAGGTTACACATATATAGCTAAGAAGGTTCATTCTACATGGTTATTGGAATACAAAATATTGACTTAACAACTTAACCATGCATTTTAACTCGTGTTTTATATTCCATACCCTTTTTAATGACGGATTGGTCCAATAAACTCATGCCAGTGGTACCCGTGTCATCCAAAGCCTGTTAATATATAAAAAAGGTCATATCACTATTCAAATTAACTTGATATTAGACAGTCATGTATATAAATCAAGCTCAACTGAAATCGACTATCTGTATTTTCCATTTATATTACCTGTTTGAGGGTTTATTATTCTAAAACGAAATTACCGGAGGAAATCAAATTCTCCAAAATTACATATTATCAGAAAATAAGCGGCCTAACATCTGGGACCCAAGCTCTTTTTGTTGTTATCGCGGAGAACATACCGAACAAATTCATGAACAAAAGCATATATTTGTTTAAAATGTACAGCTATGTAATCGAATTTAACATATTTTACCTCGTGGCAAATTTACCCAGATATATATTGCTGTGCAAATATGTGTGCAATAACATCTATATATTCAATGCATTATACAATAATACGTATGAATACATGCTTAATAAAATAGCACATGTGAGCACCTCTGATTAGATAATTATGTAATAGTATCATTAATAAACACACTGTCATTTTTCTAAAGCAAATGTTACTGACTAAACGAGTAACCAATTAAAATGTTAATTCTTCATTGAAGTAAATATATTCTAGGAGATGTATGATATATATATTTTTTTCTCAACAGGAACATAAATTACTGCAACGTTTGCCAGCAATGAACCTTCAGTTGATCATGTTGAGAAAAAAACGCACTTACCCTTCCTTGAATTAGTTTTTGGAGAAATTCACTCATCTAGAGACTAGAGTTTGGAAATTACGTTATGCTATATTGACCCATTTAGAACAAGGCAGAACAAAATCTTGCCACATCTTTAATTAAATCGTGATCGTGCAACTGCTAAAGCTTATTAGGTGTTCTTGTGTTCAGATGCGTGTGATAATCTGACCCTTAGCGTCAGACGGTTAATGCCATACGACACGCACGATTATTTCTTAAATGATTAGCTTTGTTTCTGTTTTGGTTATTTACATCTACATTGGTTAAACAAAATAAGTAATATGTAACCCTCCGAGGATTTAGCTCTTGTATGTTCTTCAAATAATCATAGATGTCTCGCGTAATTGCTTTTATCCAAGGTTTTACAGGAATTCCAATTTTGGAATGTACCTCAGGTTTGCTTGAGCTAAAAGCCATGCTCCATCAACAACCATCATCTACATTAACAAAATAAAATCCCAGAGTGATAATCCCCATCGTCTACCAGAATCAAACGAAAAACAAATTTCATACACTGGAGTTTAAGAATTTGGGAAACATTTAATTCCTTCCGAAAGATTTGAGATAATTTAAGGAAGCGCTGCTTTATCATTTTACTAATCCTTCAAACTTCATGCTAATGTTTTGCATTACTCAACATGTCTTTAATGTTACACCTTATTACATGTTTTTTTTAACGTTTACGGTTGCGACGTTGATGATCCAATTTCTAATATTTAATAGAATTTCTAATTTTTAATCTGCAAAACTAACTACATATTTTACATTGGTACATATAAAAAATTGTTTTCCAACATATATTTTAAGTTGAATGCATGCGATTTATTATTACATGGTGGTGGAAGCAACGTTAACAAAGCGTGGGGCAATGTCCACGTGTCTCCTAGACACGTGCTTTAGTCTGTTATGGACAATAGGCAACGGGGTGATAGCACACATAGTGAAATGAAATATCACGGCATCGAATTCAGAGTAGCTGGACTCACTAATGTTAGCTCTTAATAGATTGAAAAGTGAATTATCATGCATGCATTCAATCAGTAATATTTTTTTTATCACTTAAGATGCGCGTGTTTCCTTCGGGCAATAATTTTGGGGGAAAAATATTTTGAGATGAGCTTTGGAGTAAACCACTTCAGCAAAATGTTCAGGAGAAGTTTGTGTAGCTAATGAGAAAGGTCTACTTTGATTTTCTATCTAATTATCACCGCCTGCTGGGTTTTTGTAGAGGATATTCACGCAGCATGTTGGCAGTTAATAGTCACAGAGAGTATCATAAAGATTTAATTAGAAATGCATGCGGAAATGAGGGAAAAACAACTCACACTTTTAATTACCAGAGTCTTTGCTTTAAAGGAATGCGAACAGCGGGATTTTAACAAATTGCAAAAGGGAACGCGTGCACGTTTACAAACAGTTTACTGAACGTATCCTCCTTGCATTTGGTCTAATTTTTATTGTCTGCTTTCCCTTTTACGCCGTGCCTGCAATGGCGCCCCCTCTACATTTCAAATTACTCGCTTTCAAATTAAAAGTAGGCTTGTATCCTTGAAGCCAGAATGGCCCATTTCCTAGGTGGCGTGTTAATATCTTATGTCTACAATTACCCAGATCCTGATTCGATTTAGAAGCAAGGTCGTTACAACCGCTTGGTGGGTGCGGCAGGCGAGGGCAAGAAGTATTTCCATAAATATCATACAATACATCTCATCCGACATAGCCCAGGATTTTCACACATAAACGGCAATTTAAAATCACGGTTCTTGTAATGCAAGGCATTTGTTCGTGACACGTTGCGCAAATGCCTGCCTGGTTACGAAATACGTTGTTTATTTGTGCAGGTCCACAGGTGACTCGAAAGGAGAGTTACTGTTGTTAAAAACAAAGCTCTGTGTCATATTTAATCCGGCTATTGTAATTTAAACGCAGAGCGGTGCAGATGAAAGGATTGGCAATGTTTACCAGGCTGGATTACATTCCGCCAGATACAATCTACACGATGCGAGTATCACGGGAGTTAGACCTTCTGCACGAATATGCACTGAAGTGATATGTGGAAGAGATGCGTCCACACGGTGGATTTTGTCATATATATTAATCGCCATAGCGAGAAATTACTTTGAAACGCGGAGTATTATCATAGCGAGACTTGTGACAGTTTTGCTGGCGGAGGTATAAAAACTGGGACAAGGAATTGATTCAGGAACTATCTGTGATCATTGGGGGACAATGAGATCTCGCTCGCTTGCAACACTCAATGGTAGAAAATTCAACATCATTCCTCAGCCTAGGGCAAGAACTGCTTATTTGGTTAAAGTTCATTCCCCTTTGTTCATATTAAAAAACTGCCACTGACCCTTAAAAAATTACCACTGTGTTTATCTTGCGGATATTATCTTTCTGGTATTTTTTGTAAATCGAAATATAAGTTATATTCTTCCTTTTAATGTTTCTCTCAATTGGTCCTTAATTTAAAAAAAATGACAACTAATTGTTCCAATATAAAGTCTGATATTGAAAGAAATGGATGATTATCGAAAAATACCCACTGCTAAATTAGAAGGAACTCGATCATAAGGGCGAAATGCATCGTTGGGGATCATGGTAAATGAACCAAGTAAACATCAATCACTTTCCTCCCGTTTCTCCTCCTGGGTAAAAATCTATTCGCCGAATTATGATTAATTCTGACAGACTTTAGTGTTGTTTTCATTTTCAATTAACCAAATAATCCAAAGTTCGAAGTAGTAACAAGTATTTGACGGTAAAATCTTTGTAACCTAAATAACTCAACTTTGTCAACAAAATGTCGACCCCTTCATCTTTGGTCTTTAATCAAAATTTTAATTTACAAAATGCCGACGTTGGCATATTTGAGTTTTTTTTAAAGGAAGAGGTTGCATTTCGTCATTTTGTTTTCTTGGCACCGCAAATGGTGACGAAAATCAAACCAGCCATTGCATCCGGGGGAAAAACCCAAACAGTTGCGAAACCTGTAAACTTTCCTAAAGACTCGAAGATTAGAGGGCCGCTTAGTGCGTGCACCGTTTATTATTTACCCTTTTCAGCGGGTTCTGATAACGGAAACTATATTTTTGATGGTAAATTCTATCTCATAAGCACCTCGGCCCAGCTTGGGTCTTTGGGGGATGGCCAAGGTGTAGTTTGTTAGTATTCACTCGCCTAAGATATCTTTGCTGAACAGGAAATGCCGCAAAATGATACGAAATAGCATTTTATTTAAACTCCGGTTTTCCGCATTTTATTTGGATGGGTATAGGTCGGCTAGATTACCTCTTCTTGTGGGATGTGTGTGTGTGTGTGTGTGTATGTGTGAGTGTCGCGGGAGGGGGGTAATGGGGTTGGGTGAGTGGTGGCGAGTGGGTGTTGCAATGGGGGTGGGTGAGCGGTGGCGAGTGGGTGCTGCAATGGGGGTGGGTGAGCGGTGGCGAGTGGGTGTTGCAATGGGGTTGGGTGAGCGGTAGCGAGTGGGTGCTGCAATGGGGGTGGGTGAGCGGTGGCGAGTGGGTGTTGCAATGGGGGAAGGCGTGTTGGCTTCAAGAATGCAATGCTCTGGACGGTTAAATTGTTTACCAGTGGAGATACTATTCTCACCTGGCTTCAGAATGTATACAGGGAAGCAAAGAGATGAAGCACGTAACTGTTCATGGATAGGTTCGAAACCATTCTGCAAAACGTGCTTTCATTTTATTTTCATTTTCAATCTTATCGAATTCATTTTTTTTCTTCAATTTTTTTAAACTTTAATGCAAAATAGCGTTTAGTTTAATCAAATGCAAACTCTTCATTGAAATCATCCATATTAAACTTTATGCTTCGCTTTTCTAATGTATCAGACAACATATACTCGAATTATTTAAGTGCGATTATGTTAGTTGAATTGTATTAATAGTCTGTGGATAGAAGCAGAAATATTGATAATATTTTAAATGAATTTAGCTCGAATTTATAATGCGTCGCCAAATATTACGTGGAATCTAAATCCAAATTTTTGGACAAGTAAAATCTAAATCCAAATGTATGGACAATTTAGAGGCGCGATTAAGTTATTGGGCATTTGTGCCGAAATAATTATACTTTAAGAAATCTCATTTGCACCAGATAATCATGCATGCTTTCATTTTAATTTGTAAAAATCAGCAAAATAGTTCAGGAGATAATTCCAAGACGGCGACGTAAAAAAACCTTCGGGTTTCTCTTTTTGATTAGATGCCTACTCACTAAAAAAAGAAAGCCTATGTTTGCACAATGCAAGGATGGATTCTTGATGAGAGGCGTTCCTGGCGCTATCAGCTGCACTATTGCACTATTATGCAGACATGATCCACTATTCGCTTTAATAATTATCCAAGATAATTCCGTTTTATTTGGAGCAATTTAGGTGATGATAAATGTCGAACGGTACTCCAAACGCATCGTGTTTCCGTGCAATCGCTACGTTTTTCTTTGTTTCGCAATATTGTTTCAAAAATGTGAACCATGGTGCAGAAATCTGACCGTTTTTGCAATTGAGACTATCTCAATTCCAAGAAAACCTAATCTGGCTGTTGGTCATTTTAAGAGGAAATTAGGAGTGACATCCAAAGTACAGTAAAAAAATTAAAAGTCCTTGATTATTTGCAGTTATTCTAATCATTATTTTATTTATTGACTTTTTATTTGTTAAGTTTTAAAACTGGGTGACCAAGTAATGTTCCACTGTCTATATATTTAATGTTTCAAGGTGGCGTGGAAGTTATTACTGTCACTTCCGTATGCCGGTTGGACGCTTAAGTTAATTGTCTGTTATACATTCATTTCGAAACAATTCTGAGCTATAGAACAAACACTTAATTCGACTGAACATATAAAATGTGACCTGCCATTCTATGCACATTGGCTACAATCTCACGGGCCGGTTCTGGAATAACAAATACAATTTTAACTGCAAATATATATTTTGGGTGATGAATCGACTTTGGCAACATAGTGAATGATATTACTAGTGCTCTGAGGCTTGGTGCTTGTACAACAGAATATCATCTTACAATCAAAAAGAATCACATTAAAATCTTGATGACAGATATATGTGCATGTATCATTGTGGCACTATCCGATTAAATTCATGACTGACGCCATTCGTCTTGAGTTGAAATCGCAAAATAATATGGTAAGTATAGAAAGGGTACCGCGACGTTAATGTGGTCCCATCCTCGACGCACAATTTTAAATTTGCAAAAATAATCACAGTTATGACAAAATAACGCGCGCACATTACAATAGCCGTGAATGAACAAATGCATGCTTAAATGATAGCCCTTCTGTGGTTAAAGTGTCTAGCTCTAAGCCTGGCTGGAGTAATGTAGTCCCCCCTGCTGAAAAGCGTAGTCGAACACGCGTACAAAACATTTCACGGGGAAGACAGCAATACAATAAGTGATGTAGCTATCAATAAATCTACATCAACGCCTCATTTGTTCAGACGGTAGCAGCTACCAAATGAACGAGCTACAGAAGGACAGATGTCCAAAACGACCTGAAACTTGTCCCCTGTGAACATTTGGAAGCGATAATATATATATATATATTTTTTTTTTTTTGTTGCATAAATCAGCACAACATTCAATCCGTGATTGCCATTTCGCCTTCTAAAAAATGCCAATTAAAATGGAAATACATATCTAAGGCACCGGGAACCACATTATAACTAGGACTCACACCAATTGCAGCGTTAATCACTTTGTAAAATAATGTGTTCATGTTCGATTATTTACAATTTAGTTAATTGAAATAAGTTTATCTAGCTTGAACAAAAAAGGAAGATTAATTTGGTGAATTGATTCGGAATTGAATGCGTCCAAAATCCAGATCTGCAAGATTTACAAGAATGAACAAACCACTAAAACTATAACAGGACTGTTACTTAATAAAAGAGCGAATCAAAACCAAACATCCAAGCCAATTCAAAGATCCGCACAGTACTACAAGGGATTGTTGGAAAGGGTGCTGTAAACCATGTTTGTGTTCAACAGACAGGAATAACAAAGGTGTTCACACTTGCATTTACTAATTGCAAATTAATAATTCAATGTGCGTAGTTTTCCTTAGTATTAAACTTGCCTGAAATAAAAGAGACGCTACACAAACGATCATCATAGAGAGAGCAGAGTTGCTAGCCATAGCGGCCATATTTAATTAAGAGATGGTACTTTTTTATTCAAACTGTTTTATTTTGAAATGTGCTTATTTAAGTGAATTAAGAAAATATTGGCTCCAATAGCTTCTGCGGTAATGGTATGTTTCAATTCAGGTACATCAGTAACAATTGTATCAATCCTCAGTGCTTGATGACTATTCACACACAAATAGATCGCCATTGAGAAAGACCAGTATTTTATCGGGACACTGTAGTTAATCAGCATCTTTTCATGGAAAATATACTGATTTTCAGGGTCATCAAATTCGTGATTTTCTAACCGTTACCTTCATACCCCTCATAATTCCCAAATTCCACACACGTGTACACTTAAAGAGTATTGGCAATGCAGTAACAATAATTTACTCAAATCCCATAAGATGATTGCGACAACGAGCACTCTGTACCGTTCCCCTAATGCTACCCCTAATTACTATTAAACTAGAGGAAGTCCAGTAGTTCTTACTTTGTGTGGTCAGTAAACGCCCCTTCTTTCCACACCCCACCTCCCATTATAAGTATGGCACGAGTTTTGAAGTTTTCTAATTTCACACAGGCTCTAAGTCTGCATCCGATTTCATCTCATCTAACTAACAACTACGATGTTATTACATTTATTTATCTATGAAATTGATTTAGCAAAATAAATTGAGATAACAATTCAAATGGATTAGATGCAGTAAGTCGTTCCACGCACACCAGAAAATAGTGTTTTGAAGCACTATCATTCATTATCCAATATGATTTCCTCTCTGGGGGGCAGTTCTGATAAGCAATTTTCTGGCCGACAGTATATTTATTTAACAGAAACAGATTTTGTGCTAATAGCTGAAGATATATATGCTCCGAAGTATAGATTGCCAAACGATAGCTGATCATTTGCACCTCTTGCTAGTCTCTATGGGCCGCTTTCCCACAGGAGCCAGACTTCGTCAGAATAAATCAATGCAATGTAAAATAAAACTTTGTTGACCAAAGTTATACCGATGACTCTTTTGTTGGTTAAAATAAACATATAAAGTCTATAGATTGACCTATTTTTACTGTGTTTCTACCTCCTCAGGTTCCGTTGCTCCACTGAAATTTGCATTCTTCCTGCTAATATTCGGAATATTGCAAATCAAAGATGACGAAATACTTGAACTACTGCTTTAATATTAACTACAAACATCAGGTTACTCTCCAGATAAATGACGTGCAACGTTACAATAGAAGCGACACTAAAAGCTGCATTTGCATTAGAATTCCAATTCAAATATGAGCAGACTCACCTGGATTTCTTCCATCCCTTGATGGCTGATTCCATGTAGAGATAGACTGTCTCCCATTCCCGAATCCAGTCCATGAGCAGAGTGGACAAGCACGTCTGGCCGTCGCACGCCGGGGTAATCCCGGCGATGGTCCAGCCCTGTGATCTGGGGCAGAACCCTGGGCTGGTGTAAAAGGCTGGGTTCTGCACCCACGTCCTGCCGCTGCCTTTGCTGCCAGGGATGCTGTTGGGGTTGGTGTAGGGCGTTCAGGGAGTAGGGGTCGTTGACGTGTGTATAAGGATCCTGGCTCTGGTGATATGGAAGAGGTTGGTAAGGTGGAGGGAAATAAGGTGGTTGGAAGTCCGACGTTGGGGTGTGAGAAAGCGGCGGAGCGGTGGAATAATGTCCCTGGGAGACCGACCCGAGTTGGGACAGCCTCGAACTGTGGCTGTTAACTCCATCGTGTCGGTCCTGCAAAGAAGGAACAGCAGGGTTTAGTCCAAATACTGTTTAATATGACACATTTATGCTGCATTCTCTGCACACGAAAATAAACAAGACAGTGAATGTATAGGGGAGCAAAGAAAATTGTAATTCATTTATTAGCCAAATATGTAAAAACATATAAGGAATTTGGTTTGCCATACAGTCATGCCAAATAAGCAACAAGACACACAACTACATAAAAAATAACAAATTTCCACCACAGCGCACTGTGATTGAAGGCAATAACGTACTATCTTCCCTCCTTCCCACTTAAATATTATCTAAACGTTTAATAAATGATCAAAAATATTAACAATGCAAGCAATGCTTTGTCAAGTCAAATCAAATGCACGTCAAACGGAACAAGACGGAAACAAAAATGTATGAAAATGCTCAAGATCCTGACAACAATAAACGTAAGCTATAACAAGGGGAAGAAAATAAACCGTAAGTATTAACATCATCTCAAATAGCCTCAATTTCAGATTTCGGATTTTAGGTATCGCTTCATAGGTTCATCTGGATTTGTACATTTAACACGAGGAATCTGGGTATGATGGGAGTCATCATATCCTCGTAAACATCAAATCCAAACAAATCTTTAAATATAAATAATGATAAAGGTACCCGTTGCGGCGGCGCATTTGTTGGTAACCGATACAAGGGGAACAAGGAGCTTCATAATACACCAGTAAACGTTATAATACAATGAACATGAAACAATGTAAATTGAAGTTAGTCGTACATCTCAACATACAAACAGCCCCACAAAGACTCGCCACATGTAAGTTCAGACATTAAGAAATATAAAGGCACGGGTGGGTTTTAACACGCGTGACACGTAAAAAGATCTAAAATCAAGGGATTGTCGGAAGGAAATGCACAATTACGAAATTCAGTGAAGGCGAATAATGCAACTGTGTCGGGAAAGTCGCCTCGACCATAACAGAAACAAACAGCCAGGATTCGAAGTCGAATGTCAAGTAAACTTAACAACATATTTAACCAAACCCTCAAATCGCCAAAAGCTATGGAGCGCAGTTGAAAGTTTTCGCCAAGTGACGCGACAACCTAAACCCGATTAGATAACAGTGCAAACAAGAGGGAAAGAGCCTGCAATTACCGACTAAATTATAAAGCCACCGGCGTTTGGGGCGAAATGGGATTGTATCGAGCACTGATCAAACTCACCATAGCTGTGTAAGTGTGGACTAACATCTGTAGTAAATCTGATCACAGACAATCAAACAGAAGCGCAGGGAGACTGCAGGGAGAGACGCCCGATTTCCCGAAGTATCTCCAACACTATATCCATCAAAATCGCTCAAAAAAGGACAAATACTGTAGATTTTTTTAACTCCAACTTCACAACCGGTGCTCCCCACTCCAAGGCAAGATGGTAACTGTTCACATCCCTCTCTGCCACTCTATACCGCCTCATAATAATTGATATTCATGACTATTAATATTACACGAATACTTAAAGGAGGAATGGTGGCAAATCGAGCGTGAAGCGGCCAGCCAGCGCTCCCCTACTATTGTAGATGACGTTCATTCAGACGAGAATTACTGGATGTAATCAGACAAGGGGTGGGGGGAGGGGTGGTGGTGGTGGGTGTTACTGGTAACACCGTGGCCAGACTTTTGGACAGCAAGAAAAAAAAAGTTTTGTCGAAATACAGCCAGACGACCAAAAGATCGTAGTCAGGTAGTTCAGTCAGATCAGAGAATGGGCTTTCTTAAAGAAGCAGGACACTCGGCTAAGCCCTTGCTTCGTTTAAAACTCCGTGTGCTCAGCGGCCTCTTTAACATAACCCAACCTTTCGGGGCGTTTGTACGTAAATGCCCTCTAATGTCATTCACCATGCAAATATTAAGATTTTTTTTTAAACACATTTCCATAAAAAACTAACACGCAACAGTGTAATTTTACAACGCCCTTGTTACGCAACTTTTGTCGGAACTGTTTTGTTGTCAGTATCGATAGAACCAGAAACATGTGCACTTTATTGCGATGGAACATTTCTTATCGGGGCATTAGTACTTCAGTTTTAAAGCATCAGATGTTATAAACGTAATCTGGTGGGACATGAAAACTGAATAATGGTGTTATCTCATTAAAACAAGTCACCAATTCAAGTCAACTGTGTTAAAAGCAATGCATAATATCAGAGAATGCCAGCCCTGATAAGATCGATTCCAACTTGTCCCTTTGGCAACGAGAAGTCGATCTTACCAGAGATTTGCTTAAATAAACTACGTCTTGCATCTTGAATGTTTCACAAGACCTGTCACGTGACGCTGCACCGAAAATTAAAGAGTGAAACAAACAGGCTTAAACGAAAACAATCCTTTCGTAGGTTGACAGACTATAAAGGTTATTGCCTGCCTCCGATCTCTTTTTAATAGAGTATGTGTTCTGAGCGTAAAATAAACTGCGTGGAATTTCGAGGACTCAAAGCCAATATGTGAGTGGGAGACGCCAGGCATTTTGCAAATTGCTTTTGGAAGAATCTACCGCCAAAAGCTTTCTTTGTTATCATAGCCCATGGTGGAAGGCGTTGCAAATTTGGTCCTCACGGTCCCCTCTGTTATCTAACTTATTTTTTAATAAAGTCCTCCTTTCCTGCCGCCAGCTGTAAAACATTTACAAGGGTTTCTGTAAAGACCCATCAAGTTTACAGAGCTGGTGTAAGACAGAGGGGTTAGTTCGGGTGTTTTTTGTGTGTGGGGGGCGTGATGCTGTGCGCGACTTGTTCCGGGTTATGTCAAACCCGTTGGACTGGCTTCTCCGCTCTTTCTGTTTATAAAAAAAATTCAACCCCTTCTCCTGATATCAATTGCCCCGACCCGTCCCTGCAAACCCAGCGAGTTCCGACCATTCCACTGATAGTGAATCCAAAATGACTGGGATTTTTCTCAGTGAACGCTGTATGTGCCCAAACGCACCGATGTTCCCTTACTGATCATTGGCGTGGTGCATTGGGGACAAGTAACAAAGTCTTACTTTGAATTTTAAGTTGGAGTTTACAATTAAAGGTTTTGAACAATTAGAGCCCAGAGTGGATTTTTCATTTCAACTGAATTGAGGGAGATAATTTGATAAGTTATCTTTATCAGCACGAAAAGCTAGGTCAAACATAAATTGTTATTTAAATGAACTAAATTATTCCTGATGATAAAAGTGTACAGTGTTAGTCTGCATTCAATGCTAAACTGCTTTAATGTATTTGACAATCTAATTATGTGCGAATCATTAAACAGTTTCGACATCTTAACTGTATAGCGTTAAACAAAATCTGGAAATATGTTCTCATCCTCACATACCTTTGATAATTAAAATGACAGGATATAACATTATATATAAGTCAATGGTGGGTGGGGTTTGGTTACTCCTTTAAAAGAAACTGCTAAAGGAAGACTTCGGCGTTCACTACAGACTTTGAATAATATCTTATCTTCGCCGATGCTGCGCAGTTCTAGACAAAAGTTACCATCGTCTCTTTCTAATAAAGGATGGAGTGAGCATAGGCGATAAAGCTAAATTGATTTACGCTGCTTTGTATTGTAATTCTGAAGGAAATGTCCTGGATTTTTCCAGCTTTCGGCTGATAATTGGCCTGACGAGTGCCTTGAGAGCGGAGACATTTGTGGCTCTATAGAGGGCGGTTACCCGCCGGGCCGCTCTAAAGTGTCTGAAAGCGAAACGTTGGCAGCAATTCATCAGCCTGTATAAGCCATTTTCTGGGCTCTTTATATATTGTTATCCTATTCATTTCATTCAACAGACCACTCCAGGACCATATTATAAACCCTTTTTTCAAACGCGTGCTATTTGCCTTAACTTTTAGTCAGTGCAAGCTCCATATAAAAGCGTTGACACCCCTTCTGTTTCTCACAATGGCAAATTTTGGACTTGGCTCTAAGCACAACTGACAATATTAATCTCCAGTTTCTCTTCATTTCCCGTTCACCGCTTTACACGTATCATATTTCTGTAAATTCTTTCTACAAATTAAAGTACTCCAATGCGAAAAAAAGTGCGAACTACAACTTTTGTTTTAAACATTAACCAGCTTCTAGAATTACTCGCTCACTGAACGTGACCTCTCGCAATTCCTCGCCTGACACCGTCTCACTTCATCGGCTGCAGGCACCAACACTGAGCACATACGACCTCCGAAGCTGTATCTAAAAATACACTTTATAATTTGGCAGCAATTACATTATAATAACGGCTCGACATCGGAATATAACAATCTTTTTTTTCAAGTTGCCTTTCCAGTCGGTAGATAAGCAAAACCTAGCAGATGTCTATAAAATCGCCACATTAACGAAAATCGCACAAAAAAAGCTGTAATCGTCCATTCGCAAACACGATTCGACGTGTACAATATGTTTCCTTTAACATGTTATGTGTTGTGAAAACACAGAAATTCTCTTTGTAACAGAGGCGAATCTGACATTCCGTTGAGACAAACAATCTGACGACGTTAATGATAAATGCTTCATATCGAGAATGCAATACATTGCCCATCTCATGTTCGAACAATCAAGACGGACAGAACTCCAAAATACGATTAATTCGCTCAACTATAAAACATAAACCATTTCCGTGTTTGCTCACCTCGTAGATGTCCTCGTATTTGACATTTTCCACAAGTTTCCAGAGCATGTTTGCAGTCTGGTCTTTAGAAGATGAGTGCATTCATGTGAAGAGCAGCTGTCTGCTTTCTCTCTCTCTCTCCTTCTCTAATTCTCTCTCTCTCTCTCTCTCTCTCTCTCTCTCTCTCTCTCTCTCTCTCTCTCTCTCTCTCCCTCTCTCCCTCTCTCCCACTCCCTCTCAACCTCTCTCTCTATCTATCTCTCCTCTAGCTCGCTCGCTCGCTCTTTCTTTCCCCCTATCCTTCTCTCTCCCCCTTTCCTCCCTCTCCACTGATGGGTTTAACTGGGGTTGGGTGGGTGGGGTGAGGGAGCAGCTCAATCCGAAGTGAAACGCTGTAGCCCTCCGTATGGCGAGACTCCTGCCGCTGCACCACACAGGCACATTTATTAACTCAACAGTAACATTCAAAGTTCAGCTCTAATCCCAAATAATAAACTATAGGCAAGGGATTTACTTGTAATGAAAATCCCATCAATGCGGTGGATTTGAAGTCCTGTAACTGTCTATGTGATGCAAAACGTAGAATCTGTCTGTCGGTTTAGTTTTCTATCTATTTATATGTCTACCTTTCCGAAACATTTAGAGATAAAATATATGCCTGCACTGTGCAATAAGAGGGCACACCTCCGCCTGCCTCTCCGTCAATCTATCTCTCCCATTGGATGCACACCATCTCAGTAAAACTTACAATTGGAGTGCATTGAATGATTTAGTTCGACCCAATTGTTTCTCAGTTTGGCAGAGTCCACCACCAAAGAAAATTAAGCATTTGCATTTAAAACATGAAGATATACAGATAACATCATTCGTGTATGAGGTGAGTTGAAACAATTTTATAACTTTACGTCTTGACTTTTAGATTAATTCCCTATATTAAAATCATTTGGTTACTTAATGAATAAATAAACAGATTGTCCAAGTAGGTAACAGATTTGACCCCCACCCTCCATCCACGCACGTCCTATCACCCCCCCTCCCCCTTCTCCCCCCTCCCCCCCCCCCACATCACAATACTTCGATCACAGATTACTAATCAAATAGCTACGCGGTTAATGACACGGAATTAGATACTTTTTTTCAAGGGTTGATTATGAAATAGATATCCAATTCATGATGGATTGAGAATTTTGGGGGTTTACAAAAGGTGTAACAATGGACAGTTGTTTCCGAAAAGATACACATGTACACCCTCAATCCTATTGATTTGCGCTTTATGTTTGCAACTTTCAAGAAGATAACAATACATTGGGACCAATATCGTCCCAATCAACGTTTCCTTTATGTCCAGTTTGAAATCAATTTTCTGAAATGTTAATATCACACGAGTTGTATTCTCACTTCTCACCATTTTGTATAATACATGTAATAATATTTTGTATTGCCTTTTTATCGCTTTTGGTGGTCACAAAAATAAAAGTTTAATGCAACAATTTATGCCATACATTATTTTTTCCTTCTTTCTGCACATAACATGCGAGGTAAACACAGTTTTCTATGCGGTTATACATTATTATTCTCCCGATATACACGTTATCCATAGGGGAACGTTCGGATAAACATGAAGAATAAAACAAAACAGATCCTCATAAGTAGATTGCAAAATCTGCGCAAAACTACGTAGTAACTAAATTTTAATTGCAGACCATACAAAGTTGTCATTCTTTTTCCGTTAGACGCCGACAGATAGAAATAACTCGGTTTACAATATATTGACTGATTGGGACAACAGAAAAAATATAGGTAGGTTCATGGCTGTGCGAATATATAGATAGATGGGTTGTTGCAGAATCAGTTGTTTTATTCTGAACGAGAAATCAAAATTCACGCACTACAATTTTAGAAGAAAAACATGCAATTGGCAAAGCTAATTCGCAAGTTTAAAAAATGTATCGAAACTGAATTTGATTGATTGGTCACGGCTGGTTTGCGATCATTTAATGATGATATGATTTTACTGGAAACGGAGAGGGTGAGCGGGGCCCGGGGTTATGCCTGATTCCACCGCGCCATCAATAAACCCAACAGCTGTTTCTATCAGCTGATCTTTTCTCACAAAAGAGCGTTTAAATCGAATTGCACGTTATTGTGGAAGTGACCGAGCTATTGCCTGCATCAATAATGCCAATAACAGGTATGTTTCCCTGTAACGACAAATATCGAATATACCGAAACAAGGTAACCCTAACTCCAGACTGTGCTTGGAAGAAATTTAACAAAGATCAAATCAAAGTTTCGGAAGTCGTCTTAGCGTTTGTTTGTACAAATTAATCCAATTCTGTTGCTGATTTTGTTACTTATGATCATCATTACAACATGCATTAAAGCGTGATGGTACAGTTTATAAACGTGTAACCTAGTAATGGATATTAATAGATATGTTTTAATTTCCTAATTATTGGCATGAATTGTACTGGTCGGTCCTCTTGCTCAAATAAATAAACTGGTGTACTTTTCATTTCAAATTTCAATTTATGTCTTGGAAAATCCAAATAATTTTCGAAAATATCTTCCCCATAATATACATCGTCAACTCTTTTCTGAACTCTTTGCAATTGTGAAACGATTTTACTATTGTAACAGCATTAAAAATAAACTTTGTTGGCGTAACTTTGGCGCTATCGAACCGCGCAACTTGAGAAAGGGTTTAAGGGACGATGCAGACTTTGAGATGAAGAGACACGATGGACCAGTTAATATTATGTGTAGTCGTCCTGCCCTCTGTCGGGTAGTGGATGTAAACGCGCCATTCATTGTGCAGTGAAAGGACACTTCACTGCTCCTACCCTCTTGGGACAATAAATAACATTGATAGAAATATCGCTATGAATATAATTTGATATTTTCCCACTTTGATCGGCACAGTTGTTATCATAAGTAGGAAGGTCCGCGCCTCTCCTCCGAAGATATCCCGCGGAAATAATACCCCGTGGAAATAATAACTTGTTTCAGCGCGTTTCTAAATTGTGTTTAACCAAATAACACAATTATTTCAGCTGATAATATTAACAGTGGGTTAAGAATCGTCCAGCGATACCAATACGGATATCATGGACTTGCGTAAACATTGCATGTAAGACATTAATCTGGACACTGATCGTATTTCGATGGGTTATATCATAACTGACCAAATAAAAAAGTAGACGTTATTATTAGAGGAATCTTTTAATCAGTCTTGCAGAAGTAATGTGCGTTTGCAAATCTGGATAACTGGCGTGCTCTTGTCAAAATTACCCCCCAACAAAGTTGAGCTGAAATTTGCTTGCTGCAGAGCTGGGTGATTCACGTCTTTTACAGTGTCCACACAAAAATGTAAGAAAGGAAATACTTAAACGCAAGTACAATATTATCATTGCATTATTTTGTTGACCCCGTTACCAATACAACTACCTTGATCTTTCACCCAAGCCATTTCAAAGTCAATGTTAAAGTATTTCAAATAGCGACTTTGCGCAATAGTAGTGATTGATACAAAACAAACTTTCAAATATTGAAATATAACTAAAACCTTGTTATTTCATCTGTTGTCGTTTGTGTTTCGTAAACATTTTTTAGCTGGATTTATATTTTTCATCTCCATTTACGTCAATTAAATTCCATTTACCTGCGGCACCAGGTAAACTAAAACATGACCATCTTAAAGAGTTAATACCTGTATTTATTCACAACAGTGCCATCGCGTGGAGTCTGTGGGGAAACGCAAGTAGTCTTTGTCCACGAAATGGTTTTGTGCATTTTTAAAACATCTGAATCGCATCATATAACCTTAGCTGATTTCATAGTTTCAGCATAATCAACAAAAAAATAAAGTACGATTTTATTTTGTCTGGTGCAATTGTAAATTATATTGCTACAAAGTGAATTCAGTTGGAGAATGATAAACACAACAGGTGTCAGAAGGTTATGAGGAGAAGGCTGGAGAATGGGGATAGGAGGAAGAGATAGATCAGCCATGATTGAATGGCGGAGTAGACTTGATGGGCCGAACGGCCTAATTCCACTCCTATCTCTTATTACCTTATGACCACACATAAGTAGATTAGCGCCCGTGTAGCTCTGAGGCCACTGCAAAGCCAATAAAATGCTGCAGTCCCACGTCCTTTCATTGAAATGCTTGCCCTAACTGCAACGTAACCAATGGAAATCAAACATTTATAGTTAATGTTTAATCGCAAATGTCACACGAGCCAAAGAAAATCAACAATAACTGCATTTACGCAGCATCTTTAAGAACAGAAATTTCCGAGCAATTCCACGGAGATGGGGCAGGGAGAATTAAAATAAGTGAACCGACTCACAGGTAATCAAAAGTTTATCACAATATTAAGGGAAGTGGTTAAAAGCATATACAGTAGCCTCAGGGACTGATTAGTTTCAGGAAACATTCCTGAGAGTGGGATCCAGAACTTGATGAAGAAAGAGAAGGGACAATGAACTTTGTTGATTAGAGACAGGGGAGTGTGGTGGTGGTCACCGAAAACAAAGGGCGGCGCAGTTGCTGCCTTGTCGCACCAGAGATCCGGTTTCGATCCTGACTACGGGACCTGTCTGAACGGAGTTTGTACCCGTGTCCCCGGGAGCTCCGGTTTCCTCCCACATTCCAAAGACGTACAGGTTTGTTGGTTAATTGGCTTGGTAAAATTGTAAATTGTCCCGAGTGTGTGTATAATAGTGTTAATGTGCAGGGATCACTGGTCGACACGGACTAGGTGGGCCGAAGCGCCTGTTACCGCGCTGTATATCTAAAGTAAACAATTAAACAGATAACTGTTCATTGAAATGATTTGGGAAATTGAGAGCCAGCGTAGCTCCATGATGAAGAGATGGATCAATGTGACAAATTCACACACAAGATAGGTAGTAGAGTTGAGATGATATTATGGATTTGTGCAAGTGGAATTGAACCTAAAATTTGCAAGATGGTACCAGAGTGTGGTGACTCTTGGCGTGCTGGTCCCATCAGCGAAGCAAAGTAGTGCAATGGTAGAGTTGCTGACTTACAGCGCCAGAGACCCATGTTCGATCCTGACTACGGGTGTTGTCTGAATAGAGTTTGTACGTTTGCCCTGTGACCACGTGGATTTCCCCCGGGTGCTCCGGTTTACCTCCCACATTGAGAGGGATATGGGACAGAAGCGTACAACCGAGACCAACGTCATATACCAAGGAATGTAACATAATTTCCCAACCTCTATACTCATTTCCCTGACTGATGATTTACATGCCGAAAGCCTTCTTCACTACCCTATGTGATGCCACTTTCAGAGACCTATGTACTTGTACTCCTGCATTCCTCTGCTCTACAACACTTCTGAGGCCCTTCCATTCACTGTATAGGTATGTTCGACTTCCCAAAATGCAACACCGCACACTTATCTGAATTAAACTCTATTAACCATTCCGCAGCCCATTTGACCAGCTGCTCAAGATTCTGCAATAATTCTTGATAATCATCTCCACTGTATACAATACCACCTATTCCAATGTTATTTGCAAACTTACTTATGGTTTGTACATTATCATCCATACCTTGTACTTTCTCATCTAAGTTGATTCCATTATCATGTGCAAAAAGTAGGGTAAGGTACAGTTTAGTTTAGTTGAGGGATACAGTGCGGAAACTGGCCCTTCGGCCACCGGGTCTTCGCCGCCCAGCGATCCTCACACATTAACACTATCCTACACACACGAGGGACAATTTTTACATTTACCAAGCCAATTAACCTACAAACCTGCACGTCTTTGGAGTGTGGGAGGAAACTGAAGATCTTGGAGAAAACCCATGCAGGTCACGGGGAGAACATACAAACTCCGTACCGACAGCCCCCTTAGTCGGGATCGAACCCGGGTCTCCAGCGCTGCATTTGCTGTAATGCAGCACTTCTACCGCAGCGCCACCGTGACCGCCCTAACAGGTACAATGAAAAGTCTTGCTTGCAGCAGCATCGCAGGCATGTAGACAGATGAATCATAAAACAAATTATACATCAATGACACATTGTGAAAAGACTGCCAAAAAAAGACATGAATGCAAAGAACAATTAGAAAGAAAAACAAGCCCAAGCTAGTGTAAGGGATGGACCGCAAAATTCCATTGTCAAGATAGGATTAGGGTTGTGCAGGTTGGTTCAACCACCTGACAGTTGTAGGAAGTGACTGTTCCTGAACCTGGTGATTTTTTTCCTGAACGTGCTAATTGAAGGAATCTTATTTTATTCACCCGTTTGTAATCAGCTGTACTTTGATTTAAATTGAATACTGAAAGGCAGGGATAGAGTGAATGTGGAGTGGATGTTTCCACCAATGGGAGAGTCTAGGACCAGAGGCTATAGCCTCAGCGTAAAAGGACAGACCTTTAGAAAGAAGATGAGGAGGAATTTCATTAGTCAGAGGGTGGTGAATCTGTGGAATTAATTGCCACAGAAAGCTGTGGAGGCCAACTCAATTGATATTTTTCAGGTGGAGTAGTAAGATTAGTAAGTAGTTTGATTAGTAAGGGTGTCAGGGGTTTGTGATGGCAGGAGAATGTGGTTGAGAGGAAAAGATAGATCAGCCATGATTGAATGGCGGAATAGACTTGATGGGCCGAATGGCCTAATTCTGCTCCTATGACATATGAACTTAAGAAAGTAAAATCATGTTCAAATCCCTCAGCAGTAGCTGCCACCTGGATCAATTTATCCATCTGAATTGCAGTGGTTATTTTAAAGTGGGGGCCATAATACTACCCCATTGAACTCTGAAAAAGAAGAAAGAGGTAACACAAGTAACTAATGTTACTATAAGGCAAGAGTGTGAGCACAATAAACTTTCAAAATCCAGGCTAGTAGACTGCGATTTTTCGAGGACTAAATAGAGATATTTGTAAGGAAAAGCTCATAAAAATGTTTGTTAGCCATTGAAGATGCTTTATTATGTTATGCATAGTGACATTATGTCAATTGTGGACATTGTTATCGATTTGTATCAACTCCACTGAGTCATTGCAAAATATTATTTTTTATTGCTTAACATGAATTATTGAAGAGTCAAATAGCCAAATGACTATTTTCTAATTCTCTAAGATACTAATCATGTTTTCACTGATGTTAACAAAGTAATATTACATCCGTAGGAAGGAACTGCAGATGCTGGTTTAAACCGAAGATAGACACAGCGGGACAGGCAGCATCTCTGGAAGAAGGAATGGGTGACATAATAATAATATTACATCATGATTTTATTGTTCTATTATTATTATTTGATTTATAGGTGTTGCATTTTGGGGCGTCTAACCTGGGCAGGATCTACACAGTGAATGGCAGGGTTCTGGGAAGTGTTGTAGAGTAGAGGGATTCTGGATTGCTGGTACAGAGTTCCTTGAAAGTTGCGCCACATGTAAATAGGGGTCTAAGAGGGCTTTTGGCACACTGACGTTCATCAGTCAGAGTATTGAGTATAGAAGTTGGGAGGTTATGTTGCAGTTGCACAAGACATTGGTGAAGCTACATATAAAGTACTATCTTCAGTTTTGGTTACTCTGTTATCGGAAAGATGTTGGTAAGCTGGAGAGGGTGCAGAGAAGATTTACGACAATGTTGCGGGACCCGAGGTCCTGAGCTATAGCGATAGGTTGAGCTGGCTATGACTTTATTCCTTGGAGCACAGATCAGTGGTGATCTTGTAGAGTTGTATAAGATCATGAGAGATATAAATAGAGTAATGCACATATTACCCAAAGTATGGGGAATCAAGAGGCAGAGTATATAGGTTTAAGGCGAGGGGGGGAATATTTAATACAAACCTGAGGGGGGAATCTTTTTTTTACACAAAGTGTGGTAGGTGTTTGGAACGAGTTGCCAGATGAGGTAGTTGAGGCAGGTACTATAACAATGTTTAAAAAACATTTGGACAAGTCCTTTTTTTGGGTTAGGCTTGATGGGATAGTTGAGGCAGGTACTATAACAATGTTTAAAAAACATTTGGACAAGTCCTCTTTTTGGGTTAGGTTTGGAGGGATATGGGCCAAACGCAGGCAGGTGGAACTAGTGTAGATGGCACATGTTGGTTGGTGTAGGAAAGTTGGGTCATGGGGGTTCTTTCCACATTCTATGACTATGATTCTGATTTACTTGATATTTAAGCTGGAAGAAGTTGTTATTGATTTGTTGCACCAGTTGCTGATTGGTTAGTTGAGTAAAGGTAAATTTAGTTGGTACTGGTTAATGTGGGCCTGTTAAAGCAAATCAATGCAATTCCTCAAAGCTACAAGGATGCTGAACTGAAAGTAAAAAAAGCCGCAGATGGTGCAAATCTGAAATAAAGCAAAAAAATGCTGGAAATAGTCATCATCTGTAGAAAGAGAAATAGAGTTAATGTTTCAGATTGAAGATCCCTCACTCAAATAGAAATGTGAGAAAACAAGTCAGTTTTAAGTTGCAGTGATGATAGAGGTGGGGAGGGGAAAGGAAAAATAGAGAGGACTAAAGGAACATCTCTGATAAGACGTCTAGGTTGCTGAGGTGATTTGACTGATCATGAAAATGATTGATTGATAGACAACAAAGTCGGAGACAGACAGACAGACAGACAGACAGACAGACAGACAGACAGACAGACAGACAGACAGACAGACAGACAGACAGACAGACAGACAGACAGACAGACAGACAGACAGACAGACAGACAGACTCTTTGGCTCAACTTGCCCATGCTAACCAAGATGCCCAATCCACATGCCCCACCTGGTTGCATTTGGCCCATATCCATCTATATCTTTCCGATCCATCTACCTGTCCAAATGACTTTTAAATGCTGTTATAGCACCAGCCTCAACAACCCCCACTGGCATCTCACTCCATATACCCTCCATCCTCTGTGTGAAAAAGTTGCCCCTCAAGTTCCTACTAAATCTTTCCAAACTCAACTTAAACATAGTTACACTGGTTTTTGATTCCCCTACTCCGGGTAAAAGACTCATGTACATCCACTCGACCTATTCCCTTCATGGTCGTATACACCTCTATAACATCATCCCTCGTTCTCCTGCACTCAAAGGAAGAAAGATCTAACCTGCCCAACCTCTCCCTATAGCTCAAGTCCTGGCAACATCCTTGTAAATTTTCCCTGCACTCTTTAACAAAATCCTTCCTACAGCAGGGTGACTATAACGGACCACATTACTCTGAAAGTGACCTCATCAATGTCTCGTACAACTATAACATAACATCGCAACTTCTATATTCAATACCCTGACTGGTGAAGGCCAATGTACTGAAAGCCCTCTTGACCACCATATCTACCTGTGATGCCATTTGCAAGAAACTATGAACCTGTACTCCTAGATTCCTTTGCTCTACAACTCTCCCAGGGCCCTGCCATCCACCATGAAGGTCCTGCCCTGGGTTGTCTTCCCCTAATGCAACATATCACATTTATCTGCATTTAGCTCCATTAACCATTCCTCACCCATTTGCCAATTGATCAAGATCCTGCGTAAATTCCGATGACCATCTTTGCTATCTACGATACTTTAGAGTCATCTGCCAACTTTCCAATCATGCCTTCTACATTCTCAACTAGATCATGGATGTGGACCACAAACAGCACTGGGCCCAGCACCGATCCCTGAGGCACACCACTAGTCACAGGCCTCCTGTCCAACAAACAACCGATCATCATCACCCTCTTCTTCCTTCCATGAAGTTAATTCTCTATCCAGTTGGCTAGCTCTCCCTGTATCGCATGCAATCTAACCTTCCAGAGCAGCCTACCATGTGGAACCTCTCCAAAAGCCTTGCAGAAGTCCGTATAGACAACTTCTATGGCTTTGCTCTCATCAACCTTTTTGGTTACTTCAAAACATGCAATCAGATTCATAAGACAAGATCTCTCAAGTACAAAACCATTCCAACTATTCCTAATCCCCCTATTTATCTAAATGCATATATCTTATCCCTCAGAACCCTCTCCTGTAATTTGCCTACCTCAGTTGTTAGGCACACTGGTCTATAGTTCCTAGGCTTTTCCTTGCAGTTCTGATGAAAACAGTAAAAATAAGTCATATTAAATTTTCAAATTGGTAATGAGTCCCAAAGGAAGTAATGTGCCTGGGTGAAAGAGGATATGCTATTCTTCTAGCTTATGTTAAGCTTCATTGGTACTGGGCAAGGAAGGATTCACAGATAAATAGTTCATAGTGAATCGTAAGTGTGTTGATGAGGAGAAAATAGTGAAGGGATTGTGGAATCATTAAATCCTTTATTTTTGTGATAATATATTCCACAAGATCTATGGGTTTATCAAACATGATGTTTTCAGTTTTTTTGCATTATGAAGTCAAAGGCGACTTATACCATTTCAGCCAATTTAACATTGCTAAGAAGGTATTGCTATGTTGTCAGATGGATTTAGTATGTGCAGCCAGAACATAATTCAAATCTTCATTTCAGGCAAAGAAATGTTCCCGAAATTGTGGGCAAATATTATACTGTATCCAGATGTGGACTTCAGTTCCAAGATTCAAATAAATTAAAAAAATATGTCTCAATAAACTCAAGAGTAGTTTCTCTCAGATGATATATATATTGGTTAACAGACAGAAAGCAAAGAGTGGGGATAAATGGGTCCCTTTCGGAATGGCAGGCAGTGACCAGTGGGGTACCGCAAGGTTCGGTGCTGGGACCCCAGCTATTTACGATATACATTAATGACTTAGACGAAGGGATTAAAAGTACCATTAGCAAATTTGCAGATGATACTAAGTTGGGGGGTAGTGTGAATTGTGAGGAAGATGCAATAAGGCTGCAGGGTGACCTGGACAGGTTGTGTGAGTGGGCGGATACATGGCAGATGCAGTTTAATGTAGATAAGTGTGAGGTTATTCACTTTGGAAGTAAGAATAGAAAGGCAGATTATTATCTGAATGGTGTCAAGTTAGGAGGAGGGGGAGTTCAACGAGATCTGGGTGTCCTAGTGCATCAGTCAATGAAAGGAAGCATGCAGGTTCAGCAGGCAGTGAAGAAAGCCAATGGAATGTTGGCCTTCGTAACAAGAGGAGTTGAGTATAGGAGCAAAGAGGTCCTTCTACAGTTGTACCGGGCCCTGGTGAGACCGCACCTGGAGTACTGTGTGCAGTTTTGGTCTCCAAATTTGAGGAAGGATATTCTTGCTATGGAGGGCGTGCAGCGTAGGTTCACTAGATTAATTCCCGGAATGGCGGGACTGTCGTATGTTGAAAGGCTGGAGCGATTGGGCTTGTATACACTGGAATTTAGAAGGATGAGGGGGGATCTTATTGAAACATATAAGATAATTAGGGGATTGGACACATTAGAGGCAGATAACATGTTCCCAATGTTGGGGGAGTCCAGAACAAGGGGCCACAGTTTGAGAATAAGGGGTAGGCCATTTAGAACGGAGATGAGGAAGAACTTTTTCAGTCAGAGGGTGGTGAAGGTGTGGAATTCTCTGCCTCAGAAGGCAGTGGAGGCCAGTTCGTTGGATGCTTTCAAGAGAGAGCTGGATAGAGCTCTTAAGGATAGCGGAGTGAGGGGGTATGGGGAGAAGGCAGGAACGGGGTACTGATTGATAGTGATCAGCCATGATCGCATTGAATGGCGGTGCTGGCTCGAAGGGCTGAATGGCCTACTCCTGCACCTATTGTCTATTGTCTATTGTCTATTGATATGATGATGATGATGCAAACTTTGAACAATGTTCTCACTGTTATTTGGAAAAAAATTTGCTCGGTTTAGATTTGTTTATTAATATGACTGAGGTACAGTGAAAAGCTTTTGCTTGTGTGCTGTCCAATCGAATCAGATAATAGTGCACATGAATATAATTAAGCTAAACTCAAGTACAAAATGTAGAGAGAAGAGAAAGTTACAGAGTGCAGAATATTGTGTATGGGAAATACTTAGCCTGTGGGAAATACAGGTAGATGCCCTTGGAGTGCAATATCACAATTATTTATGTTTTTAGAGAGCATCACAAGGGTATTTATTATAAAATACCATTAAAGCCTGTAGCTTTGGGCGATTTATTGTGTCTAAGGGGTTTGGGTGCATTTCAGTTTTAACATAGAATAAGTTACGCAGGACCAGGCTCAGAAGGGTAATACCTTCTCATTCTTTTGTCTTTCCCCACAGCAAAGTCTCAAAGCGGATGAACCTTATGGCACATGAAACATGCCAAACAACTCTACTTTATGGTTTGGTCCTTCAAGGCATTCAACAGAAGGGCTTCCGATCTACCATATGTAGAATCCAGGGCCATGCTGTGAAGCAGAGTTTTGGAACATGATGACAATCAACTGAAGGAAGTGAGAGCTCATCGCCCACCATGTCATGTCACCATGCACCCTGGAGAGGGAGTTAGCTGCACATTTATCCCCATTCTTATTAGCATAATACAATATTTTAACCCTATGATGGTCTATAAAATAATTATCCATATCTTGGTGATTCATCTTTTCTGGTTGCTAAGCTTTCAGCAAGAATCATGTCATAATGAAAATATAGGGAAGATTTATCACAGCAGTGTATTTAGCTGCTGCAGAACAAGCTTTTACTCCGAATATTACAGAATTGTATATTCTAGAGAGCAGTTTATCCACTGGGGCTCCTTATTGGAAATGGATGCAAGCACCACCCTAATTTCTTTCCGCATTAAAATGAGTGAATACTAAATAGAGGGGAATATTCACTCCAGTTTAGACCATTTTCTCTCAGCATGTAAACATTTACACAGGCAGGGTAATATATGTAATATTTATGCAGGAAATGCTTAATTTGCAAAAATATCAATCTTACGCACTTTCTGTGACAAATTTCATGGTATATTAATGGAATGCAATAATTGAAAGGAGAAGCATATTGTCAAATAAAACTCTGCAAATATGTTGCCACTTTGAGTGCAGAGTTCTATTTGGCAATATCCTTGTTGAGTTTAGTTTATTGAGCTTAGCAAATGTGTCAGTAGTAGGATTTGGTCTCACACCTCTCGACCCGAAACGTCACCCATTCCTTCTCTCCTGAGATGCTGCCTGACCTGCTGAGTTACTCCAGCATTTTGTGAATAAATACCTTCGATTTGTACCAGCATCTGCAGTTATTTTCTTATACCTCCAGTGGAGACTGCGTCCTGAACACAGTGCCTTGGACTGTGCAGCCATCCTGATGTATGCTATGCCATCCTTACAATGTTATGATTGCATTCCATTAGTATACTAATATAATATATTTTGTCTTAGAAAATGTGCAAGAATGATATGTTAATGAAACTCGTTGCTTTATTGTAAAATTAAATTCCCTGAGTTATGGTTCCACTTTAATACCATTTGCAGACTTTATATGACATCGTGGGCGCCGTCTGTATGGAGTTTGTACGTTCTCCCCGTGACCTGCGTGGGTTTTCTCCGAGATCTTCGGTTTCCTCCCACACTCCAAAGACGTACAGGTATGTAGGTTAATTGACTGGGTAAAATGTAAAAATTGTCCCTAGTGTGTGTAGGATAGTGTTAATGTGCGGGGATCGCTGGGCGGCGCAGACTCAGTGGGCCGAAGGGCCTGTTTCCACGCTGTATCTCTAAATCTAAAAATAAATAAAATCTAGTGGCATAGTGGCATAGTTTATTTAAAAAAATAAAATCTGGTGGCACAGTTGATAGCACTGCTGCCTCACACCTCTGGTGACTTGGGTTCCATCCTGACATCTGGCGCTATCTTTGTGGAGTGTACATGTGCTCCCTGTAATTGTGTGTGTTTCCTCTAGGTGCTCCAGTTTCCTCCCACATCAGTTGACTGCTGCAGAAATTTCAGAGGAATCTGGGGGAAGTTGATGGGAATGCAGGGAGATTGAAATGGGATTAGTGTATATGGGTGCCTGATGGGCATTACAAATTTGGGATGCTAAAAAGTCTATCCCCACATTGTATAACTCCATAACTCTATGTGGAGTTGTAAATAATTGTCAAAACACGATATAATTACTTCTGTGTTGTTATTCAATATTTTGAACACAAGCCCTTAATCTCAGCCACTTCTTCAGAAAGAAGAACCTGAATAAGCCGAATATTCTCACAAGAAACAACGGACTTTCATTTACTGCTGGTCAATAATAATGATACTACTATTAAAGCTCCAAGGTGTCATCAATGTTTATTAAAGAATATTAAAGAATAACACTGTTGCCTACAGTGCTGAGAGATGTGGATGCAAATAGTAAGTGGACTATTTGATTTAGGCTATGAGCATTGCTTTCAGCATCACATGTTTAAAACTGATACACCTGAATTGATATCATAGAGTGAAACAATTTTCCTAAATTATAAATTGTGCTAAGCAACGCCCAGATAAATCAACATACATATACAGAGCTGAATACGTATACGAAGGGTCCCAACCCGAAACGTGATTAGTCTGAAGAAGGGTCTCGACCCGAAATGTCACCCATTCCTTCTCTCCCGAGATGCTGACTGTCCCGCTGAGTTACTCCAGCATTTTGTATCTACCTTCGATTTAAATCAGCATCTGCAGTCCTTTCCTACGTATACAGAGCGATTAATACTGGTAAAAAATTGGTTACAGACACAATTTAGTTTTATGTCATAGAATCAAAACATCGTAAAGCATGGAAACAGACCCTTTGCCCCAACTTGTTCAGGCTGACCTAGTTTTATAGTTGATGTAGTCTCATTTGCCTGCATGTAGCCCATATCCTTTTAAACATTTTCCTTTTCACATACCTTTCTAAATGTCTTCTAAAAGTTATCATTGTACCTACAGCTACAGCTCCATCTGGCTGCTTGTTCCATATACGCAACACTCATTGCATGGATAAATTGTCCCTTGGGTCCCTTTTTAAATATTTTCCCTCTCACCTCTCTCCCCTGGAAAAGAGACTGTAACCATTTACCTTATTTATGCCTCTGTATTTGATGGATCAGTCCCCCCTTCCCTAGCCTCCCATGTTCCAAGGAAGGAAGTCCTAGTCTATAATTCAAACTCTCTGACTCTGGACCTCGTCCAGCTAGGGGTGGGCCAAAGAATGAATGATGAAATATAACTGAAAAGTGTGAGGTAGAAACATAGAAAAATAGTTGTAGGAGTAGGCCATTCGGCCCTTCGAGTCAGCACCACCATTCAATATGATCATGGCTGATAATCTAAAATCAGTACCCCTTACCTGCTTTTTCCCCATATCCCTTGATTCCTTTAGACCATAGAGCTAAATCTAACTCTCTTGAAATTTGCATTTTGGTAAATGAATCTAGGACAGGACTCCCAAAGTAAACGGTAGAACCCTGGAGAGTATTATAGAGCAGCGAGACTTAAGGGTGTTGGTGCACAGTTCCCTGAAAGTAGCACTGCAGGTAGATAAGATAGTGAACAAGGCATTTGGCTTTCTTGCCTTCATCAGTAAGGACAGTGAGTACGGGATTTGGGAAAGCTTTACAAGATATAACCACAAGGAATTGGAGATGCCATTTTTCCAAACAAGACACAAAATGCAGGAGTGACTCAATGGGCCGTGCAGTATCTCTGGAGAACATGGATAGGCCATGTTGGTTTGGGGCTCTTCTTCAGGGGCTTGACACATTGACAGCCATGCTGTGCCTTAAGGGGATCTACTATTTCCCTTGTTAATGTAATATAACTGTAGAATCTCTTAGGAGTTTTCTTTATCTTTACCAGGTCTATTTCATGTCCTCTTTTTGACCTCTGGATTGGCCTTTCAACTGCACCTCTACTTTTCCTGGACTCATCAAGGGATTAGCTTGATCCCAGGTTCCTGACATATGCCTCATTTTTTTCTGACTGGAGCCTCAATATCCCTTGTCAGGGCATTTGGGACCAAGTAAATCCCTCTATGAATATAAGAAATGTAGGAGTACATTAATAGGGAAATCTGGAGGACACAAAAGAGGACAAGATAGATCTGGCAGAAAAGATAGAGGAAAATGCTAAGAGTTCAGTTTAGTTTAGTTTAGTTTAGTTTAGTAGAGATTCTACCTGCCATCTTTTCCCTTCACTCGATTAGGACATACTGTCCCTGAACTCTCTCAATTACACCTTTAAAAGCATCCCACTTGCCAGATATCCCTTTACTTGTAAACAACATCTCTCAGTCAACCTTTTCAAGTTCAAGAGTGTCCTTACTCCATTTGATGTCTTTAATTTGTGGACCAGTCTTATCATTTTCAATAACTATTTTAAAATAGAGTTATTGTAGCTGGTAATACCCAAAGTGTCTGCTCATTTTGCTTCAGTCATCTGCCCTGCCTTATTTCCTGACAGGAGTCTCTAGTAGGGGCCTCTTTAGTCTCTGATGGAAGCCATGCTGATTTAGATATCTGTAAATATACTGATCATGTCAGGCAATGTCATATTTTGTGTAAGAAGGAACTGCAGATACTAGTTTCAACCGAAGATAGACACAAAAAGTTGGAGTAACTCAGCGGGTCAGGCAGCATCTCTGGAGAGAAGGAATGGGTGACATTTCGGGTCATAAAATGTCATATTTTACCTGCCTGAGTCTTTGTCATGAAAAATAAAGGCTTCTAGCTGATCAGTTTGCAATTGTAAACTAGGGCCAGGCAATGTTTTTTTCAAGTGGGTTGCTCAATATTACAATAATCCCTTTCTGGTGTCATTTGATGCAGAAGATATGCCTAATAATTGAATTGAGAATCTATAAGGATAAATTAGACCATTAAAAAATTGAAAGCTTTCAGGTTATTGTCGAAGTGCAGCACAGGCAGGTATTTCTGACCCTATAGTGGAAGCCCCATTCTATTTATACTGCTGGAGGACACAGTTTTTGCCATGAAGGTGCTATTCAAATTTCTCCATTTGAAAGAAAGTTAATCCTTCTAATATTAAGATATATGGTAGACTTTTGAGTGGGGGCAGAGAAGGGGGAGAGGGGAAGAAGAATTGAAGGACATGGGCTGCCTCCAGTAATCATTGTACATGAAGGACATAAGTGTACACATATTATAGATAAGATGCATGTTCCTTCTCACATAGTTACATTTAAATTCATATGCACATCCTCGTAAGATGTTTTCTCTAACAATCTGTTTGCTTTGTTACTGTTTCTGCGCTGTTATTACCCATGAATTACTTCTGTCTTATTCGCAATGTATCTCCAGATGATTTCCAAAGTATTTAGCATTCACTCATGTGCTTATCAACATTCACTTGTAGTTCCAGGTGAAGTAAACTATGGAGAAACTGAGATAGTGGAGCAGTGTATGGGGAGACTTAAAAAAAAAGAGTTATAATGGATAAAATACAGAAGGAGGTAAAAGAGGGTGATTGCACGCTGATAAAATTCAGTGTAGCTATGATCATCTTAGCCTACCAATCAGCTGGTATCCTCATGTTACTTAATGGTATTTCCAACCACTGGAGTCTGGAACAACTCCAAAGACGTACAGGTATGTAGGTTAATTGACTGGGTAAATGTAAAAATTGTCCCTAGTGGGTGTAGGATAGTGTTAATATGCGGGGATTGCTGGGCGGTGCGGACTTGGTGGGCCGAAAAGGCCTGTTTCCGGCTGTATATATATATATGATGATGATGATGATGATGATGATGAACTAGGCCAGCAAAGGTTGTAAGACAAGCGATATTTCCATTTTTGGACGTTTTAAATACCCTTGTAATCTAGATAATATAGTCTCTCATATCTTGGATCTTATGTACGACTTAACTCTTTATACGTTATTCTTGCCTTGAGATTATTGCATCGTTCCATGAGACACTTTGGAAGGAGAAATGTTCATATCAAACATAAAGCAAATTGTACAATTTAAAGGAGATGCAGTAACAGAGGAAAGTGGATTAGGGTAATATGAAGGCGTAACTGTGTAAATAGAAGCAAAGAATACAGTAGGAAGTAGCAAAGTATTATAAATCATCACTTAGGCTTCAGCTAAGGTATTGTGTAGTTTAGTTAGAAAGCATACCCCAGGTCTTAGGAAAAAGAGGAGGTGACTGATAAAAATGTGGTATATCTTCGTTGTAATAGAACATAGAGTAGCAGGGATTACCGGGTTATTTTCCTTGGAGCAGAGAAGTGGAAGGGGTGATTTAATCTTGAAGGGCTCCAATGGGATAAGTAATGAAAAACCATTATCATTGTCAGGGGCTTGTTAGCAGTGGACACAGAGCTCAGGTAATTGGCTAGACCACAAGAGGGTGGTTGCAGATATTTTAACATTTGCCAACTGAATTGTTACAATAATGAATACACTACGTGGAGCAACATCAGCCACTGTAGACGTTGACACAAGGAACTGCATATGCTAGAATCTTGAGCAAAACACAAAGTGCTGGAGGAACTCAACGAGTCAGACAACATCTGTGGGGGAATGGACAAATGACGTTTTGGGTCGGGACCCTTTTTCAGTCTGATGATCAGATTGAACAAGGGTGCCAACCTGAAACCTTGCCTGTCCATTCCCTCCACAGATACTACCTGACCCACTGAGTTTTTCCAGCACTTTGTGTTTTAGTCACTAGCCTTGTTTGACATCACCAAAACTTTTGGCTCCATCAATCAGTAGGGAGCAAAGTACACCTTCCTCATTTTAACTACATCCTTGCTGACATTACAATGCATTTCAGTTTTTTTAATTTTTACCAGCAGTGCTGAATAGTTAAACTAAAGCACTGGGATTTATTTTAGTTGAATAGGCATATGGACGATAAAATAGACTGTTTCCGTATCAACTGAACTGCATTGATCAAAATAATTAGGTATCACAATATTGCTTTCAATTAATAAGTACTCATGTATACCACATATATAATGAGGCTAAGATGACTCCAAGACAAAAGTGCTTCACCTCTCTCAGTGAGTGAGCAAAAGTGATCATTATATGTGGCCCTCATACACCTCCTAGTGGCCACATGAGGTTGGCTCTTGTAGAAGTTACAATGAAAGAAGCTCACACATGAAACTTCTCAGTAATTTATCCATTACAATACAATATATCTTTATTGTCATTGTACAGGGGTATAATGAGATTGGGAATACGCCTCCCATACGATGCAATAAATTAATTAGCTAGTCAGTATTAATTTAAACAACCCAATGAAACAAATTAGAACAGTTTTAAAACAGAATAAAGTGCAAGTAGATCTGTGCCAGTTCACTGTGCGTTTTGAACATCCGGCTCAGCAGGACCAGTTCATAGCAGCTATGGCCCATGGGATGAAGCTGTTCCTGAGTCTGGAGGTGCGGGCATAGAAGGCCTTGTATCGTCTGCCCGATGCAAGAAGTTCGAACAGACTGTTGCAGGGGTGTGAAGAGTCTTTGTGGATGCTGGTGGCTTTTCTGAGGCATCGTGTGTTGTAGATGCCCTCCAAGGCTGGTAGCTGTGTTCCGATAATCCTCTGAGCTCTATGGACTACCCGTTGAAGAGCTTTCCTCTCTGCCTCCGTGCAGCTGAGATACCACACAGGGATGCCATGTGTTAGGATGCTCTCTATGGTGCAGCAGTAGAAGGTCATCAGCAGCTGTTGCGGTAGACCAGACTTTTTCAGTGTTCTTAGGTAGAGCAGTCGTTGCTGTGCCTTCTTGACCAGCGCAGCGGTGTTAGTGGACCATGTCAGGTCCTCCGAAATGTGAGTGCCCAGAAACCTGAAGCTGGACACTCTCTCCACACTGTCCCTGTTGATAAAGATCGGGGCGTATTCCCCGTTGTGTGACCTATGGAAGTTGTTATCAGAGCACCAGTCCGCCAGGTTCTGCACCTCCGCTCTGTAGTTTGTTTCATCACCGTTGGTGATCAGCACGATCACCATTGTGTCGTCTGCAAACTTGACAATGGTGTTGGTGTCGAATGCAGGAACACAGTCGTGTGTGAATAGGGAGTAGAGCATGGGGCTCAGAACACAGCCCTGTGGTGTGCCGGTACTCAGGGTGATAGTGGAGGATAGGTGCGGGCCCATTCTCACTTCCTGCGGTCACTCCAGCAGGAAGTCTAGGATCCAGTCGCATAATGACGAGCTGAGGCCTAGCTGGTGGAGTTTGTTGATGAGCTTAGTGGGGATGACCGTGTTGAAGGCGGAGCTATAGTCAATGAATAGCATCCTCACGTACGTGCCCTGTCTCTTCAGGTGAGTCAGGACAGTGTGAAGAGCCAGAGAGATGGCATCCTCTGTGGATCTGTTTGCCCTGTATGCAAATTGATGTGGGTCCAGGCAGGGATGCTGGATTTGATGTGTGAGAGAACCAGCCTTTCAAACACTTCATGATTATAGGAGTTAGGGCAACCGGACGGTAGTCGTTCAGGTTGGTGATCTTTGCTTTTTTCGGCACCGGCACTATGGTAGCTGACCTCAGGCACTTGGGGACCGTAGCCAGAGATTAAAGATCCTGGTGAATACCTCAGCCAACTGTTCAGCACAGTCCCTAAGTAATCTTCCTTAAACTCCATCCGGACCTGCAGCCTTGCATGGCTTGATCCTTTGCAGAGTGCGTTGTACTTCCTGTGTGCTCAGTTGCAAGACCTGTCCCTCCGCCTCGGCTGGGGTTCTTCCACTCATGGTGGTGTTGCCAGTTTCGAAGGGGCAACGAAGGTGTTTAGCTCGTTGGTTAGTGTGATATCGCTGTGGGGGCAGGCAGGGCTGCTCTTGTAGCCAGCGATGTCCCTGACACCCTTGTAGTGAGTCCACAACGAGCGTCTTTGTTCAAAGTCTTTATTCAAAGGTATTTGCAAACAGACTGCAGCTTTTGGACACACACTACTTAACTAGGTATAATAATCTAATCTCATCTTTCCAGCTGGTCGCCAGACACAACCCCGCATCTCGTGCCTCGTTAGCCCAACCGAGGGTTCGAGACCCCCCCGCTAATCCGTATGTCCCTACATGACCCCCCCCAGAACCCTCAAAACCGTACCTCACGGGTGCCCGGACCTCCCTCCCGGAACGCGTACGGAGGGGGGAACCCGATACCGCCAATGTGACGGGAGGCGGGAAGGCCCAGGCATTTCCCGGAAACGTACACGGGGCTCTGCAACTTCGGGCATCACTGCCCCACCGCCGATGGAAGAAACACCAGCCGCTTTTATTCTGCCGTGCTGGTTGTGCCCGCAACCAATAAACATGTTCTGCAGCCCCCTCTTGCCTGGCAGACGCGCTCGCTCCCACCTGCGACATGCTGCGTGTTTTCTTCGCGATCGGGTCACCAATGTAGTGAGTCCACAACGAGCATCTTTGTTCAAAGTCTTTATTCAAAGGTATTTGCAAACAGAGCCGTCGCTCTCCCGGCCGCTCCCCCGACTGCCGCTGGGCCTCGAGACACGATTGACCGAGTCGTCCCGGTTGTGCCGCTCCCTGACGAGCACGTCGGCTTTCTCGGCGAACGTCTCCGGGTCGTCGAACGAGACGTCGGCCAACACCAGCCTGACGTCCTGGGGTAGCTTCTCTCGAAATGCCGCCTCGAACATCATGCACGGCTGATGGTCGCCCACCAAGGTCAGCATTTCCGTCATCAACTCGGACGGCAGCCGCTGCCCCAGCGCTGGTAGATGGAGCAGCCTCAGAGCCCGCTGGTTCTGGCTCCAGCCGAATTTCTTCAGTAGGAGCCTCTTGAGCCCCACGTACTGCTCCGTTTGGGGTGGACTGGTCAGGTATTGACTGACCCTCGCCGCCACCTCCGCCTGCAGACAGCTCACGAGGTGGTGGAACTTCTCCAGTTCGCTATCCACCTTTTTAATGTGGAACTGTGATTCCGCCTGTATGAACCACAGGTGCGGCTGATGGGCCCAGAACGGCGGTAGGTGCACCTCGCCCGCGCTCGCTCCCACCTGCGACATGCTGCGTGTTTTCTTCGCGTTCGGGTCACCAATGTAGTGAGTCCACAACGAGCGTCTTTGTTCAAAGTCTTTATTCAAAGGTATTTGCAAACAGACTGCAGCTTTTGGACACACACTACTTAACTAGGTATAATAATCTAATCTCATCTTTCCAGCTGGTCGCCAGACACAACTATATCCCGTGCTCCCGCATCTCGTGCCTCGTTAGCCCAACCGAGGGTTCGAGACCCCCCCGCTAATCCGTATGTCCCTACACCCTGCCACATGCTTCTGGTGTCCGTGGTATTGAAGTGGTCTTCCACCTATTGCCTGTGGGTGTCTTTGGCCCTTTTTATACCTTTGTTCAGGTTTGACCTGGCAACACTGTATGCTGAAGTGCATTCAACATTAGCCATTCAACATGATCATGGTTAATCATCCAAAATCAGTACCCCGTTCCTGCTTTTTCCCCATATCCCTTGATTCCGTTAGCCCTAAGAGCTAAATCTAACCCTCTCTTGAAAATATCCAGTGAATTGGCCTCCACTGCCTTCAGGGAGAAAATGAAGGCTTTGGAGAGGGTGCAGAAGAGGTTTACCACTATGCTGCCTGGATTAGTGGGTTTTAGCTTTTGGGGAGAGGTTGGACAGACTTGGATAGTTTCCTCTAGAAGGGCAGAGGTTGCAAGGAGACCTCAAAAAAAGGGAGACAGTCAGAACCATTTTCTGCAGGTGAAAATTTCAAAGAGTAGAAGGGAAAGGGGAAAGATGAGAGGGGCAAAACTTGAAGGAGATGAGTGGTGCAAGGTTTTTGGAGGATGGTGGGTACCAAGATCACGCTGCCAGGGGTAGTGGTGGAGGCAGATACAGCAGTGATGTTTAAGAGGCTCTTAGATAGGAACATCGATATGCAGTGAATGAAGGGATATGGATCATGCGTAGGTAGATGACATTTGTTTATCTTGGCATCATGTTCAGCATTGTGGGCTGAAGGGCCTGTCCTGTGCTGAACTATTCTATGTTCTATATTTTGTTAGTCAGAAAGAGAATATTGGGATGGTGGCAGTGGTGGTGAGGGGAGTGTGGTGAGATGTTAAATTAAAGATATTAAAAAATCAAGCATTATCACAGTGTTTCCACAGCTTTTTGTACGAGGAATATTCACCCAACCAATAAATAAAATGTTATCTTTAGTTCCATAACCATGAAATTCTTCATCTATCTAGTAAACTTTCAGCATTTATTGAGGAAAACCCTTGTCATCTATGAAGAAAATAAATAAAATGTTGATTATCTGTAAGTATCTATTATAATTGTCACACAGAATCAATAAAAGCAAATTGCTGTTCACCGGTGAGAATCTTAAATCAAATTGGAACCCCATTAGATCCTGTTATATTGATGTAGGTATTATATAGTCATCTACTTAGTATATATTGAATTCACAATGTGCCATAAATATCATGTTCATTCATCTTCTACAGATGCGCCGTAGCAAGCATTTTATCAGCATGGTTTGGGAACAACTCCATTCAAGACCGCAAGAAAGTGCAGAGAATTATGGACGCAGCTCAGACCATCACACAATCCAACCTCCTTTCCATTGACTCCATTTACACTTCACGCTGGCTCGGCAAGGCCACCAGCACAATCAAGGACGAGTCTCACCCCGGTCACTCCCTCTTCCTCCCTCTTTTACCAGGCAAGAGGTACAAAAATGTGAAAACGCACACCTCCAGATTCAGAAAGAGTTTCTTCCCAGCTGTTATCAGGCAACTGAATCATCCTATCAACAACTACAGAGCAGTCCTGAACTACTATCTACGTCGTTGGAGACACTCGGACTATCTTTCATTGGAGTTCACTGGACTTTATCTTGCACTAAACTCTATTCCCTTTATCATATATTTGTACACCATGGATGGTTAGATTGTAATCATGTATTGACTTTCCACTAACTGGTTAGCATGCATTAAAGGCTTTTCACTGTACACGTAACAATAAACTAAACTAGACCTACAAATCACATATAAAAACAGCATAAGATGCCAATGATCTGAACAAATGTTTAAATCTTTCAAAAATAGTATAATCCAGCACACAAATTAGGAATAGGAGTAAACAAGTCAGCCCTTCAAACCTGCTCCACTATTTTATAAAAGCAGGGCAGATCTAAGGGCAACCTCAGCTCCACAATCTCATGGTATCCTTTCATCCTCTTGTTAATCAAATTTACCTCTCTGTGAAAATTATTCAAAGACTGCTTTCATCCCTCTTTTAAAAAAAAATTGAGATATATTAAATGTATAAGGCAATTAAGTATTACTTCATCCTAGATCCCTTGTTTTTGTTTTTAAATACAGTCATTGCGTTGAAGCTTCCATTAGATCTCATGACTGAATCCATCCTGATTATCTGTTCGAAATGTTTCATCTCCATGGTGCTGCACTTGCTCAGATCAGTATCCGACATCCTGTGCATCCAATTGTTGTGCCACAGTGGGGCACCAATGAGACACATGACAGTCTCAGAATTGTGTTCATTTGTTATCGGTGAGTTTACATTACTGCTGTTCTTTAATACAGTCATCCATCATTACTGTTGTGCTAACCAGCTCCTTAAAGTAAGTGTCAGAAGTGTCAGGTCAAATAAGGTTGTTGTAGTAGGGGATTTTAACTTTCCGAATATAGACTGGGAAAATCATAGTGTGAAGGGTTTAAATGGGGTGCAGTTCAGGAGAGTTTTCTTAAGCAGTATGTAGAGGCCCCCACACATGAGAGTGCAATTCTGGATCGAATATTGGGAAATCGGGAAGGGCAAGTTAATGAAGTGTTTGTGGAGGAGCCTTTTGGGACCAGTGACCACAGTTCGATTAGGTTTAAGATAGTTATGGATAGGGATGGAGATGGATATGGGGAGAAGGCAGGCACAGGTTACTGATTGTAGATGATCAGCCATGAACACAATGAATGGCGGTGCTGGCTCGAAGGGCCAAATGGCCTCCTCCTGCACCTATTTTCTATGTTTCTATGTTTCTATGGTCCACGTGTTAAAATGCTCTACTTGGGGTAAGGCTAACTTTCAGGGTATGAGAGAAGGTCTCGCTCAAGTTGACTGGAGCAGGCTATTTGAAGGGAAAGGAACATCGGACAAGTGGGATGTTTTTAAAAGTGTGCTCAGGATATGTTCATCCCCGTTAGAGTGAAGGGCAAAGCAGGCAAATGTAAGGAAGCTTGGCTGACAAAGGAAATTGAGGCGTTGGTCAAAAACAAGAAGGATGCATGGGACAGGTATAGGTAGCTGGGATCGTGCATCCCTGGAGGAGTTTCGGGAACTAAGGAGTAAACTAAAAAAGGAGATTAGAAGGGCAAAAAGGGGCCAGGAGATAGCTTTGGTGGGTAGCATTAAGAACAATCCCAAAAGATTTTATATATACATAAGGGGGAAAAGGGCAACTAGAGAGAGAGCAGGACCTCTCAGGAATCAAAGCGGTCACCTCTTTGTGGAACCACAGGAGATGGGCAAGGTCCTCAATGAGTATTTCTCTTCTGTATTTACTGGGAAGAAAGATAGTAGGATGGAGGAACTTGGGGCAGTCAATGAAGTGTCTTGGAAGCAGTCAGAGTTACCGTCCAAGAGTACTGAACGTACTATCATGAAGGCAGACAAATCTCCAGGGCCAGATCAGATATACCCAGGGACATTGTTGGAAACTGGAGAGGAAATTGTGGGAGCCCTGGCTGAAATTTACGAGTCATCTTTAAATACAGGAGAGGCGCCGGAAAACTGGAGGGTGGCAAATGTTGTGCCTCTTTTCAAGAAGGGCTGCAGGGAAAATGCTGGGAACGATAGAGTCGGTGAGCTTAACATCTGTAGCTGGAAAGTTACTAGAGAGTATTCTGAGGGATAGGTTATATAGGCATTTGGATGGGCAAGGGCTGATTAGGGATAGTCAGCATGGTTTTGTACGTGGGAGGTCGTGTCTCACAAATCTGATTGATTTTTTTGAAGACGTGACCAAAAAGGTCGATGTACATGGACTTCTGTAAGGCATTCGACACGGTTCGGCATGGTAGGTTGCTCTGGAAGGTTAGATTGCATGGGATCCAAGGAGAGATAGCTGAATGAATAGCAAATTGGCTCCATGGAAGGAAGCAGAGGGTGATGGTGGAAGGTTGCTTCTCAGGCTGGAGGCCTGTGACTAGTGTTGTGCCTCAGGATTCGGTGCTGGGGCCCGTTACTATTTGTCATCTACATCAATGATTTGGATAAGAACTTACAGGGCAAGATTAGCAAATTTGCTAATGATACAAAAGTGAGTGGTTTTGCAGACAGTGAAGATGTTTGTGAAAGATTGCAGCATGATCTGGATCGATTGGCCAGGTGGGCAGAGGAATGGTTGATGGAATTTAAATACAGAGAAGTGTGAGGTGTTGCATTTTGGGATGTCGAACAAGGGCAGGACCTACAACAGTAAATGGTAGGCCTCTGGGTAGTGTTGTAGAGCAAAGGGATCTAGGAATATAGGTGTATGGTTCTTGAAAGTCGAGTAGCAGGTGGATAAGGTGGTCAAAAAGGCTTTTGGCACTTTGGCCTTCATCAGTCAGAGTATTGTATAGAAGTTGGAAGGTCATGTTGCAGTCGTATAAGATGTTGGTGAGAATGCATTTCGAATATTGTGTTCAGTTCTGGGCACCATGTTATAGGAAAGATATTGTCAAGCTTGAAAGGGTTCAGAAAAGATTGATGAGGATGTTGCCAGGACTAGAGGGTGAGAGCTATAGGGAGAGATTGAGTAGGCTGTGTCTCTATTCCATGGAGCGCAGGAGGATGAGGGGTTATCTTATAGAGGTGTATAAAATCATGGGAGGAATAGATCGGGTAGATGCACAGAGTCTCTTGCCCAGAGTAGGGGAATTGAGAACCGAGGAGATGAAGGTGAAGGGGAAAAGATTTAATAGGAATCCGAGGAGTACCTTTTTCACACAAAGGGTGGTGGGTGTATGGAACAAGCTGCCAGAGGAGGTAGTTGCAGCCAGGGCCGTCTTAACGCATGGGCCTGATGGGCACTTGCCCGGGGCCCCACGAGCATAGGGGCCCCATGCTGATCTGTGTATGTTAAGTGACTTGCAATAAATAAATACTACTTTAAAAATGTAAGTTCAATAAGTGCTTTTTTCGCAACACTTTCGGTCCCTAAGTGTTTTTTTCGCAACATTTTCCATCCCTAAGTGCTTCTCACAGCGATCTGTTTCGCAACAATTAGCTCCCTAAGTGCTTTGCTTTTCCATCCCTAAGTGCTTCTCACAGCGATCTGTAAGTGCTTTTCGCAACAATGTAGCACCCCAAGTCCATCGCTAACTGCTTTTCGGTAAGTGCTTTTCGCCGGCACGACGGGGGGGGGGGGGCTGGTAGGGAAAGGGGGGTGGGGGAGAGTAACGGTGGGGGCGACGGGGAGGGTGGGAGGAAGAGAGTTGTCGTAGGGGCCCCAGTACACTGCTTTGCCCGGGGCCCATAATGCTGTAAAGACCTGGTTGCAGCTGGGACTATCCCTTCGTTTAAGAAACAGTTAGACAGACAGGTACAGGGATAGGACAGGTTTGGAGGGATATGGACTAAGCACAGGCAAGTGGGACTAGTGTAGCTGGGACATTGTTGGCCAGTATGGGCAAGTTGGGCCGAAGTGCCTGTTTCCACACTGTATCACTCTATGACTCTAACCCATAAAATACCTAGTTAGGAGGTGATCGTCTAAAAGGGAGAGATTAGGATTTAGCAATTCCACTCTGAGAATTTGTGAGATGGAGTAGATGAAAGTGTAGTAATGGAGAAAAGGCTAAAATGATACCCTGTGATGCATGTTGCAAATAAATCTTAATGAGATCTTGGGTGTTACCTGTTTAGTGGTACATTCAATCTCGGTGTCAATGAAAGAGTTATTTCACCCAATTGCAATACATGATCCCTATCAGAAATCATGGCATTGTATTAATATAAGCCATAAGCCATTTGTTTCTTTGCTGTGAGTATGGAAAGAAAATTAGTACCACTTTTGGGAGAAAATATAACATTTGGGAGACATCAACTGCAAAATTATTAGACATAAAAGGTGATTTTAAAAAAAATGGTAGACAGAGAGCAGACAGTGTGGTACAGCTGTAGAGTTGCTGACTACGATGCCAGAGACCAGCGTGACAATGGTGCTGTCCGTACGGAGTTTGTACTTTCTCCCTGTGAGCACATGGGTTTTCCCTGGGTGCTCTGGTTTCCTCCCACATACCAAAGATGTACAAGTTTGTAGGTTAATTGGGTTTGGTAACATTGTAAAATTGTCCCTAGTCTGTAGGATAGTGGTGTGCACGGGGATCACTGGTCAGTATGCCTCGGTTGGCCGAAGGGCCTGTTTCCCCACGGTATCTCTAGACTAAATTAAACTAAACTAAACTAAACTAAACTGAAAGAGTATTTTGATATGGAACCTATCAAAGAAAAGATACTGTCTGGGCTGCCACGTGACCACCTAGAGGCTAACCATCAGACACACACCCGGGTCTGATCACCCTGTGGTGGGCCTGCCTCGACTGAGGGTGTCTTGTGATAAAAGGCCGAAACACCCAGTGACGTTGAGGTACACAACTGAAGATGTGTCTGAATGGTAGCACCTAGTGGTCACCCCCAAGAACAACACCAGTCAATTGTAGTGCAAACCTTAGGGATTGTAACATCCAGTCCTACTAATCAATCTGCCAATGAATAGAGAGCAGTTGAGGCAATGACATCAATGCCTCAATGCATCGAAACCAAATGAAAGAGACTGCAGATGCTTGAATCAGGAGCAAAAAATAAACTACAAGGAACTCAGCGGGTCAGGCAGCTTCTGTGGAGGCAAGGGGTCAAGAATGTGTATCAGGACTATCCCTTTGTCTCCACATATTCTGCCTGACCTGTTGAGCTCTTCCAGCATTTAATTTTTTTTTTAAATTTTCCGATATTGTGTGTTTGTGGGTAACTCCACCTGTGGAAGTGTGTTTCAGAAATATTAATGGGAATGGTGCACTACTTTCGATCCAAAAATTACCGAACAGGTCATGATTGAATTTCCAGTGCGTACTTCTCATGGGAATGGCGGCTGCTTTTAGTACGGAGATGAGGAAAAACATTTTCAGTCAGAGAGTTGTGAATCTATGGCATTCTCTGCCTCAGAAGGCAGTGGAGGCCAATTCTCTGAATGCATTCAAGAGAGAGCTAGATAGAGCTCTTAAGGATAGCGGAGTCAGGGGGTATGGGGAGAAGGCAGGAACGGGGTACTGATTGAGAATGATCAGCCATGATCACATTGAATGGCGGTGCTGGCTCAAAGGGCCGAATGGCCTACTCCTGCACCTATTGTCTATTGTCTATTGTCTATTGCTGGATGTGTGCGGGAGAACCATGCATGTGAAGCAGTTCTTATTTTAATTCTTGCCAAAGGAAAGAGGACCACTGTAATCACAAATTCCAATCAAATTCATTCACATTTTATTTTGCTTTCAATGAGTGTGTTTCTGCATTATACAATTAAATGTAAGCAGTGATATACTTTTTGAAAATGCTCACAATTTAATGAAATCTAGAGGAAACTGAAATGTTCTCTGGTGATGTTTCAGGTCGAGACCCTTCTTCAGACTGAGATTCAGGGGAAATGGAAACACCATGACCTACTCCTGCACCTATTGTCTATTGTCTATTGTCAATAACCTAATCTAACGTAACCTAGTTTAACCTTTCCTAATCTAATCTAACGTAACCTAGTCTAAACTGTTTTGAGTTCATAAAATTTATAAAACTCACACTTTATTTTTCCCTATGGGCCTCAAAAATGTGCCAAATATATAATCTGGCTCTCATGTCGAAAAGCTTGGAGGCCCCTGCATTAGATCAATGTATTACCATTTCTCTGTGGGATTATGATGTTAATAAATAGAATGAAATAATAGCAAAAGGATTTCCTAGTATGGTGTGTTTACAATCTGTCAGTTTTCCACAACAATGTATTCATATTATAGATGAGGTTATGTTTTAATCTATGGAAACATTTTAATAAAAGAGATGGCACAAAGCTTTCAGGGATCAATCCTATTTCAATGTGCTTTGCAGAATGGTATGGAGCAGCATTAAACCCCTGTCCCAGTTAGGCGATGTTTTAGGTGACTACAGGAGACTAGGCTGTTGCCACACGGTCGCCGGGGTGTCGCCTGTATGGTCGTGAGTAGTCTCCAAAGAGTCATAGTGTTTTTCTGGTTGCCGCTGGATTTTGAAATGTTTAAATAATTTTGGCGACTGTTGGTTTGACGCCAATGATAGTACCTTAACGTCTCCTGACATAGATGCTGTCGTAGGTTGTCGCCAGATTGTCGCCAGGTGACGTAGGTTGTCGCCGGTGCTGACTTCGTTGAATTCCATTGGCGACTACCCACATCAACCGGCAACAGGTACCGGCAACAGGTACCGGCAACAGGTACCGGCAACAGGTACCGGCAACAGGTACCGGCAACAGGTACCGGCGTCAACACCTGTGGCCAAAATAATGTGAATTGTCCTCAGTTGTCGTAGCTTGTCGTAGCGTCGTGGGTAGACGTAGGTTGACTTCGGTTTTCATAGGTTGCTGCCTGTGTGGTCGTAGGTTGTCGTAGGTGTGGTCGTAGGTGGACGTCCTAAATCGCGACGATTGGGTTGCCGGTTGTCGGTAGCTTGCCGTAGCTTGACGTCGACTAGGTTGTAGGTTGTTGTAGCTTGTTGTAGACATTGTTATAGGGGGGGTCCAGTTGCCGTTTTATCCGTGAACTGCTATGACTTTTGAAGTCGCCGACAGTCGCCTAAAATAACACCTAAGTGGGACAGGCCCCTTATAGGCTTACTTAAAAATGAGATGTCAAACTGTTGAGGCAGCAACACTGGTCCATATGTATGCTAAACAGCAAAGGTACTGTGCAGTATACTGGGCTAAACTATCCTATGATCATTGGATCAGATTAAAGCATTAGAGTTTTGTCACATCTATTTGTGAATGGTGTTGGCTAATTAAACTGGCTCCAAAAACGTTTCTTCCATTGTAACAATGGCATGGCCTGTTGTGTGAGTACTAAAGTCAGGAGTGGTATTTAGCCATAAATGCCATGTGAATGAGTGAAGTGCCGAACACCATGGTAGTCAAACTGCATGGTCAGTTTAATATATTTAAGGTGAGAGGGGCAAAATTGAATGGGAATCTGAGAGGCAACCTTTTCACTCAATGGTAGGTGTATGGAACGAGCTGCCAGAGGAGGTATTTGAGACAATTATTGTAACAGGTTTTAAAAGACACTTGCTTAGGTACATGGGTATGGAAGGTTTAAAGGCATATGGGCCACATGGGACCAACTTAGATGGGGCATCTTCGGCGGCAGGGACGAATTGGGCCGAAGGGCCTGTTTCTGTACTGTATCACTCTATGACTTCTATGACTCTCTTAATAATGAGACAATTAAGCCAGTTGAATAAATTACACCATATCTTCATTTGCGAGGCAAATATCTCCCTGAGCCCTGAAATTACTCAGTGGCACTTAACTATTTCCGTTAAAGATCTCTCTGAGTTCTTCTTAGCCATGAAATTATATCATGCTCTGCTGAGTCCATTCCTGAACTTCTCTTAAGCTACCTTACACTCACATTACAAATGGTCTTCTCTTCAGAGGTGGCTTTCCGCCCCCTTTCAAATTGGCCACATTGTCCCAGCTTCCAAAAACCCTTCCATCCCTAATTCCTTGCAAACTACAGTGCCATTTCCAACCTTGTTTTTCTCTCTTCAACAGCAGAATTTAAAAAAACTTCTCAAACATGCACTCACAATTGTCCATACTTAAATCTATCAACTCAATCTTCATCTCCCTCAACAGTCTTATTCAAAGTTATACACATTGACCCCCATGATCCTGAACATTGTATTTTTTCATGGGAAACCTTTATTTGGAATTGTTGTGAGTTCTCCAATTTTTAGCTTCTTCAAATCTGGTCTCTTTTGAATACGTCACCCTTCTTTCACATTTACTCAATACCTGTAAAATACCCTTCTTAAAGCCCTTTGTCTTTTTAACTCCATCTCCTCCTTGGAGGCTCCTGCTACATTGCTATCCTAAACTTGATTCAATCCTATTAAAACAATATGAACTATTCTGAGCTCAATCAGGAGATATTAAACTTAATTCAAAAGGAAATGTGTCCCCAACTTAAGAAGGCTCAAGCACCAACAGCAATTAATCCTTAAACTTCAGGTCTCAGTATGTGCCATGGACAAAATGGATAAGGCTGTACGAGGAATTAATTGCAGTGGCAGAGGATTCTGACGAGCATCTCGGTTGCAAATAAAGTTCTTCAAAACAATACTTTTAACATTCCTGACTTAGGAGAAGGATTAACCAAATAGTGAAAGGCTTGGATAGAGTGGATGTGGAGAGGACATTTCCACTAGCGGGAGAATCTACGATAAGAGCCAATAACCTCAGAATAAAAGAATAGACCTTCAGAAAGGAGATGAGGAGGAATTTCTTTAGGCAGAGGGTGGTGAATCTATGGAATTCATTGCCACAGAAGGCTGTGGAGTCCAAGTCAATGGATATTTTTAAGGCAGAGATTGATTGACTGTTGATTATTATTGTTGTCAGAGGTTATGGGGAGAAGGCAGGGGGATGGGGTTGAGAGGGAAAGATAGATCAGCCACGATTCAATGGAGGAGTAGACTTGGTGGGCCGAATGGCCTAATTCTATTCCTATAACTTATGAACTTATGAACTTTAGGGGTTTTGTTGCTCAACATTTCAGGCTGAACACCTGCCCTGCTCCTCGAGGACACATTTAGAAAAGAAGCACTTCAAGCTGCATTAGATATATATTCAAGAATCTTAATTCCTGTTCAGAGCATCCACTCAAGAGACACAAAATACAAACCTGAGGAATCTAACACTGAGACTAAAAAGATAACTAAAAAGGCAATATGGGGAGAAAAGATGAGGTACGAGGGTAAGCCAGCCAATAATATAAAGGAGGATAGTAAAAGCTTTTTTAGGTATGTGAAGAGAACAAAAATAGTCAAGGCAAATGTGGATCCCTTGAAGACAGAAGCAGGGGAATTTATTATGGGGAACAAGGAAATGGCAGACGAGTTGAACCGGTACTTTGGATCTGTCTTCACTAAGGAAGATACAAACAATCTCCCAGACGTTCTAGTGACCAGAGATCCTAGGGTGATTGAGGAACTGAAGGAAATTCACATTAGGCAGGAAACGGTGTTGGGTAGACTTGTGGGACTGAAGACCGATAAATCCCCAGGGCCTGATGGTCGGCATCCCAAGGTACTTAAGGAGGTGGCTCTAGAAATTGTGGACGCATTGGTGATCATTTTCCAATGTTCTATAGATTTAGGATCAGTTCCTGTGGATTGGAGGGTAGTTAATGTTATCCCACTTTTTAAGAAAGGAGGGAGAGAGAAAACGGGAAATTATAGACCAGTTAGTCTGACATCAGTGATGAGGAAGATGCTGGAGTCAATTATAAAAGACAAAATTGCGGAGCATTTGGATAGCAGTAACAGGATCGTTCCGAGTCAGCAGGGGAAATCATGCTTGACTAATCTTCTGGAATTTTTTGAGGATGTAACTAGGAAAATTGACAGGGGAGAGCCAGTCGATGTGGTGTACCTTGACTTTCAGAAAGCCTTCGACAAGGTCCCACGTAGGAAATTAATGGGCAAAATTAGAGCACACGGTATTGGGGGTAGGGTACTGACATGGATAGAAAATTGGTTGGCAGACAGAAAGCAAAGAGTGGGGATAAATGGGTCCCTTTCAGAATGGCAGGCAATGACTAGTGGGGTACCGCAAGGCTCGGTGCTGGGACCGCAGCTATTTACGATATACATTAATGACTTGGATGAAGGGATTAAAAGTACCATTAGCAAATTTGAAGATGACACAAAGCTGGGTGGCAGTGTGAACTGTGAGGAAGATGCTTTGGGGTTGCAGGGTGACTTGGACAGGTTGTGTGAGTGGGCGGATGCATGGCAGATGCAGTTTAATGTGGATAAGTGTGAGGTTATCCACTTTGGTGGTAAGAATAGGAAGGCAGATTATTATCTGAATGGTGTCAAATAAGGAAAAGGGGACGTACAACGAGATCTGGGTGTCCTAGTACATCAGTCACTGAAAGGAAGCATGCAGGTAAGGCAGTCAGTGTAGAAAGCCGATGGAATGTTGGCCTTCATAACGAGGAGTTAATTATAGGAGCAAAGAGGTCCTTCTGCAGTTGTACAGGGCCCTAGTGAGACCGCACCTGGAGTACTGTGTGCAGTTTTGATCTCCAAATTTGAGGAAGGATATGCTTGCTATTGAGGGCGTGCAGCGTAGGTTTACTAGGTTAATTCCCGGAATGGCGGGACTGTCATATGTTGAAAGACTGGAGTGACTAGGCTTGTATACACTGGAATTTAGAAGGATGAGATGGGATCTTATCGAAACATATAAGATTATTAAGGGGTTGGACATGTTAGAGGCAGGAAACATGTTCCCAATGTTGGGGGAGTCCAGAACCAGGGGCCACAGTTTAAGAATAAGGGGTAGGCCATTTAGAACGGAGATGAGGAAAAACCTTTTCAGTCAGAGTTATAAATCTGTGGAATTCTCTGCCTCAGAAGGCAGTGGAGGCCAATTCTCCGGATGCATTCAAGAGAGAGCTAGATAGAGCTCTTAAGGATAGCAGAGCCAGGGTGTATGGGGAGAATGCAGGAACGGGGTACTGATTGAGAATGATCAGCCATAATCACATTGAATGGTGGTGCTTGCTCGAAGGGCCGAATGGCCTACACCTGCACCTATTGTCTATTGAGACTATAGCACAGGCAAATACATTTTTTTGGTGAAACAAACAATCATTTTCATCCCAATATTTCTTTCATTTGCTTATGTTGATTTGCCTGGAACATTTCAATGATTGATGCTCTTGCAAAAATCTCAGTGTAGGCTAGTATTGTTGCAAAAGTATAAGATTGAAATCTTGGTCTGAATAGAAAGATAGAATGAAATGACTTTTTACCTTCATGTTGGACAACATTTAGAACTTTTGTTGTTTATTTGTGAACAAGTGCACACATATATTAGATTACAAATACAACAGTTCATGTACAATACATATTATAGAATGCAACAGTAGAAAAAAAAACAGCCAGCACTGTGCAAGCTGCTACATTTCTTTAATTTACATTAAGAAAACCAAGCTTTCAGTCTGCCAAAAACCCTGATTACCACTGTGCATTAACCAAATCTCATAGGCAACTCATCAGACCACAAGCTATTTTATCCCTCCATGTTCTGGATGTTTAGCAATTCATTAAGAATGGCATTGCCATTTTGAAACCACTTAAAATATTATTTTTTTATTCTAATTTTCTTACATCAGGTATGGGGATACGTTCTTTGTGCTATTGGAATCTTTTATTTACAATTTTCCTTAAATCGTCTCTACTCTTCGTTGGTTCCATTTGTCAATGCCTTTGTAAGGGACGGGCATGCAGACTAGGCTGTGGCTTTGTGAACATTACTAACTGAATTGCATGGTTGGGTCAATGAAGGTCAACGTGGTGCCAGGGTTGAAAGAGGGGGCATTCCTTCTCTGTTCTCAGAGCTGGCTGAGTGAGTCAAAGGCCTTTCATATCGTGGGTGGAGCATCAAAGTGGCAGATTATTCTCACATGTAAATCTATGGTCTTTAGATTCCCTCGCTGTCCTACCTGGACTAGTGCTTAATGTCGTTTGCCTGTGAAACCTTCATGTTTTAATAATATAGCAAACACAAAAGTGAAAAAAGTGCAAGAATGAATGGTGGTTAGGAGGGAGGATATAAAATTTGACATGAAGTAGACACAAAATGCTGGAGTATCTCAGAGGGTCAGGCAGCGTCTCCTGGAGAAAAGGAATAGGCGACGTTTCTGGTCAGTCCCTTCTTCAGATTCATATAAATATGACACAGTGGGCTGTGCTGGGCATTATAAAGCTGTGATACTTGGCTGATGAGAAGGATAACCATTCCAAGTTAATGAGGCTAACCACTTTTAATTTCAGTTTTAAACAGTTTTTTTGTTTTGTTGGGATATACAAGTAACTAAATGGTATAGGACACTGGTGATATTCAGAACTCATTTCCAGGAAGCAAAATCTTCCAAGGAAAACATTTCTTTAGGTAGTAGTCATAAATTCTGGTGGAAGTATTTATTTCTCAGAGTTGTACCCTATAAGGTCTTTCAGTCTGCTATTGTAATTGATAATACTTATTGTTCAAGGCCTAAATCAGATTCGGCCATCCAGAGTCCCAAGCCTTTGAAATAAATCAAAATTAAATCAAATTAATTAAAACAAACTTTGCTGAGTAGCCTAAATGGATTTAAAAATAGCAATATATTTTCTCCATTAAAGCTTACTCCTGACACAGCATGCAACAAAATGGCTTTTCAGCTAAGCACAAATAACATGGTTCATTATTATGGGAATTATAATGCGGCAGGATCCTTTTTATTGTATTTCTATATGCAGTTGTAGATCAATAAAGAGTGTGCTTATTGATAAGAAGTATGATAAAATATGAGTGTTCTGACACCTGTTGTAATCTTCTTCCTATGAACAAGGGTAGGAACCAAAGGCTACATTCTTTACGAAGATAGACACAAAAAGCTGGAGTAACTCAACGGGTCAGGCAGCATCTCTGGAGAAAAGGGACATTCTTTACTCTGTCCCTTCTACTCTGTCTCAACTTTGGTGTTCACCTTCACTAAAAATAAGTGAATAAGTCAACAGGAAAATTCAGATTCCATTGAGGAAGCCTTGCCACCTACAGTGCATTTATGACACTGAATGTTTTCACTTTACTTTTCTTGACTTTCTTTCCTCCATCTCCCAAGGTCATTCTGTCTCAATCTGCTGCAATGCCACCTAGCTCTAATAACCTCGAGGATGAACAACATATTAAAAAATATGAAGCTTACTTGGCTTTCAGCTGTATTCACAAAGAGAAAAAGTCCATGGCCAGATGGCTATGCATTAAATTTCAACAGATTAGCTTTGGATAATTATCTATTTTCACTTGACAAATCATTGTTTGGAAAATAGCCCATAACTAATAATAAAGCTCACAGTTTACTTAAAAGATACTTAATTCAAGTGTTTGTTGTACAAGTAATACATTTTGAGTTTGATTTAGTAAACCAATATCATTCATTTATATTGCCTGTCTAAGGCAGATAAATTAACAAAACCTTTGATAGAGAGGTGAAACAGGAGTGATGATGAGATGGGATGGGCTAAAAGGGAAAAATTGAAAAAAGAGTAATTCAAGGATGTTTTGCCTCGAATCAACGATTTAGAACTGCAGATTAATGCACAGAATAATGATAATCATTTATCGTTCAATCTCTTGTTTGATGATATCCATTGGCATAATTTTAGTTTAGTTTAGAGATACAACGTGAAAACAAGCCCTTCGGCCCACCAGCGACTAGGATAGTGCTAGTACACTAGCACTATCCTACACACCAGGGACAATTTACAATTTACAGAAGCCAATTAACCTACAAACCTGTACGTCTTTGGATTGTGGGAGGAAACTGGAGCTTTCGGAGAAAACGTACACAGTCACAGGGAGAATGTACAAACTCTGTGCAGACTACACCCACAGTCATGATTGAACCTGGGTCTCAGGCATCGTGAGGCAGCAACTCTATCACAGCCCCATTATGCTGCCTATAATGGGTGAGTAACATTTAGTGCAAAACATATTTGAATTTTAGAGATGAAACCAGGGACAAAATGGGAAAAAAGTTGATTGACTTGAAAAAAAATGGGCAAACACCCTACTAGTAGAAAGGTTGAAATACAGACAGAGGCAGGAAATGCTATAGTGGGAGAAGATTTGGAGTGAAATAGGAAACAAAATATTTGTATGATTTCCTTCAACCTCAACAGATTGTCATGGAGGAAGATAAGACATTGTACAAAGGAACAAACTTTATACCATGGCATGAAAATGGCAGAATTAACTTCCAACTCATCACACAATCTTTTCCCTAGCCATCACTAACTCCAATCATTCACCGATTGTTTCATCATGCCCCATGGATATCATCACAGAGACAAGGGAAGTGATGGGGTGAAGTTTGCTTATTCTCAATATCCAAATTGAAGTCTATACTTGTTAATATGGACATAGCAACCTGTAATGATATGTTGTTACAGGGGACGACATGCTGGCGCAGTGGTAGACTTGCTGCCTTACAGCACCAGAGACACGAGCTCGATCCTGACTAAGGGTGCTGTCTGTACAGAGTTTGCATGTTCTCCCCATGACCGCGTGGGTTTTCCCAAGGTGCTCCGGTTTCAAAGTCGTACAAGCTTGTAAGTCAATTGACATTGGTAGAAAAAAACTGTAAATTGCCACTAGTATATAGGATAGTGCTAGCATACAGGGATTGCTGGTCAGCGCAGACCCGGTGGGCCTAAAGGCCTGTTTCCATGCTGTATCTCTAAACTAAACTAAACTAAACTAAACTAAACTAAACTAAACTAAACTAAACTAAACTAAACTAAACTAAACTAAACTAAACTAAACTAAATTACATCATTAGGCCCAAGATATAAATTAGAGTGATCAGGCTTTTAAGGAAAGATGAAGACCAGAGAGGTATTATGGGACCACAAAGAAAAAATGCTTCTGCAGATGTGCCTACTATATTTGAAAAGGGAGGAGTGAAACCATACAAAGTAAATACTGTTGAGGAAAGATGGTGCAGGATAATAGTCAGTGGCACAGTGGCACAGTTGTTACTGCTGCTGCCTGATAGCTCCAGAGCACAAGGTTCAATCTTGACTTTGTGTGGTGTTTGTTAGTTCTCCCCGTGACTGCATGGGCTTCCCCTAGGTTTCTTCCTACATGCCAGAAATGTGCTGCTTTGAAGGTTATTTATCTATTGCAATTTGTCCCTAGGGCAGATGAGTGGTTGGAAAATTGTGGGCGTTTGAGAAGGGAAAATGGGATAATTATAGATTTTGATTATTAGTGTAGGATGAACGTTGCTGTTTATTCCATGATGTATAACTCTAACAGTGCAGCAATGTCATGGAGAACAGCAAATGGAAAAATATTTTCACTGAATGGGTCTAATAGATATGTGCCAAAAGTAACCTGGAACAGGAAAACAGAATTATTTAAAGTTTGCTTGGAATTTGACACTAAATCTTTGCGGAAAAGTCCTTTTTTTTTTAATACAGACCAACTCTGGATTACAAAACACCCAACTTATAGCTGCCGCTACATATGAATGAGCCTTCATTATTAAAAAAATATCAAGTTCAAAAGTCTGACGTACATCTATTCATTCCTTTGAGCAGCAAAACTAGTTTCTCTCTCTCTCCGTTTACATAACTATTCATTCTTAACACTCTTGTGCGCTTCTGGTGACATTCATTGCAATGGAGGTAAGGTATCACATAGAGTTATTCTTATGAATCTTCTGACTTATCGACAAAATCAACTCATGGATATCTGTAAAAACGGAACCCGGTCATTATTGGGGACAACCTGGATTTATTTATTCACAGGATGATAGCAAGGTAAGAATCTATTCCCTTTCCTTAAATACTACTGAGCTTAATGGTAAACAAGGCCATTTCAGAGAGCAGTTATATAGTCATAGAGTGATACAATGTGGAAACAGACCCTTTGGCCCAACTTGCCCACACTGGCCAACATGTCCCAGCTACACTAGTCCCACCTGCCTGCGCCTGGTCTATATCCCTCCAAACCTGTCCTATCCATGTACCTGTCCAACTGCTTCTTAAACGATGGGATAGTCCCAGCCTCAACTACCTCCTCTGGCAGCTTGTTCCATACACCCACCACCCTTTGTGTGAAAAAGTTACCCCTCAGATTCCTATTTAATATTTTCCCCTTCACCTTGAACCTATGTCCTCTGGCCCTCGATTCCCTTACCCTAGGCAAAAGATTCTGTGCATCTATCCGATCTATTTCTCTCATGAAAAGTTAAAAGTCAATTGCATTGCTGCAGGCCTGTAATCACAAAAAAAGCCAGATGAAAAAAAGATTTCAGATACACTTCCTGGTGGACAATAGTAAACTAATGGCCTTGAAGGTTTTTTTTTTTGTTGCCAATCCAGATTCACCATTGCTAACATTAAAAACAAATAAACAGAATTTAAGCTTATCAGCTGCCTTGGAGGGATTCGAACTCTTGCTTCCAGATCACCAGTTCTGGCCACTGAATGTTAGGATAGAAACATAACTTTTCTGCATATCCTTTAAAAACATAAAATTGTAAAGCGTTGTCTTGGCATTTCATGTATGTAAATAAGTCTGCTGGTCATAGAGCCTGACCAGGCACTTTAAATAATAAGTTTATAAAAGGAATGCACATACTGGAAATCTGAAAGAAATTAACCTTGTTTAAAAAATGCACAGAGCTACCTGATCATTGATGGGTGGAGATTAATAGTTAAATATTTAAGATACATGTGAGCTCTATTGAAATGTTTAATGCAAAGTAAGAGCCTTCCCTTTTCCTTGGATGCATCTGGTCATTTTCCTTTCTTTTGGAATGCAATAATCTGTCTTCAAATGATGCAAGTTAAAATGCCAATACTTTTTCAGATTTAAAAAAAAAAATTAAACAACATTTCCCTAAGAATCAGTTCAATCTGTATGAAATAATAAGTAGCTTTAAGTCCCACTAAGTTCAAAATATGCTGAGATATCAACCTCAACAGTGTTACTTTCACATATGTAACACTGTAAGGTGCAGTTACCGAATTTCAATTGAACTAAAACAAATCCAATATTAGGCTCAAATTGAAGACTAAAGGAATTGCAGATGTTGGTTTACAACAAAAAAAAAAGACACAATGTGCTGGAGTAACTCAGTGTGTCTGTTGGCATTTCTGGAGAACATGCTAGGTGATGTTTCAGGTCGGGATCCATCTTGCATGGAGGTCATATTGCCAGCTATGTGATACGATGATTTCTGTCATAATAATGTTTGACTTCTAACATATGATATCATTCCAAGTGGTTCATCTACTCGTTATAATAATTGAAGTCAGTAAAATAATTTGAACGTTTAACTGCCTTTGTTTCACTGTCCAGTTGTGCACACAAGTGGAAATGTGGTCAGTTTAAAAGTCTGCAGCTGTTTCAGTCTTTGCTTACTGCGACTTTGTTGGTCAGAACTTAAACAGACAGGACTCTGGTTGGAGCTACGCCTGCAAAAGTGGAAGTTTCCTTGTTTGTGTCGGGTGGCCGGCGCCACCACATTCCTAAGAATTTGGAGGTCAAATCATATAACATGATGTGAATGTCGAGCTGGTTTATGGCACATTGCGTAGGTCGTTAACTGAAAGAAGATACTGCACTTTTGTATCCAGTGGTTAAATTGTATTGTGCATCACTATAAACACTATATAAACAGCACGACTGTGCACAAAATATTTCAGTATTGTAAAAATAGTGACTCCCACATTGAGCTTTCGTTCCCTTCCTTCTAGTCTTCCTACAAGAGATACAGACCAATTAAGTGGACTTCAACAGCAGGAAGGCTCTGGCTGACCAAAGTTCATTCACTGAGTTCATTCCGTTTTCTCGATTTTCCCATCTTTTTGAGATGGCTCCAAGCTCTTCCGCAGTGATCCTTTTTCTGTGTTGCTATTGCCCTGGCCATTGTCTGGTGAAGCTCCGTTTTTAGTAACCGTGTGCTTATCCAGATAAGTGAGCATTTCACTCAGGACAGTTTGGAAGGTACTGAGGGTAGCACAGATAGCAGGGGTGCCGAATCCATGTGTGATCAGGCTGTGTCAAGGAATTTAAAACAGGACAGTCAACATCCAATTTGATCTTACATTCACAATGCAAAATCATTATTACAATTAAAACTGTTTTTAAAAGTGCATCATTATAAACCATGTTTTCAACAATGCCTCAATGAAAGTCAGCACAAGGATCTTAACCAAATAAATATAATATGTTTGGTTGACATCATTTACCATAGGTAATGTTAGAATGAAGTAAATAATCACCAAGCTTTATCAATACATAAATATCACAAACCTTTGCCTGAGCACAGTTAGAAAGGGTCTTTGATCCTATCACTACAAATATCATTAGAGCACTAAGCCATTAGCCATATTGTAGATAGACATAAAATGCTGGCGTAACTCAGCAGGACAGGCAGCATCTCTGGATAAAAGAAATAGGTGACGTTTCAGCTTGAGACGCTTCTTCAAACTGAGCGCCAGGGGCGAGGGTTACGGAGATAAGGAAGTGTAAGAGATCAAAAGAGATGATGATAAAAGGAAAATGTAGAATAGATCTGCAGTTCCATCTGCAGTTCCTTCCTACACATTAGCCGTATTGTGTTGCATCTTATATTAATACTATTATCAATAGTACTACTATCAATCTGCTATGCCATAGGCTTCAAGGGAAGTAAATAAATTCTTACTGGAAGGTTTCCTTGTGCATGACCATGCATTCAGATTCATTATTTAATCAAGCTATTTCCCATGCAGTCAACGGTGTTTTTGTGAGGCAGCCAAGAGCCTCACATAGAGAAGAATATTGGGGTTAGTTTTGAGGATGGGATAAGGCGGTGAGTAAGAGTTTCTCTCTGCTTGGTTTGACTTTTTTTGGAACAACCGGAAGTTGTAGGTTTGACTGGGCTGGATGTGCCTTTGTCATGCCAAAATCTGATGCCCAGCTTGATGTCAATCTTCTTGTTATGAAACCTTTTTCATTATATTTTGGCACAATTTTAAACCAATTCAGTATGCAACAATAGTTAACTATAGTGAATTATACGCTATACATAAATTGCACAGATTAGTGAACTACTTGAGCAACCATTTTCATGTTAGGCTTTCACGCGAGATTTGCTTAATTGAAAATAAAATGGCTATTTATTCAGAAATGCGACAAGATAATCAAGTACCTAAAATGCGTTAAATGTCTCTGAATGTCGAGGTCTAGAATTGGAGTTGGTCTCGAAGATCCCAGAGGTGATCTGTCCTGGCTTAAGAGGTCTTGAAATTCCTTACAGATTTGTCTATAAAATAAGAAAGAACATAATTTGTGAAAGCATTGTGATGAATGTATCTTACACTCACTTTTCCTTTGGGAGCTTCCAACCAATTTGGTTTTGTTGACCTTATGCAGAAAAGTTCAGGAAAACTCAACAGTGAAAGGGCACAGTAAACTAGTTCATAAAATAAATTATTTTTATTGTACATTACTCGCGTAATGTTGCTGGCAAAGTCGGCATTTATTGTTTATCGCTAATTGGCCCTGAACTGAACAAATAATTAAGAACTAACTACAAGGGTGGGTCCATAGTCAAAATGGGGTCTTGAAAGATAAGGATGGTCAATCGTTTTTCATTTTATGACAGTCCAGTAGATTCATAGAACTAATACTAATTATTAACACTAATACTATCACCGTTAGCTTTCAATAAATTCAGATTTAAATTTAAATTCCCCAGATCCAGTGGTGGGATACAAACTCATGTTTCAAGATCAAGGGTCTGGAACAATGTGTGCTGATCTAGTATTTTAAATGTTTCATTAGGATCTCCTAATGTGCTCGGGAACCTCATTAATAAGGCTATGAGGGTTGAGGCTATATCTAAAAAGTCTTCCTACTAAGTGAAAAATTACATCTGTGCCTTAACCCTTTTGAATGTTTTATCTTTATACTTCAGCCTATTAGGGCCATACCTAGTTTCATACATCAGACCATCCCCTTGTGATTGGTCTAGACTCCTTTTTTTAAATGTCTTCAACATAGGGCAGTGAATCCTTGGCATTATTTCCCTGAGAGGGCTTGGAAGCTCAGTGGTTGAGTATATTCAAGACAGAGATTGATAGTTTATAAAAAAAATGTTAAGGGTATCAGAGAAAAAGGAGACAGCATAAGGAAGTGACGTAAATGTGAAGGGTCCACCATGACCTTATCCAACTGTGGAACAGGCACGAGGAGTCAAATGATTTATTCCTGCTCTATTTCTAATATTTTTATGAAAATCACCCCGAGTGCAACAGATACTTCTTTAACAAAAAAGTATATGTTTACAGTTTAGTTTATTGTCATGAGACTGAGGAAGACTGAGGAGGAGATAAGACTTTTCTTTGCCTTCCATCACAGTGAGGGTGTGCCTGGAGCAATCACTGTGATGGCTGTTTGTGTTAAAAATTGTAATTGTGTGTCTTGTGTTTTTTTTGTCTACTGCCGGACCCTGACGTGAGAGGACGCTGGCGCTGTTTGTTCGCCGCTTCTCCGTCAGGACAGTTCGTTTGTTTGTTTTTATGTCTTGACTGTTTTTGTAAAGCATCTTTGAGTATTTGGAAAAGCGCTATAAAAAATAAATGTTTATTATTATTATTATTATTATGTGTACCGAGGTACAGTGTTCATATTGTGTTAATACTACCTTTTGATTCATAAGGCTTAAGCTTCTTCATAAAGCATGGGACCTCAGTTCTGGTGTATTATTTTTAAATCCTACAGTTAGTGTTTTTATGCCGAATACAGGCCATTCCAATTGCTGTCTTCTAGCCTGTCAGGAAAGATGTCACCAATCAGTCAATGATTAATACTTTAAAAAATCAACACATAAAGACTCGCACTTAGTACAAAGAATATCTGTGCATAAAAATTGAGAATCAATGCTTTGGACCCAAGCCACAAGAAGTCTATAGAAGAAAGTGTAATTTCTTTTTGGTATTGGTTTACTGTTGTCATGTGTATCGAGATCCACTGAAAAACTGTGTTTGTGCACTATTCAATCAAATCATGCTGCACATGAGTGCAATCAAGCCTACCCAGGTACAACAGGTAGTTTAAAGAGAAAAATACGAGGGGGTGCAGAATGGTATTACAGCATTTCAGTCACAGAGATAAAGTCCAAGGTCAGATTGATTGGAAAATCAGAATTACACCAAAGCTTATTAGAGATCCGAACAGTAGTCTAACTAGGCAAAAGAACTGTTTCTGAATCTGGTTGCATGTGCTTTCAATCTTTTGTATCTTTTATTTATTTGCCTAATTATTGAAACCGTAGACAAAGAAATTCTTGAAGGTGCTGCACTGAACTATGACTGTAAATATACTTTGAGTATTTATATTTTGATTTCATCTTAAACAAGAATTATTATAATTCAGAACTCATTCGCAGTAATATATATCTCTAAGTCAGTAAAACTGATTGGAAAGAAAAGTGAAAAGAAAAGGAAAAACATAGAAACAAAGACAAATAGGTGCAGGAGTAGGCCTTTCAGCCCCTCGAGCCATCACTGCCATTCAACATGATCATGGCTGATCATCTATCAGTACCCCGTTCCTGCTTTTTCCCCATATCACTTGATTCCTTTATCCCCAAGAGCTAAATCTAACTCTCTCTTAAAAATATCCAGTGAATTGGCCTCCACCGCCTTCTCTGGCAGAGAATTCCACAGATTCACAACTCTCTGAGTGAAAAGGTTTTTCCTCACCTCAGTCCTAAATGACCCACCCCTTATTCTTAAACTGTGACCCCTGAGGTGAAAAAAGCTAAACACCGTTTCCCTGAACAAAAAAACACGGTAGGTGCTTTCTGATGAAAATAACACTGAAAGCAGGACTTGGTTGAGGAAAGAGGTGATTGTGGAACAAAATGGGTGAGGTTGGCAACATGAACCATGGTCATTGTTTTAACTCCTGGCCCTAAACTCCATGTTCTTGCAAAAAGCTGTTCCACATGCAAGAGTGGAAGTTTGGTTTGCTGGAGGCTTGAATATTTTCCAGTAAGTAACAGTAAAGAATGATCAGAAGTGCCTACGCTGGTCAGCGCAAGTATACAGTAGATGGTGAAAACCCTTTGAGGGAGAAGTCTTTTCTGTCCTTAAGGGACATTACTATCTTGGCAAAATTTAAATCTAATTAATGCATATAGTTCTTGATCATTGCAACAATATGAAATATTATTTGAAGTAGACGCAAAGTCTTTACAAAGTGCTAAAGTTTAAAGTGGACTCTCTCACATTTTAACACCCAGCATACTTAAAACATCACCTCCAATTCCATTTGTATAGCCTAAAAACCAATGGCATGAACATTGAATTCTTGAAATTTAAGTAAACCAACCCCTTTCTCCCTCCCACCTCTACTTCTCATCTATTTGTAGAAAGGGGTGCTGCATAGAGAGTTGCTGCCTTACAGTGCTTGCGGCACCGGAGACTCGGGTTCGACCCCAACTGACTGTCTGCACAGAGTTTGTACGTTCTCCCCGTGACCATGTGGGTTTTCTCCGAGATCTTCAGTTTCCTCCCATACTCCAAAGACGTACAGGTTTGTAGGTAAATTGGCTTGGTATAAATGTAAATTGTCCCTAGTGTGTGTAGGACAATATTAATGTGCGGGGCGATCATTGGTCGGTGTGGACTCAGTAGGCCAAAAGGCCTGTTTCCGCGATGTATCTCTAAAACTAAAAAACTAAAACTAAAACAAAAACAAGGAACTGCAGGTGCTGGTTGACACAAAATGATACAAAGTATTGGAGTGTCAGACAGCAGCATCTCTGGAGAACATGGATAAGTAACGTTTTGGGTCAGGACCTTTCTTCAGACTCTTCTACTCATCTTCATTCCTCTCACCCCCATGCACACCTTTATTTCCATTCTCCCTGCCCCGAATTACACAGTGCTATTCTCCTTCTCCACCTCCTCCATCCATTTATCATCCATATGCTGGTCCTCCCATTTTTCTTCTCCCATTCCCTTCCACTCACAATTCACCTCTCCATTCATCCCCACATTTCACTCCTCACCCTTTCTTAACAGATTTCACTATTTACACCGTTTTGTCTACCCCATTTATCAGCTCCAGCTTTGTTTACCATCTCCACCTTTCTCTCCATCTGACCTATCCATCAGCCAACCCTTCCTTATGTTGATCCACCTCACTTGTTAGCTCTTCCCTTCCCTTCCATTCACCGCTTTTTACGGGCTATCTCCCCTCTACTTCATCAGTCTGAAGAATGGTTCTGACCTGAAACATCGTCTGTCCATTTCCCTCCACAGATGTTGCCTGTCCCACTGAGTTCCTCCAGCAGTTTGAATTTTTTCTTAAGATTCCAATACCTGAAGTCTCTCGTGTCTCATTAATTTTTAGTTTAGCTGTCAGGTGGAAACAGAGGCAGTGTGAAATCATGCATCCCATTACTAAAAATAATCTTGGAAACACAAGAGAGCACTCAAGTGCTGGAATCTCAAGTAAGCAACAAAGTGCAGAGGAATTCAATGGGTCAGGCAACATCTGTGCAGGGAAAATGTTAGATGGTATTTCGGGTGGGGAACCTAAAGACTGACAAATAATAATCTCTCAAGAACAGTCATCAAAAATGATATCAATGAATGCTAATAAATTTCTCAGCACCAAGTTGACATGTTTACATATTCTGTTGTGCTGCAGCAAGTAAAATTTTCATTGTTCTATCTGGGACACATGACAACAAACCACTCTTGACAATAAAATTGAATATAAATTGTTAAAAACGTGTAACATGAGAAGCATTGAATCAGATTTCATCCCAACCAAATCAATATGGATGGAATGGAGTAAATGGACTTGAATGGATTTAAAGAGACTTTGGCAAACCTATCCCATATTAACACCAATATACCAGTCACCATCATTTTTAAATGTGTCTTCCTATGGAACACTAATCTTTTTGCTGCATAAGATCTCTTGATTTTTCAAAACCTATCATCTATATACTAAAACTCTTGTTTGTTTGTTCCTGAACAACAGCCAAAACGGTATATGACAGTGTGACAATTTTAGGCCCACCTTACTCACTGTCATCCCTTTGGTGCTAATGGAATGTTTCATTGAAATTAGTGTTATATTTTTTAAGTTATTCACATTTTAAAGTTTAAATCTATCTCCTAGGGAGGGAGGGGAGAGGGAGGGAGGGAGGGGGTGGAGGATAAGGGGGGTTGAGGGGGATGGAGTGGTGGAGTGGGGGGGAGAGGATGGGGGAGGGGGGGATGGTGGGAGGGGGTGGAGGGACGGGGGGTGGGAGGGGAGGGGAGGGGAGGATGGAGGGGGTAGGGAGGGGGAGGAGGGAGGGGAGGGGAGGGGAGGAGGGGGGAGGGGGGAGGGGGGGGAGGAGGGGGGAGGGGGGAGGGGGGGAGGGGAGGGTGCTGCACCAATGCAGGAGAGGTTTGGGCCCAACAGGTCCACGGTCTAGTGCTTTAATAATCCTCTTCCCAACTTCAGGGCACACGGACAAAGAGATGTAGCAAGTATTCCGTGCATGTATCCTGGTCTTGATTGAACTAACTATTGGGTTTCAAAGGAACAGATTCTGACTGCTCTAAAAGTGGGCAAGAATGGACTTGGGCGAAAACTGCATATTGCATCCCATTACGAATGATAATTTTTTGAAGGAAATAAATCATAGCAGTTTTCTATCTGATTGACCCACTGCTACTAATTCAATAAATCTGATTCAATTACAGGATAATATCAATATTTATATATTTGCTGTTTTCATTAAATTTTATATACTCCTTCAGCTCCATGTTTTGTTATTCTCTGGCACGTTGCAAACATTCTTGGGAAAACTGGATTAGAATGATTGACACGTTCACAGCATGAAACTGGTTCATTTCACTTTTATGTAAAGATGCTACTGTTGCATTGAAGAAGTCAGGCAATTTGAGTGGTTACACCTGCATCACGGGAGTATCTCAGAGCAGCAGATCAAGGCACAGGGGACTTGGCACTGAGAAAGAACTTCACAGGATTACGCAAGCTCATGCTCAAAAGCTGCCAGGGAGCAATTTACATCCAGTTCCTGAATTGTTATTGTGAAAGGTGCACACGAGCGATGCCTTGGTTATCTAAGCAGCTGTAGAATTTATTGTGAACAGTGTACATGGGATATGTTTTGGCTTATGATGCAACTACAGAAATCAGAATGAAAGTGTCAGGTACAATACCTATTTTCAAAGTTTCTCTGAGACTCACTATATTTGTTCATCTCTTTGCAGTACCCAACAGTATCCACTATTGATTTTCTCCATGGATAAGAAAAGCATGTTTTGCATTAAATTATTTTTGCGATGTTATTAGGTAAATAGATAATTATATCATGCATAAACAATTATAATGGGAGACAAGGGTTTCTTAATAGAACAGATTCATCTATAGAAGACAGACACAAAAAGCTGGAGTAACTCAGTGGGTCAAGGAATAGGTGAGGTTTTGGGTCGACCAAAATGTCACCTATTCCCTTTCTCTAGAGAAGCTGCTTGACCCGCTGATTTACTCCAGCTGTCTTTGTGTCTATCTTTGGTTTTAACCAGCATCTGCAGTTCCTCCTTACAGATTCATATTTCGAATGATTTATCTTTACTTTCCTAAAACTTTTATTACAAAAGGCTTTTTTATTAAGTCTTGTTCATCACTGGTGTTAAAGCTGGAAGTGGAAATGCTGAAAGCATTTAGAGGGATATGCACCAAATGCAGCCCAACTCGTCCATGCCATACGTTGCCTACCTGAGCTAGTCTCATTTAACTGCATTTGGTGCATATCCCTCTAAACTTTTCCTATCCATGTACTTCTCTAAATTCCTTTCATGTAAATGTAATTGTACCCACCCTCTACCTTTTTCTCTGGCAGCTCATTTCACATCCCCACTACCCTCTGTGTGAAAAAAACGCCACAAAGGTCCCTTTTAAATCTTTCCCCTCACAGCTTAAACCTATATCCTCTAGATTTAGACTCTCTTATCCTGGGAAAAAGATTGTGACCATCCACCTTATTTGTGCCCCACGTGATTATATAAACCTCTATAACGAAAATAAGTAACAGAGTACTTTTTAGATTGGGGAATGTTGTGAACTTGGTGCCCGAACACAAACGTAGTTGAAAGCCAATATGCAGAAGATGACCAGGAAGGCAAATGGTACATAGGGTTTAAATATAAGAGGATTTGAACACAACCGCACAGATATATAACTGCTAATATATTTGATCACGGCTGTAAGGTAGTGACCTGGATGGTGGGCTTGCTATATATAGAGAGATATAGAGAGACAAGGTGTACATTCTGTGGTCTTTGGAAGAATGAGATGAAATCTCATAGAAATTTACAAAGTGATTATCGGGCTCTACAGGCCAGATGTGAGGAGGATGTTTCCCCCCGTGAGGAGAGTAGAGCAAGGATCAAGTCTCAGATCATTTAGTACAGAGATGAGAAGACATTTCTTCTGACAGGGTGTGGTGCATCTGGAATTTGTAACCCTGAGGCTTGTGGAGACTCATTCAAAACAGAGATCGATAGAGATCTGGGTGGCAGAGTTAGTAGTGTTGACGCCTCATTGCTCCAACAAAATGGGTTCAATCCTAATGTCTAATACTGTCTGTGTGGTGTTTCTGTGCTACCTCTGTGACCACATGAGTTTCCTCCAGGCACTCCAGTTTGTTCCCATCCCCCAAATATGTGTGAATTATTTGGTCACTGGGCCTCTGTAAATGATTCCTGAAGTGTAGATGAATCATGGCATCTGGGTGAGTTATTGGGGAAATGAGAAATGTAAAATGGGATTAGAGCAAATAGGTGCTTGATGATCAATGCAGACAATAGACCTAAGGGGCTGTTTCAATGTTGTATGTCTCTATGAATCTATGGCAGATTTCTGTATATTAAAGGAATCAAGGGAAATAGGGATGATGCAAGAAAATGTTGCTGAGGTAGAAGGTTATCTATGATCTTAATAGGCTTGAGTAGTCAAATGTCCTACTCCCTCTCCCATTTCTGTTGTTATGAAAGGTGGAAATAACAAAAACATAGAAAATAGGTGCAGGAGTAAGCTATTCAGCCCTTCGAGCCAGCACCGCCATTCAATATGATCATGTTTGATCATCCAAAATCAGTACCCTATTCCGGCTTTATCCCCATAACCCTTGATTCCCTTAGTCCTAAGAGTTAAATCTAACTCTAACTCTCTCTTGAAATGATAATATTTTAATGTTTGTGTGCAATAAGAGATAGAGACCTACAGATTGTTCTGCACCTAATTTATTCTATATCCTTCTGAGACCCTTCTATCTAGACCCTAAAATGTTTTATGCCGGTCAGTTAGGTCTTCTTTCAGAGCCCTTTGATCTAAAACCTAATCCAATCTTTCCTCTTGGGTACATTCTGTTAACATCCCTATCACTCTCCCCTGTGCCATCTCCAATACAATCATAGCATGAAAGGTCGGACTTCATTAACAGCTGAATGTGACTTATTGTGAAGAGAATGAAGAGAAAGGGGATGAAGTGGTATCATGGTTATACAACATGGAAACAGGCCCTTCAGCCCAACTCGTCCATGCCATACGTTGCCTACCTGAGCTAGTCTCATTTAACTGCATTTGGTGCATATCCCTCTAAACTTTTCCTACCCACGTACTTCTCTAAATTCCTTTCATGTAAATGTAATTGTACCCACCCTCTACCATTTTCTCTGGCAGCTCATTTCACATCCCCACTACCCTCTGTGTGAAAAAAACGCCACAAAGGTCCCTTTTAAATCTTTCCCCTCACAGCTTAAACCTATATCCTCTAGATTTAGACTCTCTTATCCTGGGGAAAAAGATTGTGACCATCCACCTTATCTGTGCCCCATGTGATTATATAAACCTCTATAAGGAAAATAAGTAACATTAATGGTAGTCTTGTCGAAAGTTAAGAAGATTCATGATCATGTTTTGATAAGAAATGGCTTTTGGAAATGGCGTAGAGCACTTGCTACGTTATTTCCTCAAAGGATTTGAAGAGATTGGTCTGGTGGTGTTGACTGAATTTACTGCTATCGCTTTGATTATTGTTTCATGAAAAACACTCAAATATATTCTATGAACAATAGACGCATTATTTTATCCCAGATTGAAGTATTCAATTTTCAATTTGACAATTCTATTGACTGTTATCTTGTTATTAGGCTATTTTCCTAGCTTCTCTCTTTGGCTAGAAAGTGCTGGCAGCATAACATCTATTAAAACAGATCAATCTGAGTTGAATGCATGATTTCAGTTATGTTCAGAGGCATGAGGTGATTAATGACTTCTCCATATGCAATTCCTATAGTAATTAGACCAGTTTGACTAATACATTATATTAATATTTATATATATATAGTATTAATATAAATATAGTGTATATATAATATTTAATATTATATTACAAGATAATATATTAACATCAATATACCATATTTATTACATTATATTGTAATAAATTTATATATAATAAATAATATGCATAATTTATATATTTTATATTTATATATATATATTATATAAACACAAATATGAACATTGTATATAATATTATTTATTATATACATTTAAAAAATATTATATTATATATTATATTTATATTAATATAAAAATATTTGGAAACAGTGATTTAATAAAATGAATTATAAGGGCTTCGTCATCATTAGCCATTTTCATTTCATTTATTTTCAGCTCAACTGTGCAGGACCTTTTGCAATGCGGTTCTCTCAAAATAAGGATAACGGATGTAAAAGATTGGAACCCTTGAATTTATGTCCATTAGTAACAGGTTTTAAGAGACAAATCATGCAAAAAAAGATTTAATTGGGATTTGCTTGTGCTAACAATCATTTCTGGCTAAATTAGAGCCACCGGGACACTGGCATGGGCATCTCTGTGCCCTCCTAATGTTTTTGGCATGTTCTTGGCATCAGTCAAGTCAAAATCACAAGCCACACTTCATGTTCCCTCCTCTGCTGGGAAGAATTGGAGCTTTAGGGTTCAACCTATGACTTCAATGTATGCTTAAAAAGAGAGTAGCACATTGTGCTGAAACCAGCAATGCAACATCAATTGAAGAGTGTGCACATTGATGTCTTGGAGCCAACATCTGCCATTCTCGGTGTTCAGCATTTTCAATGGTCCCTTCACTGTTTGCAGCTTTGTTGTACAAACCACATTGGAATTGTATACTGCAGCCATTGCCTCTTTGATCATCCGACATATAATAGAGATATGGGGATCACTCATGGCATGAGACTCAATCAGAGGAGATGTTTGCTTTTTTGCCACACCCCACTGTGACAAGTGGCCATGCATAGTTCAGACTTAGTCACTTTAGCATGTGAAGATTTCCATGTTACCCTCCCCTATGGTTTCCCAAAGCTCCATGACTGCATTTTATGCAACTATTTTGTGTCTGCTAAAGGAAAAGTTTCTTTAACATCCAATGTTCATCCTAATGATCATTTGGGAGCTTTATTGACATCTCAATTGATGCATCTCCTGTTTAGTGTACAATTGTCTGCTGAATTATTTTGATCTTATTGTTACTCAATTTAACAACATTTTGAAGGGGGTCCAGTGCCATGCACTGGTCAGCACAGGTTTACCACACCAATAAAGCTTAAATACAGTTTTAAAAAGGAGGATTATTTTAAGCACAGTTTGTATTCAACATAAATGGAGCTTCTGCAATCTTTACAGTAGTTTACAAAAGCTTTGATATAAATAAGACTTGTATGCAAAAATAGGTCAAACTATTCACTCATGTTTATTTGAGTAAATATTAAACTTCTTTCGGGTGAAAATGCATTTAGTGTACAGAAGTATAGGATATAGGTGTTTGTTCGTACTCCATGTAACCAAGTGGGTTTCTCCAGGTGCTTTAGTTTCCTCCCACACTCCAAAGACACACAGGTTTGTAGGTTACTTGGCTTTGGTGTGTAAGATAGTGCATGATCGCTGGTCGGCGCGGACACGGTGGGTCAAAGGGCCTGTTTCTGCACTACATCTTTAAAATCTAAAGTCTAAAGCATGTAAAAGCTTTCAGTTATTATGGAACCACTTTCTACACTCAATCAGAAAAATAGAATAACTTTATCAAACAACCTGCTGGACCACCCCACCAGGTGAGAGCAATTGCCTGATAACAATTGGGAAGAAGCTGTCCCTGTGTCTGGAGGTATGCATTTTCAAACTTCAAGTTGCCATTCTGGGCTTTCCCATTTGCTTGTATTTGGCCCATTTCTCTCTAATCCTTCTCTACCCACATATCTGTCCAAATGTCTTTTTCAAAGTCATATTCTTATCCATTTTATTCGTTTCCTCTGGAAACTTGTTCCAGAAACAGACTACCCTCGAAGTGAAAAGATTGCCTCTGAGGTCCCTCTTTAAAATCCTCCCTCTCACCTTCAACCTATGCTCTTTTAGAATCCTCTACCATTGGAGTGTTCACTTTATCCATGGGCCTCACGATTTTGTATACTTCAATAAGGTCACCCCTCAGCCTCCAATGCTCCATCGAAACATTTTAAGCATTTGTGGGTCTTTGGATTTCAATGTGAAGGATGTAGCAGGTTAATGTTTATTTTTCATGATAAACTAATTTTCACAAGTTTTTATCAACATTTCTTCAGTTACCTGTACCTTTAAAAAAAATGGATGGAGGAACATGGATCACATCAGGCATCATGTTTGGCTTAGACATTGTGGATTGACAAGACTGTTCCTTTGCTGTATTGTGCTATGTAGGAAGGAATTGCAGATGCTGGTTTACACTGAAGATTGACACAAAATGCTGGAGTAACTCAGCGGGATAGGCAGCACCTCTGGAGAGGAATGGGTGACATTTCAGGTCGAGACCCTTCTTCTGACTTCAGTCTCTCCAGAGATGCTGCTTGCCCTGCTGAGTTACGCCTACATTTTGTGTCTATTGTTCTATGCTCTATGTTCTAAAAAAATATCTACTGCAATGTTTTGTTGCTTCATGTTAGGTTTTGCTTTTACCAATGTGCAATTGTTTGAGTGGCAGCTTGTGGACACAGTATTTTTGTAAAATAGCAAACTCTGGATGCAATTTGTGTTCAAAGCAGAAACTCTACCCGAAATCATAAACAGCACAGGAAAAATTGCCACTAGTTCACTGAATGTATGTAAAATCGAGGAACTAACAGGCCAAGATCTGTCTTTTGGAAATGACTATTGGGGCTTTACCCTGGTGAACAAATACAATGCCTGTTATGATATTATAATGTAAAGGCCCACTTGATGAGTATGTTGACATCAGGCAAAGCATCCTGGACAATCTCTGAGAAACCCCCCTCAAAAAAACCCCCAAGAAAACAACAAGCTAAGAGCAGGAATAGGTCACGGCTCCTCAAACCTACCCTACCATTTGTTATGATCATGGCTGATCTGCCCTATGGCCTCATCTCCTCTCTGTGGCCGTTTCTCATCATCCTCAGTTTCCTGATCTTTCAAACAATTACTTATATTATCACCATATCCCTTAATTTGAGATTCTCCTACCCTTGGAAACATCTCAACATCTATCCTGTCGTACCCCCCTAATATGCTTCCATAACATTCTCTTTCCACTAAATTCCAAAGACACAACACCCAACACAGTAGCCTCAAATCATTAACGTATCCCTTTAACTCAAGGAGTGCTGTTAGTATTATGATAGGAGCTGGCTGTATTGTGTAAGAAGCTATTAGGAGCTGGTTTTGAAGGTTTCAGCAATTAATCTAAATGCTGCCAATTGCAAGAGCTTACAATGGATCACAGGAGAACGCCACACGGAACAGGCATAACGTGGCAATACATTGGGAAAACTGACCATGCTTTATTCATGTGATCCAGTAGCAATTTTTGCTGTGCTGTTTATGAGCACAGACCTCAACGTACTTTCAAAAGCAGTATTCGAAGGACCCACAATCCTGATTTTAAGCTGATCAAGCAATTTCTAAGCCAATGGAGAAATGGAGATCGACATGGAACCAAGAGTCAGCAGTTTCAAGGAAAAGTGGATGTTTTTGGACAGAAAACCTATCATTAAAAAAAAAAGAGAGAGCAAAGCAAACTACCTACTTTGTTGCTAGAATCATCTTTTTCCTTGGTGCCTGTTCTTTGGGCTCAAGATGCTGCCGGGCAAGTTGTTCCCCCACTGCTTTGGCTGGAAACTCTGTCTCACAGGTGTAGCCGAAATCCCGGGCCAAATGGAGGGCTTCACCTAAGTGAAAAAATAAACTACTTTTATTTCCAAAAGATGACTCCGTAAGAACATAAGGCAGAGGAGCAGAATTAGGCCATTCGGCCCATTGAGACTACTCTGCCATTTGATCATAGCTGATCCATTTTTCCCTCTCCACCCCATTTTCCTGCCTTCTCCCTGTAACCTTTGATCCCCTTACTAATCAAGTACCGACTAAACTCCCCTTTAATGACACCCAATGACTTGGCCACCTCAGCCATCTGTGGCAATGAATTTCATAGATTCACCACCCTCTGGCTAAAGAAATTCCTTCTCGTCTCCATTCTAAAGGTACTTCCTTTCATTCTGAGGATTTTCCCACTGGTCATAGGCTCTCCCATTACTGGAAAGCTTTCCATGTCCATTCTATCCAGGCCTTTCATTAACCATTTAAACTCCAGCAAGTACATAAATTAACCCAATCATCCCCGAGATCTTTCTTGTAAAACTCCTCTCCAATACCAGCACATTCTTCCTCAGATATGGCGCCCAATCTGAAGTCTACTTAGAAAACATTGGAGCTGCATTGTCAGGGTAGCTGAAGGCACTGCTAGAGGAAACTAGCCATAAATAACCAGGATTTTCAACTTGAAAAATGATAATTTACTATTATATTTCCACTGCACAGCACAGTTTTCTGTGAATATACATTCCATTTTGTAGCAGCCAGACTGGTAGCTGTTCATTGAAGTTAGCTATATACTCAGTTTCAATACCTGACAATTGGCAGCACTAACTTTATTCAGCATTGACAAGTGATGCTCAAAGCCTCATATCACCAGGTTTCAATGGAAACATTTTCAGCGCGACAGTGTATGCTGGCAGACAACTACATCTCTGATGGGAGGGAGGAAGGGGGAATGTATTAAAGCTTCACAATTTGCAGAAATTCAGTTCAGAGCTTCCAGCTTGTGCAGAGTAAACAAGGGGAAATCTGCAGGGTAAACGAAGTGTTCTGCAGGGGAAAGCAGAAATGGCAGCAGTAGGTCCAACTTGCATTAGAAAAACGTCTAGTAAAATAAACACATCCGCACCCAGGAACCTTCGCTGACAAAAAGACAAGTCCACATTATCACCACTGAGGAGGCAACAGAGAACAGTACAATTTATATAAAAAGAGATTGATTTTACTAATTCTTTATCAAAACGTAAATGTCAGATGCAGATCTTTGTAACTGAGGAGAAAGCCATTTCTAAGCACCGAGTGATGAAATGAAGATTGCTTCTTCAGTTTAGGCAAGTGTAGCAAGGCCACAAGGTTATTTCACACCATTTCAGCTTCAGATTGGCTGCAGCAATTCATCTACAGCAAAGAACATGTGCTTTTAGTTAGGGTGGCATTCTGCAGTGTTGGTCGATGAACCACAACTAAAAGACATTCAAGTTGTTATAAAAGGAGGAAAATTGAGCACACAGTTACGGTGAACATTTCACTCCAGAGGGGATACTGGGCAGCACAGTGGCACTTCAGGTATTACTGCTGCATCACAACTCCAGTGACCCATGATCAATCCTGACCTCCGGTGCTGTCTGCATGGCGTTTACACATTCTCAACATAGGTTTCCCCCGAGGTACTTTGGTTTTGTCCCATAACCCAGAGATGTGTTTGTTATTCAGTTAATTGCCTCCTGCAAATTACGCCTCATGTGAATGGGTGATAGAAGAATCAGTAGGTAGTTGTTGGGTGTATAAGAGAAAATAGGTTACAGGGAAATGTGGGGAAATGAGATCAACGTGATTGCTCTGAGAGCCGGTATTACTGATAGGCGAAATGGCTTCCTTCTGTATCACAAAACATATGAGAATTAATTAGTTATACAGCATTGAAACAGACCCTTTGGCCCAACTTACCCATGCCGACCAACATGTTCTATCTACACTATTCCCACCTGCCTACGTGTGGTCCATATCCCTCTAAACCTATCCTATCCATGTAATTCCCAATCTCGTTGTACCCCTGTACAATGACAATAAAGTTATATTGTATTGTATTGTAACTGTCCAAATGTCAAATGTTGTGATAATACCAGCCTCAACTACCACCTCTGCCAGTTCATTACATACACCTACCACCCTTTGAGTAAAATGTTGTCCCTTAGGTTCCTATTAAATCGTTCCCCCTTCACCTTTGTTTGAAGTATAGGCTGCTTCTGCATTATTTTTTGAAATACGTACTCTTTTTCATGTTAAATATCTGTAAATTTGCCACTTTAACATCCCACTCAAAATAATCAGGCAACTAAGCAGATAATCTATTTCACATGCTGTTTGTTAAGGGATGTTGACCAGGATATTAGGTCAATCCTCTTTCTCTTCTTTCAATGGTGACTTGGAATCTTTTACATTCACGATAGGGCCACAGTTAATGCTTTGTCCGAATAGTGATATTCCCCACAAACTACTTGGCATCCACCTTTGTTTAGTTTATGTTTAGAGATACAGTGTGGAAACGTGCCCTTCGGCCCATCGAGTCCATGCTGATCAGCAATCACCCCATACACTAGTTCTATCCTGTACACTTGGGACAATTTGCAATCTTTCTACCAAAGCCAGTTATCCTTCAAACCTGCATGTCTTTGGAGTATGGGAGGAAACTGGACCACCCGAGCAAAACCCATATGTTCATGGGGACAACGCACAAACTCCGTGCAGACAGCACCCATTGTCAGGATGGAACCCAGGTCTCTGGCGCTGTAAGGCGCAACTCTACTGCTGCGCCACCGTGCCATGCATCTGGGATTAAACACACAACCTGATTTGTACAGAGGTGTGAGTGGGGGTCAAACCCACAACTTTAGGATTCTGAAGTGAAATGCTATCATTGAACACGGTTGTCTCTGAAGAAATAAGCAAAGAATATTTTTGCAGTAATCATCAGTTTCCTAATTATGCAGTAACACCAGTGTAAGCAACAACCATAAAAAAGAAAGTTGTTAAATGCTTTATATAAAAACTGCTAACAATGTCCATTTAGCATAATGGTAGCTCTTTCCACAACCTCAGGAAATCCCATCGTGTTTAACCTACAATTAAGTACTTTTCAACTGTCGTTCCTTTGATAATAACCATTGGAAAATGTGATAGCCATTTTGTACTCAGCATGCTCCCACAAACTGCAACGATTTAAGATCCAGAAAAGCTATTTTTAAAATTTTGGTAATAAGATATCGGGGAGCACCTGCCTGCTCTTTATTGAGGTAATGCTGCGAGAAAATGACCTTCACTCATCTCTGAAAGAATGGAGGGACATTGTAGGTTTGCAGTGGGTATGATAGGCTGATTGTGATGCCTGTGTCCCTCTGTAATTCTGCAGTCATTCTTTGGACTCTTGTGCATTCTGCGTGCCAAGATTATCCCACCAAGATGCAGCACAGAACGCCACAGGAGATCATTTTTTTCCCTGTGGCTATCAAACTGTAGAAACCCCTCCCCCTTCTGTCATGGGGGAGACTGACTCACCTTCCCTCCACCCTGCTCCCCAATCTTTGCACATTCCAATCCTGGACGTTACACTCGTCACTTTATTTTATGTTTCATGTATCTTGTTGTGTTTTATGACTGCCGGCAGACCAATTTCCCTCCTGGGAGAAATAAAGTTCTGAAAAAGGGTCTTGACCCAAAACGTCACCCACTCCTTCTCTCCAGAGGTGCTGCCTATCCTGCTGAGTTACTCCAGCATTTTGCGTCTACTTTCTTTACATAAAGTTCTATCGTGTCATAAATGAACTTTAACAGATGCAGTCATATGGCAGACGGAACATCAAAGTCAAATCCAATTTTGTTCTCATCAATCAGCCACAAATATAGATATACTTATCAGGAGGATTGATTGGGTAGCAGTTAGGAACATAACTCTGGAGCACATGGTGCCAATGTAGCAACCCATCACCATGCCAGCTGAAAGATTTCCAACTCAACACCGAACAGATATTTAACTAGGTGTCTGTCTCTTCGTCATACTGTAAATCAGCGAAATGTAGGTTATACCCATTGAGCCATTACAAACAGTAATCTTTAAAGCGAGTAAACAAGGAACTGATTGTCTTAATCTTCATAAAGGTATGGTGAATTTTGACCTCTGGGGGTTGGTGATGACTATTTTCCCTTTATATTCATATCATATCATATCATATATATACAGCCGGAAACAGGCCTTTTCGGCCCTCCAAGTCCGTGCCGCCCAGTGATCCCCGTACATTAACACTATCCTACACCCACTAGGGACAATTTTTACATTTACCCAGCCAATTAACCTACATACCTGTACGTCTTCGGAGTGTGGGAGGAGACCGAAGATCTCGGAGAAAACCCACGCAGGTCACGGGGAGAACGTACAAACTACAAACGTACAAACGTACAACGCTACGTTGACTTCATTTCTATTAAGTCAACATTTTCTCAGATTTGCTCTGTAAATCTGTTGGCTGCAGGCCATATATTTATTTAGTTTTTACTTGCCTTTCTTGTTTATCGTCATTAGCTATGAATATTAGTGGGAAATAAAATGCTCTAAAATCTCTGTAAGTTGGATGTGATTTGGCCAAATGCCCAAACTGTACTGAAGCATGTAGGTCAGGCCTGGGAAGTAGGATGTGAAGATTGAGTGAAATATAGAGGCTGGAGATTGTGAATGCTGGAGATCAGGAAACCATAATTGGTTAAAAAAGGGACAATTATTTATTCCTATGATCTGATTACTCTGTTGCGTAAGTCGACTGTTTTTTTTCCTCAACAGATATTTTAAAGTATGACTTTATCACCACTTATTACAGGAAGTGCATCAATTGATGTTCAATGAATGATAAGAATAATGTATATCTGTAGTGGCAAAGGTCCTGAAAGAATTTAAGATTTTGGAACTTGTGACTTTTGGGGTGCTTCCTGAGTTCCAATGAAACAGTTTTACCAACTTGGTCCATGTCAAGAGACCCTAATGTATGCCAGAGTAAAATCCTTCAAAATGTAAGGAGGCATGAATGATTCATTAGCATCATCATTCTCTGGATGTGGACCTTACCTTCAACCAGAGAGGTTAGCAGGGTGACGTTGGCTGCTTTCCGTCTGCCAGCTGGTAAGTTCAGTCCCAACCTGTCCAACTTCTCTCGTAAACACCGTCCTCCATTCTTAGACTTAGCTCTGTAGATATTAACGTCAATTGGTGTTAGCATCATTCGCAATGAAAACCAGATCCTCTCAGTGACGAGCACTAACACATTCTCAACCTAGGACGAAACAGTAAGGGGTTTGGAGCTGATTTTAATACTTCACATTGATGTGTAGTAGATTGGCTACCTTTTATGCACCTCACTTGATTTACAGACAATAGATTCATTCTCTTCATTGCATTCACCTTGATGCAAGTTAACTTGACTGCATTTGTCCAAGAGATGTCTGTCTAGAAGTGCATAAGTAAATGGCATGCACAGATTTAAGTTGAAATCATGTGAAAATAATGCATCTCATTCTAGATAAAGCTGACAAGGATTTATATTTAGTACTAATGTTATGGTTTTTTGAAAAATAAGACCATGAGGGAAACTGCGATTTTACCTGGCTTCACATCTAGCCAGGGTAACGGAATGGGCATTTTCTTGTGGGAATGAAAAGCCCTTTCTGATTCAACCCCTTTCCATTGAACAATGATTTGCAGCATGCAACTGTCCCTAATTGGAAAGCAGCTTCCAACTTCTCAAAACACCCTAAAAACTAGCAAGCATGGCAGATAATATATACAAAGTCCATATAGAGCAATAAATAAATGGGCCAGTGAAACTGCCCTTGTTGGTATTGGTGGAAAAATAGGTATTGGTCATCTAACTGGATGAATATTCTTCCACTGTATAAGTGGAAGACCACTCTTGGTCAAATATCTTGCAGGACATCATTTCCCTCAGTCCAGTACTTAAGTATCATTCTCCTCAAAAGAAGGGGAGCGGGTGTGACCGAGGAGCCTTGGACCCAAAGCCTCTCCTGCATTGGTGTAGCATCCTCAACCCCCCACTCAATCCTCCTTATCCCTCCTCTCCCTACCCCTCACTCTCCCATCTTCCCTGACCCCCACTGTCCCCTTTCTCCCCAACCCCTACACTCTCATCCCCCACCAACACCCCCTCCTCCCCCCCACCCCTGCTGTCCCCTCCCCCCACCCCTCCTCCCCACCCACACTCCTCCCCAGTAGCACTCTCCCTCCCACCCCAACTCACACTCTCCTCCACCCCCCAATCCACCACTCTCTCCTCCCCCACCCCCCATTCTCTCCTCCCCAGCCCCACTCTTACTCTCCCCAGCCCCACTCTCTCCTCCACCCCTCACCCACTCCCGCCTCCCCCACTCTCTCCTCACCCCCTCCCACCCCTGCCCTCCACCCACTCGCCCCACCTGCATTCTCACCGTCCCCCTCCCCCCCTCTCCTCCACCCCCACTGTCCCCCTTCCCCCTACCCCCCACTCTCTTCCCCCCACCACCACCCCCTTCCCCCCACACTCCCTCTCTCCTCCCCCCACCCTCCCCCTCCTTTCACTCTCACTGTCCCCTTCCCCATCACCCACCTTTCCCTCCCTCCCCCCATTCTCCCCTTTTCCATGACCTTCACAGCCCCCCTTCCCTCCCACCCCACTCTCTCTTCCCCCCACCACCACCCCCTCCCCCCACACCCCCTCTCCTCCTTCACCCCCTCCCTCTTCCCCTCTCCCTCCTCCCCCACCCCCTCCTCCCTCTTTCACTCTCACTGTCCCCTTCCCCACCCACCTTCTCCCTTTGCTTCCCCCCCACTCTTCCCTGACCCCCACTGTTCCCATTCCCCCACCCCCACTCTCTCCCCCCCCCACCACCCCCTCTCTTCCCCCCCACCACCCCCCTCCCCAGTCCCACTCTCCCTCCCACCCCCACTCTCTGCTCCTCCCACCCCCCCTCTTCCCTGACCCCCACTGTTCTCCTTCCCCCACCCCCACTCTCTCTTCCCCCAACCACCCCCGCTGTCCCTCTCCCCAGTCCCACTCTTCCCCTACTCTCTCCTCGCCCACTCTCACTCTCCCCCCCTTTCCCCACCACCCCCTTTCCCCCACTCTCTCCTCCTCCCCCCCCCCAATCCCATTCTCTCCTCCCCCCTCCTCCTACCCCCACCCTTCCTTCCCACCACTCGGCCCCACGTCCACTCCCCTCCCCTCCGTGGAGCCGTTGGCGGCGAAAGGCACTTATCAAGCGTGCAGGGAGGAGGGAGCCCCGGACTACTGGAGTCGGGCAGCGGAGGTGGGACTACTCGAGGCGGGCGGGGCCGGTCTGGGAGCGTCGGGAGGGGAGAGAAGCGGGGGGAGAGAGGAGAGAGGCGCTGCGGGAGGCGCACAGACTGAAGTTCGCGATGGGCCATCGGTGGCAGCGGCCCTCGTCGACGCTGCCATCGGTGGAAGGGGGGACTCGAGGGCGTCGTGCGTGGGTTGAAGAGACGGAAGGGAAGGATGAGGACCATCAGTCCGACCATCTCCCTCCTGCTCGGGAGTGTCCCCTGGGTGTGGGAGAGCGGGGAGGGGAGGCGGTGATTGCGGGCGGGCAGCTCCGCTAACGGCGTCCATCTTGTCTGTGCGAGTGAGGAGCGGCCGTGCCGTGCATGGTGATGTCAGACGCACAGCACTTGGAAAAATGTGTTTAGAAATGAAAGTTTGAAAGTTAAAAATGTCTGTAACTTAAAAGATATTCGACCAATGACAATTAAGCTTTCCCGGGCCACATAAAATGACGTAGCGGGATGCATTCGGCCCGCGGGCCTTGTGTTTGACACCTGTAGTCTAAAGTATCAGTTTATTATTTCAACCGTTTAATTTTAGTGCCACATTTAATAGTTAACTCTTAGGACAGTTATGCTTACTTTATGCTGACTTTAAATAAATTATTTAAATTCCTATTTTTCGAAGAGATCTCTATAATGGACAGTGGGCTAAAGGGCCTATTTTCGTGCTGTATCTCTAAACTAAACTATACTGTAAGCAACTGTGGTTCTAGAGACACCAGGTCTAGGATGCCTGGCAAAAACGGTACCCTATTATCACTTTACGCTCATGTCTCATTATAAAGTTCTGAATTCACTTCGTCTTTTTCAGAGCTTTTACCATCTGCATCAATGCTTTCAGAAAGTTTGCGGGTTGATATTAAAATATTGTTGAACCTTACTTCTTCCATTCCTTGAGTGTCTTTCTAAATTGAAGATACAATCTTTTGCTTCCTTTTTTTCAAAATGAGATACCTCACTCTTATCTAAATAGGATTGTATCTTTCTGACCATTTAGCTTATTGCCCACTCTCTTGTTATCAAACCTTCAGTAAGTTATCGAATTCCCTAAACAAACTGCATAGTGTTAAATGACTACCCATGTCTTCCACAGATGCTGCCTGACCCGCTGAGTTATAGTCATACAGTCATAGAGTGATACAGTGTGGAAACAGGCCCTTCGGCCCAATTTGCCCACACCGGCCAACATGTCCCAGCTACACTAGTCCCACCTGGCTGTGTTTGGTCCATATCCCTCCAAACTTGTCCTATCCATGTACCTGTCTAACTGTTTCTTAAACATTGGGACAGTCCCAACCTCAATTACCTCCTCTGGCAACTTGTTCCATGCACCCACCACCCTTTGTGTGAAAAAGTTACCCCTCCGATTCCTATTAAATCTTTTCCCCTTCAACTTTAACCTATGTCCTCTGGTCCTCGATTCTCCTGCTCTGGACAAGAGATTCTGTGCATCTACCCGATTTATTCCTCTCATGACTTTATACACAGTTATAGACAATAGACAATAGACAATAGGTGCAGGAGGAGGCCATTCGGCCCTTTGAGCCAGCACCGCCATTCTATGTGATCATGGCTGATCATTCTCAATCAGTACCCCATTCCTGCCTTCTCCTCATACCCCCTGACTCCGCTATCCTTAAGAGCTCTATCTAGCTCTCTTGAATGCATTCAGAGAATTGGCCTCCACTGCCTTCTGAGGCAGAGAATTCCACAGATTGACAACTCTCTGACTGAAAAGTTTTTCCTCATCTCAGTTCTAAATGGCCTACCCCTTATTCTTAAACTGTGGCCCCTTGTTCTGGACTCCCCCAACATTGGGAACATGTTTCTTGCCTCTAACGTGTCCAACCTCTTAATAATCTTATACGTTTCGATAAGATCCCCTCTCATCCTTCTAAATTCCAGTGTATACAAGCTAGTCGCTCCAGTCTTTCAACATATGACAGTCCCGCCATTCCGGGAATTAACCTAGTAAACCTACGCTGCACGCCCTCAATAGCAAGAATATTCTTCCTCAAATTTGGAGACCAAAACTGCACACAGTACTCCAGGTCTCACTAGGGCCCTGTACAACTGCAGTTGCTCCAGCACTATGTGTTTTTTGCTCAAGATTCCAACATCTGCAGTTCCTTGTGTCTTATTTATATAACCTGACATCTTATATAAATAGAGCATCTGTGTACACCATTTCTCATTCATCTCTAATTAGTACAATACTCATGACTATTACCATTGTTTCCTGTTCATCAACCAGCATTCAGCCAAATTCCTGATAATTGCACCTGAATGTTCTAACTTGTTTGAGAGACATATTATGTATGAGAGGCATGTAATGAGAACCAGCAGCAGACTGTAACCTATCCAAATGGAAAAATTGCCACAGACTTTGTTAAGTTCATTGAACATGATGCCTTCAACAAAAATCCAAGATGGTTGTCCTTCATCACTTTATTTACTTATAATTTTGCCTCAAATTATGGATTGCAGCGATTGTCCAAAACTGACATTCACCTCATGTATCAAAAGATAATTGAATGAATGATATTATCTGCAAAGATTCATCACTTCAAAGTTTGTTGATTTGCTTGTTATAATCTATAAATAATTTCAGTGTCAAGACTAGAACAGAAATAATGTTTGGAGATATTATCCTGCACGGTATCTTGGTGTCACCATTAAACAGCAAGTGGAGTTGCCTCGGTGGTTGTTATGAAATTGGCCAATTTCATTATGTGCCGATGTACCTTAGCAGTTCAAGATCCATATAAATGAAATTATATTGTTAGCCATTTGGATCTTACATCATTAATGGCGACAATAGTATTAAATTTAAGGTGTCAAGAATGCCCAATTAAAATGTTCTTTCAGGTATCCTTGCTTAGCTGTGATCAAATCCTACCAGGATCAATTGATATTGGGCTTCAATATCACCCCAGGCATGGGGACGTTGTTGATACTTGAAATAGAAATAGAGCAGAAGACATTCAGGAAATACTTTTTTTTTTTAAAGTGTTACAGTTTCCCACCATCACTTATCGTTGGGCCAGGATGAACAAAAAAGCTCTCCAAGCTTCCAACCCCTTCCTCAAGAACCCTTCCATGTAGTCCTTGAGTCTTGCTGAGACATTGTCTCATGTTCTAGCAATTGAGATAGCTATTCAGCATGAGTGGTAAATTCCCACATCTCCTATAATTCCCACATCTAGTGAGTGAATGAAAGCTGTATGAAACCATCCTCAGTTATAGATTACTAGACCAAGTGGACCCGTTGGGTTCAAACCTCTCCTGCATTAGTGCAGCCCCCTCCCCTCTCTCCCTCCCCCCCTCCCCACTCCTTCCCCTTCAACCCTTCTTATCCCTCCTCTCCCCTCCCATCCCCAACCCCTCCCTCCACGCCCCTCCCTCCCTCCCCCCACTCTCCCTAGGAGATAGATTTAAACTTTAAAATGTGAATAATTAAAAATATATAACAACGATTTCAATGAAACTTCCTCCATTAGCACCGAAGGGATGACGGTGAGTAAGGTGGGCCTAAAATTGTTGCGCTATTGGGTACCATTTTGGCTGTAGTTCAGTCACAAACAAACAAACAAACGAGAGTTTTAGTATATAGATTACTAATAATTGGTGTCCTAATTATCTTGCCCATTCGATTTTAGAAACTGGAGGTGCATCTAATCCTTCACTGAATCAAGAAAAATCCCACAACGTTTAGTTAAAAAAATACGCTCTCCAGTATCTTAGGTTTCCGGAGCTTTTAATTAGTTTACCAAATTTAGAATTAAAGTTCTCTTCAACAACTCATGCTTAATAAATTGTGCGTGACAGCAGCCTAGATATAAATCCAAGATCTAAAGTCTGAAGAGTCAGTTTGGATTTTAATTTTCAAAGCTGAAAATAATTTGATTCTCACAAAATCAAAAAAAAGTTGTTACAGGCAAGTAGAAGTTGATTTTTTCTATAATTTCTTTCTAAAATGAACAAACGGTTCCGAGTTTACTTGTCACTTTAAGGGAAACATTTTCAGATATGATGACTCTGATATTTTTTACAAGCTTGAAGCTTTACGTTTTGAAGCAGTGTTCTCGCAGACAGATGTGTGAATAAATTCAATGGTAAAATGAGTCAATTTTAATCCAAAGAGAAATTTAGATCATCATGCATGTGCTGTTACTAGACTTCAGTGCAAATACCATGGATTTCATCAGATGAATGTGCACAGCAAATGAACAGAAAACATGCCCATTTAAGATGAAGTTATTCCTTCGTGTATCAGTTTAAAATAGGGTCAAGTGTAATACTGTTTGTGAAACTATCTGCGACAAACTTTTCAGTTGGAGATTGACAGATTCTTTATTAATAAGTGTGTCAGAGCATTTGGGGAGAAGGCAGGGGAATGGGGTTGAGAGGGAAAGATAGACCAGCCATGATTGAATGGTGGAGCAGACTTGATGGACTGAATGGCCACAATTCTGCTCCTAGAACATATGACCTTATGAACTTATTCTCCATTTATCTTTCGGAATTTCAGAATGATACAATGGTTACAGCACAGAACAGATTATAAATTATTGTATTGAACAGTATTGAAGGCTGGATATACCAATGATAGGTGGAATTTAATTCTGCTTTGTTTGATATGATGGATTTTTGGAGACTGATAAAACTGCGATATACGTGATGAATGTTATGGCCCTTGGAGGTACTGAGTCATGGAGGGACCCAGGCATTCAAATCCTGCAAAACTCGATAAGATAGTTAAGAAAATATAGAGGTTTCTTGCTGTTATTAGGCAGGACATGAAATAGAAGAGCAAAGAGGTTAATTTACAACTTTATAAAACATTAATTAGGCCACATTTGGTTTTCACAGAATTGAATGGATGTGATTACACAGGAGAGGTGGCAGAGAAGTTTTATCAGGATGTTGCTAAGGATGCAGTATTTCAGCTGTAGAAACATAGAAAAATAGGTGCAGGAGTAGGCCATTCAGCCCTTCAAGCCAGCACCGCCATTCAATATGATCATGGCTAAAATCTTTTCCCCATTTCCTTGATTCCTTGAGGCAGAAGGGGAAAATCTAACTCTCTCTTGAAAACATCCAATGAATTGGCCTCCAACTGCCTTCTGTGGCAGAGAAGTCTACAGATTCACAACTCTCTGGGTGAAAAAGATTTTCCTCATCTCAGTCGTGGTAATGGAGGTAGGGTACTGACATGGATAGAAAGTTGGTTGACAGACAGAAAGCAAAGAGTGGGAATAAATGAGTCCCTTTCAGAATGGCAGGCAGTGACTAGTGGGGTACCGCAAGGCTCGGTGTTGGGACCGCAGCTATTTACAATATACATCAATGACTTGGATGAAGGGATTAAAAGTACCATTAGCAAATTTGCCGATGATACAAAGCTAGGTGGCAGTGTGAACTGTGAGGAAGATGCTATGAGGTTGCAGGGTGACTTGGACAGGTTGTGTGAGTGGGCGGATGCATGGCAGATGCAGTTTAATGTAGATAAGTGTGAGGTTATCCACTTTGGTGGTAAGAATAGGAAGGCAGATTATTATCTGAATGGTGTCAAGTTAGGAAAAGGGGACGTACAACGTGATCTGGGTGTCTTAGTGCATCAGTCACTGAAAGGAAGCATGCAGGTACAGCAGGCAGTGAAGAAAGCCAATGGAATGTTGGCCTTCATAACAAGAGGAGTTGAGTATAGGAGCAAAGAGGTCCTTCTGCAGTTGTACAGGGCCCTAGTGAGACCACACCTGGAGTACTGTGTGCAGTTTTGGTCTCCAAATTTGAGGAAGGATATTCTTGCTATTGAGGGCGTGCAGCATAGGTTTACTAGGTTAATTCCCGGAATGGCAGGACTGTCATATGTTGAAAGACTGGAGCGACTAGGTTTGTATACACTGGAATTTAGAAGGATGAGAGGGGATCTTATCGAAACGTATAAGATTATTAAGGGGTTGGACACGTTAAAGGCAGGAAACATGTTCCCAATGTTGGGGGAGTCCAGAACCAGGGGCCACAGTTTAAGAATAAGGGGTAGGCCATTTAGAACAGAGATGAGGAAAAACTTTTTTAGTCAGAGAGTTGTGAATCTGTGGAATTCTCTGCCTCAGAGGGCAGTGGAGGCCAATTCTCTGAATACATTCAAGAGAGAGCTAGATAGAGCTCTTAAGGATAGCAGAGTCAGGGGGTATGGGGAGAAAGCAGGAACGGGGTACTGATTGAGAATGATCAGCCATGATCACATTGAATGGCGGTGCTGGCTCGAAGGGCCGAATGGCCTACTCCTGCACCTATTGTCTATTGTCTATTGTAAATGGCCTACACATTATTCTTAAACTGTGACCCCTGGTTCTGGACTCTCCCAACATTGGGAACATTTTTCCTACATCTAGCCTGTCCAATCTTTAAGAATTTTATATGTTTCTATATGATTCCCTCCCATCCTTCTAAATTCCAGTGAATACAAGCCCAGTCGACCCATTTTTTCATCATCTGTTAGTCCTGCTATCCTGGGAATTAACCTGGTGAACCTACGCTGCACTCCCTTAATAGCAATAATGCCCTTCCTCAAGTTAGGAGAGCAAAATTGCACACAATACTCCAGGTGCAGTCTCACCAGGGCCTTGTGCACTGCAGTAGGACCTCCTTGCTCATAAACTTAAATCCTCTTTCAATGAAGGCCAACATAGCATTGGCTTTCTTCACTGCCTGCTGTACCTGCGTGCTTACTTTCAGTGACTGATGTACAAGCACACCCAGCTCTCGTTACACCTCCCCTTTTCCTAATCTGACACCATTCAGATAATAATCTGCCCTCTTGTTCTTGCCACCAAAGTGGATAACCTCACATTTATCCACATTATATTGCATCTGCTATGCATCTGCCCACTCATACAACCTATCCAAGTCTCATAGCATCCCCTTCGCAGCTCACACTGCCACCCAGCTTTGTGTCATCCGCAAACTTGGAGATGTTACATTTAATTCCCTCGTCTAAATCATTAATATATATTGTAAATAACTGGGGTCCCAGCACTGAGCCTTGCGCCACACCACTAGTCACTGCCTGCCCTTCTGAAAACAACCTGTTAATTCCTACTCGTTGCTTCCTGTCTACAAACCAGTTCTCTATCCATGTCAATACCCTACCCCCCAGTACCAAGTGCTCTAATTTTGTACCCTAATCTCTTGCGTGGGACCTTGTCAAAGGCTTTTCGAAAGTCCAGATACAACTTGATAAGCAACTTGATACCAAATGTATACAAAATGATGGGCAGGCATAGATTAAGCATATCATAGGAAACCATTCTAAATAGCAGAAGTATATAAAACTATCAGGCCGAGGTTTAAATTGAGGGAGTAATGGGTTCAGATGGAGTTTGAAGATTTTTTTTTCCCCAGTGAATTGTTGGAATCTGGAACAGAATGGCTGAACGGGTATTGGAAGTATGCACTTCCACAATATTGAATAAATATCTAGATGAGAACTTGAGTAGCAGACCAAGTGCAGACCAATGTCCAAGAAATGAGATTATAGATTGATATTTGATGATCAGCATTATTAGGGTGTACTACTGTCTCTGTGTTATGTCTCTATGACGACTCTCTGCTGCTATGGCTGTTTGAGCTCATTTCGGCTTTATGTAAGAATATTTCAATTAGTCCCATTCTCACATCTTTCTTTCTCTTCTCTCACTTAATAATCCAGCTTCCTTTAGAATACTGCAATAGTTTTGATTTAGATTTTTTTTTAGATTTAGATTTAGATTTTAGATTTTTTTTTAGATTTAGATTTAGATTTTAGATTTTTAGATTTAGAGATACAGTGCAGAAACAGGCCCTTCGGCCCACCGGGTCCGCGCCGCCCAGCGATCCCCACACACTAACACTATCCTACACCCATTAGGGACAATTTTTTAAAACATTTGCCCAGCCAATTAACCTACATACCTGTACCAGTGTCCCTTCACCAGTGCATTTCAGACACAAATCATTCAGAAATGCACATTTACCACTTTACAATTTAGTTTCAATAGACAATAGACAGGAATAGGTGCAGGAGTAAGCCATTCGGTCCTTCGAGCCAGCACCACCATTCAATGTGATCATGGCTTTTTGTGAGATCATGTGAGATCATGTTTCTTTTGCCAATTACTTTTATGCTTAAGGTTTAGACCCCAGTGCCAATAAGTCTGGTTACTCCCCTGTATAATTCATGCTTTACATTTTGTATCTTTAGCATCGCATGCATGCATGGAACCAAAGCACTTCGCCAAAGCATTGTTAAACATTTATACATTTCACATTCATTTACTAAAATTCTGAAAAAGATAAAACCAGGTAACTGACCTTTTGAGAAATGATTGGATTGAAAAGTTTGAATTTGTTTTTTATTTAGGTATATGTGCTCAAAAGTACAATGAAGACTAAACTCGAAAGGTCCCAAGAATTGGCATAGCCCTTTTTTGCATGCATGATGGAATATAGGCAATATTCCATTGAGGGTGGCACAGTGGTGCACTGCTAGAGTTGTTGCCTTGCAGCACCAGAGATCCTGACTATGGGCACTGTCTGGTCAAAGTTTGTATGTTCTCCCTGCGATTTTGTGGGATTTTTCCAGGGTGCTCCAGTTTCCTCCCACACTCCAAAGACGTACAGGTTTGTAAATTAATTGGCTTTAATAAATTATATATTTTTATAATCCCTAGTGCGTGTAGGTTAGTGTAATCACTGGTCGGTGTGGACTCGGTGGGTTGGCCTGTTTCCACACTGTATCTCTACACTAAAAATGCCATCTTCATGTTTTCTGCCTATTTAAATGATTGTAGAATCCCAATGCGATTAACCATGCTTGCCTGAGATTGGCTGCTGTAGCAGGTGGTCAACAACAGGAGTGGTTTGCACCATTTAAATGTAGCTTGTGCTGGTGAAGGGAGATGCACTATATTCAGAGCAGGTGCCTGATTTCAAACATTAATTAAATGCAGATGTTGGTCATTGTTGATCACTGAACTTCAGTTTGGAAAATTGCTCTCTGAAAGCACTGGACTGATATGTTTCTTGTTGAGAACTGTTTACATCCTCCTCTTCTTCTAATCAATTGATGCTTGTTTTAAGAAGCCCTTAACTTCTTCTCCCAGTCATGCTCTATTGCGAAGGGATGTCTCCTAATGTATGAGAGCAACAAATTCAATCTTAGGAGTGAAGTCTGTAAATAGATCTCTGACATCTGTCCCACAATTTCTGCTGCCAACCAATTTTGAATTGTAGTGGGCAGTGGCAGAATCATAGCTAAACATTATGGAACAAGTTAGCATGACCAATAGAAATAAGAGCAGACACAAAGTGCTGGAGTAACTCTGTGGGTCAAAAGGATTGGAGAGTTGTGTATTATGAAACCAGAGGAAAGAATGTAGGTGGAGGGGGAGGGGAGAAATGGGTGCAAGTCCAGGTGGGGCACAGGGGGTGGATGAATGGGAGAGTAGTGGGGAAAGGTGATGGGAGGGGGTTGTTACAAGTTACCTACAATTGGAGAATTCCATGTTCATACCATTGGATTGTAAGCTAGCCAAGTAGAATACATGAAACAAGAGCAGGCTTGAGTGGCTGTACAGTCAACTCCTGATTCTCCTAATCCGTGTATATTTAAGTGAGGGGATCAGCAGAAGTGCTAGGTTCCAAACTCGGGTATCATTAGTTTGTATCTGGCTGGTGTCTATGCCATCCTTCACTGTGTGTCCTCATTCACATGACTTCCACAATGACTTGCACTACCATGAGCTCAGGCACACCTGACAAACATGGACAGCAATTTAAGAAGAAAAGTTGGAATATCTGGAACTAGCTTTTCTTTTAAATTAATAGCAACTGGCAATTATGTATTTTATTAATATGCTAATGATGAATTTATGATTCACACATTTCTCATAAATTATTTTCTATATAGCTTTCCCTTTAAATGATTTACTGAATTATATGTTCGAAGTATAGTCTAATCTCAATGCAGACTACATCTGCATCTGTCAGAATGTGTATTTACTGAGTTGGTCCTTGTTAAACAGAATGTGTTGAAATGTTATACATTTGCAAACGCACCTTAATGCTTTAAGGGAAGAAACTATAGCAGATGTATGACTGAGGCAGATTGCTTATTTGTGGGAACATTACTGTCTCCTATATGCGCAGGAAGAAACTGAAGATGCAGATTTATACAAAGATAGACACAAAATGCTGGAATAACTCAAGGCTCACAGGCTCACAGGAGACTACCAGCTCCTATATATTGGCATAACCAACTGAAATTATCTCACAGCAAAAATAAGTCATGGTGAAGTTGCGGTTCTTACTGAAAGTAGGGGAAGGAATGGAGGTGAGGATGAGGAGGGAAATTACTAAAAATGGATGGCCACCAAAATGAAAATTTAAATAGTTGTTTTTACACTGAAATTAATTTCTATTCATAACCATCTGATCAGTAGTTTGATCAAGATAATGGACTTGTCATGCTTGTAGATACAAGGAACTGCAGATGCTGGTTTATAAAAAAAGACTCAAAGTGCTGGAGTAATTCAGCGAGTCGGGCAGAATCCCTGAAGAATATGAATAGGTGATATTTTGGGTTGGGACCCTACTTTATACTTATTGTGTTGGTGGAGGGAGAGAACGGAGAGAGGAGGGGAGGACAAAGTCTGGCCAGAAATAGCTGGATACAGGTGAGGGGGGGTTGATAGGCAAATGATTGGACAGAGATGAAATGGCAAAAGATGTGAGAAAAGGATAGAAGAAATGCAAATTGTGAAGCCAGAGGTAGGAATGTAGGTGGATGGGCAGGAAGGTAAGGGGAGAAATTGGTGTGAGTCCAGGTGGGACCAGGGAGAGGGGGGGGGGGGGGGGGTTGAGGAAAGGATGTATGTAGGAAGTTACCTAAAATTGGATAATTCAATATTTCAGTGTTAATACAGTTAGGTTATAAACTATACGTGGAATATAAGGTGCTGTTACTCCAGTTTGCATGTGTCCTCACTCTGGCAATAAAGGAGACCCAGGATGAGAAAATGCAGTAATGGAATGGGAATGGGAGGGGGAGTTAAAATGATTAGCAACTGGGAGATCCAGCAGACCTTCCAGGTCCGGGTGCAAGTGTTCGACGAAATGGACACCGAGTCTATGTTTAGTCCCAGCGATGGAATGGAGACCACATCAGAACACCGAATGCTGTGGATGAGAGTACAGGAAGTGCACCTGGAAGGATCCCTGGATGGATGTGAGGGAGGAGGTATTGGGGCAGCTGTGACCATCTCATGCGGTTGCAAGAGAAAATAATTGGGGAGGGGGCAGTTTGGTGGGAAGGGATGAGTGAACTAAGGAGTTGTAGAGAGAGTGGCCTCTGTGGAAGATGGAGAGGGGTGGGGATGGGAAGATGTGACTTATGACGGGATCACGTTGAAGGCGGCGGAAATGTCAGAGAATGATGTGTTGGATGTGGAGGCTGGCGGGGTAAAAGGTAAAGACCAAGGAAAAATACTTGTTCTGCCTGCTGGGACGGGGACTGAGAGCAGAACTACTGGAAAAAGGAGATATGGGTGAGGGATCCATCTATGACAGTTGTGGGAAGGAAACTATCATCTGGGAGGAGGTCATACTTGCTTGTTTCAACATATCACATTTTGACAGCTTATATATATTTTATCTGTACCATGCTGCATTTCATTACAAATTTTTAAGCAGTTGCTCCAAATAACTTCAAACCATTGTCTGCTTTTCATACAGATTAGAAGTGCTTGACACCTGTGAACAAGATCCTGCCAGTTTTGCATTTTCCGAGACCTGGATTCACAGAATAAATTATCTTCACATCTTGAATAAAACACCATCTGGATGAAGCACAGAGATTAACAAATGAAAGGGGAAGATTGTATGCTGTAACTGCGTGAGGAGGTTTGGAAGCTCTGATAATGCACCAATTTCTTGTGTCTAATATTATTTTACACTCAAGCAATAAAGATAAAAAAAGCTACCCAAATTTAATCACCTGATTCTAGATTGAACAATATGCGTTGGTATATATACTTTGAGCCAGCACATAGACACCAAGGCCATGGAACCATTGTAAATAAAGCTAGAAAACACATTGTTCAAGAGCTGCTCTAGATAATAAACAAAAGCTGAAGAACCACCCAAGAAATTCCCACAGGAATATCGCCCCCATAATGTGATTAATACTTGCTTTAATACTTCTTAAAACTCACAATTATAAGAACATTGTCAATTGTTTCTCATCTCCTTTTTTACGGAAAACCTGCTGGTACCACATGTATCTGGGCTCTTCATTTTGCCTTATATATCAAACTCAATATTGCATTCGATCTATTAGAATGTAACAAATGGGATCTCACTGGCTTTCCATCACTCACACAACAATTTGATGTTTCTTTTCATTGTGAGGACTGTTGTTGCTTAGGAAAGGTTTCTCGTTTGCATTCAGACTTCCTTATTCCAGATAGAGCAGAGTTAAAAAATGTCTCAGTAATATCAACTTTCTTTGGTTAAAAAAAAAAGTGAATTGTTATCTTTGCTAAAAGTGGTACAATTTACCACGTGTCATTTTTGTATTGTGAATAATCATCCATGTGTTGAGATTGTTTAACCTATTTCACCAAAGCCCTTCATATGCATTGGATAGCAAAAACTGCATCAACAGATGCAAGCTGATTTACTTTAAAGAGAGGTTTGATTTGAGCATTTACAGTAATTCTCCAATGGTAATCATACTTGACTCAAGCTCGAAATGAACAACATCCAGTTGGCTTTAAAAGACCACTCACTGCATGCTTTTGTATGAAATGCTTGTAATGAATGTTTATACAGGTTGCTCTGCTGTAATGTGATTGTTGCATTCTTTTTTAAAAAACCCTCATGTTATAGAAAATTACATTGTATTTGTGTCAATGGGGGAAAGGGCATTAATGGCTGGTGTTTCAGACGCACAATAACAAAATGATATTTCTAGCAAGATTTTCAAAACTAAAATTATTTTCATAGCAATAAGGTTATTTTTGTTACCTCAAGCTAAAGTACTTGTCAAGGTCTCGACCCAAAACGTCACCCATTCCTTCTCTCCCGAGATGCTGCCTGACCTGCTGAGTTACTCCAGCATTTTGTGAATAAATCGTATTTGTCTGCATGCTGTATTGTTTAATAGAGTATTGTTGTACAAGTGTCAATTGAAGTGATTACTTTTCAATTTCAATGGCCACCCACGTTTCATGTAGCAGCAGTGCACATATCAATGGTGTATGATTACTGTGGAGAGGTTACGTGGAAAGAGGTTTTTTCTCCCTATACTGTTGAGATTCAAGACAGCTTTTTTTTCTGCAAGACAATGTCCAAAGTAATATTAAGTTGTAATCCAGTTCCCAGTTAAAATCACATTATAATGAATTTTGCCCAGGTAATGCAAAATAGAGCTCACCAATCCATTACACATGTTATATCCATTACGTACTATGGAAACAGACATCGTGGCAGATCCACTTGTACTTAGTGTTAAAATTTACCTCCGAAGGATCCCTCCTAAGAGCGAAGCATTGAGACATTCTGGTGGTGAGAGGCGCCTTTTCACTTCTGCAATGGTCACTTTATATTTGGAGGTGGAACTGAGTAGTGACAAACGTCCAGGAACAGAACAAAACAGGTCTGTCGGATTCACAATGCAGGTACTACCTGAAAATAAATCAATAGATTATGAAATATGAATCAAGTTGATGGACTTCACAACACCAACAATTAGTTTAAGGACATGCACTAAGGTCAATATCAATTTGAAATATTTCAACATCAATATGCATGTGATCTGGAAAATGCACATTTGGCGACAAGCATGTGGGTAGTATCATATGGGAAGGAACTGCAGATGCTGGTTTAAACCGACGATAGACACAAAATGCTGGAGTAACTCAGCGGAACAGGCAGCATCTATGGAGAGAAGGAATGGGTGATGTTTCGGGTCGAGACCCATCTTCGGGCCCTTCTTCAGATGGTAGTATCGTAATTAATAGAAAGCCTTAATTATTATGTGATTGGTGGCTTTTCAAGATTAAAGGACAAAATAGCCTAAAGAAGAAATTAGGTCCTATTGAGACGTCAGAAAGCTGTGTTTCAGTAGCATAACAATGTGCAGCCTATTAAAAGGCATCCTCAGACACTCAACCTGATTCTTGTGGTAGTAATGCGTGCTCTAGAATTACAATTCTAGCTCTGGAATTACAATATTTTACCATTATTTCTCTCTATTTAATGCTCAATTGTAATATAAACTACAGTGAAGTATTATACTAGTCATCACGGTAGACCAAGACGTCAAAATGAAATATGAATTGGGTTGATACAATTCACATTGAGTTCCATTTGCCCATATTTGGTTCAAATCCCACTTAACATTTCCTATCCGTGTGTCTGTCCCAATCTATCTATATACTAAAACTCTCATCTTGTTGGTTTGTTTGTTTGTTTGTTTGTTCCTGAACTACAGCCAAAACGGTACATAAAGGCGACAATTTTAGGCTCACCTTACTCACCATCGTCTTGGGGTGCTATGGATGAAGTTTCATTCAAATTGCTGTTATATTTTTTAAGTTATTCACATTTTAAAGTTTAAAGAAACGTGCATGCGCACGTTGGGGCCCTGTTGAACTGGTACATTTATAAGATGGCCGCCACATCAGCGCGTGCGCAGAACAAACGCGCCTGCGCAGTTGTTGATCTCGGGTTCGAACAGGGCTCGGCCACCTGTCTCTTGAGGGTGGGTTTGCCGACTCCGTAGCGGCGGGAGAACCAGGCCTGGGGTGCCGGGGGAAGCAGACGGAGCCTGGCTCTGGACGTGACCAGGTAACCGTGAGCCTGAGGAGGGCCAAGGGGAAAGGTGGCAGCAGCGCACAGCGGCGGTGAGGCCGGGCATTGGTGGAGTTGGAAGCTGAGACCTGGCGCTGGGCCTGCCCTCGGCTCCCCCGTCCCCCCTCCTCTCCCCGGCCGGCTCAGCTCCGTCTCCACGCCACCCAGAGTCGAGTGGAATCGGCGCAGCAACAGTGGGAGAGCTGCCGCCGCCGCCACCATCTATTCACCGCACTGAACATCCCCGCACCAGGACGGGACAGGACTCTCCCCCCCACCACCCCCGCTCCACCAATGGTGGCCGCCGGGGGCAGGAGGCGGGTTGCTATGCAACCTCTGCTGGGGGGGGGAGGAGGGAGGGAGGGGGGCAGAGAGAGGGGGGGAGGGGAGGGAGGGGTTGGAGGAGGGGGAGGGAGAGGGGGAGGGGGAGGGAGAGGGGGAGGGGGAGGGGGGAGGGGGATAAGGGAGGTTGAGGGGGATGGAGTGGGTGAGTGGGGCGGGAGGGGAAGGCAGTGGAAGGGGAAGGGGGAGGGAGGTGGGGATGGGAGAGGGAGGGGGAGGGGGAGGGGGAGGGTGGTGGAGGGAGGGAGGTGGAGGGGAGGGGAGAGTGAGGGAGAGGGGGGGAGGGGATGGGAGGAGAGGGGGAGGGGAGGGGGCGAGGGAGGGAAGGGGGAGGGAGAGGGGGAGGGGAGGAGGGAGGGCAGAGGGGAGGGGGGAGTGGGGGAGTAGAGGCTGCTACACCAATGCGGGAGAGGTTTGGGCCCAATGGGTCCACTTGGTCTGGTATCTTTTAAATGTTGTTATTGTACTAGTCTCAACTATTTCTCCCGGCAACCTCTTCATACACCCACCAACCTCTGTGTGAAAATGCCGCCCCTCAGGTACCTGTTAAATCTTTCCCCTCACCTTTCACTATGCCCTTTAGTTCTTACCCTGGGATAAAGGGCCTGTGCATTCAACCTATCTATTCCCCTCATGATTTGCTACATTTCCATAAGATTAACCCTCAGCCTCCTGTGCTCCAAGGAATAAAGCCCTAGCCTGACCAATCTCTCCCCAGTGCTCAGACCCCCGAGACCTGGCAACATTCTCAGAAATCGTTTCTGCACGCTTTCCAGCTTAATGGCCTTTTCTCCTATAGCAGGGCGAGCAAAACTGAATGTAATACCCCAAGTGCGGCCTCACTCGGATCAAGTATAACTGGAACATTATATGACCCGGGCGTAATTGGTCTTTGATCATGATCATGGCGGTAGGAGTAGAATTAGGCCAATCAGCCCATCAAGTCTGCTGCACCATTCAATCAAGGCCAATCTATCTCACCCTCCTAACCCCATTCTCCTGCTTTCTCCCCATAACCTCTGACACCCATACTCATCCTTATATTATGATTATATCAAGCAGTGTGAAACGTAGTTGGTATCATGGGGGTTGGGGATGGGGAGGGAGGGATACGAGGGTGGAGGGGAGGCTGGTTTGTGTAATACGCTGAGTTGCATCCACATCTGAGACTGGTCCAAAAAGCAATTACATACAATTGAACCTCGGGGAGGTTGGCAAATTAGATCTGAAATTGACTTGTGAATAGGATGCAGAGAGTGAATGGATGTCTGACCAGTCATATATCACAGACATCTGCATTGAGACACTCAATATTTTGTGATATATGTTAATGATTTGGAAACAAACATTGAGGAGGGTGGTCTCGGACTACAGGTTTAACACTAATGAGATGATAAAATGGGCAGAGAAAATGCAGGTGGAATGTAACCCTGGTTCAGGTAAGGTAATGCCTTATTTGGGAGGACTAAATAAGGCTAAGGCATACAAGATGAATAATGGAACTCTACAGTATCTGAGAAATAGAGGGACCTTGGTTTGCAGGTTCAAGGATCCCCGAAGGTGACAACATCTTCATCAAGTCTGAAGAAGGGTCTCGACCCGAAACGTCACCCATTCCTTCTCTCCTGAAATGCTGCCTGACCCGTTGAGTTACTCCAGCTTTTTGTGATACCTTCGATTAGTACCAGCATATGCAGTTATTTTCCTACACATCTCCATCAAGCCCCATTCTCGAAGCCTGTGGGCCATCAACAAATATTTATATATGCCACAATGTTGGCAAAGTGCAATTTATTGCCGTTTATTATTGCTCTTGGAAAAAGTGATGCTCAGCTGCTTCTTGAATCACCAGTTTCTCACAACGCAGGACAAATCTAGCCTGGCTTATCTACCCTGCTGAAGTGGTGACCATCCAAAGTTGGATGTGCCAATGGTTCAATGTTTTTTTTTATTGTCACCTATGCATAGCACAGTGCATTTTATTTGCACAACCCACAAATGCACAATCAACACATTTTCATAAGTTCACAAGCTATAGGAGCAGGATTAGGCCATTCGGCCATGAAGTCTACTCCGCCATTCCATCATGGCTGATCTATCTTTCCCTTGAAACCCCATTCTCCTGCCTTCTCCCCACAACCCCTGACACCGGTACTAATCAAGAATCTATGTATCTCTGCCTTAAAAATATCCATTGGCTTGGCCTCCACAGCCTTCTGTGGCAATGAATTCCACAGATTCACCACCCTTATTTTGGTGCCATTTACAAGGGGAAAAAAGTCCAAAGTGGAAAGCCTGGTCCACATGCTGAAAGTACTGGACTGCAACTGCACTGGTTGAAGAAGGAAGCTCATCAACACAACATGGTTCGGCGTGGTCATTGTGGGCTGAAGGGCCTGTTCCTGTGCAGAACTGTGCTAAGTTCGAAACATTTTTCCAATGGAAGTTTGGGTTGGCAATATATCCTTGGCTTGCCAGCATGTTGACGTTCACATTTTCTTTTTAATCGCTGGCTTGTGCTCTTGGAGAATGAGGCTTGTGCTTCATCTGCATGATCAGAATAATTTTGTAACAAATTACTTGTTTTGTGAATCTTTTAATTAGAACTATCTTGAACATTGCCTTGAAAGCCTGCTATATTATGTTTGACATAATTGGAACTATGATTTATTAACCTAACATCATAATTTACCAATGTTAATAATGTGCACCAAGTTTATTGAGCAACCAGCAATCATATATCAGCAATCCCGGCCTCTTCCAGGCTAATACATCAATTTCTAAAAATTATAATGAAACCATTAACATTTATTTTGAATGTGTTTAGAAGTACCACTTATTTTTGGGAAACATTAATGCCTGTGATCATTTTATTAGGATATAAAGCTAGAAATTATTGTCAACATCAGTGCATGAAATCTTGTTGCATTTCCATTATATAATTGTGTTAATATGTGTTTGGATTGTGAATTAATAAACATTCTCTCGTGAATGTATCAGATTTAAGAGCAGGAGTTGATCATTCGGCTCTGAGAGGCACTCCAGCACACTCATTAATTAATTAATGATATGATGAAGATACCTCTGGTTAGCAGTGATCATATGATTGGAAGGGTTTAGCGGGCTAAGAGCTAGATACAGGCAAATGGAACTAGCCCAGAATGCCAATTTGGATGGCATAGACAAGAGGAGCCGACGGGATGTTACCATGCTGTACAGTTCTATAACTCTGCAATATGATTGAATTTACCAAAGAGTCTGAACGAGAGAACTGTGGATCCAAGTCTAGTATTTTAAGCTCAAGTAAGGGCAACTGTGAGGGCATAAATTCAGCACTGGCTGAATTGATCTGCCAAATTAGGTTGCATGATCAGTGAATTGAGGCAATGACAGATATTTATGGTAATCTTTCACAATGCACCGAAAGATGCCAGATGGAATTCAGTCACACAAAATGTGAGTTGATGCATTTTGGGAGTTCTAGAAACACTGGGATATAGACAGTGAATGCTAGGATCCTTGAAAGTAGTGAGGAGCGGAGGGAGGATCTTTGGGTACATGTCACCAACTTTGATATCAATGAGGAACAGGTGACAGCAGTTCCCTGAGTCCTGAAGGCATCAGCACAGGTGATTAACAAGACATGTAGATTACTTCACTTAAACAGGGTAAAAACAAAAGTGCAGGGAGGCCCACCGAGTCTGCGCCAGCCAGTGACGATCCCATACACTTGCACTATCCTACATACCGGGGACAATTTACAATTTTCACCAAAGCCAATTAACCTACAAGCATGGACGTCTTTGTAGTGTGGGAGGAAACCTGAGCACCCAGAGAAATCCCACATGATCACGGGGAGAACATACAAACTTCGTACAAACAGCACCCACTGTCAGGATCGAACCCGGGTCTCTGGCACTGTAAGGCAGCAACACTACCGCTGCACCACTGTGCCAATCTTCTCTAATGCAACGTTGAACCATACATATGAACACAACAGAGATTCGCATTGGTCGTTTGGAAAGATTTCTTTGTGAGGATATTGTGAATCAATGTGTCCTCTACAGGAAGTAGTCCAAACACAAGTTTGACTAAAAGTCATCCTGCAGAATGCCATGCATCTCAGTGACCATCACCTTAGATATCTGAACCTGTAATTACGCAGTTCAGTGGAGAGGTCCAATTAAAATGTGTAGGTTACTTTTAGAAGGGCTTCCTCGCCTAAAATACCCAACCCATCTTATGTGGGCAGTCATTGGCGTATTAAAGATGAAGGGGTTATGGAGCCATGTAAAAATACAGCATCGAAACAGGCTCTTTGGCCCATTGGTCTCCATCAACCACTAACTACCCCAACCACCTAAATACACTAGTCCTAGACATATAGAAACATAGAAAATAGGTGCAGGAGGAGGCCATTCGGGCCCTTCGAGCCAGCACCGCCATTCATTGTGATCATGGCTGATCGTCCCCAATCAATAACCCGTGCCTGCCTTCTCCCCATATCCCTTGAATCCACTAGCCCTTAGAGCTCTATCTAACTCCCTCTTAAATCCATCCAGTGATTTGGCTTCCATTGCCCTCTGTGGCAGAGAATTCCACAAATTCACAACTCTCTGGGTGAAAAAGTTCCTTCTCATCTCAGTTTTGAATGGCCTCCCCTTTATTCTAAGACTGTGGCCCCTGGTTCTGAACTCCCCCAACATTGGCAACATTTTTCCTGATTCTAGCTTCTCCAGTCCTTTTATAATTTTATATGTTTCCATAAAATCCCCTCTAATCCTTCTAAACTCCAGTGAATACAAGCCAAGTCTTTTCAATCTTTCCTCATATGACAATCCCGCCATCCCAGGGATCAATCTCGTGAACCTACGCTGCACTGCCTCAATTACAAGGATGTCCTTCCTCAAATTAGGAGACCAAAACTGTACACAATACTCCAGATGTGGTCTTACCAGGGCCCTATACAACTGCAGAAGAACCTCTTTACTCCTATAATGAAATCCTCTTGTTATGAAGGCCAACATGCCGTTAGCTTTCTTCACTGCCTGCTGTACCTGCACGCCAACTTTCAGTGACTGGTGTACAAGGACACCCAGGTCTCGCTGCACCTCCCCCTTACCTAACATAACACCATTGAGATAATAATCTGCCTCCTTGTTTTTGCCGCCAAAGTGGATAACCTCACATTTATCTGTATTATACTGCATCTGCCACGCATCTACCCACTCACTCAACCTGTCCAGGTCACCCTGCAACCTCCTAACATCCTCTTCACAGTTCACACTGCCACCCAGCTGTGTGTCAATTCACTTCCTTTTACCACAGATCCCAATGACTTTGAAGTGCTTTATCGACAAAATGCATAGCAGTTGCTTGCCTAGACTACCTCGACAGCACCCTTTAAATTTGTCACCTCTATCATCTAGTTCAATGTGTTGTTATCCTTTTAGTCACAAAATGTCATCCCCATCCTAGTTTGCAAATGTATTACCATTCCCTGATCAAGGTTGAGTCTAGATGATTCTCCAGCTCCCAATCAACTCTCGAAGTACGCTGTATGAAGGCAGCACAATGGCTCAGCTCGTAGTGCCGCTGCCTATCAGCTTCAGAGACTCCGGTTCGATCCACAGCTCAGGTGCTGTCTGTGTTGACTTTGCACGTTTACCCTGTGACCGCATGGGTTTCCTCCAGGTGCTCTGGTTTCCTCCCACATCCCAAAGACGTGTGGGTTTGTAGGTTTATTGCCCCTCTGTAAATTGCCCCATAGTGTGAAGGGAGTGGATGCGATAGTTGGAACGCATAGAACTCGTGCAAACGGGAGATCCATGGTCGGCATAGACTCGGTGTCTGAAGTGCCTGTTTTCATGCTGTATCTCTAAACTAAAATCTAAAACTAAAAACCTTAACTACTTTGACCGTTACAAACTGTACCAATTTAAAGAGGTAGTTCACTGTTATCGTCTCAAGAGCAACTGGCAATGGAAAATGAATGTAGGCTCTGTCTGTGACACTTCCATCCCCAAAATAAAAATAAATAGCAATATTTCTCTCAAAAGATATCTTCTTTAATAAAAGCACATCTATGACAACTTATCCTTGACTGCAAATTATTCACCAAGCAAATATGTGTTATCTAAACTATAACTTATTTATAAATGTTATTATAAGTTATAATAATGATTTACAAAATATAAATGTTGATTTATAGTTTTAATTTATGATCAAGTTTCCAACAATTATTGAAGAAAATATGGTGACTGCAGAATCTATTTAGGATGTAATAAAGAAATGTTTCTTCCCCATTTATGTTTTTGCTCATATGATCGATGGACAGAAAGTCAGATACTCTGCTAGTAATATTATTCTACAACCAGCAAGTCGGAAATCTATTCAATTGGCTTGGGATGCCCCTCTGCAAAAATATATTTTTATACTTATATTTATGAGGAGGCTGAAAAAAATATATATATATATTGGCTAAAAAGGCTAAGAACTCAGCATTGTTCAAGTTGGGCGGCACGGTAGCGCAGCGGTAGAGTTGCTGCTTTACAGCGAATGCAGCGCCGGAGACTCAGGTTCGATCCTGACTACGGGTGCTGCACTGTAAGGAGTTTGTACGTTCTCCCCGTGACCTGCGTGGGTTTTCTCCGAGACCTTCGGTTTCCTCCCACACTCCAAAGACGTACAGGTATGTAGGTTAATTGGCTGGGTAAATGTAAAAAAAAAATTAAAAAAATTGTCCCTAGTGGGTGTAGGATAGTGTTAATGTACGGGGATCGCTGGGCGGCACGGACTTGGAGGGCCGAAAAGGCCTGTTTCCGGCTGTATATATATGATATGATATGATATAAGTTCTGCTGAAGACTTTATCAACACTTTATTATTGCTACTTGGCCAAATTGATACCTTGGCCACAGGCTGTGCAAAAGGCAAAAAGATGGAGGCACCAGTCCTTGTAGGAAAGGTCAATCGTTCGTGTTTTGGAGATATGGGAAAAAATGTTCACAACATGGCAAGAAAGACATCAGGGGAAGACCGTGAAGGGGAAAGTCAGTGATTACAACACAGGGGAGGAAAAAGGCTACAGTTGGCAGAGAGGTGGCCAAAGGGTTCCTTGAGGTAATAAGGGATAAACGCCTCTTTGCCTTGACCCATCTTAAGTGTTTGTGGAGCTAACTGCTCCCGATACCTTTTTATTCCCAGGTGGTTCAATTCTGAGATATCATGTGGCAAATGTTAATTTTGAAAACAGCCTTCCAATTAAACACTCAGAAAGAGCTCCCCTGAAAAAGGAAAGTAGTGAAACATAAGAGCAATTCAACCTTCTTTTAATGTTTTTAACAGTCTCCCCTTTGCTTAATTGAACCCTCTGTACATTCTGAGGAGTGTTAAAATAGAACCTCTTAAGTTTATGCAACATTCTCCATGATAATATAATTAATACGGATTTTATAGGAAATGGAAACCTAATGCTACATTTCCCTCCCCTGAGAAAATGTTTTCCATATTTTTGGTGATCTATTGCACACATCCTATGATATGTAATAACAATAGAAAATCAGACATCTCCCCACTTAAAACAATATTCAGGAGCTAGAGCACAAAACATTGGGTAGATGCCAAGAAATTCTGTCTCTAGTTTGCTGCAGCAGCTTGCCTTTGTCTCACTTACAAAAGAATGTGTTCCACCACACTAATTTGCTTTTTCTATTTCATAGACTTATCATCTACTGACCTCTCCAAATGTGACTGTCAAATTGCTGCTGCAGTTTGACAGCAACTAATAACTGCACTGAAAATGCCAAAATTAATATTAGACCAGACCTATGAATATGATGGCAGAGGCTTTAATAACTCTTGAATTTGGCTGGTAATGAACCCCTAGCTTAGATTAAAAAAAGTACAGTGTGTTAACAAATGACAACATTCCACCCAAAAGACATGGTATTTTGGAGCAATTTAATGCTGCTTCTCTTTGGAACTGAGACATGAAATCAGTATGTGGTAGATATGTATCTCCCCGAGTACTGAAACTCCATTTGTTATACATAAAGTCTTAGAGTCGGAGAGACATACAGCATGGAAACAGACCCTTCCGCCCAGCTTGCCCGTGCCAACCAAGGTAGCCCACCTACATTAGTCCTACCTGCCAAGATATGATAAATTATGTTAAGTTTGCATTCTTTGCCATTTGTTCTCCAAATCAGTGTGTTTGAATGAAAATAAACTGCAAACAATTCCATTAGTTAAGCATTTGCAGCTATCCCCATAATTAAAATAAGTTATAGTAATACAAAATATAAAATTAAATGTGGAACTGAGTATAGCATAACCTCAAGGAGACCATCAGACTATCTTTAGTTCGACTTTACTGGATTATATCTCGCTGTATACATTATTCCCTTTATTCCCTTTATCCTGTATCTGTATACTGTGATGTAAGTTAAATATTCATAGATTTATAAGTTAATTTGTAACATCTATAAATACCCAACACTCACGCAGGGAGCATAGTAGACACTTGACTATATCAGTAAGCATGACAAGAGATTAATATTCATATGTTGGTGATACAACCAGTTAACTGGGGAGGGAATTTATCATTTGTACATGATATAATTTATTCGTTAGGAAAACCATTCCCACGTAAATTTACAAAAAAATAAAATTCAAAATTAATATGGCAGCAAATACTTTATTTTATATGTTTAATTTATTCTTTTCATCTTCAACTTTAAAGTATGGAAAAATGAAACATTTTTTAAATTTTGTATTAAATAAATCCAGACTGCAATTTAAATTCTTATACTCATTAAACTTAGATGATCCAACCAGTTTGGGAATTAATTTATCTAGACACTATATTAACAATATTGGGAAAACAAGCTTTCTGAAAGTGTTAATGAATTATCTGTGGTTCCGAGAAAATTCTTCCTTCCATATATTTTTCTATTGTGTGTAATTAATTTCTTGAGAAATTAGATGTCTGTAATGGTCACTTGATATTCTACATTCCTGAATGTAAGTGTTTAGGCGCATCTACGTAACTTAAGTCAAATTTGACATATGCAAATATCAATCACTTGAGTTAACAAGTGACACCATTTAATGGACCTCGATATTATTTCAAAATAAATATGGCTCTATAGAGTCATTCTAGTTGATCATAAAATATTACCCCTTACATTTTCCAACATATGCTTGCTGCACTTGTGAATTTGGAATCCATTTAATTTGTTACAAAGATTCAAATCAGTGGTATTATGTTTGATTTTGGATTAGAATGTAAATTTATTTTGCTTCTTAAAATCATAACTGTGGCTGAATTAAATCCTATGCATGCATTTAAAAACTTTGTTCAAAGTTATGATAAATGAACAAAGCAAACAGAATTCTCTAACAATAATTGGCGTTAATCAAGTATTTTGGACCTGGATACTTAAATGCATACAGTCTTGTAGAGACTCCGATCTACCCAGTGGAGGTGAGATATACAAGTTCAAACATGCAGAAATGATTCCAGTTTCATCCTCACTCATTTACCAGGATACAATGGAGATACAAGAGATGGCGGATTCTGAAATCCTGAGCAAATGTTCAAAATGTTGGAGGAACTGAACAGACCCATCAGATCAATGAAGGGAAATGCACAGATGAAGAGTTCCAACCCAAAACATTGGTTGTTCATTTCCCTCTACGGATGCTGCCTGACCAGTTGTGTTCCTCCAGCACTTTGTCTTTTTTAAATGGAATGTTTTCTATGATGATGTATTCCATGGGAATACGATTTTATTTTCATCACTTAAATCTGTGCAAATGGACTTATATACTTAAGAATTCTGAAATTAAATTATTAAATTATAGTCACATTTGTTCTACATATTAAATGCTCACACTGTTGAGCATACAGGATAACTCCTTGATGTGCCGGACATTAATACAATGTGAATTTGGTACTCAAAAATAGCGAGGCGACCAACACCATGTGAAAACTGGAGATAATAGTAATTCTGACTTATTAAATTGGATTGGTTTATGAATGTAAGCAATCAAACTGTCTTCTAAAAACACATTTTCCCTTTTCCTAAGGAGAAATTATATTTTGCAAATTGGTGTTTGAGAAGATTTGTCAAGCATTTGTTGTTAAATGGGAAGTTGTGCATTTTAAGCCCAACCATATGTGAAGCTCTCCTTGAAAGGAGGCAGAAAAAAAATGAGCAAGGAAAAATAAAATGTTTTGTGTTTAACAAGTGTTGCTGGATTATAAACAGAATGATTTTGAAAAGAGATTTGATCTGGCATTATTCCATGACTAGGCATAAAATCCATTGCTTGAATGATTTTACAAAGCAGCCTTCCTTAAAGCGTAGAGCAAGCAGCAAGCAAGGTTCAACCCATATTAATTCCAAAAATGTTTTGATTCAAAGTAGTTTGTATTTTACGTTGCCAAGAGCAATCGAAAAGTGCTTTTGCCGGCAGTCTGGTCCTTTTTGCATGGCCCAGGGGCTATAGTAGTGTTTAAGCTTCTGAATTTGCCTGGGGCTGCAAGCGTGAATGATCACAAGGCGAATCAAGAGCTTTTTTTTAGGAGTTTGCCATCAAGATTTCAAAAAAGAAGAGACATGGGGCAAATGTCACTCTGTTTCTCTTACAGCGAAGAAAGATTGGTGCACAGACCACCTAACACCCCTTAAGGATTCACTACAGCAATAGGTTCATTATGCTGTCCCGTTCAATATCTGAAATTTCTAAAATTTAAAACAATCGCACCTTTCTTAATTAAAGATCCAAACTTAAGCCTGATCAGTTTGGGTCTTGAAAAGTTGAGATGAATTGTTAATACCAAGGGTGATCAGAATAGATGCAACTTCAGTAAATAGGAGATGGGTTTCTTTTGAAAGCAGGAGATCTGAATATTCATCTAAGCGAAGCACTAGTCCGTATGAACAACATTAATATGATCTCCACTGAATTTGGTACTCAAAAATATTAACATATCAAAGCAGATGCCCCAGGCAAGAGAAGCTATCGATACTGGGGCACTATGCAATGTAAAGATTATTGGTTCTGATGGTTGGAAGAGTGGAGCTTCGGGCTAAACACTGCACACCATTAACTGAAAGTGATAGCAGAGGGATTTCAACATCCGTCTTTCCACAATAATACCAGGTCTACAGTTTTAAGATATAGATTTGTGCAAAAGTTTATGTTCAAAATGACACTGCAGGAAAAAAAGCAACTCAAATATTACTGTACTGAATAATATCAATTTGACCTGCCTTTAGTTAAAACTAACCTAAGGTATAAATGCAGGAAAGGATATTTTTTTAGACAAAATATGTTAGCCCCATATCTAATAAATGGAGAAGGTGTCCAAAAGTGAATATATAAAATCAAAATGGTATCTTGAGGAAACAATTTCACTTCATCTCAGATAGTAATTTGACTAATATATTTTTTCTATTCTTTTAGATTCAATAAAAATATGAGACACAGTTCATTATTTTATTGTCAACTGGATAGTAGATGGCCACACAAAGAAACCATTTTATCAAAACATTTTTAAATGACTGAGAAACCCACTTTCTGGATTCCTCATTGGTTGTTAATAATTTTATAAGGATGACACATTCACACCCTGCAGAGAAAAAAACATTTAATTTAAACTAAAACAAAATTAAAATACGATGGATACTGTAAAACTGAAATATAAATGTAAAATGCTGAAAATACTTTGCAGGTCAGGTAGCATTTGTTGGGAGAAAAAATGAGTTAATGTTTCAGTCAATGGCCTTTCATCGAACTATTAAGCAGAAACCTTTTTCATTTCTCCACAGATACTCCACAGATAGTCAATGAATTATGGTATAAGAAGATAATGGCAGATGCTGGTACAAATCGAAGGTTTTTATTCACAAAATGCTGGAGTAACTCAGCAGGTCAGGCAGCATCTCGGGAGAGAAGGAATGGGTGACGTTTCGGGTCGAGACCTTTCTTCGGACCCTTCAGTCCGAAGAAGGGTCTCGACCCGAAACATCACCCATTCCTTCTCTCCCGAGATGCTGCCTGACCTGCTGAATTACTCCAGCATTTTGTGAATAAAAACCAATGAATTATGGTGTTTCTTTCAACATTTGCCACAATCCCTTTATAATGTAAACTGAGATACTTTAAATTCAGATATGCATTGGATGAAAACACACATACGATTACTCCAGTTTAGACCAGGCCATATTGCTCTGTGATTAGTTCGCCTCTTTGCCATAAATCCACATCCTGTTTTGTTCCAGAACAGCAAATATGGGATTTTTGCACACCCAGCAACTTTGAAACTTGAAGGAGAATTATCTAGGCATGACTCTTATATACAACTGTTAAATAGTTTTGGGACATTGCTGTAATTTATAAGAGATGACAAACATTAGACTAACCTTCACTGGTTCTCTGCATTAAATGGAGTGCCCAAGGTATGGTTGGTATCCTGTGCAAGTCTCCTTAACATGTAATTCAACAATGGGAGCAAATGTCTTGTATTTTTCAATCAATACCTCCAAAGTTCCCGCATGTGCCACACAGCGGCACCAATTAACCAGTGATGACCCCACAAACTCTGCTGGGTATTTCATTCATTAAGTCAATAATTTTGGGTAACATCCTTTACCCTTTTTTTCCAGAAATACTTCTCAGAAAGCATAACCATTCTTTCCTAAATACCTATAGACAAACACAACAACAGCAATGCCTCTTAATGTCGTCCAATGTATCATTGATGGAAAAGATAAATTGAATCCATACAACATCTATCCTGGCCTTGGGATCTACAGCTATTGATGTATCTTTGAGACGTAGTCACAATTGTAATGTAGTGTATAATACAGTCGATTTTCAAGCAATAATAACCTAGAAATAAACAATTGATACAGTGCAAATAATCCATTTAGTACCATGAGTTGAATGACCATGAAACAAACATTTAAAAGACATTTGGACAAGTACATGGATAGGAAAGGTTCAGAGGGATATGGGCCAAACGCAGTTAAATTGGACTTGCTTAGATGGGCATTATGGTTGGCATGGGCATGTTTGGCTGTTTCTATGCTGTTTCTCTCTATCACTAATCCTTATCCTTTGTTGAACTACTACCATGGAAACTGTAGCATCCCACCAAAAAGAACAGCTGGTGACCTGTTTGAGGTCTCAACCAAAATATGGCAACTCTGATCGAAAATAATTTAGAAAGGTGAAAGTTATCATTCGTCCTACATCCAACTTTAGAAAGAAATAGAGCAAGTCTCCCACTCCCACTCGAATGAAAAGAATTTAATTTTCCAGAGAAACATTTTTTACACATTTTGATCAAGTTCAATGTTTTCTATGGGAGAAGCACAGGATATCAGGTCAAATCTCTTTCAAGCATCGATGAAAGCAAAATAACTACATTTCTCCTGAATACGGAATCTTTCAAGATCACATACAATGTCACTTGTATTCACGTGGTCTCCTATTCTTAACTACACAGTGGACTTTCAACATCTCAGCTACACCTGCCATCATAATGCAAAGGGGAAGCATGGGAGACAACCATTTCAACAAGATAACTGAGTGACTTTTATCAAACAAATTCAACTAAATATGCCTTCTGCTGCTTAAACACCGACTATGCCTATGGAGCACCAAGTATATGAGAACTTCCCAATCTCCAAAGGATAGCTCCAGAGAAGTCAACGTTTCTTGACATTGGTGTGAAAGATCATTCATATCCCTACTCCTTCCCTGTCCAGTCATCCTTTAGGCAAATATGATGTGTTTGTGTTGGTAGCCCGACGAGGCATGTCTACTTTCTTTCCAAGGTTGAAGCAAGTTTAACGTTGACTAATTGTCAATGAAAATCCAAAAAGAATCCTGCAGATATTGGAAATTTGCAATAAAAAAAGCAGATGTTGAGAACACTCAACACCTGCCGAAAGAGAAACACGTGGTAACGTTTGAGGTCCAAGATTGTTCAACAGTGGATTTCCACCTGAAAAGTTAACTCTGTTTCCCTTTCCACAGATACCGCCTGATCGTTTGCGCTTCCAGTATTTTCCGTTTTTAGTATGTTGACTCAGGACTTTTTAGACACCATTCTAACAGACCTCAAGAACATATTGTAACTATAGAACCCCGCGATATCCGATATGCATTCTTAATATAATGTCCAAAGCTCCAAATAAAATAGGCTCAAATCCAACTCGCTCACCAGTCAACAAAGGGCTGTTCAGCGATTTGAATTCACATTTTATTGTTGAAAATACGAACCAAAAATCAGACTTGGAGTACTAACGAGTGATAAGATTTTTTCGATATGCGATAAATATAACAGCCCAGAGTGTTCAATCAAAACGTGACAATGATCAAAAGGCACATTCTTGCCGTTGAATGTATTTGAGTTTTAAAATGCACCGTTCAAGAGAATTAAAATGAAGGGAGCTGTCTTCAGCACCATTGTAGATCAACTGACATTACTTCCTCCCAACTTAACTGGATGTTTCCTAACGACCCTTACAATCTATCAATCGTAACAATCAAGAGAAGGCGGATGGCATGCAATATTTTTATCTTAGCAACGCCTGTCCGTGGGTGCGGGGGGAAGAGAGGGGAAGTTTTGTTGCCTCCATCACAGTGAGGGGGTGTTTGGAGTCACTGTGATGGATGTTTGTGTTGGGGTCGGGTGTCCTGTGTTCTTTTCTTTTTTGCTGTGTTTTGTGTGACTGCTGAAATTTCGTTCGGTGTAAAAAGCCGAGTGACAATAAAGTGTTGTTATGTTATGTTATGTATATGTATGTATTGCAGCTGCATTAGGGAAAGACTACACATTGAGGCTGCGCCCATTGAACACACAAAGAACAGGTAACAAACGTAATGGTCAACAGATTTGTATCAAAGTGCTTTAAAGCCAAAACAAAGACATGAGTGATATTATTAATAATAGTAACCAGGAATCGTTGTAAATATTTAAAATATTTAAGAAATTAAACCGACAAGTAAATGAGAAACTGTTTTGGTTCAAGTTATTTGAACATACGCACAGCCCAAAGGAGATTTTGAAAATAAGAAACAATGATACCGTTACAAAATCTATCAGATGATATCTCTGCCATTTTATAAACTCTCAATACTAGAAATACATTTTTTTTAATATCATGAAATGTTCAATTCCGAATTAAAATAGAATTTTAGAGGATGGGAGGGGGGAGGGGCATTATTCTATTGATGCCAAGGCAGGATTCTTTACCTCCCTGAGTACTGCAGACAACTTTATAAATCCATGATGTTTGCAAAGGTTATTTCAGCAATTTTGGAACAAACTAGATAAATCGCAATTCTCGAATGACCAGCTATTCTTCTTTAACTCAATGTGTGGTATACTTATTAAGGCGGTTTAGCTTATTTTAGCTAAACTCCACCCACTCCATCGTCACCTCCCAACCACCAGCACCTATACTACCGAAACGTCGGAAATGTAGAACTTTGAACTGCTGAATGGTTGACAACGAGGGGACTGGTTCTCCTTTATGAGCTGCGCTGCGATAGGAAAGATCATTCTGACTTGTGTGTAGCATCACAGTTTTATTCTGAAGCGAGTTAGTTTTAGGACGGCAAGACTTGATAGTATTTACCGATGCTTTAAATGACCATAAATCAGCGGATTCACGTTAATTCTCAAAATCCAATAATTAATATCTAGTGCCGGTATCGCTACTAACCGTTGACATGCATGTTTGTATTTTTTCTTGTGTTGTGTTTTTTGTTTTCTTTTTACTATTTTAGAATTTCGCCGAAGGACTGCTTTGGTGGCAAATGCTTATTCCCAACTGTTACACAGTAGTCAACATCAACCGAGTTAATTTGAGAGCGGAGCATATGCGTGCACAGACAGAAGCGAAGTCGTTTCTCAATTGAATACTATTTTCCAGTTGCGGTTCAAATGACGCCTGATCATAGTTTTAGCCTTGCAACATTATTGCTCCATATTTAATTTCCTCGGTTGGCCCAATCTGTGAACACGCTATAATTTGTAAAGAATCTATTTTCGAGGATGTGTAGAATTGTTTGCCGTTCTCTTTCTATCAGGTTACGCAATCCGGAAACTAACAGTGCTCAATGCTTGAAACAATTGCTATAAGTCACGATTGTCTTCCCTCCTCCGAAGGTCGATGCACTTTTGTAAACAGATTTTATGACCTCGTTTTTGTGTAAGGTACTCAAAAAAAGACTCACCCCTCCTTATTACTCCGCCTTGACCATTTAAAACTAATCCACACTGTGCTTCCACGGAGTTCTATAAATCAAAACACGGTTATAAGGTACAAAAAACTGAAATACAATAAAATGCAAAATCATTTTTGTATCCGGAACGCGGGCAATTTATTTTTTACACACCTACACTCATTTCGCCCGAAAAGAACGACGACAATGTTAACCGTAATCTATATTTTTCCCATTCACAATTCCATTATGCTATATAATGACGATCTTGTACATGTTTGCTTGGAGAGGCCGTACAAATTAAAGTAATGCATTCAATGATATGTCTCATATTATGCGACAAATTCATGATTAAACGTGCATTTATGAAACAAGATGCTGGCAACTATATTTGATTTACTTTTTCGTAGCTATTTCTTTACAAGTTGGCTTTCGACCAAAGCTCACGCAGTCGAATCATTAAGGCATTGGAAACATTTGAATTTTGGTGAAAACCCTTCTCAAAAATCAGTTTAAGGACGTCAGGAATCACGACCACCTTTATAAACCCATGCACCGTTTGCACTGTCCTGTTTGACACTGAAATTACTTTCCCCGTTACTATTTATATATTAATGGTAAACATTTATTGTCTTTCCGCACGGATTTCCATTTGCTCGATACAAAAATAAAGCTCTCTGGCCTGTCTAATCCATGGAGAAGTTTGAAAAGAATTCAGAGAGAGGTGTCGCATACTAAAGACCGCTCGAATTTGCCTTGCTCCGTTTCTCTCCTCTTTTCGCCCTGTTGACGTGCTCTTGTAAACCTTTAGAAACTCGCAGCCCTTTCTCTTATGTTCTGGGGTTAAAGTGATTATAAAATCAATATAAAAACTCCTAGATCAAGCATAAATTAAACCCGTGACGGGGAAAAGGTGTGACAGTTTCTTTTGTTTGGCATAGCAAATCTTTTTAGGGAGCTCAAAGATGTATCTACTGCGTGAAGACCGTTTGCATCTGTTCAGTTGTTTAAGCAGACTCCAGTCTATTTGAGTCTGGAGGAAATTGACTGGGAAGCGAAAATTACACCAAAAAAATGGATACATATGTGCTTTTGTTACTTAAATATAGGGACATTATTAGTTGTTTACCTTGATTTTACAGCAACGAAAACTTAGCCGAGTAATAGACCACGTTTAAAGTACCCATTCTTCCCATTTGTTTTAAACACATACCTTAATTAAAAAAAGGTAATGGGGCGGGGGGCTTGTTGATAACCAGTCTGGTCAGATAATTTTGCATAAGTAAATAGAAGGGTGGCATAAAATCGAAAATTGGATAAACTACGGTGCTCCCGCGCATTGCATTTTCTTATTGTTTCTCGCTTGCAAATTCCCTAATCCGTTTAAAGAAAATATCACGCTTTGTGTGAAGAAAAAGGTCCAAAAATGTACAAGTATAAAAATCAGCACCAGACGTGCTCAGTAGCAACATAAAGGGGTTTTAGTTAAGCAGAATGCATTGCATTAAATTAAGATTTTTCCGAAACTGAATTTGGAAAGTTCTGTCGGATAAGGCTGCAACTCTGTTCTCGGTCTGATATTCTCTGTCATTTAATTTATTGCCCCTAGCTTTGGCAAACAAAGAGAGAAAGTCACGTTTTTCGTATTCTAATCGTCTTAATTTCAGTCTCGATCAAAGAGATAAGTATACTTTTTTTTATAAATGGAGTGTCCTTTAGAAGAAATCGCACGCCATAGTGCAGCGGGTGAACCATGAGACAGGCGTTTGTCAAACTCCAATGTTCACTTGAAAGCTATTGGGAGCAGCAATCTTACAAACAGGACACAGAGAAAAAAAAAGCTGAGCTGAACGTGAGTATGATGTCTACATTTTGCCAATTAGCAGCATAAATTTAAAAAAAGGAACATCATGATTGATTATTTCTATGCGCGGTTAACTTAACATAATCAATTAATTAACGTTAAAAATTGCAAAGATTTTTAAAATAACGATTTATTGTTTTTAGGAAATATATATATTTTTCTAAAAACACGTCCCTACGCCTTATATTGATCTTCAAAAACACCGACAGTTAATTAATTTTATACTTTCTTCTTCGACCTCGTAAAACAATAAAATCTATTTTTTCAGCCTTAAAATTATTTCATTGTTGTACCCATGCATTCAAAAAGTTCCTTCGACTAGGATAAATCAATCGCGAATTTATGTGAAAAAGCTAGATGGCTGTTTTGTAGGTGAAATATAAAATAAAATACTATATTATGCAACTTATGGGCGTAGAAATGCCCCAGTGAATAGTGTGCTTTTAAGGAGCGGTGATACAATTGATATTAAAAATTACAAGGTAATAAGCATTACGTAATAATATTCGTCACATTTCGATTCTTATTTATTTATGCTTTGTTGGCGCTACTCACAATTTTAAGTCGATTGGCGGCAAATAACAGAGTCGCCGTTAATGTCAGAGAAAGCCATGCTCCTCTGCCGTATTAGAAAGATCACAACATTTTTTTTAAAGGTTCCAGATAACTTTGTAGCGAATGTATCGAAAAACAATGATACAACCCTTTGCAAATTGTACCATGTTCCGTCTTGCTGGTGGATGTTATTCCGGTTTGAATGCCGCATTATTTTGGCAATATTCTCTACACTACTGCGACCTGACATAGATTACCAGCTAAACTCGAGTTCTCTATCTCATTGGAGTGGGAAAGAAAAAATCTGTTTTAAATTGTTCAGATTTGAAAATTGAAGCTTTAAATTTATGTAAAGTGATTCCACGTGTAATGCCGAGTTTTGAATTTTCGATGTAATTATTAATAATAGTTTTACCTGAATGTCATCAGAACCTGGAGGCGGTAGCCCTAGATTTTGGCCTGGTAGAAGTCTCTGGTCCGGGTGGATGCCATATTGAGAGCCATGGCTCATGAGAGAGAGGTCATGTCTGCGGTAGGCTTCCAAACAGCCCAGCTCTCGCCTCTGCTCATCCAGACAAGAGGACTTGAGAGATCGAGCATTGTGAAGATTGATAAAGTCTGTCGGTTCTCCATGGTGGTAATATTGTTGGCTATGGTGGAGGCTATTCAAAGAATAGGCATCTGGGTTCACTGTCGGGTGGCTGTGCTGGAACTCATAATGGAAGGACTGATGGTGAAGAGGGGTGTACTGGTGGTTTGTGGAGAAATAAGGTGAGGTAAAATCGGTTCCATTCGCCGAGTAGGTTAAAGGAGAGGTGGATGAATAGGCGACTGTAGAATTTGCCACTGATTCCAGACATCCCAGCTGCATCAGGCGATAACTGTTTGATCCATCATGACGTATCTGAAAAAAGAGAGAAAAGAATAGAAAACATATCTGGTTTGTCATTTCTTATACCTCGCAGGTACAAAAGTACAATCAATCCACTCCATCGCTCAAACACTAAAGCCTTCGAGAAAATACAACGGCAACCGTCTTAATTCTACTCATCACCCACTGAAAATACACAAATCCCTTCAAACAATAACACGGCGGTTTATCTAAATCCGGCTACTTAACTTTCAATCTTTATAGCGATAACATTTTTTTTCCATTGTGGCAACTGTTGCAATCAGATGAATGCCATTCGCGCGACAGATGTCATAACGAATAATTTTCGTTCTTAAAGCCATTAAAAGTAACTTTTAATTGACCACAGCAGCTTTAGAAATATAATAGCAATCAGCGCCGTAGTAAAATTACCTCGGGATCATGGACGAGACCCGGGAACGTTGTTGACATTTTCGATCCAAAAAGAGGTTCTAATGAGAACAAGTAAAAAAATACACTCGACTTTTCCCCAAATTATATTTTGTGCCAACACCCTAAAGAATCCGTCTATTCCGGGCGAAATAACGTTTCTTCTGCACAAAAGCAGCTCCCTGTATCACATTTTGTACTTGTCGGGGTTTTTTTTCTTAACTGATGGCGTAGGTCCCTTGGTAATATATAAGTTTTGAAAATTAAGCATCAGCATTGAACTGGGAAGACAATAGACAGAAGCGCTCCATCCCAGGAGACGCGGAATAAATATTGTATCTTCTCCTCATCACAGCCGAGGTTGTTCTAAGTTCTTAATTGTATTGGGGAGTTTTTCGTGCTTTTCCCGTTTTCTCTCCGGTAACGTTGGATTTATGATGCCTAATCTTGTAAGCCTTTATTACAATTCTCGAAGACTTCAGGGAAGGAGTGATATATTTGTCCAATATGTGGCATACCTGCTTAAAGTAAGTAGAGATTTCAGGCAAGATAAAACAAAGGTAATATTAAATCTTTATTATACTATTCGATAACTTGGAATATTTTTAGACGTAACGATTTTAGGAGAAACGCCCTGTTTTAATAAAAAATAACGAGAAACGTAACAGATTATCCAAGCTTCACATTTTTTTGTATAAAATGGTCTTGATAGTTTGTAATTATTAAAAGCAGCTTGGTAGGGTTTGTCAGTTAAAGAAAAATACTCCGCCCTATTTATTAGCTTTAAAACATAAACAGACGTTGGTATTAAAGGGAACATTTCGACAAGAACAAGGCACGGGATTATTGCATATATTTAACTTTGAATACTTTAATTGATTTTCTTACATGAAAGTGATTGAGAAATATATTATTGCTAATGACTTGTAGTCGGTCTGTTCATCTTTTTCTTCTTTTTTCCGACAAACTTGGATTATTTTACAGCACATTTATCAGTGTTTTACAACAAATCTTTTGAGATATTTCACAGATTTCCACTTCTGATTGTATATTTTTCTACTGTTAGATATGATACCAGTAATTCATTAATACTTGTGATTAGGGTAACAATGAGTGGTATTATCCGCGTTTAAGAAGGCTATGGCCTTCTTCGATTAGTCTGTGTTATATTATATTACAGGCAATAGAAAAGGTGTCCTTTCTTGTTACTCTATATGGACAATGTAATTGAACAGATTCCCACCAATGATGGCGCGGTTACTGAACAGTCCATACTGTTTCCGTAACTACCGCACGAGGGAGATGCATTTTACATCCTTTATATTTGAATGTTTTGATATTTTGATGATTGAGAATTGCCCCTTAAGCTCAAGATATTCACTAGCTTAAAAGTTGGCATTTATTTTAACGGGTTATTACAACCCCAAACCATATTGTTTATACAATTCTACCGAATCAACCATTTGCCAGATTTTAATATTTCATACATTTCACTGGAGATATACACACTAATTATTCTGTGCTTTATATTTTTTCATCTGATCAAAGCTTAAATCGAAATAATTTTTTTAAACTTTGCTTTAAGGCTGAACTGGTTTTAGTGGGGCGACCTTCGTATCGTGTTTTCTGATGGTAATTAAATTGAACCCGAGCAAGCTTCAGAAGCAGTATCTCCTTTTCTTTCCCCGAGCAGCAGGCAATCTAACATTGAACTCGACGGAATAATATCTTTTTAAAAAACAACTTTTTGGTGTGGAGGTCTGTCACCACATTCGCCTTTGCTCATGCATACTAACCAAAGCTGTCACCCTGGCCCCTTTCCCTTTGTATAAATCGACAAAGGCACACGACTACTATTTGCCTCTTTTGTGTGACGTCCAAGTGTGACTACCAGGCATGGAAAAAAGGTCAGTTTCTTCCCCTTCGACATTTCATCAGCTCTGCTGAAGATATTTGCGAACTTCTCCACTTGGACGAGAAGCAACCAACAATAAAATAGAATGACTTTGACCTTGTACGCAGTCTGTTCTTTACCATCTCATTGTTAGCCCACAATATGTACTTTATTGCTTGGTGTGTAATATGTTACTTTTACCTGGGCGAATTCTAACTGCTGCAGTTACAAACCAACAGTTTATAATTTCAGACCAAACCCTTACATTTTGCAGTCACTGAGCATTTCAGTTACAATGTATCTACATGCATCATAACGTGACAATGAAACAACCTTATTGTCCACACTTTATATATTCCTTGCGACGGTTTTACTTCTCAATGCATCTCACAACATTTGTCCAGTTTGCCACAGTCATCTCACCATGGGAGCAAACTAGGTGTCATACTCAAAGTTGCGTGTACTCAACCTTGACGATATTTAAATATAAAGTAATTATAGAAAAGATAAACGTTTAAAAAGGTAACTCAGATCGCTATATGTAAGTATAAGCCTATTGCAGATTCAGTAAACCTCCCTTTTTTTTTTTGGAAGCAAATTCATAATTTTTGAAAATAATTGTTTTAAAGTACTCACCAACTAAGTGCAAATGTTTTAGTAAGCTTACCTTCTAGATTTTGTAAGTTTCAATGTTTAGGGTTTTTCCTTCGTGTCAATGGTTTATGAAACTCAAATATACCAACTGGTGATGTATCGCAGATTATTATACAGTACATTGAGACCTACGGCACGCGATCATTTCATTGTTTTGTTGAATATTGGCCGGTGGTGCTCTTTGAGTGCAGAAGTACAGTTCAATGGTCAAATTGCCACGAAACGTATTTTACTTTATTAAGTGTAAAAGAAAACCACGAATTTGGCGTTTAGCATACTTTTAACACTCAACTGAAGTAACTCAAGAATCGTAGACATAAACAGTAGTGATATTGGATGTGAGCTTGTTTGCAATTTTTTGGGGGGAAATCTTAATTATTCCTTCATTTGATTCAACAGCAATGATTTTTTTAAAATCTACATGGCCTTTATAATGCAGTATAATATCCAAAGGAACTTCACAGGAGTGTTGTCAAACGAAATAAAACACTAAAGCGCATAATATTAGACAAGATTAGCAAAAGTTAACCCAAGGACGTAAGTTTGAAGGAGAGTGTGAAATGAGAAAATAGACTTGGAGGGTGGAGACACGTAAACAAGAAAGCTGAATTCAGGTCCTGCTGTTGAGGGAATTACCATAATTTTAGAATATAAGGAAGAAATGGGAAAGAGTCAAGATTTGATAGAGTAAGAATATCTAGGAAGGTTTTACGACTGGGTCATGAGAGAAAGAGAAGGGTGAGAGCGTGGAATGATTAGCAAATCAGAGTTGGAAGTTAGGAGTCTAATTCAGATCTATGTGTGGAGGCGTGGGACTCATTGAAAGTTAGGACATGGGGCGCCAAGCTTTAGATGAAGGTACTGATGGTGCAGCGGGAGAGACCCGACAGGTAGATACAATAGTGACATTTAAGAGACTTTTGGATAGGCACATGGATATGCAAGGAATTGAATAATAATACTTATGAAGCGCAGGTAGATAAGAGATGGTCTTGGCATCATGTTCGGCATCATTGTGGGCCGAAGGGCCTAATCCAGTGTTGTACTGTTCTTTGTAGTATGTATATCAGAGCAATCGTGGCCAAAGTTGACCAAAGGGTTGGGGGAGTTTTCAGTTGCAGTTGAGCAGAGGCGGGAGTGTTGGCCAAGTTGCGCTGGCACAATTAATGGTCAAGTTCATATTGGAGTCACTTATGGCACCAGAGTTGTGATCAGTCTGGATGCAGTTTGCTAAGAAGAGGAATAGAGACGGTAGCAATTGAGTGATGTTTGTGAGAAGTCATAAAGCTGGCATTGGCCTTCCACATATGTAACTGGAGGACAAGTAGCCGGACATGTTAGACCTGGAGATGTGGAGTGTGGTTTTCTTTCGAACAGAGTTGTGTAGAACTGAAACAGATAAGTGTAGATTTGAAGAGTGATATTGTATTTTTGGTATTGACATGTGAACTTATTTAAACAATGGTCCTCGGAGAGTAAAGGTCTTGACACAAGGCGATAAATCAATACAGCAAACTCTGTGCATTTGACGAGAATGAATGGAGCATCAGGCGAGGGCGGGAGGCAGGGTGCCGTTGAAGAGGGTGGGCCGTGCCAAAGACCGCTGTAGATCGAGAAAACACATTTCGATCTTAAGTTTTACATTTATATATTAATAAATCCCATACCTATGTATGAACCAACAGCATATCATGGAAAGAAATGAGGACAACCCGCCGCAAGCTTTACAATCTGCTGCATCGGAGCCGTTTTAAATTTGGCGCGCACATTGCGTACCTAAACGGAAGGGACTCAATTCTCCACAACAATCAGACATATCAGTTATGCCATATGCACAGTGCTGGTCAAATGTTATGTTCCATCTGTTATTTCTGCCCTTCCCCCGCCCCTTGGAAACTGATAAACTGAAATATACACTTCTTTGTGTAAAATGAATGACTCCAGACGTGCATCAATTATTGTGTGAATAGTTTTGGTGATGTAGCTTTTGTGTATGTGCGGGGATTCAATTAGCGCGGAAAAAGAATGTTGTGTCATTTTATAACCTCAGATAGTTATTTATCATTTCATGCCATTTGTTGATGGTATAACTGTAAAATTATTCACAAGAAAGCCGACCGCACATATGAACCCGAAGTTAAAGCAAATAACTGTTACTATTGTTACGACTGTGGGGGATTTTTGTTTAACGCTAGACGGTATTTCGGCAGAAAATCAGAATTTGGAATTCGGAGAAACCAATTATTATATATGCAAAACAGATCTTCTGTAAATATATATTTTGATCATATTTTAGAAAAAAAGACAACCCGTCGCAGGCGAAAGAAATATATGGTGCACGTTACACTATAACGTCGGACATACATTGGAATTTTTTCTCTTTCCAATAATATATAAATCTTGTTTAAATACAGAATAGAAACAAATAAAATATTAATGTGAACAACAGACATGAAACTCCAATGGTCAATCGTGTTGAATGTAACTATGCAATTAACTTCTAAAAAGTTGGATTTTATTTAATAATTTTTCTTCAATGTGTAAGTTATAGAGGAACATGCCCATTTTATAAGAACATTCGGTTCTGCATATTGGATTACTAAATTTCAATTTGCAATCCGCGTTACCAAATCCTGGAGCTTAAATAGGAACATCATATTTTCTCTTACGCTATTAACTTTATCGCTGAGTTAATGGTGCACGAATTAGAAGGAAAACCAAGGGCTGGATGAGAATCCGCCACAATCCCCATTCATGATGTGAGTAAACCTTAAGTGCAGTGTGGAAGATAAACTGTTGCACCTACTGTGTATGTATGACAGACACAACAAGCTGGAGTAACTTAGCGGGGCAGGGAGCATCTATCTGCAGTTTAAACCAGCGACTGCAGTTCCTTCCTACACATTGTGTATGTATGAACTATGTGGTTATTAACTGTGAGTGTGTGATCTGTGTGTGTATGTATGAAATGTGTGTGTACGAACTGTGTGTCTGAACTGTGTGTGTGGATTGTGCGTGTGCGGACTGTGTGTGTGCGGACTCTGTGTATGAATTGTGTGTGTGGACTGTGTGTGTGAACTGTGTGTATGAACTGTGAGTGTGTACTGTGTGTGTGTTGACTGTGTGTGTGGACTGTGTGTGTGGACTGTGTGTATGAACTGTCTGTGTGAGGACTGTGCGTGTGGACTGTGTGTGTGCAGACTGTGTGTATGGCCTGTGACAATAGACAACAAGTGCAGGAATAGGCCATTCGGCCCTTCAAGCCAGCACCGCCATTCAATGTGATCATGGCTGATCACAGTACCCCTGCCTTCTTCCCATACCCCCTGACTCCGCTATCATTAAGAGCTCCATCTAACTCTCTCTTGAAAGCATCCAGAGAATTGGCCTCCACTGCCTTCTGAGGCAGAGAATTCCTCAGATTTACAACTCTCTGTGTGAAAAAGTTTTTCCTCGTCTCCGTTCTAAATGGCCTTTCCCTTATTCATAAACTGTGAATAGCGGTTCTGGACTCCCCCGACATTGGGAACATGTTTCCTGCCTCTGGCGTGTCCAGTCCCTTAATAATTTTATATGTGTATGTGCGGACTGTGTGTGCGGACTGTGTGTGTGTTTATGGACTGTGCGTGCGGACTGTGTGTGTGCGGACTGTGTGTGTGTTTATGGACCGTGTGTGCGGACTGTGTGTGTGCGGACTGTGTGTGTGTTTATGGACCGTGTGTGCGGACTGTGTGTGTGTTTATGGACTGTGTGTGCGGACTGTGTGTGTGCGGACTGTGTGTGTGTGGACTGTGGACGTGGACTCTGTGTATGAACTATGTACGTATGTACTGTGTGTGAATGAACTATGTGTATACGAACTGTGTGTGCGTGGACTGTGTGTATGAACTGCGTGTCAATGAACTATGTGCATGAACTGTGTGTGTGTGGACTGTATGTATGTGGAGTGTGTGAGAATGAACAGTGTGTGTATGAACTGTGTGCGTATGGACTGTGTGTGCTTGCACTGTGGGTGTAGACTGTGGACTCTGTGTATGAACTGTGTGTGCATGAACTCTGTACGAATGGACGTGTGCATGGACTGTGTGTGTATACTACACTGCATTTCAAACAAGCATTAACTTCAAAAACTATTGCAATAAAGAAGCTGCTCCAGATGTCTGAGGTAGAAACCGCAGGATATGACTTGGCCTGCGATTGAATTATGTTCACAAAACCAAAAATCCCGAATAGGTTTAAATGCTTTTTCTTTAGTAGCACAACGTTTGTTTTTGCTGGCTACTTGGTAGTAATAAATCGACCTCTTTGATTCACACCCGTAGCCAATTAAATTACTGTTGCTTTAATATAATCGTAAAACATACATACATAAGGTTACCTCAGTCCACCGAACTACCTCCACACTCCGCACTAAAAAGAAAATTAAATGGCCGTCTTCATATGAACGCCGCTGTGATACTTTTCCTGGTCGGGAACATTGATCGTTAAGTTTCAACAATGTGACAGAATCACAGAATAAGAATATAAATCACTTAAATATTAATTAAATAACGATAAACATATTTTAGTCTGACCTAGGTAGCCTTATACAATATCAAAGTTACATTAAGTTGAGGCTTTACAACTGTAACTTGTAGTTCTTTTCGGAAGGCAGAAGATTGTGTGCTACCATTCGAAGGGCAGCCTCAGAATGTCTTCCTCGTGTCCAGGCTAATACTAATCGCTCATCCAACATCATCAAAAAGATTACCTGACCATTTCCGTGGCTCGTTGGGACATTTTGTGGCGCAGTGATAAAGGCAGGTTCAGTTCAGTTCAATTTAGTTCCTTCTCATTTACCCCGAACAAGAACTTAAATATCCTGCATGTTAACTTAAACAATAAACTTTTCCTTCCACTAGAATCTGCAGATTGATGTTGCAAATGTGATAGAATCACCATGTTCTTACAACATATCACACCCATTTTTGCCAATAAAGTCGCCCGGAGAAGAACAAACTGCGAGGAGCTCTAAATGTTTCAGATACTTACTTTAGAAACCTTACTTTAGTTATATTGGGATCGCATCTTTTTAAATGTCAATTTGAATGAAAGGTAGTGTGCAGCTTTTAGGTGAATGAGAGTGAGATGTTGGGTGTCTTGTGGCTTTGTGGCTGATATTCGCCCTGAGACATAGAGGCAGCAAGAACAAAACAAACGTCATGAAATCGAGTTTACTTTGCATGAATTGAAATAACGAAGATGGCATTAAAAGTCAGAAACTTGGTCAAATCTTATGCGTTGCTGCCAAAATCACAAACATCTCCCTCCCCACCACACCCCTCCTCCGTCGCCTCTTACCAAAGTAATCAATAAAAGTTAGGAACTTCTGCAAATTTAGCACATTAATTCCGCTTCCATTACATCACGGAACTGGTTCTTTGGAAGTACTTTTACACGTTTTTAATTTATATTACAACTAGTGGTATTTCAGTGACATCCCGGTTCCTAATATGAGCTTTGGATATGGATAATTTATTCCGATCATCGTCTGAAATCAACTATTGTATTACGGTCGAGCTGATGGTGTTGATTAACATACATTATAATTGTGAGAGGAATTGTTTGCAATCAAAAATAACTTAAATTCCGCATAGTTAAGTGTCATAATACTGCACTGCTCAAAAGAACAAACGAATCGGACAATGCATACCTTCTGATTTTGGTATCGTCTTTGTTGGATTAAGATTCGCCTTTTTGAGGGCAAGTTAAATTAATAGTAAGTAATTTACGCCAGGGACATTGTTAGCACTGGCAGATTCTGGTGCATTATTTATTCCCCATTACCATTGAACATTAATTGTGTATAGCCGCAACGCTTTACAGCAAGTTTGCTTGGGCATCACTGAGCATCTTTTCAAACTGCTAGAATATTTTCTTCGGTTAAAATAAATGCTAGCTCATGTTTTAAAGTAAGATTATTTTAATTCTGGAAATTGACAGGAGAATTGATTCCAAGAGATAAGGGACGTGGGTTTAACCCTGTAGGATGATATTACGTTTAGAAAGGAATATTTAGTGTGATCGGTTATGTAGATTCACATATATCTGTAAGAATGGCCAGATAACTGGATAGACTCGGGTTAGTTTGTTAAAAAAGAACAATTTTTCATTCACATAAGCAGAAAAAAGGAGAAAATAGATGCATGTATATCGGCGACCAGATATGAACAGATTATTACTTTTCAGTCTCAGCGGGACAGTTGAGCTTTTACGTAATCCAAGAGTTTCAGCGTTCTATGTACAATCAGTACTTAAAAGAAAAGATTTCAAATACTTGTGCTGCTCTGGTGGGATTTAAAGTAACACTCTAATGGTGAATTAATTTGGGTCTGCAGATCTAATACCACTACCGATGCATGGGCGTACAATAAAAATGATTCACGGATGTTCAATTCAGATTTAAGTGTTTAATGTAAAGTTTAAAAAATAAATAAATAGTGGTCCAAACATGATTTCATTTTAAACTGGTCCACAGATCTGCCAACATTAGTTTCCATTTTGTCAAATTCAAAAACTCTCAGTCTTCCACCAAATGCACATCGTTAAGAATAGCAATGTTTTCAGATTAACTAGTCAGCGAATAGATGGTCCATTAATTGTACACCGATTCATTTCAAATTAATTTTATCCTACTTGCTCTCTGCTCTTTTTTTTTGTCCCATTCGAGGACATGGTCCATCGACATTCATGGTAGACATTTAAAAGCATTTGTTTGACCTACAAATCTTGCCCGTTGGTATTATTTGAAACTATAAGATTAGAGCCCTCTAAGCAGTTGGCCACATCTCCTAATCATCTATCAATCTATCTATAATTTGATGGGCCGAATGGGCTAATTCTGCTCCTATCACTTATGAACATGAACATAAATTATCTTTGCATCTTTCAATCTATTACATAAGTATATTATATAATAACATAAAATGCTGGAAAAACTCACCATGTCTGACAGCACCCGTGGAAAAGTTTCTGCCTGGACTGCTTCGTTTTTCCACTACTTTTTGTTATTGTAGATTTCCAGCTTCTGTCGATATAAAAAAAACTCTCTATCTTTAACAGGACAGTGTAGAGAGAGCTTCATGTTTACCATTCCATGCCAAGGAAACGTTTAATGGAGAAGAAAGAGTGATTCCTTGCTGTTAACATCCATCTGGTCCTCAGCTATTTTGCAAACCTAGTCAGTAAATTAATAAATTCCATGAAGTTCAAATTTATAAATTTTAAGTCCTCAGATAATGAAGCAACCTACAACTGAATACAGTAAAGCTTACACAATATCCAGCTCAGGGCTGACAGGTGGAAATTAACATTGGCAGACAATGAAGATATCCCTTAAGAGAAAATCCAGCTATCACTCTCTGACATTCAATGGCATTACCATCACTTAATCCTCCACCATCATTATCCTGGGTGCTACGATTGACCAGAAATTGAACTGGGTTAGCCATATATACACAATGGCTGCAAGCCTAGATCAGGAGCTAGGATGCCATGGTGAGTGACTCACCTTCTAACTCCCCAAAGCCTGTCCAAAAGGCTCAAGCCAAGTGTGCAATGGAATCTCTCCAAGTGCCTGAACGATTGCAGTTTCAACAACGCTCAAGAAGCTCAACATCATATCGGACATGCCAGCCCTCTTGATGGGCATCCCATGCACAACCATTCACTCCACCTTGAATACACAGAGCAGTGGTTTGTGCCATTTACAGGATACACCACAGTAACTCACCAAGACTCTTTAGATAGCACCTTACAAACCCATGACATCCATCAGCTTGGAGGACAAGGGCAGGAAAGCATGTAATGCCAACAGTTGGAAGTTGTCCTGCAAGCCACACACTATCCTGACTTGGAAATATATCACCATTCCTTTACCATCGCTGGGTGAAAATCATGGAACACTCTCCCTAACAGCATTGTGGATATACCCACACCTCAAGGACCTTTGTGGTTTAAGAAGCAATAAGGAATGGGCAATTTGTTGGCTCAGCCTGCAAAGCCCACATCCCCAGAATGAATTTAAAATAATCTCTCATCAATAGGAATGGATTAGATTATGGGCCAATCATAGGCAGGTGGGACTAGAGTAGATCGGTCAACTTGGTTCACATGGGCAAGTTGGGCTGAGGGGCCTATTTCCATGCTGTATGACTCTATGACTCTATGAAGAACTTTATTAAATTCCTACTGCAAGTCCATATCATTAACATGCATGGATATTTCCCTGGTATCACAAAATGCTGGAGTAACTCAGCAGGTCAGGCAGCATCTAGGAGAGAGGGAATGGGTGACGTTTTGGGTCGAGACCCTTCTTCAGACTGGATATTTCCCTCTCCACTTTAGAAAATGTAAGACAAAATCAATCTGTCTTCTCAGCCTTGCTTTACAAATCCATGCTAATTTTCTCTGATCATACAGAAATATTCAAGGTGTTCAGTTATTCTATGGTAAATGACTTATTCGAGCAACTTCCCAAAAACAAATATTATTTAAACTTGATTATACTTCCTTCTTTTCACTTTCTCATATCTCTCACCTTTATATATAAACCAAGTTAAAAGGAAAGTTGTCCAATTGAAGCAAACAATTTCCCATTTCAAGAAAACGTTGGAAAGTAAATTATGGTATCTGTTTAAAAAAAAATTTGACTTCATATTTATAAACATAGAAACATAGAAACATAGAAAATAGGTGCAGGAGTAGGCCATTCGGCCCTTCGAGCCTGCACAGCCATTCAATATGATCATGGCTGATCATCCAGCTCAGTAGCCTGTACCTGCCTTCTCTCCATACCCCCTCCATCCCTTTAGCAAAAAGGGCCACATCTAACTCCCTCTTAAATATAGCCAATGAACTGGCCTCAACTACCTTCTGTGGCAGAGAATTCCACAGACTCACCACTCTCTGTGTGAAGAAATGTTTTCTCATCTCGGTCCTAAAAGACTTCCCCCTTATCCTTAAGCTGTGACCCCTGGTTCTGGACTCCCCCAACATCGGGAACAATCTTCCCGCATCTAGCCAAAGTTGATAACTTTGGATTGACAATCATTTCGACTTGGAGGGTTATCATCTTTTAATGCTATTGTTTTCTTCATTATTGTTATTTTGCCTGCATTTTTAAGTTAATTCCCCTATTTGATATTAGCTTTCTTGGGATTTAAGAGATCCTATTCTCTTCTTTGACTGTGATTACAAATAAGAAGTATGAGAATTGTTGTCTGAGCTAAACCCATCTTCCATTCTTTGCACACTTCTCCAGTTGATCTAGATTCTGTTGCAATCTTAGATAACATTCTTCACTGTCTTGCTTTCACTATTTATGGGGCTGGACATGTCTGACAGGGCAAGTAGGTGGGCTGCTTGAGAAAGTGTACACATTCTGCCATTTATACAGGCCTTTCTTGTGCTTGATGTGTGGAATTGCGGTTCTCAATACCATCACAATTGCTCCTTATCAACATTGAGCGGGCATGAGTTATATAATCAGAGCCATATTTCCATATGGCATGGAAACTGGCCCTCTGGCCTATCTTATCCATGCTGACCGGGATGCTACATCTAAGCTAGTCCCATTTGCCTCCAGTCCACATGCCTCTAAACCATTCCCGTCTAACCATTTTAAAAATGTTGTTATTTACCTGCCTCAACTATTTCTACTGTCAGCTTCTTCTATGCACCCACCACCCTCCGTGTGAAAACGGTTATTCCTCAGGTTCATCCATGTGAAAAAGGTTATTCCTCAGGTTCCTATTAAATCTTTCCTCTCTCACCTTAAATATTCGTCCTCTGTTCTTGATTCCCCTACCCTAAGTGAAAAACTCTGCATGCACCATATTTATTCCCCTCATGATTTTATACATCTCTATAAGATCATCCCTCAGCCTCCTGCACTCAACGGAATAAAGTTCTGGCTTGTCCAAACACTCCCTTCAAGTTCTTGAGTCCTGGCAACTTCTTTATAAATAATGTTTGCACTCTTTCCCCCCAAGGAACCTCGGGGATAACCATTTCACATACTTTATCCAGCTAACTGGCATCTTTCCGAGAAAAGGGTGACCAAAGCCGAAGTCTATACTCCAAGTGCTATCTCACCAATGTTGTGTTCCACATACTCACTTCTCTGACTGATGAGGGTATCACAAAATGCTGGGGTAACTCAGCAGGTCAGGCAGCATCTCAGGAGAGACGTTTCGGGTCGAGACCCTTCATCAGTCCCTCATCAATGCCATTGTTTCTTCCTCAAAAAACGTCATCAAATTCAGAAGACACAATCTCCCATGCTGGCTATCCCTAATCAACTCCTGGCAATTCGTAGACGGGATTGGGATTCCCAAGAGGCGTTGCATAGTTGTACCTTACCAAGGAGTCCGTGAGCAGATCCTTGAATTTTTTTTCCCCCTGTCCACATAATCTTTACATGTGCAGTGCTTGGAATAGAGATCGACACAAAATGCTGGAGCAACTTAGCAGGACAGGCAGCATCTCTGGAGGGAAGGAATGGGTGACGTTTCGAGTTGAGACCCTTCTTCAGACTGGAATAGAGTCTCATTTGTGAATTTAGCATCAGATGGGTGCACAATGTGACCTGCCCAACAGAGCCAACTGAGCAAATTTAAGCATCTGAAAAATATTATCAATGCACTCTCTGCAAAATCCTCCAAGTTAATTGGAAGGAGTAGGAAACATGTCATTGTTTTCTCGAAGCTATTGCCAACATTAGAACCCTAATTACACTCTTATTCTTACACATTCAACTGTCATTGAATATGTAACATGTCATTGTACTGTAGATTATTGTGGTTTGGTATTGTGTTCAGCCTGTTACAACTTAACATCAGAGTAAAATATTTAGTAGTGCCAATTTCGACAATACCACTTAATTGCTTTAGTCTAATTGAGTTTAGAGATACAGCCCGGAAAAGGGCCCTTCGGCCCACCAGGTCCATGACGACCAGCGACCCCCGCATATTAACACTATCCTACTCACATTAGGGACAATTTTTACATTTACCAAGCCAATTTACCTACATACCTGAACGCCTTTGGAGTGTGGGAAGAAACCGAAGCTCTCTGAGAAAGCCCAGGCAGACCACACACAAAATCCGTACAGACAGCACCCATAGTCGGGATCGAACCCGGGTCTCCAGTACTGCAGGCACTGTAAGGCAGCAACTCTACCGCTGCACCACCATGCCACCCTTTATGATACTCCAGTATTTTGTGTCTATTTTCAGTGTAAACCAGCATCTGCAGTTCCTTCGTACACGTTGTGATATTGAGCTGAGACGTGGCAGAAGGAATTTCATCCAGATAAAGATGAGATAATGCATTTTGGTAGCATTAATGAGACTAGGACATATAGCATGAATGGTAGGGTCCTATGGAATATTGACGAACAGAGAAACCCCTGTATCCAAGTCCAAACATTGAATGTGGTCTTCATTCGTTGAACAATGAATGAAAGGTTAATTGAAAGGTTATGCTCCAACTTTTTGAAACATTGGTCTGAATGTTAGCTGGAGTACATTGTGTAGTTCTGATCACCACACCAGGGTCCTATGGAGTGTTGGTCAGTGTGGACATGATGGCATGTTATGCTCAATGTTTGTTTCCAGGCTGTCTGCTCTTACTTCATTAAAGTGGGATTGGTACCTCATGTTTCCTCAGCATTGTTCTCTCTTTTGAGCAAACAATAAGTGTTGAACAATAAGAGTCTGAAGCAGGGTCTCGACCCGAAACATCACCTATTCCTTTACTCCAGTGATGCTGTCTGACCTGCTGAATTACTCCAGCTTTTTGTGTCTATCTTCGATTTAAATCAACATCTAGAGTTCCTTTCTGCTAAATAAGAGTGTTGCATAGAGTACCTTTGAAAATCTCTTTGTTTGTGTGTGTGTGTGTGTGTGTGTGTGTGTGTGTGTGTGTGTGTGTGTGTGTGTGTGTGTGTGTGTGTGAGTGTGTGCAGTCTGAATTCAGGTTCCCTCCTACGAAAATACATAAATATTGCCTGTTGTGATATTCTGAGTTCATCTATGGCTATTTTGTTTAAAATTCATTGCCATTTTCTGAAAACGTGCATGCAGTATCTTTTACTTGTGGGGCTTTAGATTCAATTGAGTACCCTGCCATTCTCCAACAACACTTCAGGGTCCACAGATTGGGTTGGACTACAAGCAGCTTTCTAATGAAACTGGTCAGAGGTAGAGAATTGCCTGCAAGACTTGTCATTACTTCTAGTTCCCTCTCTCTCCCAATTCTCATGCATCTGCTCCCCCTCAGCAGCATTTCCCCAAAATACATCGCGAGTTTCCATGTTTAGTTTAGTTTAGTTTGGATTAGCTCGACCAGCAATCCCCACACATTAACACTACCCTAGATGCACTAGGGACAATTTTTACATTTACCAAGCCAAAACTACAAACCTGCACGTCTTTGGAGTGTGGGAGGAAACCGAAGATCTCGGAGAAAACCCACACGGTCACGGAGAGAACGTACAAGATGCCAGCTAGTTCAACTTCACCAGGCACCTGTTGGTTCTTTGACTGTCTTTAAATAGTCTGACTGCTTTTCTGACATCTAGCGCCACATGAGAAGCAATTGCTTTGACCTGAGTATAGTGAAGAACAAAGCATTTGGCTTCATGTTCAGAAATCACAGGCTTTATTCGTCTTTTTTTAGCTATCATTATAAACAAAACTGAATTAGAGTCATAGAGTCATAGAGTCATACAGCAGGGAAACAGGCCCTTCGGCCCAACGCCCACACCGACCAATACGTCCCATCAACACTAGTCCCATCTGCCTGCGTTTGGCCCATATCCCTCTAAACCTATCCTATCCATGTACCTGTTTAAATGTTTCTTAAACATTGCAATAGTACCAATAAGCGTTGCGATAGTATAAACTTTGAATGATCTTAGTTTCTGAAATGAACTTTGGAGCACACATTCACACCAACACTAAGACCGAATTCAAAACTCCATAACATTGACTTCCTTTGCCCTGTAACTGCTAATTTGATGTGAAGCCCTCATTCATGGCTTTGTTACCTCTTGCCTTGACTATTCTAATGCTCCCCTCACTGCCTTCTCTTGTTCCAACCAGGTCGTCTATGCAGAGCCTAACTCACACCCTATTCATTCAATATAGCCTGTACATGTTGGTGTACACCTACTCCTAATGTCTCAGTTTTAAAGTCTCATTTTCAAACCATCATTTGTCCCAGCACCTGTTTGTTCATTCCTTATGATATTCCATAGGATAGCTTGCTATGTGAAAGACACAATATCAAAACTGTTGTTGTGGTTTTATGTGCAACTGGGGATATTTTCTGTGGAACTAGGCCTTCCAATACAGCTTCATTTTACATTCTACCCCATTCATTTGGCCATATGGTGTAAAGTAACACTTTTCTTTTCTTAATGCTTTAATGGTAGAGATTTTATTGTCACTGAAGTATTGAGAATGTATTGTGGCTTTGAGTATGTGGCATGGACAAATTTATTTTCTATCTCAGCAGAGCCGTTGGCACATGGCCCCTGTGAAAGTTCTGGCTTGTCCCATAGCACCCACAGCCAGGTACCTTTTGAGATTATTCTATGCTTCAGGATAGCAATACTTCCTATTGCAGTATCATCCATACCAGGTTACCAGACATCACCCACCTCAGTTATGCCCAAAGTTGCGACCTTTTTTTACACCTCATGTATAAGTACAAATAATATAATACTTCAGGCTGGATAATAGTTTATTATCCTTCGACTTTGCTGAAGTTTCCCACTATCAAGAGAACTATTTCTAGTTCTATATCTTTCACACTTGAATTTATTTTATCTTGTTACGGTCACATTAATTTTTCTTCCTTGGACATTTATGCTGTACGGCAGCTATGAGTAGTATTGTCACTACTAGACCTGTGATAATGAGGTTAACTGGGCAATTTGCTCCAGAGGTATACGGTACCTTTTCATAACATAATATGCCAACTGTAGAACTTCCGAGCTGACAATTTTATATCATTTTTTTCAATATCCTTGCAGTAATGATGTCATATTCATTATCACTGTGTATGAAAATCATAATGGAGGAAAGTCACCAGCAGGCAACCTCTTTGCTGACAGCTGCTGCTGGCATGAAAGCAAATCCCAAGGTGAACAACAACATCCCATCGCAATAACAGTATGTATCCTGAAAAATAACAAATACCCTGGAGTGGTTTCAATGCAGCCAATATACCATTGGATTTAAACTGATAGCTATATCTCTTGAGCTTCGCTCCAGAGTTTTTGCCATGATCTGGATGATCCCATTTATAAGTTTCTTCACTGTGGTAATTAGGAATCAAAGCAACCCACATATTTGGATCCTTTCTCCCATTTTGGATGGGCGGAAATTGTTACCATCACAGAATCAATATAAGAAAATATTCATGGGAATTCTGCCTTCAATGCTAATACCACTGTAATTATCAAAATTTGTAAAAGATGCTGTAACTGATATATTTACGTCATTCAGTTTGATGAAAGGCGGAAAGATGCTAAATGGGAACAATGATAATAAGATAAGCCATTTTACTGATTCCAGTTTCGACTTCAACTATTCAATTTTTGCTGCAGTTCAACACACCTTGATTTATTCCTCCCCTGTCTCTGGCATTAACTCCACTCAACCACATGCTCCTCCATTAGTGCATTTATGGCACTTTATAAAGTTCCTTTTCTAGTTGCTGTCTCCATCTGAATCTATATTTGACCCTGAGGTTTTTTTTTAAACACCATTCCTTATCTGTTGCTGGAGTTCCTCACTTTCACCTTTCCAGTAACACATGTCTGCATTCACCACAACTCTTTAGACTTTAGAGATACAGCGTGAAAACAGGCCCTTTGGCCCACAGAGTTCGCGCCGACCAGTAATCACCCCTCAACCAACCTACACACACTAAGGACAATTTTACAACTTACAAAAGCCAATTAACCCTTCATATCTGTATGTCTTTGGAGTGTGGGAAGAAACCAGGACACCCGAAGAAAACCCACACAGTAACAGGGAGAATTACAAATTCCATACAGACAGCACCTATAGTCAGGATTGAACCCGGATGTCTGGTACTGTAAGGCAGCAACTCTCCGGCTGTGCCACCATGCCGCCCCATTGTGCCACTGTGCTGCGTGTCACCTTAGTAATGTTGGAAGCTCACAGGGGGGAGGGACTCAAACACAGATAGCTAATAGGCAGTGTGTGAGGCAGGAGGCAGAAAAGGGAAACACTCAGACCCAATATGTAGGAGAGAATGAAGTGAAAAGAAATAAACTGAGAATAAGAAATGATGGGTCCCTTAAATGTGTATATTTTAATGCTAGGAGCATTGTAAGAAAGGTGGATGAGCTTAGAGCCTGGATTGACATCTGGAAGTATGATGTTGTGGCGATCAGTGAAACATGGTTGCAGGAGGGTTGCGATTGGCAATTAAATATTCCAGGATTTCATTGTTTCAGATGTGATAGAATCGGAGGGGCAAGAGGTGGGGGTGTTGCATTGCTTGTCAGGGAGGATATCACAGCAGTGCTTTGGCAGGACAGACTAGAAGGCTCGATTAGGGAGGCTGTTTGGGTGGAACTCAGAAATGAGAAAGGTTTAGCAACATTTATAGGGGTGTATTATAGACCGCCAAATAGGGAACGAGAATTGGAAGAGCAAATATGTAAGGAGATAGCAGATATTAGTAGTAAGCACAGAGTAGTGATTGTGGGTGATTTCAATTTTCCGTACATAGACTGGGAATCACATTCTGTTAAAGGGCTGGATGGTTTGGAGTTTGTAAAATGTGTGCAGGATAGTTTTTTGCAGCAATATGTAGAGGTACCTACCAGAGAAGGGGCAGTGTTGGACCTCCTGTTGGGAAATGAGACGGGTCAGGTGACGGAAGTATGTGTTGAGGAGCACTTTGGGTCTAGTGATCACAATGCCATTAGTTTCAATATAATTATGGAGAAGGTCAAATCTGGTCCAAGGGTTGAGATTTTGGATTGGAGAAAGGCTCATTTTGAGGAGATGAGAAAGGATTTAAAAGGAGTGAAATGGGACATTTTGTTTTATGAAAAGGATATAATAGCGAAATGGAGGATATTTAAAGGTGAAATTTTGAGAGTACAGATTCTTTATGTCCCTGTTCGGTGGAAAGGAAAGAATAATAATTTGAAAGAGCCGTGATTTTCCAGGGAAATTGGACACTTGGTTCGGAAAAAGAGGGAGATATACAATAAATATAAGCGGCAGGGAGTAAATGAGGTTCTTGAGGAATATAAAGAATGTAAAAGGAATCTTAAGAAGGAAATTAGAAAAGCGAAAAAAAGATATGAGGTTGCTTTGGCAAGTAATGTAAAAGTAAAACCCAAGGGGTTCTACAGATATGTCAATAGCAAAAGGATAGCGAGGGAAAAAATTGGTCCATTAGAGAGTCAGAGTGGACAGCTATGTGCTGAGCCGGAAGAAATGGGGGAGATATTAAACAATTTCTTTTCTTCGGTATTCACCGAGGAGAAGGATATTGAATTATGTGAGGTAAGCAAAACAAGTAGAGTAGTGATGGAAATTGTGAGGATTAAAGAAGAGGAGGTACGGACACTTTTGAAAAATATAAAAGTGGATAAGTCTCCAGGTCCTGATAGGATATTCCCTAGGACATTGAGGGAAGTTAGTGCAGAAATAGCAGGGGCTATGACGGAAATATTTCAAACGTCATTAGAAACGGGGATGGTGCCGGAAGATTGGCGCATTGCGCATGTTGTGCCTTTGTTTAAAAAAGGTTCTAAAAGTAAACCTAGCAATTATAGACCTGTTGGTTTGACGTCTGTGGTGGGAAAATTAATGGAAAATATACTTAGGGACAATATATATAATTATATGGCTAAACAAGGTCTGATTAGAAAAGGTCAACATGGATTTGTGCCTGGAAGGTCATGTTTGACTAATCTTCTTGAATTTTTTGAAGAGGTTACCAGGGAAATTGATAAGGGCAAGGCTGTGGATGTTGTCTATATGGACTTCAGTAAGGCATTTGACAAGGTTCCACATGGTAGGTTGATTAAGAAGGTTAAATCGTTGGGTATTAATAGTGAGGTTGCAAGATGGATTCAACAATGGCTGAATGGGAGATACCAGAGGGTAATGGTTGACAACTGTATGTCAGGTTGGAGGCCAGTGTCTAGTGGAGTACCCCAAGGATCTGTGTTGGGTCCACTGTTGTTTGTCATTTACATTAATGATCTGGATGATGGTGTGGCAAATTGGATTAGTAAATATGCAGATGATACTAAGATAGGTGGTGTAGTTAATAATGAAGTAGAGTTTCAAAGTCTACAGAGAGACTTGGGCCTTTTGGAAGGGTGGACTGAAAGATGGCAGATGGAGTTTAATGCTGATAAGTGTGAGGTGCTGCATTTTGGTAGGACAAATCAAAATAGGACGTACAGGGTAAATGGTAGGGAATTGAGGAATGCAGTGGAACAGAGGGATCTGGGAATAACTGTGCATTGTTCCCTGAAGGTGGAATCTCATGTGGATAGGGTGGTGAAGAAGGCGTTTGGTATGCTTGCCTTTATAAATCAGAGCATCGAATATAGAAGTTGGGATATAATGTTAAAATTGTACAAGGCATTGGTGAGGCCGAATCTGGAGTATGGTGTGCAGTTCTGGTCGCCAAATTATAGGAAGGATGTCGACAAAATGGAGAGGGTACAGAGGAGATTTACTAGAATGTTGCCTGGGTTTCAGCACTTAAGCTACAGAGAGAGGTTGAACAGGTTGGGTCTTTATTCTTTGGAGCGTAGAAGGTTGAGGGGGGACTTGATAGAGGTTTTAAAAAATTTAAGAGGGACGGACAGAGTTGACGTGGGTAGGCTTTTCCCCTTGAGAGTGGGGAAGATTCCAACAAGGGGACATAACTTTAGAATTGAGGGACAAAAGTTTAGGGGTAACATGAGGGGTAATTTCTTTACTCAAAGGGTGGTGGCTGTATGGAATGGGCTTCCGGTGGAAGTGGTGGAGGCAGGCTCGATTTTATTATTTAAGAGTAAATTGGATAGGTATATGGATGAGAGGGGATTGGAGGGTTATGGTCTGAGAGCAGGTAGATGAGACTAGGTCAGAGAGAGTGGTTGGCGTGGACTGGTAGGGCCGAACGGGCCTGTTTCCATGCTGTAGTTGTTATATGGTTTATATGGTTATATGTTTTGCAACCTTCAATTTAACGACCTGCCTTGGTTATAATTCTGAAGTTCATTTCCAGAATCCCCTCACCTTGCTGTCCTCCTTTAAAACAGTTCCTTAAAACCAACTTCTTCAGTCAAGCTTTTGACAATGCTATGTTATCTTTATATAGCTAGCTCATTGTCGAACTATATTTAGTAATATTCCCTTAATGTTTTACCATGCTGAAGATATTTTATGAATTTAGATGGCTGTAGTTTTAAAATGTATAAAATTATTGTAAAGCTGCACTTGTACATAATGTGCATGCAGCCTCATGACTACATTGGGGAGATATTACAAGCCACGTTAATACTGGAATCAGTCAACCTTGAAACGAATGTTACTCAAAGGGAATCACAGAAAAGTCTTTAACTCCTTCAGATGAATTCCTAATTCCACCAGGAAATTCACTATCCATCATTCAGAGGGTGCTGGGTATAAGGAATGTGCTGAAAGGTGAGGTGGTTGAGGCAGGTACTATAACAAGATTTAAAAGACACTTGGACAGGTACATGCATTATGGTTTATTGGGATATGGGATAAATGTGGGTAAATGGGACTAACTTAGATGTGGCCTCTTGGTCGGCATTGATGAATTGGGCCAAAGGGTTTGTTTTCATGCTGTATGACCCGATGACTCTTAAAGTAAATATTAGTTGGAGATACAAAAAAAGCAGGTGTCAGTTTACAAAAAAAGTCTCAGAATGCTGGAGTAACTCAGCGAGTCAGGCAGCATCTCTGGAGAAGATGGACAGGCGACATTTTCAAGACTCGAAACTTCAGCAATCCATATTCTGCAGAGATGTTACCTGACTTGCAGAATTACTCCAAGACCTTGTGTCTTGAAATATCAGATACTGATGCTTACTAACCTAAGTGGGAATCTAGACCTACCAATATGAATGCCTTCTGCACTAGCCAAGCCAATAACTTAGTTTCAGTAAATGCTGATTTTGTCAGTGATATTCCAATCTAAGTTAAAAAAAAAAATGTTTAAATTTGCCCCTTTTGAAGCATCTTATATTGCCTAGTCCAAATAATATTTGCATATACAGGATTAATCCCTCATTAGGATGTATGGAATAGACTCAGTGAATCAGTTAATCTTATTTAAAAACCTTCAAGGAGAAAGTTGTGTTGTTCAAGCAAGAAATTATGTTTCTTTATTGACACACTCTATTAATACAATACATTGTATTTTCAGAATGAACAGTGACAGAAAGAAAGCTATTTCGATAGATATAATTAACTGATAGAATTAATGTCTAAGTTAATGAAGAAACTCCCAGTGTAATAGCGTGATTCAACATCTACGGGCTCTACTTATTAAAAGTTAATAATATATTCAGTGAGCTGGAACATATTTAGATTTAGCCGACAGTTCCGCAGTGTAAGTGGAAACTGGAGATGAGCTGGAGGTCAGATCCTGTGGTATCTGATCGTCTGCTTCACTGCTGGACAAACCTCGGGATGCTTTTAATTAATCTCCGGTATTCTAATGTTCTTAATTAATTAGCTTTATTTTTAATTACTTTTAATAATTGCTAATTTAAGCATGATTTGAGTTTCAGATTACCAGCAACATTTCGACTGTCAAGCTATTTTAGGCCAGGGCCTTCATATCTGCTGCCTGAAGTCTTTTTTATTGCTTTGAGCCTGTTCTGCTTCATGGGATGACTGTCTGCTTGAAAGACGAGCTTTGGCATTTCTCCACATTCATTAGTGGGAAATTTGGCTCAACAGGTGCAGAGCTTTCTGCAGTGAACTAGATCTAGGAAAATCCCAGATTATGTCTCGAATTGGTATAAAGGTATTACTGCTAATTTTACGTTGAACTTATGATGGTAGCATCTTCAGAAAGATGTTCATTTAATTCCTGTTCAACCAAAGAGTTACTAAAGTTTTACCAAGCATGTCATCAGAAACTCTGGAAACATTGCTCCAGTTTCCTCTCACACTCCAAAGATGTACAGGTTTATAGTTTAATTGGCTGTGGTAGACTTGTAATATTGTCCCTGGGGTGTAGGATAGTGTTAGTGTATGGGGTGATCACTGGTGCAGACTCGGTGGGCCAAAGGTCTTGTTTCTGCACTGTATCTCTAAAGTAAAGTAAGACTTACATTTTCTGATATCTCTTCCTCATGAGACCACTTCCTCATCAAAACAATCTCTCGGTTAAAATAGATGACATGGGATTCATAATTTTAAAAGGTCTCGTGAACTTACAAGGAATAAACTGGAGATAGAAGGGACAACAACTTGAAAAAAAACACATCCTTCCTGACTAGAGATCTCTCAAAATGGAAAAAGGGTTTCCAGAATAGCATTTTGCACCTTTAGTAGCCTCCTCATCGGGACCACACTGCCCAGCAAAAACAGTAGCCCCACCTCTCACACTAATGTGCTGAATTATTTTTCTACATCTGGTTAGTAAAACTCATCAGTTTTAGGATTTTCTGAACTCCTGTAATCTTTCTGTCCATTGAGAGCTATTCATTGGAGCTCCCTCTGCAGCATCTCTTTCCCTTTCTCAGCAGCTTTTACCACCATGTGCTCCAAACTTCCTTTAATACCATTTTAGTGAATGTTCTTGTTAAAATAATTCCCGGTTTTAATGTCAATGCCTTAGGCATTCATGTCAAAAACTTATCATGATCAAATTTTAATTATTTGAAAGATGCCAGGTCTGCTAATTTGTATCAACATTTCATTTTATTTTGTGTGGTTGCAGCTAACACGAGAAAGATAGTCCAGATGGCAATTAGGTCACTCTAAAGCTTTGTGAAAGAAAGGTGCATGCCAATTATGATAGCCTAAGAATTTTGATTGATGAGTGCCTTACGGCGCCAGTAGACCCAGGTTCGATCCTGACTACGGGTGCTGTCTGTATGGAGTTTGGATGTGCTTCCTGTGACTGTGTGGGTTTTCTCTGGGTGCTCTGGTTTCCTCCCACACTCCAAAGATGTACAGATTTGTAGTTTAATTGGCTTCAGTAGAATTGTAAAATTGTCCCTAGTGTGCAGGATCGTGTTAGAGCACGGGGTGATAGCTGGTCGGCGCGGACTCGATGGGCTGAAGAGCCTGTTTCCGTGCTGTATTTCTAAAGTAAAGACTTACATTTTCTTTAGCGGTAGAGTTGCTGCCTTACAGCATCAGAGACCCGTGTTCCATCCTGACCACAGATGCTACCTGAACGGAATTTGTACGTTCTTCCTGTGACCGTGTGGGTTTTCTCCAGGTGCTCTGGTTTCTTCCCACAATGCAAAGATGTATGTATTTTGGTTAACTGGCTTCGGTAAAATTATAAATTGTCCCTAGTGTGCAGGATAGTGCTAGTATATGGGGTGATTGCTGTTGGCACGGACTCAATGGGCGAATAGCCTGTTGCTGCGCTGCATCTCTAAAGTCAAAAGTAAAGTGTAAAGAATGACTATAGCAATTGTGTGCATCTCTATTAGATTTGGCAATTTCAATGTGCCTGTAAATGGCTCGAATGTAATCATGTATTGTCTTTCTGCTGACTGGTTAGCATGCAACAAAAGCTTTTCACCGTACCTCGGTACACGTGACAATAAACTAAATTGAAACTAGTTCAACTACTGTTTTATGGATGTAAGCCTTAGAGGATTAAACCAGAGCCATCAGGCAAATTGGCACGATGGTATGGAAAGCATCAACCAATATTTAGATCACATAAGAAAACAATAAATTGAAGCTTATAAGCTGGAAAATCCATATGATTTTTTTTTCTTTATCCTACCTTGCAGTCAGGTCTTTTGGAGATGTTTGTCCTTAACGTTCTATTTTACAGGAACATCTTGGCATTGAATTTTCACTATCCCATTTATGAATGATTTCGACATGCTTTATGCGGATGTAACTGCAAGTAGCTGTCTCCAATTTACTTGAATCAGGTCCTGCCCAATGATAAAAAAATCATACCCCCCCCCCTCCAACCCGGCACAGTGGCACAGTGGTAGAGATGCTGCCTTAAAGCGCGAGAGACCCGGGTTCGATCCTGACTATGGGTGCTGTCTGCATGGAGTTTTTACGTTCTCCCAGTGACCGCGTGTGTTTTCCCCGGGTGCTCCGGTTTCCTCCCACACGCCAAAGGCATACAGGTTTGTTGGTTAATTGGCTTCAGTAAAAATTGTAAATTGTCGCTGGTATGAGGGGTGTACAGGATCACTGGTCAGTGCAGGCACGGTGGGCCTAAGGGCCTGTTTCTGTGCATTATCTCTAAACTAAACTAAATACCCCCGCCAAACCAATGCAGGACCTTAATATCTTGATCTTCCTTATCTTTTGAAACTTACAGAGTTTTGGTCACTCTCTCTGAAATGCTCTTCATTGCAGCCTTTAGGACTCAACATCAAATTCGACAGACGCAGTTACCCAGTCTTTGTCGCCTTTTCAGTATTTTTTCTTTCTTCTTTAGACTGTACTTTACTTTAGAAATACAGCGTGGAAACAGGTCCTCCGGACCACCAAGTCCACGCCGATCAGCGATTAAATTAACACACTAGGGACATTTTTTTCAACTTACCAATTAAACTACAACCCTATTTGTCTTTGGAATGTGGGAGGAAACCAGAGCACCCGGAAAAAACCTCACACAATTACAGGGAGAACTTACAAATTCTGTGCAGTCAGCTCCCATAGTCAGGATCCAACCTGGGTTTCTGGCGCTGTAAAGCAGCAAATTCACTGCTGCGCCACTGCGCTGCGCCACTGCGCTGCCCCACTTTGGATACTTGATTTACTTTGTTTCCCACTATTCTCTACGTCTTTACTATGAATGGCATCCTCACCACTTGCATCATTCAATCTCTCCTGGCCTCCAGTGGATCACATACCTTCCCTTTTGTTCTCTTTAACCTTCCCCTTCTAATCTATATTGTGAAACTTCTCAAAGTTGGCTTGGTCATGGAGGATAGAGGATAGTGGTAGAGGGGTGTTTTCTGACTGGAGGTCTGTGATCAGGGGTGATCCTCTGGTGGAGTTGAGGATTTCAAGGAAGGTTGTCAAATGATACAGTGGGATATAGATCATCTGGAAATTTCAGCAGAGGAATGGCAGGTGGAGTTTAATCTGGACAAATGTGAGGTGAAGCGTTTTGAGAGGCCAAATACAAGAGGAAAGTATACAGTTAATGGCAGAATCAATCAGCGCATTGATGTTACAGAGGGATCTTGGGATGCAAATCTACAGCTCCCAGAAAATGGCAACACTAGTGCGTAGGTAGCAAAAAAGGCTTTTGTTCAAATGTCAGAACATTGAGTATAGAAGCTGTGGACTTATTGCAGTTGTGAAAATTTTAATTAGGCCATAGTTGGACCATTTAACCAATGAAGTATTGTGTGCAGTTTTGGTTGCCAAACCATCGGAAGGATGTAGAAGCTGGAAAGGGTGCAGAATAGGTTCACCAGGATGTTGTCTGATATAAATGTATTGGCTATGACAAATAGCTTGGACAAATGTGGATTATTTTCTCTTTAGAGGTGACCTATTAAAAGAATATAACATTAAGAGAGGCATAGACAGGTAGACGATCAAAGTCTCTTTCCCAAGATTGAAATGTCAAATACTAGAGAGCATAGGTTTAAGGTGTGAGGGGAAAGTTTAGAGGAGAGATGCGAGGCAAGTTTTATTTTCGCACAGAGAGTGGAGTGTGCCTGGAATGCACTGCCAAGGAAGTTGGAGGAATCAGATATAATAACACCGTTAATAAGCATTTACATAGACAGGGAACTGAGTGATATGAGTAAGTCAAAGTAGATGGGGTTAGTTTAGATTGGCATCAAGGATGGCATTAACACGGCCAGCCAAAGGGCCTGTTCCCGTGTGCAGTAATGTTCTATTTTCCATGTTCCATGTTCTATGTTCAAAGAGAAGATGCTGAAAATGTTAGATCTCTGAAATAAAGTCAGAAACAGAAAAAATATAGGATAGATGTTTGTGTTGGGGTCGTGTGTTTTGTGTTCTTTTCTTTTTTGTTGTGTTTTGTGACTGCTGGAAATGTAATTTCGTTCGGTACCTCGGTACCGAATGACAATAAAGTTCTGTATAGTTCTGTATTATGTTCCTTTATTTCTAACTTTTCCCAGTTCTGCTTAAATAAGAGTAATTGACTTTACACATTAAGTACATTTCTCACTCTCCTGATGCTGTCTGACTCGCTAAATATATCCTGACCTGCTGAGTTACTCCATCATTTTGTGATACCTTCGCTAAATATATCCTATATTTTTTCTGTTTCTGACTTTATTTCAGAGATCTAACATTTTCAGCATCTTCTCTTTGAATTCAAGTCAAGAGTGTTTTATTGTCACATGTCCCAGGTAGAACAATGAAATTCTTACTTGTAGCAGCACAACAGAATATGTAAACATAGTACACTGTAATATAACGAGATATAAAATGAGTTATAATAAACGAGAAAAAGTTCAGTGTGTGCATATATAAAAGTTCAGTGTCTGCATATATACACACATACACACACGTACACATATATACAGATCGTATATAATAATGGTGCAATAATAACAATAATAGTATATGTAGTTCAGAGCCTATTTGAGGTTATCATATTTAATAGCCTAATGGCTGTAGGGAAGAAGCTATTCCTGAACCTGGAGATTACAATCCGAGATGCAGTGCACTATTCGTTATTGTCAAGGAAGAAACGTGGCAGCTATTTACACACCATAAACTCCCATGAACAGCAAGATGATATGGCCAACTAATTGGCCATACACATGCAGATACTGGAAAAATAAAATCAGGAAGTGTTCAGCAAACATATATTTTGGAGATGTTTTGAGGGGTGAACCAGAACACTGAGAAGATACCCCTTAATTTCTGGTGCCTTGATGTTGGTCTCCCTGTATCTGAGGCTCAATTGTCAGCTCTGATGGTAACTTTTTTATTAAAATAGGGATATCCACCCATCTATAAAACAAAAAATACATTCCCTCGCGATCGACTGCAATGGCCAACTAATTGTTTCTTTCAGTAATGTTGAATGAGGAATAAGTACTGGCCAGTGCACAAGGGATAATGCACTTGCGCTTTGAAATAGTGCAGTCTCTGCAACTTTCATACCACACAACCACAAGCATACTTGAACGGTCACAGTCAATTTTGGTAATGATTTTGGAGAGATTAAGGATTTCACTGTAACTTCACACACTCCAAAGCTCAGTCCTACCCATTCAACTCTCCTGTCAAGGGCCTAAGGTGTAAGTAACTATAGATTTGAGGGGAAACTGCTCTAAAATATCCTCAAGATTCATTTGTTCGTCCATTTTCTAAATGTCCAATATAATTTATAAAAACCCTTGAGTATTATAACTGGCAATATCTGAAAGAACATATAACATAACGAATCAGAAACAATAAGTTTTCACATGTCCTTTTGCAGAATGTGATCCAAATTAATTTCAAGGGTGTGGGGTGTAAAAATCAATCAAGAAAGGTGTCACAGAATTACAAGGTAGATGGTTTTATGTTTCTGATTTCTTATGGTGATTTAATTTCTCTCTGCAGCATTTTTGTGAATGGTAATTGATGTGATTAGCGATTTGGAGTCAAGATGTCAGTTGAGTCTCAAAAATAAAAACTACCAAAACAGTTTTCCTTTGAGCTTCTGCATCAATGATATTATGTATTCGTACCCTGGAAAACACTATATTGGTTTAGCCAATGCAATGTTCAACCTCTATTTGATCACAACCAAATGAACGATCACATTTGGGCATCAGACCTTACCAGATGAAACTAAGTTTCTAGCGTGTAACTTTTTTTTTCCTTGTGCTACTCTGGAAATCAGTTTTGCTGCATTTTGCTTCCACAAATGCTTATACTCTTGAACATTGCTAAAATTCCTATCAGTTCTGCCGATGTATCAAACACTTCATTATGTCTATTAGTCCCCTGTACTTTGCACGAAATGGGGGGTGCTGGAGACGACTAAAGGCCAGCACAAATCAGGGCCGGCAACAGTTGAGCTCAGGAAGAGTGGAGTCCACAATTGGCCATTGTTTATTTCTAATTATTCACTCTGCCACAGAAGGTAGTTGAGGCCAGTTCATTGGCTATATTTAAGAGGGAGTTAGATGTGGCCCTTGTGGCTAAAGGGATCAGGGGGTTATGGAGAGAAGGCAGGTACAGGTTACTGAGCTGGATGATCAGCCATGATCATATTGAATGGCGGTGCAGGCTCGAAGGGCCAAATGGCCTACTCCTGCACCTATTTTCTATGTTTCTATTGTTGCCTGTGCACCACCCCTCTCACATTTAGGCAGCCCAGCCCAGCTTTAACTGGTAGCAGCCACTCATTAAGGAAGAGTCCAGCTGGCGCTGAGTGCTTACTGAAATCGCGGCAAGTGCTGGCTGCATTAAGTCCGAGTTACAAACGCTTGATAGCATAGACCCAGGCTTTGGGGGGGAGCTGAACAAATTAGAAACCGGTGAGTTTTTAAAGCGCTTTTCAGAACCTCTGAACACGCAAAGTGTTTTATCATCATTTCAGCGCTTCCCACTGTAATGTAGGCAATCATAGTCTCCATAATAAACATCTGAAAAAAATAAAAATTAATAAACACACGCAGATACTGGAAAAAATAAAATCTGGAAGTGTTTTGGAGATGTTTTGGAGATGTTTTGAGAGATGAACCAGAAGAGTGAGAAGATACCCCTTAATATTCCGATGCCTTGACTTTGGTCTCCCGGTATCAGGATCAATTGTCAGCTCTGACGATCACTTTAAAAAAAATTAAAATAGGGATATCCGTCCTTCTCTAAAACCAAATATGCGTTTCCCTCGCTATCGACTGCAAGGGAATATTTCGCCCGCTGCTGATGAAACTAGAGGGAGGCAGAGACACACCGATTTATTCACAAAATGCTGGAGTAACTCAGCAGGTCAGGCAGCATCTCGGACCCTTCAGTCTGAAGAAGGGTCTCGACCCGAAACGTCACCCATTCCTTCTCTCCCGAGATGCTGCCTGACCTGCTGAGTTACTCCAGCATTTTGTGAATAAAAACCTTCAATGAATTATGGTGTTTCTTTCAACATTTGCCACAATCCCTTTATAATGTAAACTGAGATACTTTAAGTTCAGATATGCATTGGATGAAAACACACATACGATGACTCCAGTTTAGACCAGGCCATATTGCTCTGTGATTAGTTCGCCTCTTTGCCATAAATGCACACCCTTCTGCAGAGGCACAGCGGCGGATTGGAGCGGCCCTGCCCCAATGTTACTGTCAGAGCGATCGCCAGTTGCAGGTCCGGCCCGGCAACCCGCTCGGGGTTGGGTTGGAAGCAATGCCCGTCGACCGAAAACAATCGAGATCAGTAACACAAGCTGTTCCGCTGCCAGACCGCAGAAACCGCATATGCCTTATCCTTCTAGTTTGCGATAACCATGGCATTCATTCGGACATCAGCAACTTTCTGGGAGGGAGTTTTGGAGCAAGTCCGCGGTTGGGCAACACTCCATATAGGTCGTGTGTGTCTTCATCTCTGTTACAGTGAGAATTTTGCAAATATAGTTGACCTGAAGCCAAGTTTTTAACAGGACTAAACTAATTTAATCCTGGATGAACAATAATCTTTAATTTAAGACACTAAAACATGCAAGATTTTACTTTAACTCGAATTCATGTAAGTATTGTATATGGATCCTTATAAGGAATTGATGCTACAATGCAGAGAACTATATACGATACGATAACACGATACGATAAAACTTTATTTATCCCCGGAGGGAGATTGGTCTGCACAATACACAAAGTACACAAAAACTTGAAATTAAAAGTGAAAACAAAAAGAAAAAGACAAGCAAGTCTGTTGTCTGGCTGCCGTGTGCACAGCCCCTTCACCGGAACAAATCAACAAATAAACAAACACAGACTTATCCCCCTCCGCAGAGAATATGTGTGTGTTTTTTTTAATATCTATTACAAAACAGAACAGCTTTGTTCCAGCAGAATTCTAGCACGGTAGTTATATAGTTATATAACAACTATATATACATATAACAACTATGCACAACTATGCGAGAATTCTGTTGGAATAATGCAGGAGCCCCATCACATTATATAAGGGACCTCCATCTTATTGATTTTCAAGTTGACAAATATTGTATTCTAAATACAATAGAAAGTTAGTGCAAGTGAACACATTAGAGGCGATGTACTATGATGAAAATCCTGTTTGAAATAAATTTGTGATGATGAAATAAATTTGGAGTCATAGAATAATGGGGTCATGCAGCACAGAAACAAGCTATTCAACCCAACTCGTCCATGCCAAAACAGAAATGCCCCTTTAATGACAGTCCCATATTCCAGCATTTGGCCCGTATCCCTCTAAATGTTTCCTGTCCATGTACCTGTCCAAGTGTTATTGTGCCTACCTTAACAGGCTCTTCTGTTAGCTAATTCCATGTACCCACCACCCTCTGAATGAAAAAGTTGCTCTTCAGGTTCCTATTAAATCTTTCCTCTCTCACCTTAAAACTATGTCCTCTAGTTCTTGATTCCCCTACCCTGGGTAAACGACTCAGTCCATTCATCCAATTAATTCCCCTTATGATTTTATACATCTCTATAAAATCACAACTTAGCCTCCTGTGCTCCATGGAATAAATTCCTAACCTGCCCAATCTCTCCCTATCCCGAAACTCAAGCCTTTGAATCCTGGCAACATCCCCATAAATCTTCTCTGCACTCTTTCCATCTTCATGACATCCTCCTGATAACAGGTTTATATAGATTTTAAGAGTAATCTGTTAAAAATTCGGGCTTTTCATTAATTTAGTGATAATATTAATTTAATACATTAATTTAATCCCAGGTTTCTGACCATGCTTGCATTAGCTAGTTAGCTTACCCAGCGAGCTTTTGCTAATATCTTTTAATCACAAAGGATATAAAATCTCACTTACCTGAGTGGAACTGTGCAGCATACCGAAAGCAATCATTGCCTTTCTTTTAATTGAAAAGAGTTGTGTGCTGTATTTAAGACTTGCGACAATGTGATGACTCAGTACAACTGATCAATGGTTAATCATAAAATAAAACAGATTTTATTTTTAAATGTAGGTCTTTATTTCTTTTGACACAAAGGAGGCCATTTCGTCCACTGAATCTTTGGCAGCACCTGAAGCAAACACATCCTCTCATTTATTTTCCTGTGACCTGTTCTTCCTGTGAATTGTTAGAGTGACTCTCACTCCTCACTTATTCTTCTACCACCCACCTTTACTAGTGGCCATTTACCGCACCTAATAAGTAGTGTGCCATTGGGATGTGTGCGTAAACAGAAGCACCTGGAAGAGACCCACACAGTCAAAGGGTGAACATGAATACTTTATATAGATAGTATCAGAAATCAAAAAGGACTCAATTGTTGGAGCTATGAAGACACAAGAGACTACAATCGCTGGACTATGGAGCAACAAACAATTTAGGATGTAGAAAAGACTTAAAGTGCTGGAGTAACACAACGGGTGAAGCAGCTTCTCTGGAGAACATGGATTATAGACTTTTCAGGTCAGGACCCTTTTATAATCTGAAGAAGGTTCCCAATCCAAAATGTCATCTATTTATGTTCTCCAGAGATGCTGCTTGACCCACTGAGTTACTCCAGCAATTTGTGTCATTTTTGGAAAAATGCATCTGCAGTTCTTTGCTTGCACAATTTAGGAACAAATGCAGGATCTTGACCAAAAATGCCGACAATTCCTTTTTCCACAAATGCTGCTCAAGCCACCGAGTTTGTGCAGCAGATTGTTGCAGGAACTATGAGAAGCTGTGTTCTGACGACATTCTCCTGATGGGTGAAAGTAAGCTGAAGAGCCAAATATATGGGACTTTTCAACCATTTTGTGGGCAAGACATATCTGAACAGTTTTGCTAGGTAGGTACTGTGTGCATGTGTGTGTGTATTTGTGTGTGTGTTGGGTGTGTTTAATGTGAGTTTGTGTGTGCGTGTGTATATGGTATGTGTGTATATGGTATGTGTGTGTTTTGGGGGTTTGTAATATGAGTGTTTATGTATATGATGTGTGTGTGTGGGGGGGTGTTTAATGTGAGTGTGTGTGTGTACATATGGTATGTGTATATGGTGTATGTGTGTGTGGGGGGGTGTAATGTGAGTGTATATACGGTGTGTGTGGGGGGCGGTTGCAATGTGAGTGTATATGGTGTGGGTGTGTGGGGGTGTTAATGCATGTATGTGTATACAGTATATGGTATGTGTGTATATGGTATGTGTGTGTGTGTGGGGGGTTGTAATGTGAGTGTATATGGTGTGTGTGTGTGTGTGGGGGGGGGGGGGGGTGTAATGTGAGTGTGTGTGTGTAGCTGTAGTGGAACAGTCTAACTGGAGGCTTGTCTGAAGTTCCAGTTTTCACCACTGCAGTATGTGACAACAGACCGTAGGCCCAGCTGCTTAATGTCCATTAATCTATTTCCTCTCATCAGAATGAGTGAATGGAATTGGGTATAGATTGGCCACTGTGACATTGAGGATGTCAGGAGGACATCAATAATCTTCACAAAATCGCCACTCAGCTGATGTGAAGTTTTTGTTATATTTTCATCTTTTGACACAGTTGATTTATGCCAAGACCCAAGGTTCTGGATAATATTGCAAGATTGGACTGAACGATTTAGTTCTGGAAGAAATTTCAACTCACACCCTGCCACAGACACTCGGGTATCAACAGGTAAGTTTTTGATTGTTTAAATATTTCATGTACTAAGAACTGGAGTATGAACAATGAACCAACTTAGTATACCACTTTAAGAACAAGATAGCAGATTATTACAAGAACAAGAAGGCAGATTATTATCTGAATGGTGGCAGATTAGGAAAAGGAGAGGTGCAACGAAACCTGGGTGTGCATGTACATCAGTCACTGAAAGTAAGCAAGCAGGTACAGCAGGCAGTGAAGAAAGCTAATGGCATGTTGGCCTTCATGACAAGAGGAATTGAGTATAGGAGCAAGGAGGTCCTACTGCAGTTGTACGGGGCCCTGGTGAGACCACACCTTGGGTATTGTGTGCAGTTTTGGTCTCCTAATTTGAGGATTGCTATTGAGGGAGTGCAGCGTAGGTTCACCAGGTTAATTCCCGGGATGGCGAGACTGACATATGATGAAAGAATGGGTTGAATTGGCTTGTATTCACTGGAATTTAGAAGGATGAGAGGGGATCTGATAGAAGCATATACAATTCTTAAAGGATTGGACAGACTAGATGCAGGACAAAATGTTCCCAATGTTGGGGGAGTCCAGAACCAGGGGTTACAGTTTAAGAATAAGGGTTAGGCCATTTAGGACTGAGATGAGGAAAAACGTTTTCACCCAGAGAGTTGCGAATCTGCGGAATTCTCTGACACAGAAGGCAGTGGAGGCCAATTCACTGGATGTTTTCAAGAGAGAGTTAGATTCAGCTCTTAGAGCTAATGGAATCAAGGGATATGGGGAAAAAGCAGGTACGGGGTACCGATTTTGGATGATCAGCCACGATCATATTGAATGGCGGTGCTGGTTCGAAGGGCCGAATGGCCTACTCCTGCACCTAGTTTCTATGTTTCTAAGCCTTTTTCAGTGATTTTCAACCAGTTCCCTCAAGTTTTGCTGTCAACCTTCTGAAGTCATACCTCCCATAACCTGTGAGGCTTTGGAAGAAAATATTTGTTCTTGGGATTTGGATATCACTGGCAATGCTGACGTTTATTTCCCATCCCATGGACTTCTTAAGTATCAGCTGCAATGGTCCATCAAATCCTCTCCATTAGAGGATCATCAATTTTACGTCCAGCCATTACTCTAACATATAAAACAGTTATCCGACTGTCAAATTAAGACTTCAACAGTTCCATTAAAAACAGTTTAACAGCTTCAAAACTAGAAGTAAGACATTTTAATTGAGGTTTTCATTTGATGACTTCCATATTAATGGAGTAATGAGTGAAGCTTTCTTCTGTTAAGTGCAGCTGAATCACAACTCTCTTCTCTATAAATGAATTAACAATCTCAGTGGAACTAGCTCTAAGAGGAAATCTTCTGCAACTTTCTGATATCACTTCGTCTAACTGGAAGGAGATTATTCAAGAGCTCAGTGATCAGCTGAAGAAAAGTGGAAGCAGTCAGGAAGTGGAATAATTGATAGGGTGAAAGAAACAGGTCAAAATCAGAATACATAAAAGATTTAGATAACTCATAAAATAATTGTTATTTATATTTCAATATGAACATTGACTTAAATGACCTATTTTCTATGTTCAGCTGTAAGTTTTCCAAGACATTAAGGATATACTTTTCACCTTTATCTCTGATTAAAAATTGGTGAGTAATACATTCATATCATGCAACAGAACCATTGTTCAATTGTCCACCACCCTGGTCACACACTCATTTCACTTCTGCCATCGGGAAGAAGGTACAGGAGCCTGAAACTGTAACGTCCAGGTTCAGGAACAGCTTCGACCCTGCAGCCATTCGGCTTTTGAACACTACAATCTCAAATAAGCTCTGAACTGCATATTTATTCACAAAATGCTGGAGTTACTCAGCAGGTCAGGCAGCATCTCAGGAGAGAACGAATGGGTGACGTTTCAGGTTGAGACCCTTCTTCAGAACTGCATAGACTATTATTGTTATTATTGCACTATTATTGTTTGATTTTTGGGTGTACTTGTGTGTGTATGTGTGTATATATATATATATATATATATATATATATATATGTGTGTGTATTTGTGAGTATGTGTATATATACACACACTGAACTTTTTTTTCTCTCTCGTTTATTATATTGCTTACAGTGTACTATGTTTACATATTCTGTTGTGCTGCTGCAAGTAAGAATTTCATTGTTCTATCTTGGACATCTATATACTAAAACTCTGGTTTGTTTGTTCCTGAACTACAGCCAAAACGATACATGATAGCGTGACAATTTTAGGCCCACTTTACTCACCGTTGTCCCTTTGGTGCCAATGGAAGATGTTTCATTGAAATCGGTGTTATATTTTTTAAGTTATTTGCATTTTAAAGTTTAAATCTATCTCTGAGGGAGGGAGGGAGGGGGGTGGAAGGGGAGGGAGGGAGGGGGGAGGAGGGAGGAGGGAGGATAAAGGGGGTTGAGAGGGATGGAGTGGAGGGGGAGGGGAGGGGGGAGAGGGGAGGGGAGGGGAGGGGAGGGGAGGGGAGGGGAGGGGAGGGGAGGGGAGGGGAGGGGAGGGGAGGGGAGGGGAGGGGAGGGGAGGGGGGGAGGTGGAGAGGAGAGGTTGCTGCACCAATGCAGGAGAGGTTTGGGCCCAATAGGTCCACTTGGTCTAGTATGACAATAAAACACTCTTGAATCCCTCTTGACTTTAGGGTAAGCTCCATGTATCTGTTCAATAGAATACCAGGAATGCTCAAATTCTTATTTCCAATTATGGATTATGTTTGCAAAATCCAATGAATTATTTAGGAATTTAGCTTAAAAAAATATTTTTTATGAAATAATTTAACAATACTCTTTTGTCAGTAAATGTATGTTTATTCAGTTCAGTTTAGTGTTTTTTTCTGAAATTGCAAAATAATCAACTTCCTTTTTGCTTTTATCTGTTTTTCCAGAGGAATTATAACATTCAAGGTGTTTGTGGTTGGCCACCTCACGAATAAAATGGTCACAATAAGAATGTAGAAAATACAGATTAAGAAAATACAATTTGACCAATTTTCCTGGCACTAACTATGTAACCTACTCCTTTAATAATTTGAGCGAATCCATTTAATACATTGAGAGAAATAGTCCTTTAAGTTGACTTTTTTTCTAAAAGTAAAGGAATCTGCAATATATCTTACTTATTCATTTGTTGCATTCCATGCCACCGCACATTCATGGTTAGAGCAACACTGTTGATCTTTCTGGGTATAAATGGTTAGATGGAGAAATAAAACTGTCAGAGGAAAAGCCCTGGAAAGTACAGCTGTGAAAACCTAACAAACCACAACTATCTGAATAATCTGGGTCTATATGTTAAAGCAAAAAAGAGCTTCTGACGTGAAGGCCATGTTCAAATTAGAGCCTCATGGATTTATTGGAGGCAAAGCATTTGAAGAACCTAACAACAGAGGCACAGACAAAGAAAGTTTTTCATAAAAAAGTCTTTGAAGTGCAGAGGGTATATCTTGCAATGAAAATACCAGGTGAGTGAGCCGCAATGGTCAGTCAGGTGGAAATTCTGCATATTCAACGCTGTGCATTTGGAAGAGCAGTCCATCTTGTCATTTGAGTCACAGAGAGAAGACTTGAAAAAGGATGTCCAATCCAGATTGACATGGATAACGGCATAGGTATTAACAGATAAATTGCAGGTCAGTGAGTTGATGATTGCTTCAAGCGATTTGAGAGTAGAACAATGATTTGTGATCTTAGAGTAGTTTAAGACATTGAGCTAAGAGTTTAAGAGATGGAGTTGAGAGCTTTGATAGTATCTCAATAAAGCTGGGAAGTTAAAGCTGCTAGTCATCTGTCATGTCAAAGGGTGGCGTGGGGGGGTGGGGGGGGGGAGAGCTCAGATCCCATAGCTTGGAATCATATATTTAAAAACAACTCAAGCATCTACGATAAATCTTTATGAGAAGCTTGGCGACGAATAACCTAATTCATTCAGCTGGGAACCAGCTCCTACATATAAAATCTCCCTGACACCTGCTTTTCTGTAAAAGAAAATTGAACAGTACAACACAAAAACAGGCTCTTCAGCTCACAATGTCAGTGCCAAACATGATGCCAAGATAAACTAATCGCGTCTGCCTGCAAATTATTCATATGTCCATATAAAAGCCTTTTAAATTATTGCATCTGCTTCCACCACCACCACCCCAGACAGCTTGTCATGAAACCTACCACCCTCTGTGTAGAAAATTACAGTACATCCCTTTAAACTTTGCCCCTTACCTTAATATTATGCCCTCTAGTCTTTTCTGGAAATAAAGTTCGGACTGTCTACCTTACCTATGCCTCTTATACTTCTATCAGGTCTCCCCACAATCTTTGGTTTTCCAGAGAAAACTGTCCAACCACTCCATTTAGCTAATACCCTTTAAATACTATTATTTTGGTAAGCTACTGGATTCTTTCAAATATTGTCACAAGGCCATTAAGATCACATAAAAAGTCAACCCGTGGACAGTATGATTTCTTTTACACTGAAGTAATTTATTGAAGCAAATATAAAGGTATATACCATCCTGCAAAATAAATATATCACAAGAACACGGGAATGACATTTTGTGTATCAGATTTTCTCCAGCTTACAATGATATTGCTGGCAATTCAATTGCAATAATGGAATCCCGAAGTTGAGTTTAGTTTAGTCTCACATGTACCGAGGTATGGTGAAAAGCTTTTGCTGCGTGCTAACCAGTCAGCGGAAAGACAATACATGATTACAATCGAGCCATCCACAGTGTAAAGAAAAGGAGTGGAACGATTGTAATGCGTGATTGCACACTTCTGTGTCATTCTTCTCACACGAAGAGTCTCCTAGCTTGGGCGCCATCTTGGATGCTAACTTATTCAATCAGTTCACTCTCTGATGACCCTTTTTTGTGGAAGAATCCATGAACTGAATACATTTCTGAAATCATTGAAATGCACAAGCATAAGGAAAATTATTGCAATCCTGAATTACTTTACATTTAGAGGACGCAAACAAAGTACCAGAACTGCTTTGACAATATTCCTTCTGAATGGCTCCTACAATGGAATTACTGCTTCCAGATTCTAAAATATTATTCAGAGCGCAGCTCTGTTTAGACTTGGGCATTGCCATGTTACTCTTCCATATTACTTAAACCATGTGCTTGGTTTAATAGTAGGCTCTCTGTAGAAATCCTCTGCTATGTTGATCAGTGAGTGGACAGTTATGGTTCTGGTCTAGCGGTAGCACTCCACTGCCAGGTTTATTGTCTTTGAGATTAATGTCGTAATCTGGATTTGAAAAAAATACCAACAACGGGAATGACATTCACCTCACACATCTCCATGAAACAGATTTGATAAGATTCCAATAGCTTATCAAAACTAGAATGATGGGTAATATTTCGAAGTATAACTAACTAATTTTCCGTAGCATCAATTGGGTTGCTGGAACCAGAAAGTAAACATGTCAACAACATGCTCTACACCCAAAACTGCCATTGTTAAATATTTGTAGTGAACTGAAACAGGATCAATAGACTCTAACGGGAGTCTGTACACTGAATGAACCTTATTGTCTTAGTTTAGTTTAGTTAATTGCCACATGTATCGAAGTACACTGAAAAGCCTTGTTTTGTTTTTTGTTGGTTGTGTGCTATCCAGAAAGACTATACATAATACCAATCAAACCATCCATAGCATACAGATACAGGATAAAGGGACTAATGTTTAATGCTGGATAAAGTCCAGTAAAGTCTAATTAAAGGTAGTCCGCGGGTCTCCAATGAGGTAGATGGTGGGTTAGAACTGCTCTCCAGTTGGTGATAGGACGGTTCAGTTGTAGAAACATAGAAACATAGAAAATAGGTGCAGGAGTTGGCCATTCGGCCCTTCGAGCCTGCACCGCCATTCAATATGATCATGGCTGATCATCCAGCTCAGTAACCTGTACCTGCCTTCTCTCCATACCCCCTGAGCCCTTTAGCCACAAGGGCCACATCTAACTCCCTCTTAAATATAGCCAATGAACTGGCCTCAACTACCTTCTGTGGCAGAGAATTCCACAGACTCACCACTCTCTGTGTGAAGAAATGTTTTCTCATCTCGGTCCTAAAAGACTTCCCCCTTATCCTTAAGCTGTGACCCCTGGTTCTGGACTTCCCCAACATCGGGACAATCTTCCCGCATCTAGCCTCTCCAACCCCTTAAGAATTTTATATGTTTCAATAAGATCCCCCCTCAGTCTTCTAAATTCCAGCGAATATAAGCCTAGTCTATCCAGTCTTTCTTCATATGAAAGTCCTGCCATCCCAGGGATCAATCTGGTGAACCTTCTCTGTACTCCCTCTAGGCCTAGAAGGGAATGTCTTATTGAGGAAGGGAAAATAACTTTGCAGTTGCATCACTTGAGTCAGACGAGTCAGTTCTGAGGAGCTCTGACATTTACGAAGTCTTTACCTGATTGGTAGTATGTTGTTGCAAAGTGATTTTGATCATGGATGTGATGATGGGAAGTCCACTTGTAAGTCAAGTTAGAATCCAAGTTTTAAACATATCATGGGTTTCATCCCCTGGGGGAAATTACCTGGACATACTTGCATTCCTGACATGTTTCTATATCATAACAGCACACTTTGTGTGCAGAGGCATGTATTCCTCTTGCCCATTTGGCCATTCCTAAAAAAATGTGCTGTTTAATATTAAGAATAAACCTCCATATCTTCAATTTATTTTCTAATGTTAAAATGTAAATGTCTACCAAATCATTTATACGAACAAAGACTTCCTGTAACTCGGTTTAGATATAGAACAATCAGCAATTTTACTAAGGCTTAACGAAGTGCATAATGTTTTACAGATATGTCCAAAGATATTATTGTGTCTAGAGTTTCCACTCCATTGGCTGAAATCCAGATACCTTGCACAAACGATTAACACATATTATTTTTGCCAATACTAATTCTGCATCATTATGTTGGTTTAAAAACCTCACCAGCCACACTGCTCATCGTGTTCCATGTAAAATGAATCATCTTTAGGATATCCCAATGACTGTACACTTATGTAGGCCATGGAGGAAGCTCCAAAGATTCAGGTACAGAAATTTATTTCAATTTATTGAAATAATTTATTGAAACAAACGACGTCGGGAAGAAGAGGAAGGAGGTTCTGCAATGTGAGTTTAGAGAGTTAGGAAGAAGGCTGAAAAGCAGGACTTCTAGGGTAGTTATCTCTGGATTGCTTAGAGTACCATGCTGGTGAGGGCAGGAACAGGGAGATAGGGCATCTGAATGTGTAGCTGCGAGGCTGGTGCAGGGTGCAGGGATTTGGATTTCTAGACCACTGGGATCTCTTCTGGGGTGGGGGTGACCTGTACAAAAGGGACGGGTTGTACCTTAGCTGGAGGGGGAACCAACATTCTGGCAGGCAGGTTTGCTAGTGCTACACGCGTGGGTTTAAACTAAATAGCGGTGGTTGGAGGGGAGGGGCTGACTAATTGGGAGTATAAGGATGGAGTTAAAGGGGAAGAGAGTACAGGAAAAGTTACGATAGACACCCGAATTATTGGGATTAAAAGTTCAAGAAGGGATAAGAGAGTAAGGTTAGGTGAAATAGGAACCGGTGTGTGAGGGGAGATGAATACCGAATTAACGCATTATATATGAATGCGCGAAGTATAAGAATTAAAGTGGATGAGCTTGAGGCTCAGTTAGAAATTAGTAACTATGATGTTGTGGGAATTACAGAGACATGGCTGCAAGAGGATCAGAGCTGGGAATTGTATATTCAGGGGTACACGTCCTATCGAAAAGACAGACAGATGGGCAGAGGGGTTGGGGTGGCTCTGTTGGTAAGGGATGACATTCAGTCCCTTGCGAGGGGTGACATAGAATCAGAAGATGTAGCGGCATTATGGATAGAACTGAGAAATTGCAAGGGTAAAAAGACGCTAATGGGAGTTATCTGCAGGCCTCCAAACAGTAGCCTGGATATAGGGTGCAATTCTGGATTTAGTGTTGTGTAATGAACCAGATTTGATAAGGGAACACAAGGTAAAGGAACCATTAGTAGTGACCATAATATGATAAGTTTTAATCTGCAATTTGAGAGGGTGAAGGTAAAATCGGAAGTGTCAGTATTCCATTTGAAAACAGGGGACTATGGAGGCTGAGGGAGGAGCTGGCCAAAGTTGACTGGAAAGAGACCCTAGCAGGGATGTCGGTGGAACAGCAATGGCAGGTATTTCGGGGAATAATCCAGAAGATGCAGGATCATTTCATTCCAAAGAGGAAGAAAGATTCTAAGGGGAGTAAGAGGCTTGACAGGGGAAGTCAAGGACAGTATAAAAATAAAAGAGACAACGTATAACATAGCAAAGATGAGCTGGAAGCCAGAGCAATGGGGAAACTTTTAAAGATCAACAGAAGGTAACTAAAAAGGCATTACAGGGAGAAAAGATGAAGTACGAAGGTAAGCTCGCCAAGAATATAAAGGGGGATAGTAAAAGCTTCTTTAGGTATGTGAAGAGGAAAAAATTAGTTAAGACAAATGTGGGTCCATTGAAGACAGAAACAGGTGAATCTTTTATGGGGAACAAGGAAATGAGTTGAACAGGTACTTTGTTTCTGTCTTCACAAAGGAAGACACAAACAATCTCCCAGATGTACTAGGGGAACTGAAGCAAATTCACATTAGTCAGGAAATGGTGTTGGGTAGACTGATGGGACTGAAGGCTGCTAAATCCCCAGGGCCTGATGGTCTGCATCCCAGGGTACTCAAGGAGGTGGCTCGAGAAATCGTGGATGCATTGGTGATAATTTTCCAATGTTCTAGAGATTCTGGATCAGTTCCTGTGGATTGGAGGGTAGCCTGAAATCGGTGGTGGGGAAGATGTTGGAGTTGATTATGAAAGATGTAATAGCGGCGCATTTAGATAGCAGTAACAGGATCAGTCCAAGTCAGCATGGATTTACGAAGGGGAAATCATGCTTGACAAATCTTCTGAAATATTTGAGGATGTAACAAGTAAAATGACAAGGGAGAGCCGGTGGATGTAGTACCTGGATTTTCAGAAAGCCTTTGATAAGGTCCTGCATAGGAGATTAGTGGGCAAGATTAGAGCACATAGTATTGGGGGTAGGGTGCTGACATGGATAGTAAATTGGTTGGCAGACAGGAAACAGAGAGTAGGGATTAACGGGTCCCTTTCAGAATGGCAGGCAGTGACTAGTAGGGTACCACAAGGCTCGGTGCAGGGACTGCAGCTATTTACAATATACATTAATGACTTAGATGAAGGGATTAAAAGTAACATTAGCAAATTTGCAGATGACACAAAGCTGGGTGGCAGTGTGAACTGTGAGGAGGATGCTATGGGGATGCAGGGTGACTTGGACAGGTTGTGTGAGTGGGCAGATGCATGGCAGATGCAGTTTAATGTGGATAAATGTGAGGTTATCTACTTTGGTGGAAAGAACAGGAAGGCAGATTATTATCTGAATGGCGTCAAGTTAGGAAATGGGGAAGTACAAAGAGATCTGGGTGTCCTTGTTCATCAGTCACTTAAAGTTAGCATGCAGGTACAGCAGGCAGTGAAGAAAGCTAATGGCATGTTGGCCTTTATGACAAGAGGGGTTGAGTATAGGAGCAAAGAGGTCCTTCTGCAGTTGTACAGGGCCCTAGTGAGACCGCACCTGGAGTAATGTGTGCAGTTTTGGTCTCCAAATTTGAGGAAGGATATTCTTGCTATTGAGGGCGTGCAGCGTTGGTTTACTAGGTTAATTCCCGGAATGGCGGGACTGTCGTATGTTGAAAGACTGGAGCCACTAGGCTTGTATACCCTGGAATTTAGTAGGATAAGAGGGGATCTTATTGAAACATGTAAGATTATTAAGGGATTGGACACATTAGAGGCAAGAAACATGTTCCCAATATTGGGGGAGTCCAGAACCAGGGGCCACAGTTTAAGAATAAGAGGTAGGCCATTTAGAACGGAGATGAGGAAAAACGTTTTCAGTCAGAGAGTTGTAAATCTGTGGAATTCTCTGCCTCAGAAGGCAGTGGAGGCCAATTCTCTGGATGCTTTCAAGAGAGAGTTAGATGGAGCTCTTAATGATAGCAGAGTCAGGGGGTATGGGGAGAAGGCAGGAACGGGGTACTGATTGTGAATGATCAGCCACATTGAATGGTGGTGCAGGCTTGAAGGGCCGAATGGCCTACTCCTGCACCTATTGTCTATTGTCTATTGCCTATTTTGTATAAGGTCATAAGTTCATAAGTGATAGGAGCAGAATTAGGCCATTTGGCCCATCAAGTCTACTCCAATATTCAATCATGGTTGATCTATCTCTCCCTCCTAACCCCATTCTCCTGCCTTCTCCCAATAACCCCTGACACCAGGACTAATCAAGAATCTATTTATCTCTGCCTTAAATGTATCCATTGACGTACTCTGCAGCCTGCAGCAAAAAATTCTATAGACTCCCCACTCTCTGACTAAAGACACACGTGGAAATGACAGAATAAATTTTAAAAGAAAGAATAATCAAAAAAACAAAATTAAAAACACAGCCCAATTGCTGCATATTTATAGTAGATTATGGCCCAGATCTGATGACTGAAGTAGGCTTCTATGCACAGTAGAAAAGACTCAAAGTTCTGGAGTAACTCAGCCAGTTAGGCAGCTTCTTTGGAGAACATCATTTTGTACCACATCATTTATGGTAAGCCAGCATCTGCAGTTCCTTAGTGAAAAGCACCAGAAGACAGTTAAAATGATTAAATACATTAAAGTCATCTTCATTATGTTATGGACAAATTTCCCTCTGTTTATCCTCCATCTACATTCGTTCCAGCGACATGAGATTAAATCTTATTGAGGAAGGGAAATTAATTTATTACGTTATAAAAAGCAGCATCAGTAATGGTGATACTATCAGAATGGTAGTTTGTTAAATATCTATCTGGTTCACTAAAGCCATTAAGGAAAAAAATTGACTTCCATTATAGGGTTAAACCTATAAAAGACCAGGAATAAAGCTAATCTGTACCACTCACTGGAATAGCATGACAAATTAGGCAGTTTTACCAGCTTTCTAAGACATATGGAATAATATCTACTTGACATTAACTAATGCTGAATTAATTGAATTCTACAAAGACAAATACAAACTTAGCCCAATCAACTCACTAATTTCTAGAGATATGTGTCAAAATTGAGAGTGACATCCCAAGGATTATTTGCACAATAGTTTTTAGTTCAGTTTATTGTCACGTGTTCTGAGGTACAGTGAAAAACTTTTTATTGCATGCTATCCAGTCAGTGGAAAGGCTACACATGATTACAATCACTTTGATTATAATCAATAGTTTGAGACATTCATGTTGAGGGGGTCATGACAATACCATCGTCATCCCTGCAGGGGTCGGGATATGTCTGCCAGAGGTGAAGTGATGGGGCATACAATTGAAACACAAGTGCTGTAGGCCATCTAAAAACTATATTAATGGCTTAGCAAAAGGAAACAATGTTGTTGTATCTAAATTTACTGATTGCATAGTAAACAATGCAAAGGGATTGTAGTGGGATGTAGACAGGTTATACGTATATGTTATATATGTAAAACACAAAATGCTGCAGGAATTCAGCAGGTCAGGCAGCATCTGTGGAGGGAACAGACAGCTATTTCAGTCTGAAGAAGGGTCCTGACTCAAGACAGTGCCTGTCCATTCCCTCCACAGATGCTGCCTGACCTGCTTAATTCCTCCACTACTTTGTGTTTTGCTCAAGTTGCCAGCATCTGCAGTTCCCCATGTGTCTCTCAGTTATGAATGTGAATAGGAAAATGGCAGTTGAACCATAATTGGGGAAATTCAGTTTGATAGAAGGAAGAGAGAAACAGAATATGTTTAACAAAGAATAACTATAAAAAGCTGGCACTCAGAGAGGCTTGTGTATCTTAGTTACATGGATCGAATGGGCTTATATTCACTGGGATTTAGAAGGATGGGAGGGGATCTTATAGAAACATATACAATTCTTAAGGGATTGGACAGGCGAGATGCAGGAAAAATGTTTCCGATGTTGGGGGAGTCCAAATCCAGGGGTCACATTTTATGAATAAGGGGTAGGTCGTTTAGGACTGAGATAAGGAAAAAAAAATTCAGCCAGTGTGTTGTGAATCTGTGGAATTCTCTGCCACAGAAAGCAATGGAGGCCAATTCACTGTATGTATTCAAGAGAGAGTTAGAAATGGTTCTTCGGGCTAATGGAATCAAGGGATAAGGGGAGTAAGCAGGAATGGGGTACTGACTCTGAATGATCAGCCATAATCATATTGAATGTCGGTGCTGGCCCGAATGACCTAATCATGCCCCTATTTTCTATGTTTCTATGTTTCAATATGAATCATTGCATGATGGCATGTGAATACAGCATGCAGTTAGAAAGGGATATAACATTTGCTGATCATACAAAGATTGGCTGGTGTAAGCTGTGACAAGGTGTCTACGAAGGTCAGGTGAGTTTGGCAATGATTTGATGTTTGGAGTATATATAATGTGAGTAAACATAAATTCCTCATTTTGACAGGAACAAATAAATAAGAAAAGAATGGTGATGAATTGCAGAGTTCTGAGATGTAGAGGGATCGAAGTATCATAGTGTGTGGTTTGCACACAAAACAAATGCAGGTACGACTAACAGTGTGGTAAGCTTAGAAAATGTTAATCGTTTATTGCCAGGGAATTGGATATAAATGCCAGGAGGTAATGCTTCAGATAGAAAGGGCATTGGTGAGACCACATAGAGAGCGAACAGCATATTGTTGATCTTTTTTAAGGAAGGTTGCATCTGCATTTAAAGCAATTCAGAGGAGCTTTACTAGGCTAATATCTAGAATTGGTTGGGCAGATTAGGCTTATATCTGCTGCATTAATAGAGTATGAGGGGACTAGATTGAAACATAAGAGATCCTGCAGAGTCTTCGCTGAGTGGAAGTAGAGTTAGTCATAGAGTAGTAGAGTAAATCTGAGCATGGATTTAGACCCTTCAGCCCAAATTGACCCTACTGACTAAGGTGCCCATTTAAGCTGGTTCCAATTGCCCATATTTGATTCATATTCATCTGAACTTTATTATACATGTATATGTCCAAGTCTCTCTGCTCAGTCTGCCTTGGCCTATGTGATATCCATTGCTAAACACTTTAACCCCTCTCATTCCCACACTGACCTTTCTGTCTTGGGCCGCCTCCATTGTCAGAGTGAGGCCAAATGCAAATTGGAGGAACAGCACCTCATATTTCACTTGGGCAGTTTACAGCCGAACGGTATGAATATTGATTTCTCCAACTTTAAGTAACCCATCTCTCTTTGCCCCCCTCCCCACCCTAGTTGTCATACTAGTTTCACTGTCATCCTCTTGAGTTTCATTGTCTGTAGAACTCATTGTAACCTAGTCCACATCCAACAATGCACCATTGTGGGCTCCACCTTTCCTTGATCATCGTTTATTATTGCATATTTTTCATTCATTTGTTTTATATCTCTCTATATTACAGTCTATATCTTTCATTTCGCTTTCCCCTAAATCCCAGTCTGAAGCAGGGACTCGACCAGAAACGTCAACTATTACTTTTCTCCAGAGATGCTGCCTGATCCATTGAGTTACTTCAGCGTTTTTTGTCTTTCACTTTCTCTAGTAGTTCATTTCATGCAAGCATCCCCTCTGTGTGAAGCAGTTGTTCCTCAGGTCCCTTTTAAACCTTTCCCTTGTACCTTAAAGCCTCTGCCCTCTAGTATTTGATCCCTCTTTCCTGCAAGAATGACTGTGCACATTTACCTTATTAATACATTATAAGATCAACCATCAGGAGCTTCAAGGATTAAAGTCCCAGCCTGCCTATTGCCCTTTAATTGAGGCCTCTGAGACCTGGAAACTTTCTTGTAAATCTTCTTTTCACTTTAAAACTCCATGGTCTCTCTGTTCTACAACACTTCCCAGGACCCCTCCATTTACTGTGAAAGCACTAACCCGGTCTGACTTCCAAAAACGCAACATCTCAGCACTTCCTCAGTCCACTAACTGAGTTGATCGCGATCCTGCTGTAAATGTTGATAATCTTATTCACTGTCTCCGATACCACCTATATTTGTGTCAACTGCAAACTTACTAAGTGTGCCTTGTATATTCTCTTCCAATTGTCAAACAACAATGGGCTCGGCACCCACCCTAGAGGCACAGGGCTAGCCTGAAAAACAACCTTCCGCATCACCCTCTGCTTCCTACGATTAAGAAAATTATGTGTTCAATTAGCTCGCTCTCCCTCGATCCCATGCAATCTAACTTTCCAGAGCAACCTACCTTGCGGGACCTTGTTAAAGGCCGTTCACTGCTCGGGCCTCTTCAATTCTCTTGGTTACATTTTTAAAAGGCTCCAGTTTTGTGAGATGCGATTTCCCACCCACAAAGCCATGCTGACTAACCATAATCAGCCCTTACCTATCCAAATGCCAGTAGATGCTATCCCTCAGAATCTCCTCCAGTAACTTACATACTACTGATGTCAGGCTCATCGGCCTGTAATTCCCAAACATGACTTGTTGCCCTTCTTAAATAACAGGACCACATTGGCCATCCTCCAGCCTTGTGGAAATTCACTTGTGGGTAAAAATGTAAATGCTTCCACAATATCGTCCCTAACTTCTCATAAGGACCAAGGATGCATATGAACAGATCCTGGGGATTTATTTGCAATGGGCTTTAAAACCACAAATACCTTCTCTTTGGTAATTTGTGTACACTCCAAGACATCACAACTCATTTGCCTCCAGTCCTCAGCTTCCATAATCTTTTCCACAGTAAAAACTGTGCACCACTTTATAAATCACCTCTCAGCCTCCTGCACTCCTAGAAATAGTCCTACACTGTCCACTTTCGCTATTGCTCAGACATTTGAGGTCTGGAAGCATCAATCCCATAAATCTTCTCCACACCCTTCCAGCCTAATCTTATTGTTTCCATAGCAGAATGACCAAAATTGAACACGATACTCCAAATCCAGCTGCACCAACATATTATACAACTGTAATATAACACCCCAACGTCTATACCCAATACCTTGACTGATGCGGGCCAATGTACCAAAAGTCTTCTTGACCGTTCTATTTATGTGTGATGCCACTTTCAAGGAACTGTGTACCTGCACTTGTAGATCCTTCTGAATTCCAATAGTCCCCGGTGCTCTGTCATTCACTGTGTAGGTGCTAGCCTGGTTTGACTTCACAAAATGCAACACCTCGCCTTTATCTGCATTAAACTCCATAAACAATTCCTCAGCCCACTTCCCCAACTGAACAAGATCTTGCTGTAAGTTTTGATAACCATTTTTGTTATTTACAATAAGTCTAGATTTTTCTTCTACACATCACCAAACCCAAAAATCTAGAAGGACAACGAGGGAAGCCACTTGAAATTATCTTACAAGCCAGCCTCCATCATACACTGGAATTTAGAAGGATGAGGGGGGATCTTATTGAAACATATAAGATAATTAGGGGATTGGACACATTAGAGGCAGATAACATGTTCCCAATGTTGGGGGAGTCCAGAACAAGGGGCCACAGTTTGAGAATAAGGGGTAGGCCATTTAGAACGGAGATGAGGAAGAACTTTTTCAGTCAGAGGGTGGTGAAGGTGTGGAATTCTCTGCCTCAGAAGGCAGTGGAGGCCAGTTCGTTGGATGCTTTCAAGAGAGAGCTGGATAGAGCGCTTAAGGATAGCGGAGTGAGGGGGTATGGGGAGAAGGCAGGAACGGGGTACTGATTGAGAGTGATCAGCCATGATCGCATTGAATGGCGGTGCTGGCTCGAAGGGCTGAATGGCCTACTCCTGCACCTATTGTCTATTGTCTATTGTCTATTGAAGCACACCATTCCATTATTGTCACCGAATCCAAATCCGAGACCTCCATAATCGACATTATTGTCAGCGAGCCTTCAGCACTAGTTCAAAAAGACAGAACCATATCACCTTCTGAAATATAACTTGGGAGGTCAATAAACACTGACCTTGTCAGCAGTCCATATTTCATGAATAAAAACGAAATAAGAAAGGTTGGTTTCAAGTATGCAGGCTGATTTAGGAACCGCAAGTTGGCAACAACATACAGCTCTCCGTCAATGTGTTTTACCAATGGAGAGCTTACAAATTTCTGTCAGCATGCAGAAATCATTTGAGACGAGCAGGCAATATCAGGTTAGTGTACTGCTTACGTTTTAATCAATACACAAGGGTTGATCACGTGATACATTCCCCATGTCTGATTTGGGGAATTAACCAGTTTATAGTTGTATATTTCAAAAGAGTCAAACTTGTTCATGCATAGACCAAAAATAAATATCAGATTTAAAAAAAATAATTACTGTCTAGAATAATAATAGGGATGTGCAATTCTGAAGTTTCTGCATTTTAATTGTATTTTTTCTTTTAATTATATAAATTCATCAACTATCTTAGAATTGTGCAAGTTTCCCCAAGTGTGCCATATAGATTTGGATAGTTCCCATGTTTAGAGTATGGATTGTGCTAAATTAGCTCAGCTCAGCTGAATATGTTGAAAGGACAGTGTAATTGACCTCCAGAGGATGGAGTTAGGCTGGAGAAAATCAGTCGTTCCATTGCTGATCTGTATACAATCACTACACCAGAAGCAAGCATACATTAAAACTAGGTGAAAATGGATACAGTCATGACAGTGACAGTCAAAAAGAAGAAGCTACCACTCTCATGGAATAGGAGTATTGTAGTCGCAAGGGCAAGTGTCTAGAAAGTTAATTATCAAGTTGATTATCAACTGTGGGACCAAACAGCAGAACGAATTTTGTATAGAAGTTGGGAAATCGTGTTGCAGCTGTATAAAACGTTGGTGAGGCCACACTTAGAGTACTGTATTCAGTTCTGGGCACCGTGTTATAGGAAAGATGGTGTCAAGCTGGAAACGACACAGAGAAGAATTACGAGGATGTTGCCAGGACTAGAGGGTCTGAACTACAGGGACAGGTTGAGTAGGCTGGGACTCTATTCCCTGGAGTGCAGGAGGATGAGGGGTGATCTTATAGAAGTGTATAAGATCATGAGAGGAATAGATCGGGTAGATGCACAGTGTTTTGCCAAGAGTAGGTGAATCAAGGACCAGAGGACATAGGATTAAGGTGAAGAGGAAAATATTTAATAGGTATCTGAGGGGTAACTTTTTCACACAAATGGTGGTGGACGTTTGGAACAAGCTGCTAGAGGAGGTAGTTGAGGCAGGGACTATCCCAACATTTAAGAAGCAGTTGGACAGGTATATGAATAGGACAGGTTTGGAGGGATATAGACCAAATGCTGGCAGGTAGGACTAGTGTAGTTGGGACATGTTGGCCAGTGTAGGTAAGTTGGGCCAAAGGGCCTGTTTCCACACTGTTTCACTCTAAGACTCTATGATTCTATATACAATAGTGCCCAAGCCAGGCCACTACCCGATCTATTCCTCTCATGATTTTATACGCCTTAATAAGATCACCCCTCAGCCTCCTGCACTCCAAGGAATGGAGTCCCAACCCATTCATCCTCTCCCTATAGCTCAGACCCTCTAGCCCTGGCAACATCCTTGTAAATCCTCTCTGTACCCTTTCCAGCTTGTCAACATCCTTCATATCACATGGTGCCCAGAACTGAACACAATATTCTAAATGCGGCCTCACCAACGTCTTATACAACTGCAACTGACCTCCCAACTTCTACACTCAATACTCTGACTGATGAATGGCAATGTGGCAAAAGCTTTTTTGACCATCTGATCTACCTGCGACGCGACCTTCAAGGAACCATACATTCGCACTCCTAGATCCCTCTGCTCTACAACACCCTCCAGAGCCCTACCATTCACTGTGTAGGTCCTGCCCATTGTTGGACTTGCCAAAATAAAACACCTCAGATTTCTCTGTATTAAATTCCATGACCATTCCTTAGCCCTCCTGGCCAGTCGATCAAAATCCTGCTGCAATTTTTCACAACCATCTTCACTATCTGCAAAACTACCCACTTTTGTATCATCTGCAAACTTGCTAATCTCGCCATGTATGTTTTCATCCAAATTATTGATGTCGATGACAAACGGTAACGGGCCCAGCACCGAACCCTGAGGCACACCACTAGCCATAGGCCTCTGGTCCATCAAATAACCTTCCACCATCACCCTCTGCTTCCTTCCATTAAATCAATTTATTTCCAAATTTACTTTACTTATGGCTTTCCTCACAACTTGAACAACACATCACAATTTTAGGAAGTGCATTATGCATGCACAGTTACCGTACTTCCAACTCCCATCTGTTGTATAGTTTTGGTATACAGGATCCATGGGTATTGTTTTTGCCCATTCGTCCTCCACTTTTTAGACTTTAGACTATTGAGATACAGCGTGGAAACAGGCCATTAGATCACCGGGTCCGCGCCGGCCAGAGATCACCTCCTACACCAATACAATCCTACACATTAGGTACATGGCATTACTTGTATGTAGCTACTAGTGTAGCTGGGACATGTTGGCCAGTGTGGGCAAATTGGGCTGAAGGGCCTGCTTCCACCCTGTTTTCAATCTATGACTCTATGACTCGATGACTAGGGACAATTTACAAATTACTGAATGCCATTGGCATTCCATCTTTGGAATGTGGGATGAAACCAGAGCACCTGGATGAAATCCTCGCGGTCACAGAGAGAGTGTGCAAACTCCATACAAATGGCACCCGCAGTCAGGATCGGACCCATGTCTCTGGTGCTGTAGTCATATGTTCATATTCTGACTCCATTTTTTTCAGAAGACCAAGACGATGGGAAGTTCAGGAAATGTGAAGAAAGGAACAATTGGCCGCTGCAGTAGGACACTCCAGAGAACACATGCAACTGCCGAACAGTGGAAAAGAAACATTACTTGTCAAATCTGTGGTTGCTAATCAAACTATGGTAGGCACAAAATTGATAGCACTTTGTGGAATCACGCAAACACACAAATCATGCCAAACTAGATGTATATGATATTTCTCCTAATTTTATACAGAAAGATTGATATTGGATTTGTAACAATGTTAATCTGTTGAAGTGAACTTGCTAATATCACATTTGGCTTCAACGTCCTCAGGGCTAGTCCCACTTAGGCGATTTGGACTGCCGGCGACCATCAGAGTCGTAGCAGGTCGCTGAAAAACCGGCAACTGGATCCCCCTACGACAATGTCTATGACAAGCTACAACAACCTACCACCTAGTCAGCGTCAAGCTACGGCAAGCTACCGACAACCAGCGACCCAATCGTCGCGAGTAGGACGTCCAGCTACGACCGCAGCTACGACTACCTATGACCATACAGGTGACAACCTACGACAACTGAAGTCAACCTATGTCCATCTGCGACAAGCTACGACAAGCTATGACCCTGTCTGCGACAACTGAAGACAACCGAAGACAATTCACGTCATTCCGGCCTCTGGTTTTGATGCCGGTACCTGTCGCCGGTTGACGTAGGTTGATGTAGGTAGTCGCCAATGAAATTCACCGAAATCAGCACCGGCGACAACCTACGTTACCTGGTGACAACCTACGACAGCACCTACATCATGAGACGTCAAACTACCCTCATTGGCATCAAACCCACTGTCGCCGAAAATTTTTCAACATTCTGGACATAGGTTGACTTCATTATACATTGCAGCTTGAATCCTATATTACAGCTTGGACTTCTGTGACCAAGGCAACCTATGCTCCCAGGTCGGTCTTTTATTGAATATGCATGATGCAGTTAACTCCAAAAATCTATGCCAGGTTAGAGCTGCCACAGGAGAAGGCTCTCCAGGAACATTGTGAGGGTTTACAGCAGTTTAGTTTAGAGATACAGCACAGAAACAGGCTCTTCGGCTCACCAAGTTCGCACCGACCAGCGATCCCTGCACATTAACATTATTCTACACACACTAGGAACCAATTACATCTATACCAAGCCAATTAACGTACAAAACTGTTCGTATTTGGAGTGTGGGACGAAACCGAAGATCTCAGAAAAACCCACGCGGTCATGGGGAGAATGTACAAACTCCGTACAGACAGCACCTGTAGTCAGGATCGAACCCAGGTCTCTGGCGCTGTAATGCAGGGTCTAAAGTAGATTTAACACTTTTTAAAATTAGTTTGCTTCATATCGATGTTTTTGTTTAGGTGCTTTTAATTATATAAGTCAAGTGCCTTTGGAGTGTTTTCATTTTTATTTTTGAAATAGAATCAATTATTTATAATTGCTTGATTTCTAAATGTCTTTGAACAGTTTTGACTGACTTTCGTGCACATTTATAGTTGTTGACAGCTGACTTAGTTTAGACTAAGGTCAGAAATGTTAATGCTTTTTGGTGGGTTTGTCTTGGTCTGGCTCTCTAACCCCATGCATGTAGGTTCTGAAACCACACAGACCTGGGCCAATACCGATCAAACTGGTAATACAAGATGCAAAGTGCTGGAGCAACTCAGGCATCATCTCTGGATCTCTTGGATCATCTCTTGGATATGTGATGCTTCAGGTCAGGACCCATCTTCAAACTGGTATTTTGCACAAAAGTTGACACTGGGGGATTCTCAAAGGATGAGTGTCTACCGACTACGTTGTTGAGCACTGAATGTGGGCAGAAAAATTCTGTGCCATTGATTTTGACAGAAACACCCACGACTTCATAGCAGGGAAGGCTAAACTAGAAAGGCTCTGTCAAAATAGAATTTGTTTCAACAGATTTAAAATATTCACCACTGAAATGTGATTTCAACTTATTCAGCAAGGCTCCATTAATTCAAGGGAAAGTATGCCTTGAGGGCAACAGGATAAATTTCATTTATTTAGGGTAAATATTTTCATCAAACATTTCAGATATACATAGATCAAAAAAATATCAGTTATATCCAAAGATTTAAGACCATTTAAAATGGTAATAATTCTGGGTGAACAATAAAATTAATAATCAGAAGCTCACAAACTTTTTCTATTCCTTGTCATAAAAATTATATATTTTTTTAAAAAGTCATTTATGTGTTGTGGATGCTGTAGGCAAATCCAACGTTTATAGCTCACGCTATCATTGTTTTTTGGGAAGATAGTGGTGAACACCTTCTTAAACTGCTAATGTTCTTGCGGTGAAGATTCTCCCACAAATCTATTAGAGAGTTTTGATCTTTGGATCCAGCAATCTAGTTTCAAGACTAGATGGTACATAACCTCAAGAGCAACTTAGAGATCAGTTCATTGCTATTTATCTGTTTCCTTCTCCTTCTAGGTGACTATAAGGTCTTGGGGATGTAGTTGAACCTGTTTCAGACAAATGCTGCAGTTCATTTTGTAGATGCTGCCCTGCTGCCATGGTGGGGGAGTGAATCTCCCTCCACAGCAAGATGGTACCCAACCCAGGCGACTATTTGCGTGCCAGCCACAGAAACTGATACACAATCGCATATTACAATTGTTCCACACTTTTAAATCTCTAGCCCTACAGAAATATTTACTGGCTTTACCTTGCACTAAATGTTATTCCCTTATTATTTATCTGTACACAGTGAACGGCTTGGTTGTAATCATGTAATGTCTTTCCGCTGGCTGGTTAGCACGCAACAAAAGCTTTTCACTGTACCTCGGTACACATAACAATAAACTAAACTGAAACTGAAATACAGGTGAAGATTTTTAGATTGACAGATGGTTGCACAGAATCTGAAAATGAAAAGGCAAAATGTGTGAGATAAGGAGATAAAAGACATAAACTGCGGGGGACAGGAGGGTAGAAATGGGGAGGTGCATGAGGAATCCCGCTGGCGCACCAGGAAAAGAAAGGGGAAAAAGGGGGGAGGGAAGAGAAGGAGGGGTTGTTTGTAGGTTTGTTACCAAAAATTGGAGAAGTCAGTGTTCATACCGTTAGGTTGTAAGCTACACAAGTGGAGTATGTGAAGCTGTTTTGCCAATTTGCATGTAGCCTCACTCTGCCAATGCACAAGGTCCAGGATGGAAAGGTCAGTTTGTGAATTGGAACGGGAGGTAAAATGGCTAGCAACTTGATGGTCCAGAAGGCCATGGCAGATCATGTTCGGCAAAATGGTTGCCTAGTCTACGCTTGGTCTCACGGATTTAAAGGAAACTATATCGGCAACACCGAATGCAGTAGATGAAGCTAGAGGAGATGCATGTGAATCTCAATCTCACCTGGAAGGATTGCTTGGGTCCCTGGAGGGATGTGAGGGAGGAGTTATAAAGGCAGATATTATAGCTCCTGCAGTTGTTTGGGAAAGTACCTGGAGAGGGGTGGTTTGGGAGGGAAGGGAGGAGTGAACTAAGGAATTGCATAGGGAGCATTCTCTACAGAAGGCAGATAGTGATGGGAAGTTGTGAATGGTGATGGAATCCCATTGAAAAAGGAGGAAATGTCAGAGAATATTGTGTTGGAAGCAATGGCTGGTGGGGTGAAAGTTAAGGACCAGGGGAACATTATGTATGTTCTGTCTTTGGGGAGGGGAAACAGAGAAGACATGGGTGAAGGATCCATCCATGACAGCAGGGGAAAACCATGTTTACTAAAGAAAGCAGTCATAGAACCATACATCACGGAAACAGGCTCTTCAGCCCAACGTTCCCATACCGACCAAGAAGCCCCATCTACCCTAGTCCCTCCTGCTCGTGTTTGACTCAAATCACTCCAAATCTTTCCTGTGCATGTACCTATACAAATGTCTTTTAAATGTTGTGATAGTACCTACCTCCTGTGTTAGGTCATTCCATATACCTACTTTCTGTGTGAAATAGTTGCCCCTTATTTGCAATACTCAAATTGTGGCCAGACCAATATCGTATACAACTGTAACATAACATCTCAATCTTTTTGAAGAAGGGTCTCGACCCGAAACCACCCATTCCCTCTCCCCTAGATGCTGCCTGACTTACTGAGTTACTCCAGCATTTTGTATACCTCACAACCTTTTTAGTCAATACCCTGATTGATGGCCAATGTACCGAAAGCCTTCTTGACCATCTTTCAGGGAACTATGTACATGCACTCCAAGATCTCTCAGCTCTACAACAGTCCCCATGGCCCTGTCATTCACTGTGAAGGTCCTGCCCTGGTTTCACTTCCTAAAATGCAGCACCTCAACACTTTTTTGCATTAGAGTCCATTGAGCATACTTCAGCCCACTTGCCCAACTGATCAAGATCCTGCTGTAATCTTTGATAACCATATTCGCTGTCTACAATACCACCAACTTTAGTATCATCTTCAAACTTACTAATCCTGCCTTGTACATTCTCATCCAAATTGTTGATATAAACCACAAACAGCAATGGGCACTGATCCCTGAGGCACACCACTAGTCACAGTTCTCCAGTTGAAAAAAACAACCTTCCACCATCACCCTCTGCTTCCTTCCATGAAAAAACTCATTCAGATTTGTGAGACATGATCCCTCATGTACAACCATGTGAGAGATGTCTCGGACATCTTGGATGATCTAGAATGGAAAGCCTCATCTTGGAAACAGATGTGGTGGAGACGGAGAAATTGAGAGGAGGAGATACCATCTTTGAAAGAGATAGGTCGCTCATGATCATAAAGATAAGAGGAGATTTCTCTCTCTAAGCATGTTCAGGGAATTAATCAAGTTTGGTATGAACCCGGCTGATTGAATGAAAACAAATCAACTTTGCTGGAAAATGGTGGTATCATGGTAATGTTGTTCGCCAAATAATCCAGAGGTCTGGCCTGATGTCCTGGTGATCATAGTTCAAAATCCACTATAATGACAATGGCGGTTAAATTTAATCATGTTAGAGAAACATAGAAACAAGAACCTGGGCACAGTCTTTCACAACCTGCTGAAATTTGCCTCCAAAACAGAGGGTATCCTCAGGAAATGCCAGCAGCGTCAGTATCTCCTGAGGAAGTTCAACTCCTTTGGGCTCAGCAAGGACATCCTCATAGCTTTTTACTACTCCTTCATTGAGAACGTCATCATGTTCTCCTTCACATGCTGGTTCCACTCCATCAGCCTTCAGAACAGAAACCGCCTGCAGAGCACAGCCAAAGTCAGTGCCAAAATTATTCGACTCCCTGTCACAGCTCTCTCCCCCCTATGTGACCAGCAGATGCTAAGGTCAACTGGCAAGATTTTACAAGACCCCTCACAATTCTTAAGGGGTTGGACAGGCTAGATGCAGGAAGATTGTTCCCGATGTTGGGGAAGTCCAGAACAAGGGGTCACAGTTTAAGGATAAGGGGAAGTCTTTTAGGACCGAGATGAGAATGTTTTTTTTCACACAGAGAGTGGTGAATCTGTGAAATTCTCTGCCACAGAAGGTAGTTGAGGCCAGTTCATTGGCTATATATAAGAGGGAGTTAGATGTGGCCCTTGTGGCTAAAGGGATCAGGGGGTATGGAGGGAAGGCAGGTACGGGATATTGAGTTGGATGATCAGCCATGATCATATTGAATGGCGGTGCAGGCTCGAAGGGCCGAATGGCCTACTCCTGCATCTATTTTCTATGTTTCTATGTTTCTATCCTGTTCTCTGCGTTTGAGTGGCTCCCAGGGTGTAGGACACAGAGGAGAAGGGAAACCTTCGTCCCCATAGCTGTTCAGCTCCTCAACTTCCAACCACCCCTGTCCCGCTGCTCGCCCCTCTAACCGCGCCCCCCCCTCCCCCAATAGTTTTTGTACTACTCTACGTGCCTTTGTAAATTGCCCCACGGGGACAAATAAAGTGTTTTTTGAACTTTGAACCTGAATAGTCATAACATGGCATAATCGTACAGTACGGAAGCGGGCTCCCAGGCCCAATTTGTCCATGCTGACCAAGTTGCTTAACTGAGCAAGGTCTACTTGCCTGCACTTGGCTCATATCCTTCCAAACCGTTCTTATCCTTGTACCTGTCAAAGTGTCTTTTAAATGTTGTAATTGTACCCACCTCGATCAAGTGATTAAAAATCAGGAACAAAAACTCCATGTCTGTAATGTTGAAATATCCGGCCTGTTTTAAAAAGCTCTTGTTTGTTTGGTGTATTTTAAATAAATAAATATGCTTTCATTGCCTCATTATAAGTGACTGCAGACCAGCAACAATGAGGTTGATTCATTACTGGCCAACCCAAAGCCCAGCAAGTAACATGGTTAAAGGACTGTTTGAGAAGGGCAATAATTGCTGGAAGATTGACTTTGCAGTTAATCCCCACAAAAATAAAAAATATAAAAATATGCCACCAGAATTATTTCTGGATATAAACCCAACCAAGAGTTGTACGTTTGCTGTATCACATGTGGGATATCTTCACCTGGAATTTGCATAGTGTTTACCATCAGGAGACCACTGGTTCTTACAAAGAAATGGTTAAAAATGGCCAATTATGGGAACATAGAAACATAGAAAATAGGCCATTCGGCCCTTCGAGCCAGCAGCACCATTCAATATGATCATGGCTGATCATCCAAAATCAGTGTCCCGTTCCTGCTTTTCCCCTATATCCCTTGATTCCGTTAGCCCTAAAGTTATGCTGTTTCTCTGGGAATACTGCCAAATTCCTGCCAATTTTACATCAGGTGATCAGCTGGATCCCACAGAAATAAAAGCTATATGTTTTAAAGAGTGGTCAGAGTATGAATCTTATTGTATTTGGCACTCAAGAGGCAGTCACATGGCGCTTTCATAGTAAATAGCAAAGAAACATTTAAAGGAAAAGAAAATATGTGCAGGAGTAGGCCATTCGTCCATTCGAGCCAGCACCACTATTCAATGTGATCATGGCTGATTATCCACAATCAGTACCTCGTTCCTGCCTTCTCCCCATATCCCTTGATTCCACTAGCCCGAAGAACTCTATCTAACTCTCTTTTGAATGCATCCAATGAATCGGCCTCCACTGCCTTCTGAGGCAGAGAATTGCACAGATTCACAAGTCTCTGGGGGAAAATGTTTTTCCTCATCTCAGTTCTAAATGGCCTACCCTTATTCTTAAGATGTGGCCCCTGGTTCTGGACTCCCCCAACATTGGGAACATGTTACCTGCATCTTGCTTGTCTAATATCTTAATAATTTTATATGTTTCTATAAGATCCCCTCTCATCCTTCTAATTTCCAGTGAATACAAGCCCAGTGGTTCCATTCTTTCATCATATGACAGTCCCGCCATCCCGGGAATTAACCTCCTGAACCTACGCTGCACTCCCTCAATAGCAAGAATGTCCTTCATCAAATTCAGAAACCAAAATTGCTACAATACTCCAGGTATGGTCTCACCAGGGCCCTTTACTACTGTAGAAGGACCTCTTTGCTGCTATTTACAAATCCGCTCGTTATGAAGACCAACATGCCATTAGCTTTCTTCACTGCCTGCTGTACCTGCATGCTTACTTTCAGTGACTGATGTACACAGGTCTCGTTGCACTTCCCCTTTTCCTAATATAGAAACATAGAAACATAGAAAATAGTTGCAGGAGGCCATTCGGCCCTTCGAGCCAGCACCGCCATTCATTGTGATCATGGCTGATCGTCCCCAATCAATAACCCGTGCCTAATCTGACACCATTCAGATAATAATCTGCCTTTTTGATCTTGCCACCAAAGTGGATAACCTCATAGTTATCCACATTATACTGCATCTGCCATGCATCTGCCCACTCACCCAACCGATCCAAGTCATCCTGCATCTTCATAACATCCTCTTCACAGTTCACACCGCCACCCAGCTTTGTGTCATCTGCAAATTTGCTAATGTTACTTTTAATTCCTTCATCCAAATCATGAATATATATTGTAAATAGCTGTGGTCCCAGCACCAAGCCTTGCGGCACCCCACTAGTCACAGCCTGCCATTCTGAAAGGGACCCATTAATCCCTACTCCTTGTTTCCTGTCTGCCAACCAATTTTCTATGTCAGTACCCTACCCCCAATACCATTTGCTGTAATTTTGCCCACTAATCTATCAAAGGTTTTCTGAATGTCCAGATATACTACATCCACTGCCTCTCCCTTATCCATTTTATTTGTTACATCCTCAAAAAATTCCAGAAGATTAGTCAAGCAAGATTTCTCATTAATAAATCCATGCTGACTTGGATTCCTGTTACTGCTATCCAAATGCGCCGCTATTACATTAATAATTGACTCCAGCATCTTCCCCGCCACCGATGTCAGGCTAACTGGTCTATAATTCTTCGTTTTCTCTCTCACTCTTTTTTAAAGGAGTGGGGTAACATTAGCTACCCTCCAATCCACAGGAACTGATCCAGAATCTATAGAACATTGGACAATGATCACCAATGCATCCATGATTTCTCGAGCCACCTCCTTGAGTACCCTGGAAGGCAGACCATCAGGCCCTGAGGATTTATCAGCCTTCAGACCCATCAGCCTACCCAATACCATTTCCTGACTAATGCGAATTTCCTTCAGTTACTCCATCACCCTCGATCCTCTGTCCCCTAGTACTTTTGGGAGATTATTTGTGTCTTCCTTAGTGAAGACAGAACCAAAGTACCTGTTCAACTCGTCTGCCATTTCCTTGTTCCCCATAATAAATTCACCTGTTTCTATCTTAAAGGGACCCACATTTGTCTTAACTAAGCTTTTCCTCTTGTACCCATGCTATAAATTCTGGGTCATTCTGATCTATATTTGTTATGTAAAAGATTAGGCATTAAGTGAAGTGTTTCCCTTTATATTAATAATATATTCCTTTATTCGTCCCACACCGGGGAAATTTACAGTGTTACAGCAGCAAAGTGGATAGCAAGAGAGCAAGAGGTCATTCATTATAATTAAAAGATACATAAATTGTCATCAGTTTTCTGTGTGTTCTTAGCTGTTATTGTTGACTCGTCTGCTGGGAGCAGTGCTGGTTGTGCAGTCTCACAGTAGCAGGAAGGAAGGACCTCCTATATCTCTCCTTCATGCACTTGGGGTGAAGGAGTCTGTCACTGAATGAGCTACTCAGTGCAGTGACAGTGTCCTGCATGGGGTGGGAGTCGTTGTCCAGCAGCGCTGTTAGTTTTGCCATCATCCTCCTCTCTCCCACCACCTGTACTGAGTCGAGGGGGCAACCCAGGACAGAGCTGGCCTTCCTGACCAGCTTGTCAAGTCTCTTCCCTTCCGCCGCTGAGATGCTGCTGCTCCAGCAGACCACTCCATTAAAAATGGCCGATGCAACCACCGTGTTGTAGAAGGTCCTTAGGAGTGCCCCCTGCACTCCAAAGGACCTGAGTCTCCTTTTGCAGATAAAGTCTGTTCTTACCAACAAAGGAAACCTATATTACATTCTAAGTTATGGTAAATGTTCTGGAGCCTAGAAATTGGATTGTACACATGTTTTGCTGTTCTAAAACAGTTTTGTATTTTGCACAAGCAACAAATGAACTCCTACTCTCCATCTTCAAAGCGGACTCACAAAAGTAGCTGTGTGGCAAAGTGGGACTTGCACATTTCCCGAGAGTATCATGCTCACATGAACTTGTGACACTTTGCAGTGCAGCAATCAGAACAAATGACCAATCAGTCATGACAGCCAGGCAGCAGCAACACGTGGTATGGCTGCAAAGAAGGAGAAAGAGGCTGCAGGGAAAATTAAGAATTCTTCCTATTTTGCCCAAAAGAAACACTGGCCAACAAGGAATATGCCTGCAGGAAGACTGTCTGCATCAAGGAGACTGGTAGACCCTTAAGGCCCTATGAAAAGAACAACACAGGAAGTTGTTCCAGTTATCTCTTTCATGTGTAATAATTAGGGAGTCATAGAGTGATACAACGTAGAAACAGGCCCTTCGGCCCAACTTGCCCACACTGGCCAACATGTCACATGTACCTGTACAAAGGTTGAGGAATAATTTGACAAATTATTCTGCCACATTATGCTGGCAATGACTGCTTACAATCTTCAATATGAAGCTGAGTCTGATCTTGGGAATCTTTTCCCTTGCTTGATCTGATCCAGTACTTCTAGCACACCCTGTAACGGAGGAATTATGAACATTTTTGGTGATGTAAACCACTGCTCTATGTAACTTTTTTCTCAATGGCCCCTTCCTTATGAATGGAAGTGAATAGCATAAATAGGCGAGAAAGTTCCAATCAAGTGTTATTGCATGTGTTGAAAAGCATGATGCTATATTTCCCACATCCACTTCTTGTGAGTTTGAGTGAATTAAAATTCTAGTTTTCCTTCCTTGAAATCGGAACCTAGGATTAAAATCTGTCTCACCTTTAGCTCCATGAAGAATTCCCAACTTTGAATGAATGTGAAATTCATTGGTTTTCAATCATAAATCAAGATATCTTCCTGATTAAAATACCATTTAAAAAAAATCTCCAGGAGGAACTCAATGTATCAAGCAGCATCTGTGGAGGCCACTGGGTTCCACCAACATTTTGTTTTGTTCAAGTTTCCAGCATCTGTAGTCTCTCGTGTCTCCTCTGCATACATTGTTCATCAGCGAGGCCCAGTAAGATTAAATCTCTTTGAAGGTTCTCTGGAAAAAAAATCTCCCGACAGGTAGTTCTTGACCAAACCCTGAGCGGTCAGTCTTGCCTCTATTGTCACTTCCGATGAGGGAGTTCTTCCAGTAGTGAAGACCATAAGACATAGGAGCAGATTTAAGCAATTCAGCCTATTGAGTCTGCTTCACCATTCAATCAACTCCATTCTCCTGCCTTCCCCCAATACCCTTTGACGTCCTTACTAATCAAGAATCTATCAATCTCAACTTTTAAAAAAAAACAATGACTTGGCCTCCACAGCCATCTGTAGCAATGAATTCCACAGAATCACCACCCGCTGGCAAAATAAATTGCTCCTCAACTCCATTTTAAAGATAAAGCCTTTTATCCTGAGGCCAAGTGAAACATCTAGGTGAAGCATCAAGTGAATAAATAACTGAGCAACTAAATGCTGTGCAAAATGAATTACTATTAGAACACAATGTAGACACAAAAAAATGGTGTATCTCAGTGGGACAGGCAGCATCTCTGGAGAGGAATGGGTGACGTTTCGGGTCGAGACCCTTCTTCTTCACACATTCCTTTTCTCCAGAGATGCTGCCTGACCTGCTAGTTACTCCAGCTTTTTGTGTCTTTCTTCGGTTTAAACCAGCAACTGCATTTCCTTCCTAAAACACAAAGTTATACACCAGGATAAGCGCTCAATCAAGAAAACCAAGCCCAATGCCAAAATTGTATCTAAACTACCTACACACATTTATGCTACAGGACATTAACTAACTTCATACTCACTAATAACCCATATCTACATGTTGACAAACACACATGCTAAATGGTTATAGTACACTCTGTGGACATCAAAGGTTATTTAACAAGTTCTAGTGAGTGCTGAAGCTGTCAAGTCAAGACATAAGGTTAACACAGTGAGAAATTCTACAAATTGGTTCCTGTTTAGGTGTGATTGTTGACAATGTCATAGTGTGAATATTTGAGTTCCAGTATGGGAGAAATACTGACCCTAGAAACTATTCAAACATGTTCGTATGAATCATGACTTGATATGCCCAGTCCAATTTTGCAATTGGCACCGTTTCACTTGGAAATTATAGTCAACATGGTTTACTCCGGGTAAAATCAAAATTGGATCATGTGGGGCTGTGTTTTTCAGTGCTAAACATTCCATGGCATAGATACTTTTGACATGCTGAGTTGCTCCACCAGTTTGTTTTTCTTTGCATGGGCTTTCAAATCTTCATTATAATGCCACTGAAGGACTTTCTCAGTGGTGTTACCAATCATATTTGGAGCAGTCTACTCACATAGTCCAGAAGCTTTTTGCTGCTCAAACAGTTTAACGACACTTAAATCACTACGTTCTTATCCTTTAGTTATTATTATGATTTAATTTAACACTTAGAAAACAGTAACCATCTGACTTTTTGTGTGCGAAAAATTATGGGATTGAATGACAATGGGTTACAATTAAAAAATATGTCTGCCCATCCAGAGTGTGTTGTATGCTAGCACAGAATTTACTTGATGTCATAGTTGCAGAATTTAGCTATTCGGCCCATCGGCCCTACTCCACCATTGAATCATGGCTGCTCTATCTCTCCGTCTCAACCCCATTCTAATGCCTTCTCTCCATGTTCCTTGATACCCTTACTAATCAAGAATCTGTTAATCTCCGCTTTAAAAATACCCAGCGACTTGGGCTCCACAGCCGTCTGTGGCAATTAATTCTGCAGATTCAACATGCTCTTACTCATTTCTCCTCATCACGCAATTCCTCCTCATCTCCTTTCTAAAGGTACATCCTTTTATTCAGAGTGTGCAGCCCTTTTAATCTCAAGTGCACAGCCTCAGATAAATGCTTCAAACCTTCCAGGTGGAATTGTTGCTTTTACTACTCATGTTCCCCCAATATTTCTATCACCGACAGACCTGATGGGATGCCCATGCTTTAGAATTAATTAAAATGCTTTTCATTTTGAATTGAATAGACCAATATCAGAAACACCCACAGCATCACAACATTCCAAACATTGACATTCTTCTGTGTAATTTATGGGTTGGGATCATTGCTAACTTCTCCCCCCCCCCCCCCCCACTGAACCATTGTCTTAAATTCAAGTTAAATATAAAAAAATCATCCGAAGTAGTTGATAATTTCTACTTTTTAATAATAATGTAGCTGTGATCATTTGTTATTGGTAGTTGCACACAAAATCATCTTTATCTTATTCCAGTGATTTGTCTCTTAATATTTAAAATTTGAACTATTGTAAGGGGTTTCTGCGCTGAGCTTTCGCCCGACCTAAGGTCCCTGTGCCTTGCTCTGATCCCTTGACCAGGCCGCGCACACTGGTTCCCCGTGAGTGGACCCACTCACCCCCTACGGTTCTAGACACTGGACTTAGATGCAGGAGCGTTTATAGTGCAGAAAATTCAACCAGACCAGATTTGAAGACCAGGGTTTAAATGGAAAAGGCTTTTATTGAGCGCTTGGGACTATTGTCCATGAATACTTATACAGTTCTATAAGACATATCTATAAGACACATACCGAAGTACATGAATACTTTTGACTATGAATTCTAAAACGCACAGTTCTACAAGACATATACACGACTGTAAGATGGGGAATGTACGACACATCGCAAAATTGACCAACACATATTCCTTTACACACCCACGTTTATTCAAACCACCCTCCCCTCTGCACTAAACTATATCCAGGATATGCAGGATCGGGGTACATGCTCACCATGTGGCTATTACTGGGGTTACTGGCTGTTCGTGCTGCTTCTCCGCTGCTTTCCGTGAGGGTCGTGCTTGTTCCCTGAGTTTCTTCCTTCCGTTTCTTGCATTCCTTGCAGGTTTTCTTGCAGTATTTCTTCTCGAGTTGCGTGCCGGTTCCTCTCTCTTGCACTTCGCTTCTTCTTGCCTGTCTTTTCTTCCTCCTGCATCTGTTTGACTTCTGCCTTGCATGAGTTTAAAACCCAAAAGTCGTGGCCAGTTATACTAATTCTGGCCCGTCCTATCTCCCGCCAGATCTCGGGATCTTTGTTTAAAAGATATGTATTGAGTTTTCTCTCTGATCTGCGCTTATGTCCGGGGGGTACCGGGGATGGCCAGACGGTGTTAATTGGTATTTCGTTGCGAGGTGATGGGTTTAACTGGTTTCCCATCACCTACCAGGTAGTTTTCTATGAGCTATTGTGCCCCCTTAACGAGATTAACTGTGTAGGTCGGCTTGGGGCATTGTGAGTATGCTGATGTCAGCGCCCCAGTGTCTGGACTGGTTTCGCAGGTTTCTGCATGGCCAATACCCATCCATTGTTCTGGCCGTGGCTTTGCAGAAACCTAGAGACTGGGCTGTAAGGTTTTTGCTCTTGTGGCTGGTCACGAGGTCTTGTGGCCATTTTAGGACCCACAGATTGTGACATCCCTTGGTAAACTGACCAGCAGCCTTTCTCCGCTATCAGCCCCAGTCTCCCGTTTAAAATGTCCAAACTGCAGCTCTTTGGTTTGGTGTTGCTTTCAGAATGAGGGAAAACTTCTCAAATCTTACACTATTGATCGCTTTGGTTTTTGATTGTTCGCAGAGTTGTTCTCTGTTTGCACCACCAAAAAACCTACAAAGCTCCCTATGGGTCACACTAATGCAAGTTAGTGTTTGAAAAATATAGTTTTTCAGTTGTAATTCCAATCTGTATGTTGTTGCTGCAATTTTAGAGATTCAATGTGGAAACAGGCCTTTCAGCCCACCGAGTCTGCGCTGACCACCGATCCCCATACACTAATTCTGTCCTACACACTAAGAAAATTACCGAAGCCAATTAGGCTACAAATCTGTATGTCTCAGGAGTTTGGGGGGGGAAACCGGAGCACCCAGGGAAACCCATGCCATCGCGGGGAGAACGTCAAAAATACATACAGAGTTAGTAGTCAGGATTGAACCTGGGTCTCTGGCACTGCATGGCAGCAACTCGACTGCTGTACCATCGTGTCACCTCAGCAGGGATGTTGTGGGCATATTATGAATGAAACTGCAATACTAAGAATTTTAATAGAATCAACACATGACAACATGAATTTTAAAATAAGTGCAAAAGTCAGGTGGTAATCAGCAGAAATAGGAATTAACTCTCCCCATGTTGGCCCTGTAATAATATCCCTTTAGTGATGGTGTTGAGCACATTTAAAATAGAGTCACAGGATCGAGGACAAATATAAGAAAATGATTAGCATTTTTGGATTGAGTTTGCCTGAGTGTGTATTCTGCACACGTTAATCAATATCAGGTAGTAGGTTGTAGCAATGTAGAAACATAGAAAATAGGTGCAGGAGTAGGCCATTCGGCCCTTCGAGCAAGCACTGCCATTCAATATGATCATGGCTGATCATCCAAAATCAGTACCCTGCTCCGGCTTTTTCCCCATATCCCTTGATTCCCTTAGCCCTAAATCCAACTCTCTCGTGAAAACATCAACATCAAATGTCACAATCATTCCATATTTTTCTTTTCAAAAGTTTCAAAGATATTTTATGGGAGACCTCCTAAGTAGACGACATTATCCATCTTGCCATATTTCTTCAATGCATGGAAATAAGCCATTTTGGTCCATCAGGTTTATGTTGATTCACTGAGCAACTCCATTCCCTGCTAATTTTCCCTGTGTCCCATTTTCCCTACATTCGCAACCCCTGCCCAGAATACACTGTTGGAATGGCCTGGGGTGCCCAGTTTCTCAATGTCATTGTAGAAGATGGTTTAGACCATGGAGCAAGTGATTAAGTTTGTAAGTGAAGTGTGGAAATTTATTTTTTCAATATAAGACAGAGTTCATCTTAAGACTGTATTTCAATTTGAATGCAAATCAGAAAAGACTATAAACCACAGTAGACTACCACAAAAAAGCCTTGGGACAGAATATTATTCCTTTCTACATGTCAAACAAAATATATATCTCATTCTTCTTCATGGTGGGATTGCTGCTGTATAATTTTTTTTCTCCTTCAGAGTTAAGAGCAATTTAATAAATAATTTTACAACGTATCCAGTTTTTACCACTAACACATGTATGTCAAAATATAATATTTTCAATTCTAAAATAAATCAATAGTGAGAAAGCGTAATGACATTTGTGTTTCCATGTTAATTTTGACACTTACTTTCAATACAGTAGAGAAAACAATGGAAGAGAAGTTATTTAGCCTGTTAAGCTTGACAGTCTGAATGTCACCTCACCAAGTTCTTCTCAATTTCAGCCCTGCACCTTTCGCAATACTCCAAGCTTTCTGGTATCTATCAGATGATTTCCTTTTCTTTTTATCCTGTTTTGTACAGAAGAACACGGGAAAATAAGAGCAGTCTTTTCCAGACTGTCCTACCATTCAAAATGATATGGGTGATCCATGCTGGTGTCAGCCTCTTATTTTGTGCCATAAACCCTTAACTGCTTGATCTTTCAAATATTTATCTGTTCTCACCTTAAATATATGTAATGATCTGGTATCCACCACCCTTGGGACAGTGAATTCCAGAGATTCACTACTTTTAGACTTTAGACTTTAGAGATACAGCGTGGAGCAGGCCGTTTGGTCTATCTAGCCCATGCCAACCAGCGATCACCTACACTAGCACTAGGATTAGAGATGTAAACAACCTTCTGACTCATTATAGCTATGTAAATAATTCCTGCAGGTTTGAACCCCTTTATTTCAAAGCCTTCATCATGATCTACTTCTAAAAATCCCTCTATCATTACTGCTGCATCTCCAATATCCATTTCCTTGTCTGGAAAATGCACGGTTCATTTTGAACTTCATTGTGTTGAAAATAAATATTTACATCCTCTCAGGTTTTCTTGGAAGTTAAAGTCAATGGGACAGATTTCAGAAGGAGAATACAAGTGAGGTATGATATAATATTGTGCATTTATTGTGTGCAACTAAAAAACTATTTTTAACTGTATATTTTTCTCTCTATCTCTGTACCCAGTACTGTCTACTTTTTGTATTCATTCTGGAAAGTCGTTACTCTGGGAAGACAGTAATTACTGCTCATCCCTAATTGCCCTCAGGGCATTAATAGTTAAAGGATGTAGTATGGGACTGGAATACCATGTAGGTCAGACCAGGTAGGACTGGCAAGTCTCTCCCTAAAGGGCATTGGTGAAGTAATTGGATTTTTACAACAACCTGGCAGCTTTCATTTCCTGATTTATTGAATATAATTTCACAATAAAACATGATGTGTTGTTAGCCCAGTATTATAGCCAACGACTAACATTTGCCCAGTTACAATATAATGTAATTCTTAAGGGATCGGATTGTATAGAAAATGAACTACGAGGGCAAGTTTTACAAAATTACACATTCGGTGGGAAGAATTGTCAGCCACCAGTGTACATCAAGAAACTAAAATGCCATCTTTATGAAGCCTTGCAGAAAATTGTAAGGAGCACACCTTAAAGGAAAGTGAGGTTCATAGGAACAAGTTGACACAGATCGAAAGATGTAACCTTAAACATTTTATAATCATATTGTTTTTTGGGTATTAAGCAGGTGCTGCGATCTAGCAATGTAACAGACAAATTGTAGATCAGAGGCAAAAGTAAGCTGGTGTGAGTCGTTATGGCACAGTGAGAGGAAAATAGTCATACAATCAGTGCAAATGGACTAAATCAGTGATATTACCAATGTCCTTGCACCAAAGGAAATTTAAGGTAGTTTGACCTGGTGCAGACAGTACAAAATGGAGAAAAGCCATTCACAATGGAGGGAAAGACAGTATTTTCAGGGTGTATTCAGAAAATAATTAAATAATACACCGAAGGACAAACGCTGGAAGTTTCAATTCTAGCTTTGGACTGATGAAATAAAGATATCCTTTGTAGGAATCAAATGTAGTTGGAAGATCTCAAATGGTTTTTCAGAGGCATTGTATTAGTTAAGTTTACTTTAGAGATACATCATGGAATCAGCATACACTAGCACTATCCTACACACTAGGGACAATTTACAATTTTGCCAAAGTCAATTAACCTTCAAACCTGTATGTCTTTGAAATGTGCAAGGAAACCGGAGCGCCCAGAGAAAACCCATGTGGTCACAGGGAGAATGTACAAACTCCGTACAAACAGCACCCATAGATTGAACCCAGATTTCTTACACTGTAAGGCAGCAACACTTTCGCAGTGCCACTGTGCTGCCCAAATGTATATTACAAAAGTATTTCAATATTTATACTTTATTAATTTCTGGCCCACAGTATTCTTTCATTTGTGGAGGAGAAGTTACTAATAATTGTGGTAATATTTTAAACCTTATAAACCCCAGGACAAAAACCATAGAGAGGGCTGGAAGTGAAATATTGAGGGAACTGACCTGAGCTCAGGACCTTCAGCAGCCAGATTCTCCTCACCCTCATGCCTCAATCATTCACTGGCTAAATCGTTGGTGAGACTGCATTTAGAGTATTGTGTTCAGTTCTGGGCACCATGTTATAGGAAAGATGTTGTCGAGCTGGAAAGGGTGCAGAGAAGATGTACGAGGATGTTGCCGGGCTAGAGGTTCTGAGCGATAGGGAGAGATTGAATAGGCTGGGACTCTATTCCTTGGAACACAGGAGGATGAGGGGTGATCTTATAGAGGTGTCTAAAATCAGTGAGAGGAATAGATTGGGTCTCTTGCCCAGAGTAGGTGAATCGAGGACCAGAGGACATAGGTTTAAGGTGAAGGAGAAAAGATTGAATCGGAATCTGAGGGGTAACTTTTTAACACAAAGGGTGGTGGATGTGTGGAACAAGCTGCCAGTGGAGGTAGTTGAGGCAGGGACTATCCTAACATTTCAGAAACAGTTAGACAGCGACATGGATAGGACAGGTTTGGAGGGATATGGGCCAAATGCAGGAGGATGAGGGGTGATCTTTTGCAGGTAGGACTAGTGTAGCTGGGACATGTTGGCCGGTGTGGGCAGGTTGGGCCGAAGGGCCTCTTCCCACGCTGTATCACGCTATGACTCTATTCCTCAAAAATCGACTTGAGACAACTTTTTCACATCACTTTCCCCACTGGAACCCAATGAGTCAATTTCACACTGGCATGTTCAGTGATGCAGCAACCTATATCACACTTAATGCTGAACTTTAGATTCGTGAAGCCATGGTTTCTGTGTGTGCTTGTCTTATGGGACATAGCAATAATTAGTTACTGAATGTAAATTAGTCCAAAGCCAATTACCCTTTGTAAATCTGTAGCCTCGTATGATTGTCTCTGAATAATATCTCTCGTAGGCCTGCAAGCAGTTCGTGAAAGGAATGCTGCTTCAGGCTTAAGAACATGAGGATCAAACATTAGGAGATTAGGGTTGAGAGAAATAATTAGATCAGCCATGAATGAATGGCCTAATTCTGTTCCTATGTCTTATGATCTAATGGTCATATTAGAGCTGCCAACAAAGAAGTTGTCAGGGGTATAAAAATTCAAGATCAAATGGTGCTGCAGAAAGTCCCCTGCGCTTTGATATTCTACTGCACTAGAGACCTAAGGCATTGTGTGTAATAGAAATGGCTTCACAGGCAAATATTTTATGGTCTACTGGCACGGTGGAGATCATGGATTCAGTGTGTTAGCAAACATGTTATGTGGAAAAGGAAAGCGGGGGAGTGTGATGGTTGATGGGGTAAGATTATTAAGGGGTTGGACACGTTAGAGGCAGGAAAGATGTTCCCAATGTTGGGGGAGTCCAGAACAAGGGGCCACAGTTTAAGAATAAGGGGTAGGCCATTTAGAACTGAGATTGGGAAAAACTTTTTCAGTCAGAGAGTTGTGAATCTGTGGAATTCTCTACCTCAGAAGGCAGTGGAGGCCAATTCTCTGAATGCATTCAAGAGAGAGCTGGATAGAGCTCTTAAGGATAGCGGAGTCAGGGGTTATGGGGAGAAGGCAGGAACGGGGTACTGATTGAGAATGATCAGCCATGATCACATTGAATGGTGGTGCTGGCTCGAAGGGCCGAATGGCCTCCTCCTGCACCTATTGTCTATTGTCTATTGCCTATGATGAACAGTAACATTGAATGAATGAATAAATGAAAGCCACGGCATGGAATCAGGCCCTTTGGCCCGGTGAATCCACACCGACTATCAATCACCTCTTCACACTAGTTCTATGTTATGCCACAGTCTCATCAACTCCTGGCAATATACAAAGGCCGATTAACCTCCAAATCTCTGAAGATCGTGGATTTTTGGAATTATCTGCTCAAGCGAACTGTGGAATCTTTGTCAATAGGTTTTTTAGATATTAAGGGGAACAACGTGCAAGGAAAGTGGCACTGAGGTAAAAAATGATTTGTGGTCTACAGAAGGATGGAGACCACATGAGGGACCACATGGCCGAACTACCTCTAAGGTTAAAACAGGCCTCAACCATTCAGGTAGGACTAATGATTGAGGTCTGTGCCACTCATTAATCTTATGAGGGTAATAGGATTTCATCGTAATGATTTCAGAGAGAACACTATATTCCTGGTGGCTTCTGTACATATCAGCATCAGAGGTATGGAGAGCTGGATTATACATTTAAAGTGTGATGTATATTTAAAGATTATTTTTAAGGAATGTTATGTTGAAGTGCATAAAGTTGTTACTTTAGACTTTAGAGATACAGCATAAAAGAGGCCCTTCGGCCCAACGAGTCCGCGACGACTAGTAATCACCCCATATGCTATCCTACACACTAGGAACAATTTATAATTTACAGAAGCCAATTAATCTACAAACCTGTTTGACTTTGGAGTGTGTGAGGAAACTGGAGCACCCGGAGAAAACCCACGCAGTCACAGGGAGAACATATAAAGTCCGTACAGACAGCACCCGTAGTCAGGATTGAACACTGGTCTCTGGCGCTGTAAGGCAGCAACCGAAGTGCCACTGTGTCACCCTGTTACATGATGCAACTTTTATTTCGAGGCCAGTGTTTTACTTTCTGATTGCTGCTGCATTCTATAAATCGCATTTCTTTGGTGCAAGTCTCCTGCATCATCAAAACCTCTTGTTATCAGTTTGTTTCTATTGTTGCATGGGGACACCAAAATTGCATTGCTCGTTGAGGTAGGGAATCAATTACTTCAGAGTGTATAGAGGCAAAACAGAGAATATAGAAACAGACATTCTATTATAATCTCTTGTTCACCCACATCCATTCCAGGAATACATTGTGTGATCCAAACTCCCTGAGTTCATCAGAAGGAAATTGCCCTCATTTTCTGAACCTCGGGAAGAACAGAGCAAGACCCGAATACAGCTGTCCGTCTCTCTACACTAGGAGTGCACACAAATGAAGGTACGGTCGGAAGGCTATAAAATCTGTCTCCTTGGGCAGGATGCAGAGTGTGCTATGGTGTTTGTTTGCCTGAAATCTTTTGTGATGCAGATCTATTTCTATTACTTTCATTTCCTTTGATTTCAGGTATTCTTGAGGAGAATGGCGAGAACATTATGCTACCCTCCTGGACAGAAGTGTACAGATATCGAGACTGCAGATGTTGGAACCTTGAGCAAAAACAAACTGACCTGAGGGATTCGACAGGTTGAACAGCATCTTTTAGTGGAGGTGGAGGGGACGGGGTGGGGGGGGGGGGGGGTGGAATTTCAGGTCGCGATCCTGTATTGGGAAGTAGGTTGATAATATTTTTACCAACGTCGTTTCCTTTGCGAACCTATTCTTTATTGACAGTACCATTTTCAGCAGTCAAAAGATTCTGCTGCAAAATTCTGCTCACCATAAAGACCATAATCTGTCATTCCATCGTTAGCTGTGTCGGAGCCACAGCCATAATCCGTGGCACTGGATTTCCATAATGCTCTGAAAGCTACTACATTTCAGAATACTTTTGCACTCAGTGCAGCCCTCCCAGTTTTTCCAGGAAGTTGCAAATAATGAGGACATCCAGTGGCAAGCGTTGTGTGCTCTGAATGTCTGCAAGTCTGCAGCCATGATCTGTGTCCCAACATCCGTGACAGTTTCCTCCGGGATATTCCCAGCACATTTGGAATCAGATGTATCGTATAGAATGTGACTAAAAAAGCACTTCTTTCAAACCTGAACTCTCTAATACATTCTCTCCCTATAGATTTTCTTTTCACAGCAATGTTCCCTCCAGCTACTATGAAGAATACATGTCATTGTTCTTCAGCTCCCAAAGTGTGTGTTACACAGTTTTATAAGATGATGCAGGCAGTCTCGTTTGCAGATTTTGTCCAGCAGACCAAAATACTGTGTGAAATGTTCAATGCCTTTTATTGACAATCCCTATTAGATTAGGTCAAGGACCAAAACCAATGATGTGAAAGTGTTAGAATTTTTGCAAGATTTCGTTTCATTCAGAATAAGTACCTCTTAATTTTTGGATTATATATTTAAATTTTTACCAAACTTTAAAGAATGAAAATACTTTTATGAATTAGGAAGTAATTTCGATCCGTTATTGGTCAAATATTTCACTGTTCTCATCACTTGGGCTTACGTATAGTATGATTGGCTCTAATTAGGTGTTCAGTTAAGTCTTCCCTCAGCCTCCTCTGCTCCAAAGAAACTACTTGTAATTGATCTCAACTTTCCTCATACCTACAAATTTCCAATCCTGGCAGTACCTTCATACAACTCCTCTACACCCTCACCAATGTGATCATAGTTTTCCTGTAATGTGGTATCCAGAACTGTATGCAGTGCCGAAGGTGTATTCTGACTGGTGTTGTATAAAATCCCAGCCTTTGCATTTTATGCCTCAGTTAATAAAGGAAACCATCCCACATGCCTTTTAAATATCCAAATCGACCTGTCCAGCTACCTTAAATGATCCGCGGACATACACTATAAAGTATTTTCTGTTCCACACGTCAATCAATATTATTATATTTATTATACATCCCCTTGCCTTGCGGCACTTCCAAATGCAATACCACAGAGGTTATTTTAGATTCATTTCTATTTGCTATTTTATTGCCCATATGGCCAGAACATTTACATCTTCCCACAGATTAAAATGTTACTCCTCAGTGTCAACCACAAAGACAAATTTTGTATGAAATGTAAGCTTTCTTTTTCATTGTGCTTACATTTAGGTCTAAATATTGCACAAAGCTCTGTGGAAGCCTTCTAGATACAATTTTCCCAAACATGGGAGCACCAACCAACTCACAAGTTCACAAGTTATAGGAGTAGAATTAGGTCATTTGGCCCATCGAGTCTATTCTGCCATTCAATCATGGCTGATCTCTGCCTCCAAATCCCATTTTCCTGCCTTCTCCCTATAACCATTGACACCCATTCTAATCAAGAATTTGTCTATCTCTGTCTTAAAAATATCCACTGACTTGGCCTCCACAGCCCTCTGTGGCAATGAGTCCCACAGATTAACTACCCTCTGACTATAACTTTCTTCCTGCAATTAGACCACTTTATGAATCCAATTTACTGCTGTCCCTCTCAAATTCTATTGGCTTTTACTTTTTTTGCCTTCCTGTTATGTGGGACCTTATCAAAACCTTTAAAAATCTATGTAGATAAGATCAAACATCAATCATCCTGTTACCTCAAAGAATTCAATCAAATTAGCTTGAAAAATTATTTCCCTTATAGGTCTACATTGACCAATACTCTGCCCATCACCAAAGCTAAAGTGACTGTAATAACTTAATCTGCCTTTGCACTATCATTGTTTGTGTTTTTATAGACTAAATTTATTTTTGATATTTACTATGGTTTAGTTTAGTTTAGAGATTCAGCGCGGAAACAGGCCCTTCGGTCCACCGAGTCCGTATCGACCAGCGACATTAACATTATCCTACACTCACTAGAGACAATTTACACTTATACCAAGCCAATTAACCTACATACCTGTACATCTTTGGTGTGTGGGAGGAAACCGAAGATCTCGAAGTAAACCCATACAGTTTACGGGGGACCGAACAAATTCTGTACAGACAGTACCCGTAGTCAGGATCGAACCTGTGTCTCCGCTGTAAGGCAGCAACCCTACAGCAAGCACTGTAAGGTAGCAACCCTACCGCTGCGCCACCGTGCCAGTGTGTTTACAGAGCACTACCTTTAAATAAAAGGAAGACACAAATTGCTGGAGTAACTCAACGGGACAGGCAGCATCTTTGGAGAGAAGGAATGGGTCAAGACCCTTCTTCAGAGTATCTTTACATATCTGTTATGCTGTCGCAAGTATTCATTGCTCCGTTTCGGGACATATGACAATAAAACACACTTGACTTGACTTATTCCATCCTTCCCATTTTAACAACAACTCAATGTTCACAGTCCGCCAATTCCCCAGCATCATCCATGTAGCTGGGGAGGAACCTCCAGACAGCCAACATGCCAATTTAAAATAATTATCAGCCCCTTGGTACTTCCACTTTATTTTGTTTATGCAATCCAGTATTTCATAGTTCTTTCATTTTAACTACATGGCATTATCCCGTTTTTTATAATCAGTTCAAAATATTAATTAGCAATATACAGCATCGTCTACCTCCACATAACTAATTATGCCTCAGTACAGGGGTCGGCACGGTGGCCCAGTGGTGGATTTGCTGCCTTATGGTGCCTGAGACACAGGTTCGATCCGGGTGCTCTCTGTACATGTGGCTTTTCCCCAGGTGCTCTGATTTCCTCCCACACTCCAAATCCATACAGGTTTGTAGGTTAATTTGGCTTCGGTACGAATTGTAAATTGTCCCTAGTCTACAGGATAGGGCTTGTGTACAGGGATCGCTGGTTGGCGTGAACTCGGCGGGCTGAAGGGCCTGTTTCAACACAGTATCTCTAAACTAAACTAAACTGCACCATACATTTTCCTTAGTTATTCTCTTGTGTTTTATTCTTCGATTTTATTTTGCCTCTGTAAATAGTCCCGAATGTGTAGGAAGTGGATGAGAAAATGGAATAGCATAGAACTGGTGTAAATGGGTGATCGATTGTGTGGACTCGGTGAGCCAATGGGCCCCTTTCCATGCTGTGTTTTTAAACTAAACTGAGTATTCTTTGATGCCTTCTCTTTGTTTTTGTCATTTCACTTTTAATTTCTCTCTTTTACCTTCTAAGTTCTTCCAGACTTTCTGAGATGTAAGGCTCTTGGTGTTTGACATACACTTTCCTATCATGGGTACATAACAGTACCCGCCTCCTGCTTCATCACCTCCCTGAGCTACTCCACCATCCCTGCGCTCATCTGACCTTTTTTCTGCTGAATGTCTAACTCATTCTTTGCTATGGTCTTCAAACTTAGTTTAGTTTAGTTTAGGGATACAGCGCAGAAACAGGTTCTTTGGCCAACCAGCGATCCCCGTCTAATAGCACTATCCTACACATTAGGGACAATTTACGATTTTACCAAAGCCAATTAACCTACAAACCTATACATCTTTGGAGTGTGGGAAGAAACCAGAGCACCCAGAGAAAACCCACACGGTCACGGGGAGAAAGTATAAACTCCGTGCAGACATCACTCATTGTCAGGATCAAACTCTGGCACTGTAAGGCAGCAACGCTACTGCTGCACCAATGTGCCGCCCTGTTGAACATTTTACACCTCTCAGCAATTTGTTCTCATTCCTAATATTTTTAATTTTTAGAGGCCACTTTTGAAAACTGGCATTGACTTCCCGTTTACTGCTTTTTATTTTGTTTCTTAAAGTATTACAGAAGGACAGAAGGTGGTAATTTTTGATGAAGAGGATGAGGAAGTGGTTGGCACATCCCTTTGTTGAGCTTGAGGAGATGTCCCCAACAACAAAGACTTTAAATTGGACAACTGCAAAGCTGCAAGGAAAGGGTTCTGAAACTCAGGCGTTCTTTCATCATGCTACCCTTGCACCATCTCTTCTGGTGTCCCATTTGAATGGAGCCTTATGTGGTGAATATTGATTATGTTTCACCATCAAAGAATTGAAAATTCCCCCCATGATGTTATTTCATTTCAGCTCAGAGATACTTATAATGGAAATGCTTTGCAATCAATATTGTTTCAGGAAGCTTGCATTGATCCAAGTGCTTATTTGAAATGATGATGGACAACCATCAGAATAAAATCTAACCTTGTTGTGCTGCTGCATTATTTGATTAAAAAAAATCTCCATGAAATGTACGTGTTATGTGGTGTTATTTACAGGTTCATGGCTCGAAACAACTTGCAATTTCATAGAACTATAGAGCAGCATAGCATGGAAGCAGGCCTTTTAGCCTGTTGCTTCTGTGCTAACCACCATGCATATTTATACTAATTCCACTTGTTCGTATTGATTTTCTATCTCTCCAGCCCTGTTTGTTCAAGTACCTGTCAAGATATCACTTAAATATGATAGCGCTTAAATGTTGTTACTGTATCTGGCTCAACCACCTCCTCTGGCAGCTCATTCCAAATACCAACCACTCTTTAGGTTAAAAAAAAGATCAGATCTCCTTAAAAGTCCTCTTTCTCACCTTAAAACCTATGCCCTCTAGTTTTAAACCAGAGATTTTTTAGGGCGGCAGAATGGCACAGCGGTAGAGTTGCTGCCTTACAGCTCTTCGGCGCTGGAGACCCCGGTTCGATTCTGACTGTGGGTGCTGTCTGTACGGAGTTTGTACGTTCTCCCCGTGACCGCGTGGGTTTTCTCCGAGATCTTCGGTTTTCTCCCACACTCCAAAGACGTACAGGTTTGTAGGTTAATTGGCTTGTTATGCGTGTAAAATTCCCCGTAGTATTTGTAGGTTAGCGTTAGTGTGCGTGGATCGCTGGTCGGCGCAGACTCGGTGGGCCGCCAGGGCCTGTTTCCGCCCTGTAAACTAAACTAAACTAAACTAAACTAAACTAAACTAAACTAAACTAAACTAAACTAAACTAAACTAAACTAAACTAAACACGCATACCGTGGAAAACAGCCACTGGCTATCTACTTCATTTATGCCTCATAATTTTACATATATCTATCATGTCACCTCTCAACATCCCGCGCTTCAGTGAAAAAAAACCCAGTTCATCAAATCTCTCTTGATGACTCAAACTGTCCAACCTAGACAAGCCCTCCAATTTAAGTGGTCACATCTCTCAGTTAAATTTAACTCCCTTTAACTCCCCTCCCATTCCCATACTGACCTTTGTGTCAGAGTGAGACCCAACAGAAATTGGAGGAACAGCGCCTCATAATTTTGCTTGGGCAGCTTACAACCCAAAGGTATGAATATTGACTTCTCTACCTTCAAGTAACCCTTGCTTTCGCTCTCTCGCCATCCCTCCCCCATCTGAGTTCTCCAACTAGTTTGACTGTCCTCCTGATTAAATTTTACTTTGTATGCCTCGTTGTCACTTCCCCGAGCTAACAATGTTCTATTCTACATTACCCTTGATCTTTGTCCTCTTTGTTTCTTCATTGACACACCTTACTTTTCCATATTTCTGTGTCCCTCTCCCCTAATTCTCAGTCTGGAGAAGGGTCTCGACCCGAAAGGTCACCCATTCCTTCTATCCAGAGATGCTGCCTGTCCCGCTACGCTACTCCAGCTTTTTGTGTCTACCTTCAGTATAAACCAGCATCTGCAGTTACTTCCTACCCCATTACTAATCAAGAATCTGTTAATCTCTCCCTTAAATATATCCATCGACTTGGTCTGGCAACAAATTCCACAGATTCACTACCCTCTTCATAACACCTTTCCTGTTGCTGGGTGACCAGAATTGCACAGAGTACTCCACAGTACTCCACTGTGTGGTCTCACCAATAACTTGTACAGTTGCATTATGATGCGCCAACTTTTGTACTCAATATCCTTCCCAATGAAGGCAAGTGTGCCAAATGCTTTCTTCACCACACGATCCACCTGACTTGACAATTTCAGGTAATCAGTTCAGTTCAGTTTAGTTTATTGTCACTCTACTGAGGCACAGTGGAAAGCTTTTGTTGCGTGCGTGCACTTGTACTCCCATGTCACTCTGTTCTGCAATACTCCAGGGCTCTGCCATTTACTGTGTAGGTCCTGCCCTGGTTTGACATAACAAAGTGCAATCCCTCACTGTTGAAAGTTTTAAATTACATTTGTCAATCCTTGGCCCACCTTCCCAACTGATCCAGATCCTGTTGTTCTCTTCCTTGCATCAGTAAATGGGATAGTATTTTTGATGCAATGGTCACAGCACTTAGATAATGATCTTCATTTTCAAGCAAAATGCATTCTAACTGAAATATCAATTTCTCCCTTCATTTTGTAAATTAAAGGATATTGCTCTGCACTAAAAAGTACAATCAGCTGACTATAAATTTACTGCTGAATTAGTTTACCAGTTTAATGAGTAATCAGCAAAAATATGGAATTGAAAATCAATGGACAAGAGGTAGAACTTTAATTTCATCAGCTAATCTCTAGAATACTCACGTTATTTATTTTCATGGTATGTAGTGAGTGCCCAGCTGCTATTTAACAGGAGATGATGGCTCACTTAGAAAATAGGTGCAGGAGGAGGCCATTCGGCCCTTCGAGCCAGCACCACCATTCATTGTGATCATGGTTGATCATCCACAATCAGTAACCTGTGCCAGGCTTCTCCCTATATCCCTTGATTCCACAAGCCTCCAGAGCTCTATTTAACTCTCTCTAAATTCATCCAGTGATTTGGCCTCCACTGCCCTCTGTGGCAGAGAATTCCACAAATTCGCAACTCTCTGGGTGAAAAAGTTCCATCAACCCTCAGTTTTAAATGGCCTTCCCTTTATTCTAAGACTGTGGCCCCTGGTTCTGGACTCCCCCAACATTGCGAACATTTTTCCTGCATCTAGCTTGTCCAGTACTTTTATAATTTTATATGTCTCTTTCAGATCCCCTCTCATCCTTATAAACTCCAGTGAATACAAGCCTAGTCTTTTCAATCTTTCCTCATATGACAGTCCCACCATCCCAGGGATCAATCTCGTTAATCTATGCTGCACTGCCTCAATTACAAGGATGTCCTTCCACAAATTAGGAGACCAAAACTGTACACAATACTCCAGAGGTGGTCTTTCCTGTATTTCTACATAGTGGGGATCTCTTGAAACCTATCATTGTAACTGATTTAAGCTCAAATGAAGAGAATTGTGTTTGAACAGAGTAAAGACATTGCATGAGCATCAGGTTAAATGTATAACTATGTTGGAATGTAAATTCCAACCTCCTGTTCGGTGGTTTTAATGGCTTTGGTTGGATAAAAAAACCAAAATCTTTTTTTATAAAGTTGCAATAATTTCCACTCACCAATGCATGTTAAAATATATAGGAAGGAACTGCAGATGCTGGCTTACACACAAGATAGACACAAGAAGCTGGAGTAACTCAACAGGTCAGGCAGTATCTCTGGAGGAAAGGAATACAGTGCATTCAGAAAGTATTCAGACCCCTTCATTTTTTCCACATTTTGTTACATTATAGCCTTATTTTAAAATGGATTCAATTCTTTTAAAAAAAATCATTAATCTACTCACAATACCCCAGAATGAAGAAGTGAAAACAGGTGTTTAGAAATTTTTGCAAAGTAATTAAAAAGAAGTAACTGAAATATCACATTTCCGTAAGTATTCAGACCCTTTGCTATGACACTCAAAATTGAGCTTAGGTTCATCCTGTTTCCATTGATTATCCTTGAGATGTTTCTACAACTTGATTGGGCATGTTTTGGAAAGGCACACACCTGTCTATATAAGGTCCCACAGTTGACAGTGCATTGTCCAGAGACCTCTAAGATAGGATTGTGTTGATACACAGATCTTGGGAAGGGTATAAAACAATTTCTGCAGCATTGCAGGTCCCAAAGAGCACAGTGGCCTCCGTCATTCTTAAATGGACGAACTTTAGAACCAACATGACTCTTCATAGAGCTGGCTGACCGGCAAAACTGAGCAATCGGGGGAGAAGGGCTTTGGTCAGGGAGGTGACCAAGAACCCGATGGTTACTCTGACAGAGCTCCAGAGTTCCTCTGTGAAGTTGGGAGAACTTTCCAGAAGGACAACTATATCTGCAGCACTCCACCAATCAGGCCTTATTTCATATTTTATATTTTCATATTTCAGATACAGCGCGGAAACAGGCCTTTTCGGCCCACCAAGTCCGCGCCGCCCAGTGATCCCCGCACATTAACACTATCCTACACACACTAGGGACAATTTTTTTAAACATTTACCCAGTCAATTAACGTACACACCTGTACGTCTTTGGAGTGTGGGAGGAAACCGAAGATCTCGGAGAAAACCCACGCAGGTCACGGGGAAAACGTACAAACTCCTTACTGTACAGCACCCGTAGTCAGTATCGAACCTGAGTCTCCGGCGCTGCATTCGCTGTAAAGCAGCAACTCTACCGTTGCGCCACCGTGCCGCCCTTTAGCCTTTACGGTAGAGTGTCCAGATGGAAGCCACTCCTCAGTACATGACAGCCTGCTTGGAGTTTGCCAAAAAGCACCTAAAGGACTCTCAGAGCATGAGAAACAAGATTCTCTGGTCTGATGAAACCAACATTGAACTCTTTGGCTTGAATGCCAAGCATAATGTCTGCAGGAAACCAGGCACCGCTCATCACCTGGCCAATACTATACCTACGGTGAAGCATGGTGGTGGCATCATCATGCTGTGGGGATGTTTTTCAGCGGCAGGAACAGGGAGACTAGTCAGGATCAAGGGAAAGATGAATGGAGCAACGTACAGAGAGATCCTTGATTAAAAACTTGCTCCAGAGCATTCTGAACCTTAGACTGGGATGGAGGTTCAACTTCCAACAGGACAATGACCCAAAGCACACAGCCAAGGCAATGCAGTAGTGGCTTCATGACAAGTCTGTGAATGTCCTTGAGTGGCCCAGCCAGAGCCTGGACTTAAGCCCAATCGAACATCTCTGGAGGGACCTGAAAATAACTGTGCATCGATGCTCCCCATCTAACCTGACAAAGCTTGAGAGGATCTGCAGAGAAGAATGGGAGAAAGTACCCAAATACAGGTGTGCCAAGCTTGTAGCGTCATACCCAAGAAGACTTGAGGCTGTAATCGTTGCCAAAGGTGCCTCAACAAAGTAGTGAGTAAAGTCAAGTCAAGTCAAGTCAATTTATTTGTATAGCACATTTAAAAACAACCCACGTTGACCAAAGTGCTGCACATCTGACTAGGAAAAAAAGAAACATAGTGGCAGGCAGCCAAACACAACGGCGCGGCCATCTTGAACAAAATGTTAATTCAATCACCCACAGTCCAACAATAAAAGCACTAAACAGGCACCCAAATTACCCAACCCCAAAAAACCCCCAAAACACAGTCCAACAATAGAAGCATTAAATAGGCATTCAAATCACACACCCCAAAACCCCCAAGAACACAGTCCAACAATAAAAGCATCAAACAGGCACTCAAACCACCCAACCCCAAAAACACACAAAAAAGAAACATCCATCAAAGAAACATCCATCACAGTGAGTCTCCTCCAGTCCTCTCTCTCCTCACTGTGATGGAAGGCCACAATGTCTTTCCCTTCTCCTGCTGTCCTCGCCCGCGGTCAGGTTGTTGTGGTTGCAGGCCGCACCGGACGGTCCACAGCGGGCCAAGCCCAAGGCGCGTCGCGTCGCAGCCGCTCCCGCAGCCTCCGAAGACGGCCGGCTCCGCTGATGATAAGTCCGATCCGGGGCGGGCGAACACGCTGTCGCTGCCGCTGTTGCTGCACGTCGGGGCGGTCGTGGCTCCCGACATTGAAACCCCCGCCCAGCAGAGAAATATCCCGCGGCCATCTTAGGCCGCGCCGGACGTTGAAATGTCCGCGCCCCAAGCCCCGCGATCCGGGGTGGGCGAACACGCTGCCGCTGCCGGAGCTCCCGATGTCGGCATCCACGCGGCCCGAGCCTAAGGCAAGTCGCAGCCGCTCCCGCAGCCTCCGAAGACGGCCGGCTCCGGTGATGGTAAGTCCGATCCACGGACTTGGATGGTAAGTCCGATGGAGGCTGACAGCTCCAGGAGTTGGGCCGATGGTAGGCCGCAGCAGGAACGGAGACACGGCCCAGAAAACAAAGGTCGGGTCTCCGTTCGGAAGGGACACATATTTACAGTGTTAGTTTCCCCCTCCCCCCCACATACACACACAGAACACAAACACCACATCACAACTACAATTAAGACACAAAAAAAAACAACAAAAACACAAAGACAAATGGACCGCAGGTGAGCGGCAGCTGCTAGGGCAGTGCCCTAGGGTCTGAATACTTATGTAAATGTGATATTTCAGTTATCTCTTTTTAATTACTTTGCTAAAAATTCTAAACACCTGTTTTCACTTTTTTATTAAGGGGTATTGTGTGTAGATTGATGATTTAAAAAAAAATCAATTTTAATATAAGGCTGTAACGTAACAAAATATGGAAAAGTGAAGGGGTCTGAATACTTTCTGAATGCACTGTAGGTGACATTTCGGGTCTGAAGAAGGGTCTCGATCCAAAATGTCAACTATTCCTTTTCTCCATAGAAGCTGCCTGACCCGGTACATGACTGTAGTGTTTTGTGTCTATCCTCCTTGTTAAAATCTGTTAGTTTAAAACATATTTATATTATTCTCGGATTCAGGTATTGTTCTCAATATCAATATATTTTAACACATTACAAAAAGTAATAATAATAATTTCTTATCAATTATATTATTGTCTCCAGATTTAATATTACAAATGTACACTCCTGTTGTGAGTTTGTAACAGGAGATCACGTGAGCACTCCCAATAGTTTTCTGTTCTTTAAAGATCAGTGCATCAGGGATACCAAGATCCCAAATGGAAATACACATTCACAAAAGAAATGGTCCTGAGAGGCATTGAAAGATCATAAATAAATGACTATTTTCAGGTGTGATTACTCTGCAACTGCAGGTTCAAAGCTGTTTCTGCTTCAGCTTCTATTTATTTATTTGTGGGTTTTTTTAATGGATTGTGTAAGAGTAGGTTATGAAAGTGCTGGAGCATAAAGCCAAATAATTTGCACCTACTACTAAACCTACTTTAAAGTTCATGTTTTAGAAAGGACAAGTGCAAGCAGATAACTTCAAGTTTATTACTGGAAATGGTCCAGGTCACCAATCAGTCCAAAATAATATGGGATTACCTGAGGCTGGTATTAAAATCCATCCTGTGGGAAGTTTCTGATCTTCGACCCGATAGTGGTTGGTTCCTGCTGGTTTTGTTGCAAACTCTGACTGCATTTTTGACTGCATTTTCTCAGTAAACCAGGAACATTAATTCTTCGCCCAATAGGATAATTGATTTGACAAGTTGTGAAGCTGAAACCTCAAAAGACTTGAATGCTCATCCCTCCACTTGACTGAGCCTAGGAGCAGAATAACATAAAACAGTAGATCACCTCAATATCCTCCAAACACAAAAAGCACATTTTCAGTGGAAGGCAACAAATTATGATAAAAACTTGAGAAATGTCACTCATATTTAATAAATAAAAATATTCTTGATTAATCAAGTAAACTGTGCTTTTTCTGAACTGAGAAATATCCAGAGCATTGATTCAAAAATTATATTGGGTTTGGATAAAGAGATCTAGAGTTTTTCAAAACCGACCGATTATATATCTGAAGTTTGGAATCAGAATCATTGATAGACTATCATGATTAATTTTGAAACATCATGTGCCTGGAGTGGAGTATCACCAAGCTAGAATTTGTATTGAGGATTTGAGGGTAAGATAATTAAAATTAATTGCTCAAATTCCCATGGGATAAATTCATTAAGCAAAAAATTACTGCCATTAATTGATTATTGAATGAGCAAGGCAATGGAAAATTGATTTTAACTTGAGCAAACACGATGTCTTTTACTTCGGAAGACACTTTCAAACGATGGAAAACTAGAGTCGGTGAAAATCCAACGAGCATTATTGGTCCTTGGCATTAAAACTTAAAATGACATGGGCAGGAAATACTTGTGCAGCACAATTAAATTATGAAGAACAATTCCATAAACTAGGCTCATATTCCTTGTAATTGTGATGATAAATTGTGATGATGGAGAGAGAATTAGACTTTAGAGATACAGTGTGGAAATAGGTCCTTTGTCCCTTTATTCACAAAATGCTGGAGTAACTCAGCAGGTCAGGCAGCATCTCGGGAGAGAAGGAATGGGTGACGTTTCGGGTCGAGACCCTTCTTCAGACCCGAAACGTCACCCATTCCTTCTCTCCCGAGATGCTGCCTGACCTGCTGAGTTACTCCAGCATTTTGTGAATAAATCGATTTGTACCAGCATCTGCAGTTATTTTCTTATACTACTAGGTCCTTTGTCCCACCGAGTCTGTGCCAACCAGCGATCAACCCATACAATAGCCTGCACACACTAGAGACAATTTTACAATTTACCAAAGCCGATTAACCTAAAAACCTGGATGTCTTTGGAGTTTGGGAGGAAACCGGAGAACCCGGAGAAAACCCATGCAGTCACAGGGAGAACGTACAAACTCCATATGGACAACACCTGAAGTCAGGATCAAACCCGGGTGCTCTGGCACCGTAAGGGAACAGTTCCACCGCTGCGCCACTGTGCCACCCCATTACATGATCCAATAAATCAATTGAAGTATTAAAATAATTTTTAAAACTTGATGCAATAGACAGACTAAAAAAACTTTAAGTAGTGGTTTTAGAGTCCACGAGAAAACAAGAAAACGAGAAACGAGAAACGAGAAAAGAGAAAACAAAATCAGCATGAGCCCATCTAAGATAAAAGAAGTGTTAATTTCCCTTTCATAAAAATACTAGATTCCAATGTACAAATTAAGTTTGAATCTATTTTTTTGTTGCTAATCTAGATGAGTAAGGGCAAGTGAAGTTAAGATACGTCAGAGATAATCATATATGGTCAGTAAGTCTCGAAGGGCTGAATAGCTGTTTTTATTCATATTCGTCTGGATATTTCCATGCAGGGTCAGGTTGACTTGTACTATTAATTATATTGACAGCTCCCTCACATAGAAGAGCCTACACAGCATGTTAACCCATAAAGTTAAGAAGAGGTCCAGCCTTTGAAAGATACCAGCCTTGAAAGAATTGGGAAAAATAATTACTACTTGGGAAAAATAATGGAACTTGTTGTTCCACGGTTGTGGAAATACAGAAGCCAAGAAATTAGACCTATTTATTCCCATTTTTCATGTGAATAATGAAAGTTAAAATCATTTTGCACGCGATTCAACACAATTGCTTTTAACTGTACCTCGGTACACGTGGCAACAAACTAAAACTCAAACTCAATTGTGTCAATTTCTGATTGAAATCCTACAGTGGAGGAATGGAAAGGGTCATTTTTTTGTGCGTTTAACCTGATGATGGGAGTCATTCCCTCACCGGCATTGCCTCGGTTAATAAATGATTGAAACTGGTTAGGAATTCTCAGCGAAGAAGTTGCAATCTTCAATCCCATTCAAACAAGGACAAGACACTGCCTGTGTTGCTAATTGCACATGAAATAAGTTGTTCCCACTGCTTCATTGAAGCCCCTGCCTGCCTGCTTGTGCAGCAGAGCATCTGCTGCAGCTTTTCACTGCAACGATCACAGCCTGAATATGATCCCACCTCACTGTGACCTGGAACACTTCAGAACAAGGGAATGAATAACTAAGCATGACTTAGTTTAGTTTAGTCTAGTTTAGAGATACAGTGTAGAAACAGGCCCTTTGGCTCACCGACACCATGCCGACCAGCGCCTCCCGCACACTAACACTATCCTACACACACTAAGGATAATTTACAATTATACCAAGCCAATTAGCTCACATACCATGTTTCTGGTGTGTGGGAGGAAACCGATCCTGGTGAAAATCCACGCAGGTCACGGGGAGAATGTGCAAACTCCAGCCAAACAACACCCATAGTTAGTATTGAATCCGGGACTATGACGCTGTAAGGTAGCAACTCTACCGCTGTGCCACCGTGCTGCCTCCTGACCTGTGGGCCTGGGAGTGTAGGGTCGACAGAGTGATGCCACATGTCCCCCTATCCTAAGTTTCTTTTGTCCATGGCTGCCACAAACAGAGATAAGACCTGCTTCGTGTGAACCACCCCACCACCATGAAAGTGACCCCCAAGCTGCTGTTGGGACTTGTGCTGCTTACCCCATACTGCACACAAACAGGTGAAATACCCTACCACTTTTTGACAGGTAAATCTCATCTATATAGATTTTCTCACTGACCCATGTTTAAGCATTTGGGGTAAACTTAATATCCATTTAATGTGCCTCTAATCGGTGAAATCCAATTTCTAGTGCTTCTGCAATGCATTGATAAATATTCCACAACTTTTACAAAGTACCTTGAAGATAGACACAAAATGCTGGAGTAACTCAGCAGGTCAGGCCGCATCTCTGGAGAAAAGGAATGGGTGACGTTTTGGATCAAGACCCTTCTTCAGACAGAGTCTTCAGACAGAGTCTGAAGAGACAGAGTCTGAAGAAGGGCCTCAATCTGAAATGTCACCCATTCTTTCTCTCCAGAGATGCTGCCTGTCCTGCTGAGTTACTCCAGCAGTTTGTGTCTATCTTTGTAAATCAGCACCTACGGTTCCTTCCTGCACAAAAAGTACTTTGATATTTTTTTAATCAATTTATTATTTTAATTTTGCATTATTTAAATCAGTGGCACAGTTGGTAGAGCTGCTGCCTCACAGCACCAAATACCTGGGTTTGATCCTGACCTCAGCGGTTGTCTGTGTGGAGTTTGCATGTTCTCTCTGTGACCATGTGGGTTTCCTCCGGGTGCTCCAGTTTCCTCCCACATACCAAAGATGTGCACTTTTATAGGTTAATTGGCTATTTACAGAGCTGTAAATTTGCCCCAAGTGTGCAGGGAGTGTATGAGATAATCTCCTAATCTGAGGAAAGACATTCTAGCCTTAGAGGGAGTACAGAGAAGGTTCACCAGATTGATCCCTGGAATGGCAAGACTTTCATATGAAGAAAGACTGGATAGACTAGGCTTATACTCGCTGGAATTTAAAAGATTGAGGGGGGATCTTATTGAAACATATAAAATTCTTAAGGGGTTGGAGAGGCTAGATACGGGAAGATTGTTCCCGATGTTGGGGAAGTCCAGAACCAGGGGTCACAGCTTAAGGATAAGGGGGAAGTCTTTTAGGACCGAGATGAGAAAACATTTCTTCTCACAGAGAGTGGTGAGTCTGTGGAATTCTCTGCCACAGAACGTAGTTGAGGCCAGTTCATTGGCTATATTTAAGAGGGAGTTAGATGTGGCCCTTGTGGCTAAAGGGATCAGGGGGTATGGAGAGAAGGCAGGTACAGGTTACTGAGCTGGATGATCAGCCATGATCATATTGAATGGCGGTGCAGGCTCGAAGGGCCGAATGGCCTACTCCTGCACCTATTTTCTATGTTTCTATGTTTCTATGTTTCTATAACAGAACTAGTGTGAAGGGGTGATCGATGGTCTGCGTGGACTATTGTCTATTGTCTATTGTCTATCTATTGACTCGGTCGGGCCAAGAACCTGTCGAATGCTGTATCTCTAAACTGAACTAAACAATTTCAAATTGATTTAGATGTTTCTGATCATCAGTGAAACAGACTTTGACAGCATCAAAGGAACTAAAAGGAATAAAGGATAAGGGCATAGCTTTAGGCTGAGAGGGACAAAGTTTAAAGGAGATGTGCGGGGCAATTTTTTTTACACAGAGGGAGGTGAGTGCCTGGAACATGCTGCTGGGGGTAGTGATTGAGGCTGATACGTAGTGACATTTAAAAGACTTGGATAGGCATATGGATATGCAGGGAATGGAGGGAAAAGAGTTATGTGCAGGTAAAAAAAATGAGGTCTTGGCATTATGTTCGACATTGATATTGTGTGCCAAAGAGCCTGCTCTTGTGCTACACTGATCTAAGTTCTAAAGGGGATGAGGCCTCAGGCCATGAAGTATAAAGACCTGGTTACCACCAGCGGCTCACCAACAGAACTGAGACTTCTAATTATTGGGAGCTTCACAGCATGATGGATATTGCTGGGAGCAAGATATGGCGATGGACCAGATTACACATGATTCAGCCCAGTGCATTGGAATTTTCACAATCTTGCCTCTAAGGTGGGGCTTTAGTGTTTATATTAATGACTTAAATTGGCTATCAACTCGCCATAGTTATATGGGATTCTGAAGCACTTCTGCTCAGGTTACATCAGCAGAGTGGGAGAAGTTCCTTGAAAATTCATTCCAATGCAGAAAATAAAAGGCTCAGATCAATACAATGGGTCTTCAGCAGTGAGGGATGTGGTATCTTGTTATAGAATAATATATATCACATCCCATGAGTATTGTGCATGTAGAGAATTGTTTGGCACTGTTACTGCATACAAAGCAAACAGTAATCCATTTTTGAACACCAGAAGCATTCTTTAGTTTTGTAAATATACATTGAAGATTATTCTTCAGTTTCTTTTGATATATGAAAATGATTCAATTTGTGGCTCTTTCAAAGAATGACTAATCTGCCAGTACCAGAGACCACTCCCTAGTATCTTAATGGAGGACTTAATGTTTCCAAATCATGCATGTGCCCAATCAGACTATGGACGCACTGCTGTCTCTTCACCCATTTTACCCATTCTTCCCATTTCCATTAATCCTAAAGTAGTATTTCCACATGTTAAGCAGATGTAAACATATAACAACTTCATTGCTGTACATTATAATGTTTGGACAAGATCGCTCCTTCGAATGCTGAACACTAAGGCCCAGAATAAATTATTCCTGTAAGTTTCCTGTGAATTGAGGCTTTTTGGGCATAAACCTGAATCTACAGCTTTTCCATTGACGTTGAAAAAAAAGAATGAAAATTAATTTTATCATTCCTTCATTACATTTCACTACGTAGACAATGTTTACATGTGGCCATAATTTTGGTGATTCTTTTGGCAACACACTAGCAAACACTAGCAAGGGCGGCACTGTGGTGCAACGGGAGAGTTCCTGCCTTAGAGTGCCTTTCCTCCCACACTCCAAAGGCATACAGGTTTGCAGATTAATTGGCTTTGTAATTGTGAAAATTATCCCTGGTGTGTGCAAGATAGTGTTAATTTGCAAGAATCGCTGGTCAGCCTGGACCCGGTGGGCTGAAGGCCCACTAAACTAAACTAAAAACTAAACAATTGCCACCACTCATGAGTTTTACAACAGGTATCAGAAAGAAGCCCGGTGCAGAAATACCTAACAAAATTGTTCTGCATCCAACCACAGATTTCCTTCACATATTTAGAGATAACTGCTTTAACAGATAAGTGGTATGGGAATTCCTATTTCCAGGGGAGGTTTTAAATTCTATAAAGAAAACTATCCAAATGGAGACAAAAAAGGCTGCAGATATTGGAATCTCGAGCAGAAAACAAACTGCTGGAGGAATTCAGCCCATTAGACAGTATATGTGGAGGGATATGGACAGACGATTTTTCAGGGTAGGACTCTTCTTCAGACTGGCTATCCAAATGGATCAATGACCCATGTCAAGTATGTCCTCCGAGCTATTTAATTCCATTGCAACAAAATGTTAGGGACATCTACAGCTGCCAAATGGATGATTTGTACTTGTCACTGACTATAATGCATAAGCTCAGGTATTTTTATGACATAACCATGAATTTAAAGGCTCAGCAATATGTTTGATATCCATTCATGCCATCTAGTAATTAAATTATTGTACAGTTACCACACATTTGCAAAATATGCTTGATATTCTCCATTTTTGTTTGAGGAGAAGTGATTCAGGTTAATGCCCACACTCATCATATGATGAAAGCCTACACAAACCAACGGCCATTCATGGGCTTTCTTCTTCTTGTGTCCATCAAATAAATTCTTTAATCTTTACATTGGTGAGTACAATACAAAATCTGCAAGTTAGTTTTGGACCATGATGTCTGTGTTGGTCTTCATGTATGTTCAGTTGTTGAAGGGTTATTTGGCGAATCAAGACAACAAGGTCAGCAGTCAGGAAAACCCAAATGCTATGAAGTAGATGCCCCTGCTGGAGCAATGTAATAAAACAATGCTTTTACATTAAACATGATGCATTTTTTATGATGTATCTCAAAATATAGTTTTCACAAAATATAAGAATTTTGAATGTATGGGTATTCTTCCATCTGGAGGAACTTGATTTCAAAGCATTAAAAATTACTTTTAACAAAACAATCTGGAGCCATTTGTTATTTTTCCTGCATACTAAATATTTAATGATAAGAAAAAAACGTCAAAAATGATCTGTTTGTCTAGAATTATTAGTTCAATTTGCTGTTCCCATGATTTCAATCTCAGGAAGGAGGCTGTTTTGTGAGTGGAAATGTCTTTGGGCAACAATATTTTTAAACCAACATTAAAAATCATGGAAACCTAATATATGTTTGATGTTTGACGTAGATTACATTAAAAATACTCTAAACCTTTTATACTGCTATCCACAATTTTGCATATTTTGCACTGATAACACAAGTGCAAACTAACTGAACTTCAATCCCTGAATTGTTAGATGCATGTCCTAGTAATATCAGGAACCATTATTTGGAAATGTTATACCAAGCAATATAGTCAGAAATGCAGCCGCTGCAGTTACTTCACTTACAAATCTCTTCGTAAACAATGCTAGTATATTCCTAATATCATTGAGAAACAAGAGCTTCTTTTCAAGGTTACAGAGAAATAGCTTTTTTGATGTCTATCCGAAGCTCCATAAAATGGCAAACACTTAAAAAGTCAAATTATGTCAATAGCAATCCAGATAGATTTTTATAATGTCTTCTTCATTAATATATGTATTTAGAATGTGAATCCTTAGTCAACAAGAATGCTATACCTTACTTACCAAAGGCAGAACAATAGTCTAAGAAAAGATGTATTTGACATCATTGCCTGCTCTAGTGAAAGAGAGCTGAAATGATTTTAAGTTTGAAAAATTGTGTAGGATGCTTTTTTCCCCCCTGCAATGTTCTTTGCTGTAAATGCATTTTTATCTGCAGAGACTTGAAGTCACCAATTAGCCTTTTAATGTGTCTCCCCATTGATTGCCTGAGGGTGCTTTCACTTGACAGTTGATGTGAAACATCTCAAGGGATATGGTTCATAAGGAGTAGAAGACAATGCTCAACAGCTGGATTGAATGGTGGCATTTGGATTTTGCAGGAGTGTGAGCAAAATAGGTTTCATTCCAGCTCTAATATTTAGGTGCTTCACTACCGAACAATTGAACAAGATTAATTGGCATTATTATTAGTGAATAACTGTCATTTCAACTAAATTTATGAATTGAAAATCAACTTACATTTGTATAATATCTTTCACTTTCATAGAACATCTCAAGTGCTGCATAACACATGCAATAATTTAAAGTATAGTCATAGTTGCAATGAAGAGAGTACAGCAGTAATTCTTAAACAACAAGGACAAAGACAATTATCTTCTTTGTATTGTTTGAGGGATTACATATTGATTAGAGCACTGCATCAAATGTCCTATATTTTCTTTTGGTGTTATCCAGCTACCTTTACATAAGAGGACAGATAATGCTTTGGTTAATGTCTCAGGCCACACAGCTCTTCGAATCAGGGTAATCATATGTTTTCTGTACATCAATACACGTGACAATAAACTAAACTCAAACTAAATTCAATTCAACTCAAACATGTGCCTTTCTGTCAGTCCTGCAAATAATTATCAGTCCAGATCATGAACTCTCATCTTTGGAGTGAGACTTTTACTCAGGGTATTTTGACTGAAGTGCACGAATGTTACTTCTGTGTCACAGATGCCACTATTCCAGTTCAATTGCAAGCGGCAATAATTAAGAATAAATATGATCCACCCTGAGCATCTACTAATAATTATTATGCAGTCGTAATTTAGGAATATCTTGCTTCAGCCAGTGTTAGCAAGCAGGTAAATGGTAATTCTGTGCTGTTTAATGCATAACTGATGGTGCTTTTCTGATGCCTGCTTGCAGACTGATTGGTAGGGTGGTTGGCCATTGCCTGTATCAGCCTTTTTTTCTGGAAGAGATGCTCTTAAAATAACCTTACAAAGCTTTGCTTGTTATATACTCCTCTGTGAACTAATTAGTCATAGCGTCATACAACATGGAAATAGGCCCTTCCGTCCTACTTAGCCACATCGACCAACATGCCCCATCTACACAAGTCCCACATGCTTGCATTTGGCCCATATCCCTCTAAACCAATCCTATCCTTGTACCTGTCTAATTGGGTTTTTTAATGTTGTGATATACCTGCCCCAACTACCTTCTCCGGCAGCTCATTCCATATCCCTACCACCCTTTGTGTAAAAAAGTTGCCTTTCAGGTTCCTATTAAATATTTCCCCCTTTATCATAAATCTATGTCCTCTGGTTCTTGATTCCCCTACTCCGGGTAAAAGACTCTGTGAATTTACCTTATGTAATCCTTTCATGATCTTATACACCTCCATAAGACCACCCATCATCCTTCTGTGCTCCAAAGAATAAAGTCCTAAACTGCTCAACTTCTCCCTCCAGCTCAGGCCCTCGAACCCTGGCAATATCTGCGTAAATCTTCTCTGCACCCCTTTATTAAACTAATAACCAAAAATCAAATTGGGAGAGTATATTTTGTTTCTATCTTATATCCAGCAGGTATCCAACAGATGGATTTCCATCCATTCCAATGGAATTCCCATTGCGAATGGGAAATCCTGCACATCATTGCAAGGTATCTCACTTTTCTTGGGGGAGCTAACTCTCAAGAAACTTTGACTCAATTATACAACTTCTAAAGATTATGAACAGGTAGGTTTATGTCTCGATTTTACAAAGCAATAAGCAAATGGTTTCCTTGTGTAAAATGTACTGAACTATGACGAGTGTTTTAAACATAGTAGCATAACCTTGCTGAGAATTATTTCTAAAGCCTTTACCCTCCCTGGACACCTAAAATTAATCTTGATTTCTGACTTTGGAAAACAATTATCATGGAATAAATTAAACAATCCTTTGCAAAGCATACTTATTACCTTGGAATGGCTTTTTCTAATTTTTGCTTAAAATTCATTCCGTTTTTTTCTCCTTAACTTCTCTCCAAGTCTCCAAGCCACTTATACCTACTTGTATCGTTTATTAAATAATCATCCAGCTTTTTTATCTGAAATTAGTTAAACTTTATTTCATGGAAATATGTTATGTACACATGATTAGAAATTGGTTAAATATTCATATTCTCCAAGGATTGCTGAACCTTAAAACTTCCAATTAAAAATTTACATCTTTAAAAAATTCTTGTCAGTACTTATACAATATTTCTGTGCATTAAAATGTATTTGCAAGAGTATTTTTTTTGTAAGTTAATGTGAATTAAGTTTGCGATTTTGTCATACTGTTTTGAAAATCAAAATGCTAATTCTCTGCTGTGTGAAAAATTCTCGGTCTCCTATATCCCTGTACTTGATTTTAATTGGTTTTGACGTTTTTGGAAAGTCTGGCTGCAAAGAAACCACTTTCATCTTATAAATCTAAATTTACAGATTTTCAGTTTACATGATTTGTTTTATACATATTCTTGGTCATCAGACTATGCTAGCTTTACCTTGCACTAAACGTCATTCCCTTATCATGTATCTATACATTGTGAATGGTTCAATTGTAATCATGTATTGTCTTTCGACTGACTGGATAGCACGCAACAAAAGCTTTTCACTGTACCTAGGTACACGTGAAAATAAACTAAAGTGAAACAAACTATCAATTCATAGTAAATCATCTGAAGTTAGTCCAGTAGAATTAGCAAAACATCAAATTTCAAAGATTGAACTAATCGAACCAAAACCAAAGAGGTTTCATCAACAGAGCTGTAGTCATCCCAGCTAATAAACGAGTAGCGGCACCGGTTTACTCAAATGTTGCGGATGTATAGATGGTCCTAAGATGAACCAACGAATGTATCTGGCAAACCAAATGTGGTCAATTTGTATCCCAGAGCAAGTAATGGGTAATTGGTGGATTTCCACACCAACTCTTGGTAAGTTCAGTAATCACATTGACAACATCTCTCCTCACTCGTTACCCACTGGCATTTACTGCGGAACAGAAGAAGAATGAAACACCTATTCAGGTTCAGTTCTAACAAGGCTGCCCAATGAAGCAGCAAGGGGAAGAAAGGTGGCAGTTTTCAGATGTAAAGCCAACAGAGAGAAAATAAGCATGCTGCATTGTCAGTTTTTCCATATTATGTAAAGAGACTGGTCTAATTTCATTAAGGTAGATTTGCTGCATGTGCAATACATACAATGCACAAAATGAGGAGGTCTGTACATGGGGCAGCTGTTCCGATATTACTTATTTTACACTATTGCCCAAAGTCAAACATACCCCCACTGACTAAAATAAAGAAGCTTAATGAATCGTATCTGGCCTCATCTCATTAAGGTATTAATTAGTCCATCTTTCAGAAGATTGGAGATGCACACACAAGGGGGTTTATGTGGCAAGAGGGTTGCATTGTTATATCTCCTCATTTATGCCTAGGTACTGTGTGGTGAAGCATGCTACTAATTATGAGAAATTTGGTTACAGCAGAAACTGCTGACATGAGACAGTAACATTTCCCAAGCATGACCTGATTTTTTGTAAGAGTTAGCTGTAGCTACCTGACTTACTGATTCATAGTGGCGAACAATATATTTAAAAACATTTAGATCTTAAAATGTTCATGGTTTAATGGTGAACAAAATGAGAAAATACCTGGATTCATAGTTACAGAAACATATAGCATGGAAAATGCTCTTTGGCCCATCGACTCTATGATATCAAACACCCATCCACATTAATCCCATTTTTAAAATTCTCATCACACTCCCATCAACTCTCTCTGGATTCCAACAATCACCCATACAGCAAATCCAATTTGCAGTGGTAAATTAACCTTCATGTCTTTGGAATGTGGGAGTTAAGCCAAAGCACCTGGAGGAAACACATGCTGTTCCAGGGAAAGTGTGCAAACTCCACACAGACAGCATGGAGGTCAAGATTGAACTCTGGTTACTGGAGCTGTGAATGAGCACTAATAGGCCTCTTTATTTTGTTTAATGTGCACCTCAAAGGAAACCAAGCTTGGAGGAATTCATTGAACGATGAGCGTGTTTGAACTAAAAATGGACCAACCACCATTGGAAAGAAATGAAACTACACAAATTAGGAGTCCAAAAAATGGAATTACCTTGCCAATGTAATACTGAAGGGGAAGAGAAGGGATAGATTATTATACTGCTAAATAACCAGTGAAGCGCAGCTTACCAGCGAGAGAATCATGGCTGTTACTTTATGACTTTTTATTTTCTCACATTGATTGTCTTCTATGACATTCGCATCGTTAGCTGGGCATCATAGATGGCACAAAAATACATCCAATGGACAGTGAATGTTGATACATTTCCCAGTCAGGATGCTGTGCTGCTTTCATGGAAATATATAGCAGGTTGTGCTCTCACATGTGCCTGATTTTGCACATGTTCATAAGTTCATAAGTGATAGGAGCAGGGTGGGACATGACCTCCCACTCACAATACCATGCTGATAATCTCAAATCGACTCCTTACTTTCCAAATGCATGGAATCTTCAGAAGTAACTTTTCCACCACAGATGCTATGGTTACTGTTCGATAGTTGCCAGGTTTTTTATTGCAGCACTTTTTAAATAGAGGTACAACATTAGCCACCCTCCACTCCTCCAACATCTCACTCCTGCCTAATGATGATTCATATATCTCAGCCAGGACTCCTGCAATTTCTTGTGTTGGAAGGAACTGCAGATGCTGGTTTAAACCGAAGATGGACTCATAATGTTGGAGTAACTCAGCGGGACAGGCAGCATCTCTGGAGAGAAGGAATGGGTGAGTTTTAGGGTCGAGACCCTTCTTCAGACTAGAGTCAGGGGAAAGGGAAATGAGCGGTAAAGATGGTGATGCAGAGAGATATAGAACAAATGAATGAAAGATATGAGAGAGAGTAACTAGAGAAAGAGTGGGACCACACAAGAATCAAAGCAGTTAACTCTGCGTTGAGCCACAGGAGATGGGCAAGGTCCTCAATGAACATTTCTTGTCTTCATTTACCAAGGAGAAAGACAGGAGGACAGAGGAACTTGGGACAGTCAATGGAAGTGTCTACAGCAGTCAGTGTTACGGTCGTAGAAGTGCTGAAGGTACTATCATGTATGAAGGTAGACCAATCTCCAGGGCCTGATCAGATATACCAAAGGGCATTGTGGGAAACCAGAGAGTAAACCAGGGAGAAATTTACGAGTCGTCTTTAAATACTGGAGAGGTACTGGATGACTAGAGGGCAGCAAATGTTAACCCTTTATTTAAGAAGGGCTGCAGGGAAAATGTTGGGAACTATAGGCAAGTCAGTTTAACATCTGAAGTTGGAAATTTACTAGACGGTATACTGAGGGATAGGATATTCAGGCATTTAGACAGACAAGGGCTGATTAGGGATAGTCAGCATGGTTTTGCATGTGGGAAGTCCTGTCTCACAAATCTGAGTTTTTGGAAGATGTGATCAAAAAGGTCGATGAGGGCAGAGCTGTAGATATACATATGGATTTCAGTAAAGCTTTCGACACGGTTCTTCATGGTAAGCTGTTCTGGAAGGTTAGATCGCATGGGTTCCTGAATGGATCCTGAATGAGATAGCTGAAAATTGGCTTCATGGAAGGAAGCAGAGAGTGATGGTGGGAGGTTGCTTCTCAGACTGGAGGCCTGTTACTAGTGGTGTGCCTCAGGGTTCGGTGCTGGGCCCGTTACTGTTTGTCATCGACATCAATGATTTGGATGAGAACATACATGGCAAGATTAATAAGTTTGCAGATGATACAAAAGTGGGTGGTTTTGCAGATAGTGAAGATGGTTGTGAAAGATTGTGGCAGGATCTGGATCAATTGGCTAAGTGGGCTGAGGAATGGTTGATGGAATTTAATACAGAGAAGTGTGAGGTGTTGCATTTTAGGAAGTCTAACATGGGCAGGACACACGCAGTGAATGGTAGGACTCTGTGGAGTGTTGTAGAGCAAAATGATCTAAGAGTGCAGGTGCATAACTCCCGGAAGGTGGAGTTGTGGGTAGATTAGGTGGTCAAAAAGGCTTTTGGCACATTGGTCTTCATCAGCCAGAGTATTGAGTATAGAAGTTGGAAGGTCTGGGCACCGTGTTATAGGAAAGATGGTGCCATACTGGAAAGATAACAGAGAAGATTTACGAGGATGTTGCCAGGACTAGAGGGTCTGAGCTGTAGGGAGAGGTTGAGTAGGCTGGGACTCCATTCCTTGGAGTGCAGGAGGATGAGGGGTGATCCTTTTAGAAGTGTATAAGATCATGAGAGGAATGGATCGGGTAGATGCACAGAGTGTTTTGCCCAGAGTAGGTGAATCGAGGACCAGAGGACATAGGATTAAGGCGAAGGGGAAATATTCACGCACAAAGGGTGTGTAAAAGGGCGGTGGGTGTATGGAGCAAGCAGCCAGAGGAGGTTGTTGAGGCAGGGACTATCCCAACATTTAAGAAGCAGTTAGACAGGTACATTGATAGGACAGGTTTGGAGGGATATGGACCAAATGCTGGCAGGTGGGACTAGTGAAGCTGGGACATGTTGGCTGGTGTGGGCAAGTTGGGCTGAAGGGCCTGTTTCCACAATGTATCTCTTAACTAAACTAAATTTACAAGACGAGGTTGGACAAACCTAGATTGATTTCTCTGGAACATTGGAGGTTGAAGTATAAAAAAATTCTGAGAGGTCTACATCGAGTAGACAACCTTTTTTCAGAGTGGAAATATCAAGGACTAGAGAGAATAGCTTTAAGATGAGAGGGGAAAAGTTTAAAGGAAATGTAAAGGGCAGGATTTTTACTCAGAGATTGGCGGATGCTGCTGAGGTGATGATGGAGACAGGCCTGTTTGTCACTGTTCGATCGATGTTCTGTGTGCTTTGCCCTTCGCTCCACACATTTAGCCTCACTGTAATTTTAAATTACAATTAAAACACAAAGTGCTTGTGCTATAACACTAGGAACACTTTTTCACCCAGAGAATTGTGAATTTGTGGAATTCTCTGCCACAGTAGGCAGAAGACGTCAATTCACAGGATGAATTTAAAAGAGAGTTAGATAGAGGTCTAGGGGCTAGTGGAATCAAGGGATATGGGGAGAAGGCAGGCATGGGTTACTGATTGTGGATGAAAGGGGGGCTTTTGGAAGGCATAAAGAACTTAAGGCACAGACATCATTAGAGGAATACAGAAGGTGTAGGGCGGTTCTTAAAAAAGAAATTAGGAGAGCAAAAAGGGGCCATGAGATAGCACTAGCGGGCAAAATAAAAGAAAATCCCAAAGTGTTCTATAAGTATATCAAGGATAAGAGGATAACGAGGGAAAAAGTGGGGCCCATCAGGGACCATAGTGGAAAGCTGTGTGTGGAGCCAGAGGATGTAGGAGATGTTTTAAATGATTTTTTTGCATCTGTTTTTACGAGGGAGGAGGGCGATGCGGACTTAGAAATGGAGCAGGAGGGTTGTGATGTTCTTGAGCATATTGCTATTGACAGGGAGGCGGTGCTGGAGGCTCTGGCAGGCTTAAAAGTGGATAAGTCTCCGGGCCCTGACGAGATGCATCCCAGGATGCTGAGAGAGGCAAGGGAGGAGATTGCGGGGGCTCTGGCACAAATTTTCAGAGCCTCTCTTGCATCAGGGGATGTACCGGAGGACTGGAGGATAGCTAATGTGGTGCCATTATTTAAAAAGGGCAGTAGGGATAAACCTGGGAACTACAGGCCGGTGAGTCTGACATCGGTGGTGGGGAAATTGCTAGAAAAGATTCTGAGGGACAGAATCAGTCTTCACTTGGAGGATCGAGGGTTAATTAAGGATAGTCAACATGGCTTTGTTAAGGGAAGTTCGTGTCTGACTAACTTGATTGAATTTTTTGAAGGGGTGACCAAGGAGGTAGATGGGGGTAGTGCAGTGGATGTGGTATACATGGATTTCAGAAAGGCTTTTGACAAGGTCCCACACAGGAGACTAGTCAAGAAGGTAAGAGCCCATGGGATCCAGGGCACCTTGGCAAAATGGATAAAAAACTGGCTTAGTGACAGAAGGCAGAGGGTGATGGTAGAAGGGTGCTTCTGTGACTGGAGGCCGGTGTCCAGTGGGGTGCCGCAGGGATCGGTGTTGGGTCCCTTACTGTTTGTAACCTACATAAATGATCTGGATGTCAACGTACAGGGCATGATCAGCAAGTTTGCAGATGACACAAAGGTAGGGGGGTGGTGAATAGCGAGGAAGGGATCTGCAAGCTGCAGGAAGATATAGATGAGATGGTCAGATGGGCAGAGCAGTGGCAGATGGAATTTAATCCTGAAAAGTGCGAGGTGATGCACTTTGGCAGAAATAACTTGGAGAGGGAATACACCATGAATGGAAGGACCCTAGGGAAGACAGGGGTACAGAGGGACCTTGGAGTACAGGTACACAAGTCCTTGAAGGCAGCAGGACAGGTGGACAGGGTGGTCAAAAAGGCATATGGGTTACTGGCCTTCATTAGCCGGGGCATCGAATATAAAAGTTGGGGGTAATGATGGAATTGTACAGAACACTGGTGAGGCCACAGCTGGAGTATTGTGTACAGTTCTGGTCACCACATTATAGAAAGGATGTGATAGCTTTGGAGAGGGTGCAGAGGAGATTCACTAGGATGCTGCCAGGGATGAAGGGCCTCGGCTATGAGGAGAGACTGAGCAGACTGGGGTTGTTTTCCCTGGAGCAGAGAAGGCTGAGAGGGGACATGATCGAGGTGTACAAGATCATGAGGGGCATTGATAAGGTAGATGGCGGGGAACTTCTTCCACTGGTGGAAGGTTCAACAACGAGGGGACATAGATACAGGGTAAGGAGAGGAAGGTTTCGGGGGGATGTGAGAAAGAACTTTTTCACCCAGAGGGTGGTTGGAGTCTGGAACTCACTGCCTGGGGTGGTGGTGGAGGCGGGAACACTCACAACATTTAAGAGGCTTTTGGATGGGCACTTGAAATGCTACAACATTCAGGGCTACGCTCCAAATGCGGGAAAATGGGATTAAAATTAGACTGTGTTTGGTAACGGGTGGCGCGGACACGATGGGCCGAAGGGCCTCTTTCTGTCCTGTAGGACTCTATGACTCTATGACAATGACAATGAATGGCGGTGCTGGCTCGAAGGGCCAAATGGCCTCCTCCTCCATCTATTTTCTATGTTTCTATGTTTCTATGTTTCTTCGATAAGCGCTCAACCAGGAAAACCAATCCCAAAGCCAAAGTACAATCTAAACTGATTATACAAACTTATGCTAAGGACAATAACTAACTCCCTATGCAATAATCACTTGATAATCCCAATGATACATTTGATCAGTTTTTTTTGTTTGCTTGTGAACATATAATCATTGGGATTATCAAGTGGGCACCTCCACTGGTGTTTCGTTGAGTTAGGCCCACGGTACTTTGGGAAGGCTCAACAGTTAGTTCTGGCATTCCAGAACAACCCTATTCAATACCTGCTCACTAAAAGAAACCACAGACGTGTGGCGCGTCGAAAGAGGCCCGAAATAAAGGCGAGAAGCCGGGTATTTCGGGACGTTCTGCTTTATTATTCCTCAGTTACAGACGGGTCGAGTCTGCCGGAATGGCTTCGCGCCCAAAACCTTGTACCAAAACATGGTACCGGACCGCCCCCCTGGACTGGTCCATTCCCGTGCCGAGGGGTCGGTAGTAGTATGGCCCGACCCTTGGGAGCCGCCACAGACGATTAATTTACTCAAACAAATGCTAAAAACTCGCATCCTGTCTTCCACTTATCCTAACCCATCATTAAACTTGTAACGCCACAAATATCAACCTCCCATAAAACTGGGATACACTTACACAGAATACACTTACAAAGAAATACACATACCGCATTTACATATTTCCTTTCTGCCCCCAACTGACACTATTTCTTCTCCACCAAATCCACCTACTGACTTGCTCTGCTGCCTCTGACATCTCCTTTACAGCCAGACGCAAACTCTGTCCGCAAGTGTCTAGCTCTCCAAATAGCGAGGTGGTTGCTCGCACTATGAAATCTCCACAACCCACCTCTGACAGTCACAGTAATGTCATCTTGGACTGCTGCCAACATGCACAACGACTTCTGGCTGATCCCCTCCCCTTGACAATATTCCGCAGCCACTCCGGAACATCCTGGACCCTAGCACCACGGAGGTAACACACGATCCCTTGAGTTCTGTCTGCTGCACCAGAGAATCTCCTGCCTGTCCTCTTAAAATGGGTGTGCACCCAGATGGGGCACAGGGAAGGGAGTGGGGGGGGGGGGCAAGAGGGGAGGGGAAGGGTTTGGGTGTTACCTAAAATTGGGGAATTCATTGTTCACATGGCTGGATAATGAGCTTCCCAAGCAATGAGGGCACTGCGAAAGGGAAATAATATAGTGTTACAGCTACAGAGAAAATGCAGGTCAAAAATACCACAAGGGCTGCAACAAGGCAGAGGTGGACCTGTCTTCATCGACAGAATGGCAGTAGAGAGAGTGAACAGCTCCAAGTTTATTGGCAGGCATATCTCTGAAATTCTGTCCTGGACCCAGAACATTGATACAATCACAAAGAAAGCTCATCAATGCCTCTAATTCCATGGAAGTTGAAGGAAATGTGTATTTGCCAACATATAAAATATCAAACTTCTTCACGTATACAGTAGAGAGCATACTGAAGGATTTCAACATGGACTGGTTCGGCAACTCAAACGCCCAGGAACAAAGGAAGCTGCAGTAAGTGATAAACATTGCCCAGTCCATCATAGCCCGGTCCATCATAGGTCCTGACCTCCCCAACATCGAGAGGATTCACTGGATGCACTGCCTCAAAAAGCCAGCTAACATCTTCAGACCCATATCACCCTAGTTTCATCTCATTACCATCATTGGAAAAAGATACAAGCTACAAGAGTCTGAGAACCATAACTTTCAGGTTCAAGAACAAGGTGATCGGCACAGTGGCACAGTGGTAGAATTGCAGCCTTGCAGCGCCAGAGACCCGGGTTCGATCCTGACTATGGGTACGGAATTTGTATGTTTTCCCCATGATCTGAGTGGGTTTTCTCCGGGTGCTCAGGCTTCCTCCCACACTCCAAAGATGTACAGGCTTGTAGGCTAATTGGCTTGGTAAAATTTGAAATTGTCCCTAGTGTGTGTTGGATAGTGTTAGTGTGGGGAGATCGTTGGTCGGTGCAGACTCGGTGGGCTGAAGGGCTTGTTTCCGCATTGTAACTCTAAACTAAACTAAACTAAATTAAACTAAACTAAACAGCTTCTTCCCAGCTACCATCAGGCTCTTGAGCACTGCACAACACTAACCACAACCCTGCCTCAGCTATTATCTACTGTGGACTTTGTTTTGTTTCCACTTCGGACTCGGACAGTCAGTCTTGCACAACCATGGGCTGTTTACCTAGTATTCCTGATTATTAATTTATTTCATGATTGATTATTGTATATTTATATTTATATAATGTATATTTATTTGTGTGTGTTTGCATCAATGGGTCTGTAAAGCTGCAGCAAGTAAGAATTGTGCTGTGCTTCTGCCAGTACATATAACAATTCAACACTCTTGACTTGACCCTTGATTCTTGGCTGTGCAGACTTTGGAGAACACTGCAAAATTCAAAATCGAGCCTGCTAATGCAAGGAATATTCTGAAAAGAAACCATCTTCTATATTTTACACTGCTAAAGGAGTTAAAGATATTAATGTTCTCTCCGAATTGTATTCATTTGTGTCAATTGAGTTTTTGTGACTTTGAAGTTATTAGTTTGCTTTTAATAATCGCACTTTTTGGCCTCTGAAATCATGCCTACTTTCCAAATGAAAATGGAGAAAAGCGAAACATATGAAATTGCAGTCTGATGACACTAGAGGGCGCACATGTTAGAGCTAGAAATCTAACAAAATTAAGGTATGCAGGAAGGAACTGCAGATGCTGGTTTAAATCGAAGATAAACACAAAATGCTGGAGTAACTCGGCAAGACAGGCTGCATCACTGGAGAGAAGGGATGGGTGACGTTTCAGGTCGAGACCCTTCATCAGATTGATGTCAGGATTAAAGTAGCACCATGCACAAAGCGTGAAATAAAAAAGATGCTCTTGTGGATTAATTTTCTACCCCAAATGATTTCCCATGGTTTAAAGTTTATTCAGATCAATTAGCCTCAACACTTTTATACAATGCATCTAATGTAGACATGTGCAGACACCTCACCGAATGCTATTTGATTATCTAAACATTGAACCAAAATTGCAGCATTTTGTTTCATTTTCCCAATACTTGATAACAATAGGATAAAACAAAGGAAATATTAGTCTGATTTCAGTGCTTAAAAGCATATTGAATGTTTGAAAGATACAGTAAGGAAACAGGCTCTTTGGTCTAAGACTCGGCATTGACAAGGGATCACGTTCACACTCGTTCTATGCTATCCCACTTTTGCATCCACTCGGGACATTTTACAGAGGCCAATTAGCCTTCCAACCTGCACATCTTTCGGATGTGGGAGGAAACAAGAGCACCTCCAGGAAACTCACGAGGTCACAGGGAGAACATGCAAACTCTACACCGATAGCACCTAGGGTCAGGATCGAGCCCAGGTCTCTGGCGTGGAGAGGCAGCAGATCTACCAGCTAAACCACTGTACTACCCCATATATGTACACATGTAATATATGTAAACATCCAAAGGCATTTCACAAGTAATACATTATTTTTAGATCCAGAAACCATTCGGATGCAGTTATATATAAAATTCCACAAATAAACAGGTCAACATCTGTATAACTCTTTATTTGGAAATGTGCTGTGGGATATTTAAACCTGAATAAAGAGGCAGGGTAAATCTCAGTTGAACACCTCATCTGTTAATCCAACACTCACTCCATGTGGCCCTGGAATATCATCTTAAATTATATCCTGAGGGGCTGGAAATGGAATTTGAATGCAAAGCTTTATGACTAGAATATTCACAAAATGCTGAGGAAATTGAGAGAGCCATTTAAACTATTCATGCATCCCATTTCCTATTTTGTAGCACAGTAGTTTATAGCACTTAAGTAGTCATCCAGTTATTTTTTTAATTGTGTTAAAGGTTCTTACTCTAAGTCTGGAATTCACCTCCAAAGTGAGTTTCATTGAGTTTCATTCTTGAGATTATATTTGTTTCCCTTCATATCTCTTCCAATTCTTCTAGCAATTCCTGTAATGCAACATTCCTTTGTTTTTGACATCACTGCTTCCTTCCTTCTATATATTTTGTATCTGTATTAGATGAAGCTCTTGCCCTGGTTCTCATATTTGCACAGTCAGTCTACCACAGAACAGAAGGGGGAGTTGTATAGTTTGATAGCCACAGGGAAAAATGATGTCCTTTGGCGTTCTGTGCTGCATCTTGGTGGAACCAGTCTGTTGCTGAAGGTACTCCTCAGGTTGACCAGTATGCCATGGAGGTGGTGAGTATTGTCCATGATGCTCTGAAGTTTGAGGGAGCATCCTCTCCTCCAACACCACCTCCAAAGCATCCAACTCCAATCCCAGAATAGAGCCAGCCTTCCTGACGAGTTTGTTGATTCTGTTGGTGTCCGTAGCCTTCGCTCTGCTACCCCAGCACATGACAGCATAGTAGATGGCACTGGCCGCTACCGATTAGTAGAACATCTGCAGCATCTTACTGCAGACGTTGAAAGAGCGGAGCCTCCTCAGAAAGTACAGATGGCTCTGTCCCTTCTAATGCAGTACCTCAGCATTCCTGGACCAGTCCAGTTTACTGTCCAGGTAAACTCCAAGGTACTTGTACTCCTTGGTAAACTGCACATCCACACCCTTGATTACCCCCTAACACCAATGCTAATGCGCGTTCTTGAACGCTGCACTGAAGGGACCAGGTTAGGTTGCTGGTGATAATGATGCCTAGGAACATGATGTTGTCAACTCTGTCTAAAGCAGTTTAGTTGATTAGGAAGCGAGAACTTGTTTTCAGCTTATAACATAACATTTGCTAAAATTTACACCACTTGATTTTCGAAAAAACACTTTTCGGTTTCCATACTAAAGCATAAATACAAGTTAAATTAATCCAAACCACTAACATCTCATTCCAAATTTGCATGAGATACTCAGAAGGGCTGCTCTGACTGTTCTATGTGTTAAATGATTTGTTACTTCTTCCCTATGGTCTTCTGGTCTTCTTCATTTCTAAGACCTCAGGATTACCGTCATGCTATCAGCTAGTTCACATGCTGGGGACCGAGGTGAGGAGGGGGGGGGGGGGGGGAGGGGACGGAGACGGTGACAGCTTTTTGAATGCCTAATACGGGGTGACATAATTGAATGTGGCCTGGAGCAAAGCAGCTGCCTGCAGCCACTCGTGATTGTAGCTGTCAGACCTGGAACTTCCTGTCTTAAAAATACATTCCACTAGAGTGGTCGCTCTACTGAATGCTTCTCCATAACTAATAGATGCAATCTTAAAGTACCAATTCCACTGCAGCTTCTCTAGTTAGCAATATACCACCACTGAAAATTAGATTGAATCAGCGAATAGAGGGGCAGCTTTTAATTGTCTTAGTAATTTGTAGTGGACAGTAGCGAGATTTCAGCACTAAAATATAAAGCCTTTACAAGATTTGGACCTTAATACTGAAAACTTATTTTTTAAAATGAGTACATAGCAATATTATATATATATATTCATTGGTATGGTTGTTCTGGAAATAAACTGGAGGATACTTTGGAATTTCAGTAAGGAATTCATTTTGGTGTCAAATCCGCCTGTGACTCCAAAAGGTTTTAATCAGATTAATCTTATGACATACATAAATCCTTCTTTCTTAATTAGACGCAAAATGCTGGAGTAACTCAACGGGCCAAGCAGCAAGGAATGGTTGATGTTTTGGGTCAAGACCCTACTTCAGACTGATCCTTCTTCCTTAATATGATCATCTTCATATGAAGAATCTTTTAAAGGCCACAGTTAAACAAAACTTTGAAAATTGCAAATAAAATGTTGGAAACACATGCTATTTGAATTGTCCTTCCATCAGCTAAGGCACTGCCCGATTCATCTCTATGCCATTGCAGACATTGAACATCATCTATGGAATTGATGCGCTGCAAAGTTGAGACTATATTCTACACTTTTTATCTTCCCCTTTGCTCTACCTATTGTACTTAAGTTTGAATTGATGGTATCGATGTATATTATTATCCAATCCGATTGGATAGCATGCAAAACAAAGTTTTTCACTGTAACTCAGTACATGTGACAATAATAAACCTCAATCTAAACCTAAAGGACTTTATATTGAAAGTGGTAACATAGATGAAAGGTAAGGTGGCCAACAAATCCCATTTACCAGCACTTCTGTGCCCTAGCAATGTAAGAGCTGGGCGACATACTTGTTAAATGTTGCTTCCACTAACCACTCGGATTATCAATAGAATAAGAACAACTGAGTGACATGATGACAGGTAGAAAAGGCCAGTGGTGAAAGAAACAGAAAGAGAGCATTAACTACCTATAGTTGGAGAATTACATATTGAATCTGGAAGACTGTATTGTGCTAAAGTGGAAGATGATGGATTATTCTTCAAGCTTTCATTAGGTCTCTTGGTAACAGTGCAGGAAGCCACAACAAGAAGGTCAGCTTAGAAGTGGGATGGTGAGTTAAAGTAAGAGTCAACCGGAAGCACAAGGTCACTTCTGCTTGATTTAATGAAGATTTAAAAAATTTCAGGACTTATCCTAAGATATCTGTTTCAACTGGCAAGGTTGCCAGTAACTAGAGAACAGTGATTCTCGGATGATTGGCAACAAAAATCTGAGTGGGAATCAGAAAATCACTTTTTGTGCAATGATCTAATGCACGCTACCGACACAAAGTGATGAAAGTAAATTCGCTAGCAATATTCAGAAGGGAACTCGATACATAATTGAAAGGAGGATGAGGTGAATGGAAAAGAGTTTGGGATTAAATTGGATAATTCTTTCAAGGAGCTGCTACTTATTTAATAGGCTGATAGTCATCCTCTGACCTGTATGTTTCTAGGATAAAAAGTAACTAGCTTTAATAGACAGAAATATTTTTCTCAAAGCAAATCAAGTTGTGAAAAGTGCTGGTGATATGAAGTCGCCTTATCAGACTGGATGTGGAAACATGTTAGAAAGGAAATCAGGTTAACAAAGCTCCAAAGTGAATGAAACAAAATAAAAAATGTGAATGAGTAAAATTGCTAATAAAATAGGAACAGGGTTAAGCCCTAAACAATCCTCAAAAAATGTTATTTTAATCAATACATTCTTGTTGCAGTGGTGAATTCACAGCTCTTTACAAAGGGTTAAGCCCTGCAATGATTCTTGCCACAAAATAAAAAGATAATTATTCTCAAATCACAGAATATATTCTTTGCGGAAAACTAATCATTAAGTTCAGAGAGGTATGCTTTCGCGACCCAAGGGATTTTTCAGCAGAGACTTCTTTTTATTGCCAGCTAAATTAATTCTTCCCTCCTGAAAAGCCTATGATTATCTCAAAAACTGTTACAAGCCAGTGAGAGTTAATGAATTAAAATTACAATTAATTGGTTGATTTTAGGGATTCAATCAGTTTACTGAAGATGTCTTGAAAATAATTTAATGGAAAATATTCCGACTGAGATAGCTTTCCTGGTTTCAGATTTAATGACATAAAAAGCAACAGCCTAGGTTTTACTTACTGGCAGCGACAAACTGGAGCGTGCATTCATATAGCTCCTCTAATGTAGTGTTACATCCCAAGACACTGCAGAGCCAGGGGTCAAACCAAGAAGGAATAAAACTGAACTGCTCAGGAACTGAAGTTGCTGTCATAACAGTGGCTTTCAAGATGTTTGATGATGGGGAGACATGATAAGGTGGTGTTTGAGTAAGGTTTTTCAAAGCCAATGAAATCATAATCATAATAATCATAATCATAATCATAATCATACTTTATTAGCCAAGTATGTTTTGCAACATACGAGGAATTTGATTTGCCATTCAGTCATACCAATAAAAAGCAACAAGATGCACAAAATACATTTTAACATAACCATCCACCACAGTGACTCCTCCACATTCTTCACTGTGATGGAAGGCGAAAAAAAAAGTTCAATCACTTCCCTTCTTTGTCCTCCCGTGGTTGGGGGCCTCGAGCCTTCCGTTGACGGGAAGATCTTGGCTCCCGTAGCCGGCGGTTGCGCCCTCCACATCGGGGCAATCAAGCTCCCGCATTGGGGGATCTCAGCTCCCCGCACCGGGCGATCAGACCCCGGGTCAGGGCTGGTCGAACCTTCTGCTACTTTGGAGCTTCCCGACATCAGTCTCTACCCGAAGCTGCGAGCTGCTCGATGTTGAAATCCGCAGGCTGCGGTTGGAACATCAATCCCAGGCAATGGATCGCAGGCTCCAATGGTATGTTCATGGCCCCGCGGTGGGGCTCAAAGTCAGTCTCAAGCAAGGTCGCCAGCTCCATGATGTTAGGCAGCAGAGCAACCGGAGATATGATCCGGAAAACAATCGCATCTCCGGCAAGGTAAGAGATTGAAAAAAGGTTTTTCCCGACCCCCTCCCACACCCCCCACATAAAACAAATCAGAGAACATTAACACAAACTTTTAAAAAAACACTAAAAATTACAATAAAGACGATAAGACAGACAGACAGACAGACAATTAGCGAGGCTGCCATTGCTGATGGCGCCACCCGGTGGCATCTGATATGTAATGTGTTTTTTCAATATTATATTTTCAATTCACGCGACTGAACATTAAAATATTTATTCTCATGATGTCTTGTGTTATCTGAAATTGATTTTTTAATGAAAAATATACAACAGATCACGATTTCAATTCCTATATTTCAATCTATCCTTTTTCCCAATACTAAAATTCTAGTCATTGTTGTTCAAGATGGTGAGTTGCACAGATTTGGGTTTATTTATAAAGTCATCTTGGGTTTAGTCACACATTTTACATTGCTTCTCTTTTAGCATTCGCAATTCAACAGAGAATTAATTTTATTGAATTAATTTTCCTTTTTGCCATTTTTACTACTGAGAAAATGTATTTCATTATAATAATGTATTATTGTTTTCAATAGTTTGATTACAGCTTGAGTTCACCACAATGTAAAAGGAAATTCTTTGTTGTTAGATTCTTACATATTTTGAGGAACCAAAAATGATACCCTATTGAAGTTACTTTGCCAGCAAAGGGGATTGATATTGATCATTTAGTTCTGAGGCTATGACCTCTAGTCCTGGACTCTCCCACTATTGGAAAAATCCTCTCCACAAGCATGCTGGAAAGAAAATCAGGTTAACAAAGCTGCAAAGTTAATGAAACTAACTAAATAAAAATGTGAATGAATAAAATTGCTCATAAAATAGGAACAGAAAGGAGGAACAATTATGTCATTCACATCATTGTTCCTCCTATTGCTTAAAAATTATCACATGACTTTAGAAATCAATAGCATCTGGAATTGCCTATTAAATCTTTCCCCCCTCACCTTAAACCTATGTCCTCTGATATCTTTGTGTATTTTTCTTGTCGACCCAACATCATTAACAAGAGTTCTAGATGCACTGTTGAATCTTCAGTTTTGCTTTTAGATAATCTTAGATATCCATATTTTCAGGTCATAATTTTATTCTCACATTTTCTGTTAATACCTTGTTTTGGAGACTGCTTCAAAAAATAGCTCAATTTTAATAATTAAGATCGCACATAATCCTACATACCAAGAGAACTATCCCAAAGGAAACACACAGGACAGGTTAATTCAGGAGATTAAATATCCATCACAGGTCTCAGTAAGAACTTTAACTGAGCAGTGGTTCATTTTAAATTAGATTAAATGATAAAAAGTAAATTGCAAAAGTAATGCAACCAATTAAGTCATATTCATAATTGATCAGTGAATAAAGTTACTCTGTTAAGGAAGTAACATGGACACACACTTAAATATGCACTTTGCCTATCATCTACTCTTCAGTGAATGATTCACAACAAAACGCAAATAAATTATTTCAAGGGATCTTTCGATTCTGGCGCCATATTATATTAGTTGTATTGCTGGGACAGGCCAATAAAATGTGGATTCTGGACATCACTTATCCATTCTTAATGCTGCATCTGGCCTCTTGTTAGGAGATCTAACAGGATATTCCAGCTACTTGTAGGAATCGTCAAAATCGAGTAATTTAGAGCATCAACAATCTAAAATTTTGCAACTTCATAGCGTGTCAATGCTGCAATGGCAAGAGTAGTGACCATCCACTGATTATTGGATAATATGGATGTGGACAGAGTGGATGTGGAGAGGATGTTTCCACTACTGGGAGAGACTAGGACTAGAGGTCATAGCCTCAGAACTAAAGGACGTTATTTTAGGAAGGAGATGAGGAGAGATTTCTTTTGTCAGAGGGTGGTGAATGTGTGGAATTATTTGCCACAGTAGGCTGTGGAGGCCAAGTCAGTATATATTTTTACGGCAGAGATAGATAGATTCTTGATTAGTACAGGTGTCAGGGGTTATGGGGAGAAGGCAGGAGAATAGGGTTAGGGGGGAGAAATAGATCAGCCATGATTGAATGGCGGAGTACATTTAATGAGCCAAATGCCCTAATTCTACTTCTATTCTTTATGACCTTATGACCTTGATATCAATGTAAAAACAACTTTGCATCAAAACCTGACAAATCAGACGCAGTCAATGAAAAGAAAAATGTAATTCAGCCAAAATTTCAACTATCAGCCATAATATATGGAATTTGCTAGACTAATAATAAGGGCATTTGTGTTTCTCCTTGACATTGAGAAACTGCATGGGTAGGAACGAACTGCAGATGCTGGTTTAAACCAAAGATAGACACAAAAAGCTGGAGTAACTCAGCGGGTCAGATAGCATCTCTGGAGAAAAGGAATAGGTGACGTTTCGGGTCGAGACCCTTCTTCACGCTGAATCAGTCTCAAGAAACAGAATGCTGTGACTCACGGTAACATAGGCTCTATCTGCTTTGTGACCACTGTACATATGTCCGGCCATGATCACATAGACTGCTTATATCGGTGGTACGTGTTATTATTTTCTGAGTCTTCTTAAGTATAAAGTTTAGTCAAATTGTATCATAAATATTTCTCACTGATTCAGTACGTGCTTATTTCAACAGCTTGTAAACCAATTACATATAAATATGCAATCACTCGCTGTCACTATATCTGTATAAATGCAAACCCATGCATTTACTGTTTTATTACTTGCTTATGCTAAAATGCAGAAAGATGGATAGGATATTATATTAGCCATTCTTATTCAATCTCAGAGGACAGTACATTTTGCAGATTTATAAGTCATTCATAAATATATTTCTCCATTCAGTTGAACTGCATTTTTAGGGAGCATGAAGTGAAATCAAATGAGGTGCTAATGTTAGTGATAAATTATATTAATTCTGTTGCAAGCAGCTTATGACTGTACCACAATATCATCCGTTTGGGCTGTGAAAAGATTACAAACCACTTGTTCCTTTCACTTGTCACCACAATAAAATTGTGGCAAGCTCCTGGGATTTGACTGTAATGTACAGAGCCCAGGGCTATGGGTGATAGAACCCTATAAACTGATATGAAAGGTCCCTAATTAAGCACTTAGCATTTCAATGCTGATATCACTTTGCCTTCCCTGCCAGCCATAGATGTAGTTGGCATTCCGTCACCACCGATAGGGCCAGCAAAATGACTAACGTTAGTTGAGTCGAGTCTTTTGTACTGCAGGGAGCAGCCCCGAGGCACATCCTGATCCTGTGACCCTCCGATTCTGTTCCCTTGCTAGAGGAAGGTGGAAATCAGATCTGACAACTTTGCACAGGCAAAGTTTTTGAGATTAGGTTTAGGGGAAAGTTGTGATGACAGTGATTGTGGCTTGAGTGATCTGGTTCAACTTGTCATCTGCCTCCTCACACATCAGACTGGGGTAGTGGAGCAGAAAAGCAAGTATATTTACAAAACTAAAGGTATCTATAATTAGAAAGCCAATGCCGCTTCTGAGCTTCAACAAGGATTAACTCCTTCATCAACATAGTCCCAGCGGATAAATAAAACGAGTGCGAAATTGGATGGCTCCCCAATGTGGGTATGGGGATTGTGATGCACGATTAGCTCAACACACCAAATTTGTGATGTCTGCTCACATAATAATTTCAGTGTGCAGCCAGTGCCAGCCATATGGTTTCATGCCTGATCAACCCAGCAGGGGCATAACTGTGTGTGCGTGGCTAGCACTAATTAACATTCGGCTGCACTACTTAAAGCCGACTGCCCCTTTTAAAGGGGAGATGGATCGTGAGGATAAGATATAGCGACCTGAATTTATCCGGCGAAAGTTGACCAGTTAGTTAGTTAGTTAGTTTAGTTTATTAACACATGTACCGAGGTACAGTGAAAAGCTTTTATTGCCTGCTAACCAGTCAGTGGAAAGACAATACATGATTACAATCGAGCCATTCACAGTGTACAAATACACGATAAAGGGAATAACGTGAATAACGTTTAGTGCAAGATAAAGCCAGTAAAGTCCTTACAAAGATAGTCCGAGGGTCGCCAATGAGGTAGATAGTAGTTCTTGACTGCTCTCTAGTTGTGGTAAGATGGTTCAGTTGTCTGATAACAGCTGGGAAGAAACTGTCCCTGAATCTGGTGGCGTGCATTTTCATATTTCTATATCTTTTGCTGGGTGAGGGGAGAAGAGAGAGTGGGCAGGGTGCGACTCGTCCTTGATTATGCTGCTGGCCTTGCCAAGGCAGGCATTTAAGAAAGGCATGTGTCGAAAGAAACTGCAGATGCTGGTATTTACCGAAGATGAACACAAAATGCTGCAGTACCTCAGCGGGGTCAGGCAGCATCTCTGAAGAAAAAGGATTAGTGACGTATCTCTATAGTTAATGGTCTCCATAATTTTCAAACGGTGCAAGTAAAATTTGCACAGGAAGTGTTGAGATGGGACCCTGCTTCCACGAGAGGCAGTAGACTGACATAAACGGTAATGGGAAGAGATGGCAATGCCAGCTAATGCCGGGAATAAAGCCTTAAGCACAGGGGGAGACGAGGGTGGAAGATCAGTGACGTCACTCAATAGGTCAAATTCAGTGCAATCAACTACTAATTACATTGGTCACTCAGTTCACTATACCTTGCACCCAGCCAATAAGTGGGTTTTGGCTAGTTAACGTGCAAGACCACAAGGAAAGTGAAGGTGAAGACATGTATAGTCAGTTTACCATTTGTTCAGCTACTCATACTCTTACTAGCGAGACTAGCCTGGAGGCTGATCTGCACCCATGGTGTCCGTGGGATCAAGTGAAGTGTTGCTGGAACAGAGTGAAAGCATAGAGCAGGTGCCAAGTACTGGGGCACACATGCATTCCATTGCCATGGGCTTTGTTGAGAGAGACTGCAGGTGAAAGCTGACCAATATTAAAATAACTGGTGCGCTGACAGACCCACAGAAACCCCATGTGAAACACAGAGAAATCCAGCACGATTGCTGCACAGGGATTTTTACAGGGAATCCCAGAGACAATTTGTTTCAACACCGAAGGCGCGAGTTCCTCCATTGGCACAAATGCAGACCTAACCATCTCGCCGAGCTTCCATTACAGCACAGGCAGAAGCCACCTGATGTCTGATTGCTGCAGTGGAACATCAGACTTCTGTCACATAAGCTCAGGCAGCTGGTATCAGTATAGTGGTGTTAAAAGGGGCTTGTACAGTGTCAATCTGTCCCCCATCAGATTACTGGGATTGCTGTGATATCACCCCAGGTGAGCGGCAAAGGCTCCACGGGGGCATAATTCTGCTATTCTCTGGATGATAGCGTTTGTAATCCCAACATCGTCACTCCATCTGTGTTTTTGCTGCTGCCTGTCAGCAAGCATGCCCAGATTACTACCATTCATCATGACACTCCAATTGCCTTCCAGGCCCAGAGGCAGTTGAGTCCATGGTTTATGGCCATCTGCTGTTCCTGCAATGCAAGCCAGCAGACGTCAACCAACCATTCTGCAGCTATTGAGGTTGCAATGCATCGAGTAGTAAGGTAGGCAGATGTGTGAGAGTCAAACGCCAAGCAAATGCATGGGGATGATTTAATGCAATTTGGCATGGTCTGACAAGTTGGCAAGGTCCCGACTGACTTGTTAACCACCTCCATTCCTTACCCCCTTTCACACCCTCCTCTTCTTCTGCCTTCAATTCTTCGTTGTCTGTTTTTGGAAAGAGATTGGGAACCTTGCTTTATGTTGTCAGAACAACAACCATGATGAAAGAGAGTAAGAAGGAACTGCAGATGCTGGTTTAAACGGAAGATAGACACAAAAGGCTGGAGCAACTCAGCGGGACAGGCAGCATCTCTGGAGAGAAGGAATGGGTGACGTTTCGGGTCGAGACCCTTCTTCAGACTGAAGACGAAACAGTTGTTTTTTTTACTTAAGGAGGCAGAGCAGAGGAGTTAGTGAACACAATCCTCATCCCGTCCTCTTCAATGGAGCTGAATCCTTATGGGCAGAGTATTCCACATTGCAAAGTGTCTCCAATGCCTGTCGTATATGAAGTAGTGGAAACCTCTCTGGCTCTTACTGTTTTTGTGAATATATTCACTGTTTCATATTTTATGTACTGGTTTAATTATCATTAAATGGTGGTCTCCTCGTTCTTTACATTACAGAGTTATACATTGTGCAGTAAGCAAGCGGCCTGTGGTAGGTCTATGTTGTAACGAATCCCAAATCTTTCAATATCTAAAATGCTGTTTCGAGCGTAGCTATAGCACTTAGAACAGAAATCTGATGAAGGCAAGATGTAATTATAAATCTATATCTTTCAGGTTAACTCTTAATTACCCTTTGAAGAATCTGACAAGTACAGCATTCAAATCCATTAAAAATGAATTAAACCTATGGAAATGATGCACTATAATGTGCAAAACTATATTCTACACCCTGTATCTTCCCCTGTCCTTCATTTTATTGTACCTGTATGTAATATGTCCAAGAATTATGTTCCTTAGAAGGGCTGAATGATTCCATTCAGATGTACAAGATTCATTAAAGTAAATACAACTGAAAATAAAATACCTGCTTATTCGTATCTTATTCCCTCCTGGGTGTTCCAATCCATTCAAGTTCCTGGATCTTGCATGAGGTTTAATGCTGTGCCGGTAGTGTGGGCAGCTTTTCCAGTATCACTGTGGGAGAATTTAATAACACTGTTGGTTCACTGTTGGTTACTGCTGCAAAATGGCTGCAAACCTTGGCCAGCAAGCACCGGCCTTTCACATGCAAAACAGGAGTCCTGAGATCGATGTCATCTACAAGGATATAGGATGGCAGGTCCCTGGGTATTACTTCTATCGCCCAGTAGGCATCAGCCTGTTACTTTTGTGTCTTTCTACGCAGATGCTGCTTGACCTGCTGAGTTTTTTCCGTAATTTCGGTGTTTGTATATTAACATTTGAATTGAACTTTTTTTGTAGTTCCTGTAGAATTTTTCACTGTTTCTGGAACTATGAATGACACTAGAGGGTACCACCAATGATCTTCCTAAGCTTTGGGAGATCTGTCAGTTTGACAATTGTGTTTTGCCAGCAACAATAATTTTGTGAATAAAGATGAAAGTCTTTGTATTTCATCTGAGATTTATTTAGTGCATGAGTGAACAATATACCATGGTGCAATTGGCCTCTTCAGGAAGAATTGCAATGGCAGTGATTACAACCCCTTATGATGCAAATGGCTGCAGTGTTCTTGCTACAGGAGCACCACTCCACATCTACTTACAAATTGACCCATAAATTTTCCCTCAGTCTTTGCCGGCGATAATGCCAGAATCTCTCAGCTTGGTCATTCTGTATCTCTAAATCTAAATCTAAGAATCATTGATATCAAGTCATCTGCAAAAAGTGGGTTGTACAAACAAAATGGTTTTATGCCACTAATGGCACTGGTCATGATATACGTATCATGTGAAGGTAGAAGAGAATACATTCATACATGCAGGCACGGGTTATTGATTGGGGACGATCAGCCATGATCACAATGAAAGGCGGTACTGGCTCAAAGGGCCGAATGGCCTCTTCCTGCACCTATTTTCTATGTTTCTATTTCAGTAAGAAGGTATTATTCTGTGGATTCAAATCAGACTCATCTTTAAGGATGGATGAGAATGCTAATTGATGAAATAAATGTTAGCAAAAGCAAAAATTTCAGTTACCAACATTAAGTTAGTGATAAGATTATCAGCCAATTGTTATACTCTCCTCTTAACATTCAATTTCATTAAAGACAATGGAACCAGATATTAAGAAGAAGATTCATAGGTAACAGATACTCGAGCACCTGTTTAGTATTAATAACCAAAGTCAAATTTCCACCCGCAACAGCTAAGATAACGTTGTGGCTTAGTGATATTAACAATCTGCGGAGTACATAGATACGCATGTTTTATGGTACAGGAATTTACATAAAACTTTAAAGTAAACAATGGGACAGGTTTAAATATTAAAAACCTCTTTGGGCATTTGAGAAGCACCAAAACACAACCTGCTGAGTGTTTCTAGTATTTTCTGTTTTCGAAGATAGACACAAAAAGCTGGAGTAACTCATCGGGACAGGAAGCATCTCTGGAGAGAAGGAATAGGTGACGTTTTGGGTTGAGACCCTTCTTCAGACTGGTTAAGGATAAGGGAAACGAGGGATATAGATGGTGATGTGGAGAGATAAAGAACAATAAATGAAATATATGCAAAAAAGTGACAATGATAAAGGAAACAGTAAGCTGTTTGTAGGGTGAAAATGAGAAGCTAGTGCGACTTGGGTGGGGGAGGGATAGAGAGTGAGGGAATGCTGGTGCTACCTGAAGTGTGAGACATCAATACTCATACCACTGGGCTATAAGCTGCCCAAGCGAATTATGAGATGCTGCTCCTCTAATTTGCGTTTAGCCTCTCTCTGACAATGGAGGAGACCTAGGACAGAAAGGTCTGTTTTTGCTCTACCTTGACTTACATTCCAGGATCATGTCATTGAGTTGTGTCAAGTTTGTCAGATGCTTGCCAACACAGTAAGATTATCTTTCCTGTCTTCTGGATACCTCTCAATAGTAAAATATATATTTTTTTTCTGAGCTAATTAGATTTTGCTTTGAGGTAAATTATGAATGTTTACAAAGTGAAATCTGTGTGCTCCACAGATAAATGACTTCAGGGAGAAAGACACCGATGATTGGCAGTGTCACTTTAAAAATCCCACTGCTGGTGCAGCCCTGATTGGTAATTCTTTTCATGCACTTTTGACATTTGTGCCCTGGGCAGACTGGGCTGAAATTTGAATCTTTGTTTTTAAATTCGAACAGCCAATCCCTTTTTAGATTATAATGGAACTGAAATTCTCCCATTCCCTTCATCCAAGAGCAATTGGCAGTCCAAGGATTGAAAAGGACAAGGTGAGAATTATTTCTTTATTTATTAATACTCCAACTGATTCCCAACCAGATGTTCACAGTTTCAGGCCCCAGGGCTGGTTGTCATTCTAATCTGCCTGTCAGAGTTGGTATGAGTTTTGTCAGTTCTTTACAGGATTAAACCTCTAGGTGGCACAGTACAAAGAAGCACCACTCTGCCAAGGAAATGAGGCAATTGGTTACCTGCCTCGCAGAAAGTAATATCAGAGAGAAGAATCATTAAGAAGTCTAAAGCCTACATTACCTCTCTGCACAGCTGCCTGATCACATTTAACCGAAGGATGGCGTATGCTTTCAGAGGAGAAATCTAGAAACAAAAAGCAAACAGGGCACGGACACAAGTCCCTCAGATTCTACAATCTTCTGCATGGCCGAGCATCAATGTTTTTTAATGGCTGCAAATACAAACGCAAATAAACGGCAAGGCTGAATAATGTAAAATGAGGGATAAAATAACACAGGTTAAAAAAAACCTGAAAGAACAAGATAGGTTAACATCTTCAATGTAGTCATGTCGGAAAATGTCCAAAGTATTAAACTATCTACCTTTTTATTTGTTGCCCTATGACGTATTTATAACAACTCCCCTGCAATTTCACATTGTAAAACACAGGATAAATTAATAATTATAATAATAATAATAATAAACATTTATTTCATATAGCGCTTTTCCAAATGCTCAAAGACGCTTTACAAAAACAGTCATGACATAAAAACAAACAGACGAACTATCATGACGGAGAAGCGGCGAACAAATAGCGCCAGCGTCCTCTCACGTCAGGGTCCGGCAGTAGACAATAAAGAACACAAGACACACAATTACAGTTTAACACAGACAACCATCACAGTGATTGCTCCAGGCACACCCTCACTGTGATGGAGGGCAAAGAAAAGTCTTATCTCCTCCTTATTCTTCTCCCGTGGTGCCACGAGGCGATCGAGGCGATCGAGGCTCCCGACTTTTGAAGCCCCCACCGGGCGATGGAAAGTCCCAGGGCCGAGCCGAGCAGGCCAATGAAGGTCCTGAGCCCCCACCGGGCGATGGAAAGTGCCGCGGCCAGGCCACGCAGGACGATGAAGGTCCTGCGTGCGGGTCGATCAAACCTCGTGCTCCGGGGCAGTCGAAGCTGCTACGGCTGGAGCTCCCGAAAGCCGGTCGCCAGCCAGGGACCTGCGAACTTATACTGTAATTTTATCCTTCAACAGGTCCAATCAGTTTCATCTTGTTAGTTGCTTGGAAGTCAGAAAGAAGCAAAAAAGGCGGGAATGGGGCAGTGATTTCATGAGCGTGATGAATTATTGTCTCAACATGCTTGCCCATTGACCATCCACTAGGAGATGATTGTCGGGCCAACATCTCTGTGGTGCCCCAAGAGAGCTGCAAACTGTGGGAGAAGAGCAAGCTACCACCGATATCCATAACCAACCTGATTGACAAATCGTCAATGAACGGTGCAAGGTCTAAACCAGGGAGTGGAATTCAGAATATTTCATTCAATCAGGAAATTAGGTACAGTCAGATAAATAAATTGAAAGATAAAAAGTGATTACATTTTGAGATAAACTAGGTTAAATTATTTTTCAGGGCCAGAGACATGTTTGGTAGCAATTAAGGCTTAACAGTAATTAAGCCCATTATAAAGGGACTTTATAATCTGAAGAAGGGTCTTGATCCAAAACGTCACCCATTCCTTCTCTCTAGAGATGCTGTCAGTCCTGTTGTTACTCCAGCATTTTGTGTCTATCTTCGGTTTAAACCAGCATCTGCAGTTTCTTCCTGCACATAAGGGGACTTTAACTGGAATGAGTTGATATATTTAGTCTGAGGCTCTGTAGTTACAGTGCTGGGTAATATGATTAACGTGTTCAATTTATATGGGGAATCAAATGGTTGCCTAGCTTGGGGAGACTGAAACACTATTCAGAATTTCAGAATTTTCGCATCACCTGAATTTTGTTGCATGAATGTGAGTACCATGAATCTCATCAACATTTTCACAGCTAACTGAACCCATCATTTAGTATTCCCGATTCATTAGGGTGTGGTCTTCTTATTTTTGCAATTCTTTCTTGACTTGTACAAATACATTATTATTTCCTTGGTTGTTCAAAATTCCTCCTTATTTTTCATCATCTCATCTGATTGCTCCTACTGCATTATTCCTCTGCTATCTACCCAGCAGGCATGTTATATTTGTGAGCAGAACTTGTGACATGTGGAGAATAATTCAACCTATTCATTTCAACCCAACTGGGGCAACAACACACCCACTTCTGATCAAAACTCTAGTTGTTCTTCAGCAAAGTGTACACTCCTGTTGCCATTTCATAACAGCACATGATAAAACACAGCAGACAATTCCGAATAACTATGTTTCTTTGTTAATCATGTTATGGAAAAACTCATAGATTCATGAGAAACAATGAACTGTATATGCTGGTTTACAGAAAAAAGGCACAAAGTGCTGGAGTGATTCAATGGGTCAGGAGAACGGGTTCTCTGGAGAACGTGGATAGATGATGTTTTGGGAGAGGACCCTAATTCAGACCTTTGTTTTGTTGTGGGGAATGTGGTGGAAGAAAGCTGGCAGGGAAGTGGAGAAGGGCAAAGCCAAGCAAGCAATAGAAAGCCACAGGTGGGTGGGGGGGTTGTTTTTTTTTTTTTTAGATTTAGATTTAGAGATACAGCGCGGAAACAGACCCTTCGGCCCACCGAGTCCGCGCCTCCCAGCGATCCCCGCACATTAACACTATCCTTCACACACTAGGGACAATTTTTACATTTACCCAGTCAATTAACCTACATACCTGTACGTCTTTGGAGTGTGGGAGGAAACCGAAGATCTCGGAGAAAACCCACGCAGGTCACGGGGAGAACGTACAAACTCCGTACAGACGGCGCCCGTAGTCAGGATCGAACCTGAGTCTCCGGCACTGCATTCGCTGTAAGGCAGCAACTCTACCGCTGCGCCACCGTGCCGCCCACAAAGAAGCACCACTTCTTTGATAGGCAAATGGTTGGACAAAGGCCAGAGCTGAAAAGATAAGGATTGAAGAGTTCCAAATCGTGAAGTCAGAGGAAGGAATGTAGGTGCAAGAGGAGGTGGAGGGGAGAAATAAATACCAGATGGGACACGGAAGGGGCTGGGGGTGGAGAAAGGATGAGAAGGGGGAGGAAGGGGGAGAGAAAGAAGGGTGATTTAGTTATGCTTAAGTAGTTTACAACCGTTATGGTGGCGCAGCGGTAGTTGCTGCCTTACAGCGAATGCAGCGCCGGAGACCCGGGTTCGATCCCGACTACGGATGCTGTCTTTATGGAGTTTGTATGTTTTCCCCGTGACCTGCAGGGGTTTTTTCGGAGATCGGTTTCCTCCCACACTCCAAAGACGTGGGTTAATTGGCTTGGTAAATGTAAAAATGTATAAATTGACCCTAGTGGGTGCAGGAGAGTGTTAATGTGCGGGGATCGCTGGTCGGTGCGGACCCGGTGGGCCAAAAGTCTGTTTCCGTGCTGTATCTCTAAACTAAACTAAAACCGAATGGTGTGAACATTAAATTCTCCAATCTTAAGTAACTCCACCCCACCCTCCCTCCTCCACTCCCTATTACCCCAAAATATTCTCAACTCTGATGAATAAATAGCACTAGTATTTTAAATTTCTGTATTTGCATTTCCTCAGCATTTTAGTAGATCTGCACTAGTTTTCTTTTCCTTTTTATTGAACCTTGAAATACATTCATTAATGCAATACCGGCATGACTTAGAGTAAATACAGATTTACTCTTAAAACTGGACGGATATTCTAAGATAGACAGAAAAAGCTGGAGTAAATCAGTGGGTCAGGCAGCATCTCTGCAGAAATGGAATAGATAGCATTTCAGGTTGAGTCCCTTTTACAGATTCAAACTTCTAAACTTCATGTTCTAAACTATTTTCTAAACTTCATTTGTACAGGCATCCTTTATGTTATGGATAAGTTGTGTTTCTGGAGAACCATCTGTATTGTGATTTTCCTAATTCATTGGCTTCTCCACATCACTCAACTCTGCTTATTAAAAAGTACAATGCATTACCATTTTTATATTAGCTTGTACCATTTCATATTTATTGATTTTGAATTCCTTTTGCTGCATTTTTTCTTCAGCTCCTTGGCCAGCTCTTCACAACTATATTTTTAATGTCATTTGTACTTCAAAGTAGAAATCCAAAACTCCAACACCAACATGGGCTAAAGTTAGCAACAGTGTTTACTCTTCTGCTGCTGGTTGCTCCTGTTCTCCAGTTCCCTGCTTTGATGAAGACTGTGATCTGATTGCCCACACCGCTTGGCATCTCTACCCAAGCAAGATATGTGCTTAAGTACGCAAGGTACTTAGAGGGAGTACAGAGAAGGTTCACCAGATTGATCCCTGGGATGGCAGTACTTTCATATGAAGAAAGACTGGATAGACTAGGCTTATACTCGCTGGAATTTCGAAGACTGAGTGGGGATCTTATAGAAACATATAAAATTCTTAAGGGGTTGGAGAGGCTAGGTGCGGGAAGATTGTTCCCGATGTTGGGGAAGTCCAGAACCAGGGGTAACAGCTTAAGGATAAGGGGGAAGTCTTTTAGGACCGAGATGAGAAAACATTTCTTTGCACAGAGAGTGGTGAGTCTGTGGAATTCTCTGCCACAGAAGGTAGTTGAGGCCAGTTCATTGGCTATATTTAAGAGGGAGTTAGATGTGGCCCTTGTGGCTAAAGGGATCAGGGGGTATGGAGAGAAGGCAGGTACAGGTTACTGAGCTGGATGATCAGCCATGATCATATTGAATGGCGGTGCAGGCTCGAAGGGCCGAATGGCCTACTCCTGCACCTATTTTCTATGTTTCGATGTCTATGTTTCTATGATACAGATCTAATGTGGACACATGGGATTAGTGTAGATTGGCAAAATGGTCAAGGGACCCACCTTTATAACTGTGATTCTATGACAGCACTCAATGAAGACAAAGGGGTTGCTTGGATTGAAATTACAGGCCTAATGCAGGCAAATGGAATTAACATAGATAGACATCAAGGATGGCATGGACAAGATGGGCCGAAACAACACATTTTTATGCTGTATAACTATGACTGTGAATCCATGAAAGTCTATGATATGCAATCTTGCCTGACTCCCGACTTGATGGTAAGTTTTCCATTTCTCATGTTATTTTGGCCTCAGTTACTGATATCTCTGCAGAATAGTTGTATTCAACTCCACATTCCTCATTGAAAGCCCATTTTGGAGGGTATGTTCATCATGTACATCATGTACATGTACAATATTTTGTCAGAGACCTTCTCTGGGTCCAAGCTGAGTAGGCATGTGTCCAGCCCCATGAATCACATGTTGGCAATGGTATCCCTAAGAAGTGAGTGGTGGATAGATATTTACTTGTTGGATAGACAGGTTTGATGCAAGTGGATGACTTGTTCCAGAGCAGATTTGACTTGCTATGACCTTGGATAGTTGGCGATGACCTTGGGCAAAAACCTACTAATCCACATTCTACATTAATATGGGTCACTATCTTTTGATATCCTTCCTCTCCAGCTTCTGCTTGTAGATCTGGACAATGATGCCCTTACTCATGGATTTTGACAGGCTGCCATTTAGAGTTGTACTTATCCAACATGTCTGGGTCCATCCAGTCCTGGGGAGCCAAGTACAACTTGACCAGTAGCGGTTGTCTCTGGGAATTATAATCATTTCAAAAAGATGCATGGAACTGATCAACTCGTCTACGAACAGTGGCTAGTCCAAACATTCCCACTTGCTGTTGTTCTAAAACTTCAAGATAGATGTTCATCAGTTAATGCACATAAATTGAGCAAAAACCTGAAGTTAGTGCCAGAATAGCTCAGTAGCTATAGGGATTGAGCAGGGTAACGCTTTATTCCTTGGACCACAGGAGGATGAGGGGTGATCTTATAGATTTGTACAAAATCATCAGAGGAATAGATCGGGGAAACAGAGTCTTTTGACCAGAGTAGAAGAATTAAGAGCCAGAGGACATAGGTTTAAGGGGAGGGGAGAAAGATTTAATGGGAATCTGAGGAGTAACTTTTTTTACACAAAAGGTTGTGGGTGTATGGATCAAGCAACCGGAGAAGGTAGTTGGGGCAGATACTATTGTAATGTTTAAGAAACATTTAGATAGGTACATGGATAGAACAGGTTTATCAGGACATGGGCCAAAACCAGGCAGGTGGGACCAATGTAGATGGGGTATGTTGGTCTGCGTGGGGAAGTTGGGGAGCCCAGACAACATACATGAGGTGTTGTTCCTATTGCAATATATCAAATCTGGTGTCAATTGGTGCACAATGAGCTCCAGTAGAAAACAATGTAATTGTGATTGTGATTGTGATAAAGCACTTCCTCACTATTGCTCTGAAGTACAAACCTCGATTCTGTGTCAAGGCAATGGAGTAGGATTTGAGGTCAGAACCTTTGACTCAATAATGGAAACATCACCATGTCTCTGAAGACAAATATAGGAACCACGTAGAGTTATAATTCTGTGAAGACTTCTATTCTATGATCAGCCATCTAAGCAACTCTGTTGTAACACTACTATTTTAACGTGATTTACAAACAAAAGATTTGAACATTTGTACTTGTAAAAGCACTTGACCCTGTAAGCGAAACCAAGTAAATGGAAAGTAACACGATCAATCTTTCTCTATATTTTTCATACCACCAGCAACGTGCTGCTCACTGTTTGATTTTGGCCAAACCTGTCTTCAGTGATTCAGTTGCTCGTCTTTCAAATTGGGAATTAGGAACTCTCAGGTGGCACCAGAGTACAGTGAATAACATCAGTTGCTGACTCTTGAGACCTTGTCAGTGGATTGAAATGTTTCACACTCAGTAGAATCCCTCACAGTGGCCAACCATGGAAATAAGTGCACTTTATCAACCAAGTTTGCTTTGATGTCAAACAGCGAAAATGTTTTGACATTTAAGAAATCAGTGATCAAAAGAACTGCTTTCATCTCTCATGTGCTAGGAATTGGTTTTGTTTAAGGAAGATAAACTTCGATGAAATATCAGGCAGGGGATGGAAGAGTGAGGATTGCAACCACTTCTGTTCTTTAAAACAGTTCTTAATGCAAGTCAAGCTGGAAGTAAACCTCTGGCTTAGAATTTCATTGATCATTATCTGCTGAGTTAGAGCTGTTGCTGGCTAGTGTAGGAAAATGGGGATTAGTAATTAGTGGGAATTTGGGAAAGGATCATGATTGGACACACTGGTAGCCCAGCTGACAGAATGGATCATCTTAATTCAATGCATTATGGGATCTGGCATTGCTGCTTCCCCCAGAATCACATTTAGTTAAGTCTAGACAGATTCCTAGTAGTTAGCATTGCTTTGTAATTAACATAAACAAAGCATGATGAATGAAATGCCACAATGTCCAAAAGTAAGGAATCTGTTTTTTAAGGTGAGAAGGACAAAGTTTAAAGGAAATGTGCAGGGCAGGTTTTCTTTATTATATACAGCAGGTGGTGGGTGCCGGAACCACTGCGATCAGTTTTAGGCCTCATATCTGATGAAGGATGTGCTGGTATTGGAGAGGGGCCAGAGGAGGTTTATGAGCATGATCCCAGGAATGATTGGATCAATATATGATGAGAGTTTGATGGCACTGGGCCTGTATTCTCTGGAGTTTAGAGGATGAGGGGGAACCTCATTGAAACTTACCGAATAGTGCAAGTCTGGATAGAGTGAATGTGGAGAGAATTTTTCCATTAGTGGGAGAGTCTTGGACCAGAGGCCATAGTCGCAGAATAAAAGGACGTACCTTCAGAAAAGAGATGAGGAAGAATTTATTTGGTCAGAGGGCGGTGAATCTGTGGAATTAATTACCACAGACGGCTATGGAAGTCAAGCCAATGGATATTTTTAAGGCGGAGATGAACAGAATATGGATTAGAAAGGGTGTCAGGGGTTATGGGGAGAAGGCAGAAGAATGGGATTGAGTGGGAAAGATAGATCAGACATGATTGAATGGCGGAGTAGGCTAGATGGGCCGAAAGGCCCAATTCCGCACCTAGAACTTATGAACATATGAATCAGCAAGCAGGGTTGATGGTGGAGGTAGATATGATAAGGCACTTGAGGCTTTTTGATAGGCATATGGATATGCTGGGAATGGAGTGGTATGTATCATGTGTAGGCATACGTGATAAGTTGGCATTATGTGTTGCACAGGCATTGTAGGCCAAAGGCCTCGTCCTGTGTTGTACTTTTCTACGTTCAATGTTCTGCAATGATCAAAACGATTGCAGATGCTGGAAATCTGTAATAAAAACAGAAAATGCCGCAAACACTTAGCCAGACAAGCAGCATCTGTGGATAATAAAAAAATAGTTAATATTTCTGATTTAAGATCCTTTGTCAAATTGGAAAGGGCATTGCACTGAAATATTCATGATTGTCTCTCTAAGTGTTTATCTAAAGCGAACTCAATGATCTTGGAAGAAATTCTTGACTCTAGGCTAAGTAAAGATCAGTGCCCGCAAGGGATCTAAAGTAAATCAGTTGCTTATTTTAATTGTTTTCATCATAAATGTGGTCATAGAGCTAAGTCTCACTTATGGTTTCAATAACTAAGTTTGGTCTATTATGTCTGAAGAAGGGTCTCGACCTGAAACGTCACCCATTCCTCTCCAGAGATGCTGCCTGCCCCACTGAGTTACTCCAGCTTTTTGCGTCTATCTTTATGTCTGTGCAAAACATCAATCACTTATTTTTAATGCAATATTTTCATCTCCTGCATTCTCATCAACTACCATCATATTCTACATAAAGACAACTTGTGTAAAATGAACATGCTCTGAGTTATGATAGACCAGTGTCCTATCTTTGGTCTATTATACTTTTACTATCAAACCTGGTATCATGGGGGTTGCAGTGCCCCCTGTTGATGCTAATCTATAATAACCAATACTAGAAAACAAATATTGTCCATCAGCAGAAACATGTGATGTTTTTATTTAAACTATTAATTTAATGAGACATGATAGGTAAAGTGGTAGGCAAAGTGGTAGATAAGTTTAACTGCTTTTACAGAAATGTTTTTCTTTTCAAATTCTTTATTTAGTTACTGACTTACAATATTAAAACCATATGTTATTTTGAGGCTTTATTAAGGGACTATATTCTAGTTAGACATTTTGCATGAACTTTAATAATGAAATGTTTCTTTTTAAATGAAGCATGTTGCATCCTACCCTAATGAAGTTAATGGAACAATTGACTAATAGTTGTCTATGCATCAATGTATTAATACATAATGCAAATGTATTGTGTATATAACGTGCATGAGAATGTGTAAATAGATGAGTAAGCAATAGATTATGATAATTTCTAGGGCTCTTCAGATCCCATTTACAACCAACAAAACTTTGGCAGACCCCCAGAGAAAAGACTCATACAGAGACACAAGAAACTGCAGATGCTATGGAAACAAACTGCTGGAAGAACACAACAAGGTGGTGAATCTGTGGAATTCATTGCCACAGAAGACTGTGGGGGCCAAGTGAATGGATATTTTTATGGCAGAGATAGATGGATTCTTGATCAGTTCAGTTGTCAGGGGTTTTGGGGAGAAGGCAGGATAATGGAGTTAGAAGGGAGAGATAGATCAGCTATGAATGGCAGACTTGATGGGCCGAATGGCCTAATTCTGCTCCTACAACTTATGAACATGAACATTTGGAGTTAAGACATTGCAGCAGGACCAAGAGTGTAGTTGGAAGAAAGCCAGTTCAATTGCCTTTTGCCAGTAGCCAGTGTTGCATTTTGGCTTGTCAAACCAGGCCAGGACCTTCGAAGTGAATGATAAGGCACAGGGGAGTATTGCAGAGCAGAGGAATCTAGTAGTACAGGTACATAGTCCCTTGTAAGTCATGGGTGGATAGGAAGGTCAATAAGGTTTTTGGTACATTAGCCTTCATCAGTCAGGGTACTGAGTATAGAAGTTGGGATTTTATGTTATATTGTACAAGACCTTGGTGAGGTTGCATTTGGAGCAGTGTGTTCAGTTTTGGTCAACCTGCTATAGGAAGGATGTTGTTAAACTGGTAAGAGTGCAGAGAGGATTTATGAGGATATTGCCTGGACTTGAGGGCCTGAGCTACAGGGAATGATTGGGCAGGCGAGGACTTTATTCCTTGGAGCATAGGAGGATGAGGGGTGTTCTTATAATGTATAAGATCATGAAGGGAATAGATAGGGTGAATGCACAGGGTCTTTTTTTTGCCAGATTAGGAGACTCGAGAACCAGAGCTCATGTGTTTAAGGTGAAAAAGGAAAGGTTTAATAGGAACCTGAGGTTTTCCATGTTTTATGACTCTGTGACTCTGAGTAGAAAGAAGTGAGAGGGAGGGGGTGAGGAAAGGGCCGGCGATTGGCACGTGGAATCAGGAAAGGAGAGGGATTTGAGGAAGGATATTCTTGCTATTGAGGGCGTGCAGCGTAGGTTTACTAGGTTAATTCCCGGAATGGCGGGACTGTCATATGTTGAAAGACTGGAGCGACTAGGTTTGTATACACTGGAATTTAGAAGGATGAGAGGAGATCTTATCCAAACGTATAAAATTATTAAGGGGTTGGACACGTTAGAGGCAGGAAACATGTTCCCAATGTTGGGGGAGTCCAGAACCAGGGGCCACAGTTTAAGAATAAGGGGTGCGCCATTTAGAACAGAGATGAGGAAAAACTTTTTTAGTCAGAGAGGTACTGATTGAGAATGATCAGCCATGATCACATTGAATGGCGGTGCTGGCTCGAAGGGCCGAATGGCCTTCTCCTGCACCTATTTTCTATTGTCTATTGTCTATTGAGCCATATTCACTTGAACTCTCTCTGAAACCCCTCCCCCCGTTCTTGGTCCCTCTGTCTCCTTCACAGAGGAGAGACTATCAACCGATATGTACTGCAAACCAACTGACTCCCACAGCTACCATGATCACACCTCCTCCTACCCTGCCTCTTGCAAGGACACCAGTCTGAAGAAGGGTCATGACCCAAAAGATTGCTTGTCCATTTTATGCTACAGATGCTTCATGACCTGTTGATTTCCTCCAGCACTTTGTTTTAATGGACCAGGAGGGGATGCCGGCCAGATGGAGCTATGTGGGATAAGGAGAGGGGATGGAGAAGGAAGTCCGTGGCTTATCACCTTCCAGCCTCTGCCTCTAACTCCACCCTCCCCACCACCCCTGGCTCAATTTGCCGCTTTTTCTCTCCCTCGATGTCTATCACTACCTATCTTCTTCCATCCACTCCTTACCTGGTACCATCTGCCTATCATCACCCTCCTCACCTATTTCCACCTATCACTCGTCCACCTCTTCCTTATCTCTCCCCATATACCACTTCTTTATACTGGATATCTTCAGTCTACACTCTGTCCTGATGCAGTCTTGACCTGAAACATCAAGCATCTCTTTGCCTCCACCGTTGCTGTCTGACCCGCTGATTTCCTCCAGCAGTTTGTTTTTTGCAAAAGACCCAAGTGATCACTTTTAGTCGATTTTGGGTACTCTCTGAAAATTTCTCCAGTTTCTGAGCTCTCAGAGAAAGTCCAATTGCATGTCTTAATTTTGCCAAAAAATCAGATTTTTACTTTTAACGTTGTTTTGTTACTGTTCACAATTCCTGCTGCGTTTTAAACATGTGGAGAGTTGAGGTAAAACACTGATGTTTCAAAGAATTTGAACAATGAGAACGAACAACCTTCATAAATCCCAGTCGACCATAAGTGAACCTTGATACCTTTCTTCCTGGTTCTCACCACTGACTTGAATGTTAAAGCAAAGCGGGAATAAAAATAAATTCTGCAAAAATTAACTGAAAATTCTGTTTCCCAAGCAACTCACAAACACGAACAGGTCAATTGTTAATATGTTTTCCCATATCCTTTGCCACAAATTACTTATTCAGTCTGCAGCTTTGGTACAGGAAAAAAATACTCATCCTGCAACATCTTTTATCGATTGTGCTAGACGTTTTTTTTTTTTTAAGCAAGGCAAGGTAATAATTCAATACCTGATTGATTTGACTTCTACATGACTGACAGCTCATGGCCAAAACTCCAGTGGGGATGCTTGTCAGAATGTGTGTTGGTCGGAATGTTCACCAAAACCTTCCCCCCCACCCCCACTCTCGGGGCCAGAGAAGTCCTTTATGTCTTGTAATCGATAAAGAAAGAGCCCTCGTTCCAGGAGCCTGACTTGACGTGCAGAAAGTTTGTTAGTCTTTAGGGCTTTGGAGAGAGGTAGCTGCTGTCGTCGCTCACCCAAGTATAGAATGAGGCACTCCCAGTAAGTGGCCCAGTATATTTATTGTATTTGTATATCTAGAAGACAGAGGGGAGTGGTGGTGGGGTGTATTTCTGGCTGGAGGTCTATCAGCAGTAGTGTCGGACCTCTGTTGTTTGTGTATATAAATGATTTGGATGGAAATGTAGGTGGATTGATTGGGATGTTTACATATAGCACAAAATTGGCACAGTTATGTCTAATATGGAGGGTTGTCAAAGGATTTGGCAGAATATAGAACAGAAGGAAATATGGGCAGAGAAATAAATGGTAGATGGAATTTAATTCAGGTAAGAAGTGTTGCACTTTGCAGGTCAAATGTCTATGCAGTAAATGATAGTACCCTGGGGAGCACTCTTGCACAGAGGGAAATTAGATTGCAAGCCCATGGATCCCTGAAAGTGTCAACATAAGTAGATCGACACAAGAGACTGCGGCTGCTCAAAACCTGAGCAAAACCCAAAGTGCTGGAGGAACGCACATGTCAGGCAGCAGCTGGGGAGGCAATGGACAGGCAATCTTTTGGATGGGGTCCCATCTTCAAACAAGTAGATAGGGTGGCAAGTCCAGTCCAGCTTACTGTCACATGCACCAATACAGTGATGTACAGAGGCAATGAAAATCTTGCATCATAACCACAAATACTCAAACACACAGGAACACAAAATACACACAATCGCATAAATTCTGCAAGACAATGAAAATAATTAAGATTATGCATAAAACAAGACATTAGTGCAAAATACAATTTGAAAAAGAAAGTCCATGGGAGTGCAGGAAGTGGTCTGTAGTTTCTGTTGCCGAGGTAGGAATGGGTTGTACAGATCAGGTACATGGATAGGACAAGTTTGGAGAGATATGGACCAAATGCAGGCAGGTGGGACTAGTGCAGCTGGGACATGGGCCGAAGGGCCTGTTTCAACACTGTATCACTCTATGACTCTATCAGTTCAAGCACTTGAGGAATCGTGGGAAAGTAACTATTCCTGAACCTGGTGGTGGTGCAGCTTCAGACTTCTGTACATCCTGGCCAGTGGTAGGAGCAAGAAGAGGTCTTTAGCCGGATGATGGAGACCCTTGATGATGCTGCTTTCTTGAGATAGTGCTTCATGTAGATGCCTTCATTGGTGGAGAGTATTGTGCCTGTGATGGACTGGGCTGAGTCCATCACTGTATGCAGCCTCTTCCACACTAGTGCGGTGGAATTGCCATACTAAGCCAACATTTAACTAGTCAGGGTTTTTACTACAATTCATCTGCAGACGTTTGTTAGAGTTTCAGGTACATGCCAGATCTCTTCAAGCAGCTGAGAATGTAAAGGTGCTGGGATGCCTTATTCATGACTCTCTGTGTTGGGCCCAGGGTACGTTATCTGAGAAGTTAACGCTGGAATTTGAAGGCAATAATCTCTTCACCACTGACCCACCAATGAAAAGTGGTTAAAAAAAAAGACATAACGTGCTAGAGTAACTCAGCAGGTCAGGCAGCATCTCTGGACAACACAAATGTGTGACATTCCAGGTCAGGACCCTTCCCACTTTGTGTTTTGTTTTGTAAACCTGCGACTGCAGTTCTTTTGTACATACAATGAAAAGTGACGTTTGGTCTCTCGATTTCCCCCTTCTGAAGTCAACAACTTCCATGGTATTTATGATGTCGGACACGCGGTTGTTATTGCAGCTCCACTCAGCCAGATGTTCTTTGTCTCTCCTGTACGCAGAGTCATCAATACCCATGATTCAAACAAAATCATGGTGTTGTCAGCAAATATATAGATGCCACTGTTCAGGGTATTAAGTATAAAAGTTGGGAAGTCATATTGCAGCTACACAAACTTTGGTTTCGCCATGTTTGGGGTATTAGGTACAGTTCTTGTTGCCACATTAGAGAAAGGATGTAGAGGCTTAGAAGAGGTTCACCACGATATTAGTATAAGGAGAAGCTGGACAAACTTTTCATAGATTTGTTGAAATGATTTACTGGTAGAAATTAAACTGTGTCTCAGTTGGTGAATCCTGCTCATAAGATCATCTATATACTAAAACTCTCGTTTGTTATCTCGTTTGTGACTGAACTTCAGCCAAAACGGTACACGATAGCGCAACAATTTTAGGCCCACCTTACTCACCATTGTCATTTTAGTGATAATGCAAGTAGTTTTATTGAAATCGGTGTTATATTTTTAAAGGTATTCACATTTTAAAGTTTGAAAGGAGGGGAGGGGGAGGGAGGAGGGAAGGGGGGATTGGGGGAGAAGGGAGAGGGGAGGGGGGGTTAAGGAGAGAGGGGAGGGGGGAGGACAGGGTGCTGCACTAATGCAGGAGAGGTTTGGGCCTAACGGGTCTATTTGGTCTAGTAAGATCATAAATGAGAGGAGCAGAATTAAGCCATTCGGCCTATCAAATCTACTCCGTCATTCAATCATGGCTGATCAATCTCACCCTCCTAACCACACTCTCCTGCCTTCTCCCCATAACCTCTGACACCCGTACTAATCACGAATCTATCTATCTCTGCCTTAAATATATCCACTGACTTTGCCTCCACCGCCCTCTGTGGCAAAGAATTCCACAGATTCACGACCCTCTGACTAAATACATTCCACTTCATCTCCTTCCTAAAAGAACGTCCTTTAATTTTGAGGCTATGACCTCTAGACTTAGACTCTCTCACTAGTGGAACTAGTGCTCTCCAGTTTCCTGATGCCAGGATCACAAAACAAATTGTTGATAGTGTTGAAGGCAGTCTTCAGCTATAGATTGATATTGATGATTTGTAAGACGGATAGGCCAAAGGCCAACATAATTTAATCTTGTTCGGAAGGACTTAGTTTACAAGTCCATGTATCCCTGAAGACAACAGTTAAGAGTTAAGGGTCTTAGTTTAGTTTAGTTTAGTTTAGAGATACAGAGCGGAAACAGGCCCTTCGGCCCACCGAGTCCGCACCGACCAGCGATCCCCGCATATTAACACTACCCTACCCACACCAGGGACAATTTTACAATTAACCTACATACCTGTACGAGTGTGGGAGGAAACCGAAGATCTCGGAGAAAACCCACGCGGTCATGGGGAGAATGTACAAACTCCGTGCAGACAGCACCCGAAGTTGGGATCAAACCCTTGTCTCCTGCGCTGCAAGCGCTGTAAGGCAGCAACACTACCACTGCGGCACCATGCCACCCCTGTCAAGTCAAGTCTTCTGTAAATGAGGTACAGGTACAAAGAAGCATCTGCTTGCAGCCGCATCAAAGGCACATAATCTAAGACAATATGCAGAAATACGAATCATTCTTTAATTATACATCAATTACATATAAATTCTGCAAGACAGTGAAAAGATAAACATTGGGAAAAACAACACATCAAGTCAAGTCAAGTTTATTTGTCACATACACATACACGATGTGCAGTTAAATGAAAGTGGCAATGCCTGCGGATTGTGCACAAAAAAGAATTACAGTTACAGCATATAAATAAAGTTAATAAAGTTAATATAGAGAAGATAAAATTTAGTCCCTGGAGTTATAAAAGTTAACAGTCCTGATGGCCTGTGGGAAGAAATTCCATCTCATCCTCTCCATTTTCACAGCGTGACAGCGGAGGCGTTTGCCTGACCGTAGCATCTGGAACAGTCTGTTGCTGGGGTGGCAGGGGTCCCTCATAATCTTGCTTGCTCTGGATCTGCACCTCCTGATGTATAGGTCCTGCAAGGGGGCGAGTGTAGTTCCCATGGTGCGTTCTGCCAAACGCACTACTCTCTGCAGGGCTATCCTGTCCTGGGCAGAGCTGCTCCCAAACTTGACTGTGATGTTGCCAGACAGGATGCTCTCTACAGCCCCAGAGTAGAAGCAATGAAGGATCCTCAGAGACACTCTGAATTTCCTCAGCTGTCTAAGGTGGTAAAGGCGCTGCTTTGCCTTACCCACCAGTGCGGCAATGTGCGTTACCCATGTCAGATCCTCTGTGATGTGGACTCCCAAGTATTTAAAACTGCTCACCCTATCCACAGTAGACCCATTTATCTCCAGTGGCGTGTACGTCCTTGGATGTTGAGCCCTTCTAAAGTCCACAATCAGCTCCTTAGTTTTAGTGACATTCAAGAGGAGGCTATTTTCCTGACACCAGAGTGCCAGATCAGCCACCTCCTCCCGGTAGGCCTTCTCATCGTTGTCGGAGATCCGGCCCACCACCACAGTATCATCAGCAAACTTGATGATAGAGTTTGAGCTGAACCTGGCCACACAGTCATGTGTGTACAGGGAGTACAGTAGGGGGCTAAGGATGCAACCCTGGGGGGATCCTATGTTCTGGGTGAGGGAGCTAGATGTGTGTTCCCCCACCCTGACCACTTGGGGCCTGGCGGTGAGAAAGTCCAGGACCCTGGCACACAGAGGAGTGCTAAGCCCCAGTTCCAGCAGCTTCTCAGCCAGTCTGCTGGGGACTATTGTGTTGAAACAGTACAAAACACAATTATAAAACGTCAATACTGGAGTCCTGTGTGCAATTCTGGTCTCCACATGACAGGAGACTGATTAATAACAAAAAATATTAATTCCACAAAGGTACCTGGCATTGACAAGCTTTAACAAGAGAGTTTCTTAGTGTCTGCCTTGATATTCCATTACCAAATCTCCCAGTGTAAGCATTCTGGTGGGTCACCATAGGCCAGCAACCATTGTATTGTGGCGACAAGAAGATGTTAGAGAGGGGTTTCCTGTGGTGATTGATTTACATTCTAAGATTCCAATGTGAGGAACAGGTGGTGAATTGGTGGTGAATTGGGCATGGCTGGTTTATCCGGAGTATATGTAGCCATTTGCTTGTGAGAGCTCCCATTCTCCCAAGACACTTGCAACATTTTTTGTTCAATATTTCCGAAAACACTCTTAGTTCACAGCTATTCATGGGATCTTTGTGCAGATAGGGGTTCTGGTTTGTCTCAGTAATAAAAGATCTATGAAAAGCATGTGTGATGAGCACTGATTTATCCAAAGGTCACAACTGACTCTTTAAAATATATATATTTGATCTGTTTTATCCACTGGCTAGTGGTCATTTCAATCTGCTTCTTCTGGCAAACATATTTGCTACAAAAGGGTTAATGATAACAACACGTTCCCTTTTGAAGCAATAAAAATGGAGCAAGGAGAGTATTTTATAACCAACAGACATTGGACATAGTTAGGTCTGTGTCAGCCCACGGATGTGGAAAATTAAAGCAATACTGTGAAGAGAAATGAAGTGTGTCTAATACATCTTCAGTGATAAAGCAGTCTTGACTAGAACCGTAAAATCAAGGAAAAGGATATCAAGCCAGCCGTCAATTCCACGTTATGGGATATGAAGTGTCGGTGAGAATTTATAATCCCAATTTAGGGCCATCTCTTCAGGTGTTTTTATTGTGATTGCACTGTGTAATATCACTATGTTGTGCTCTTAAGGAATGGGATTCAGTTACAATTTCAACATTTCTGCATGAATTTCTACTCTTATTATTATCTGCAGTGATACATTATGGTTATTACAGTAGGAAAAAGGCAGGTTTCTTTTGTACCTCTGTCATTAATAAATGCATTTGGATTGACAGTACAGACATTTTATTGTAAAATTATACCTTATATTATACCTTTCATACAAATGCATCATCATGTAGCTTTATGTTGACAATGATTGTGTCTACGATCTTAGAATTCTGAATGATTTTGTCATCTTCGATATATATGAGAAGCTCTTTTCTAAAACCCGAATTATTAATTTTAATAAGAGTCATTTTACTGCCAAAATGTCAACCCACAAGGGGGGATGTGTGTGTGTGTGTGTGTGTGTGTGTGTGTGTGTGTGTGTGGTAGTATTAGTTGTCGCTAGAGTTGACCCTGCAGCCAAGAATGAGAACTAAGTTTGTTTTCAATGTACACTGTAGTACCAGAGTGATGGATATCTCACAGTGGTTGGAGCGGTGCTTGCACCAGAACAAGCCCTTTGGCCCACAATGTCGGTGCTGAACATAATGCCAAGACTCACTCTTATCTGCCGGTACATAATCCATATCCCTCCATTTCCTGTATATCCATCTACCTATCTAAAAGTCACAAATGTCACTTTTGTACACTCTCAGCAGTGTGTTCCAAGCACCCACCACCTCTGTATATATTTTTAAAAACTTGCCCCAAACATCTCCTTTGAACTTTGCACCTCTCACCTTTAAAGCTATGCCCTCTAGTATTTTTCCCATCCTGGGTAAAAGGTTCTGATTGTCTACCCTGTCTTATCTTAGCTGACAGTCACTGCATCTTCTTTGTATTTTAAATATCTGTATTAAGATGCTAATATATTGGCCTTTTGCCAGGCCACATGGCAGTCACCATCTCGATGGTGATGTAAAGTACTGAACCTTTTAATAATCTTTGGCATTAATTCACCAACATTGGGATTCACAATAATCTAACTATGGCATTTGAGGCCAAATATGCCATTTGAGGTAATTTCAGAGTTATTTCTATAGGATAATAGCAAATACCATGAACATTTTTGTTTCATCTTTGCTTGCTTTGAAGTGCCTAATCAGGCTTATTTCTATCTAACTATTCAGTTTCAGAGACTGATGGAGCAAATGGATTTTTATCCTTTGAAAACATATTGACTCAAAGCAGATGTGTGCACCCTGCTGTCTCATCTTTTCAACAAGACCAATCAGCCTTGGTATCAGCATCTCTTTATTCCAATAGCAGACTGCCTCAATTTATGTAGACAATCTCAAAGGATTAAGTCCCGCCATTTTGTAAATGTAAAACATGGTTTAAAGTCTCAGTTCCGGCTCCTGTATATAATATTGAGATTAACGTAACCGTACAGAAAGTATTCTTTCCAAAGCTCACCTAATCAATGGTTTCAGGCATCTTTTTTTCCCGCCTTTTAAGAATATCAATTACGATAAATCATTAAAGAGTTGTAGCTGCTGATTTGTTTCTACCTCATTATTGCATTTACAGGTTAAATCCAGAAATCATTTCCCCCCCCGTTTTTTAAATTAATACCCGAATTTGGTTAAAAACATCATAAAAATTGAACTTAATTGCTATTTCCTCTCATAACAAATTGAAACTTTAAACACAAAAGATGAGGAAAGTCTTAATTATTTTCATTTTAATCTTTCACTTTTGAAGCATAATAGTGGAAAGAATGGCCATAATTTTGCTGCAATCCCACCTTCCAATGGGAGCCAAAGTGGAAAGGTTAAGAATTGGATTTGGCACATTGCTACAATCAACTGACAAGTGGGGCATCACTCTGACTTTGCCTTTCTCCACAGCCAAGGCATTGCACTAATACACCATGGGAGCCAAATTCCTCAGCAACCAAATCCAAGCGTGATTCTTATGATACCCACTATTGAAGCGGATAGGCCCGAGGCCAAAATAAAAGTGTCTATGGGCATTATCAGAATAAATCAGACTAGCTGCAGGCTCAGTAATTATTCTCAATAAACTTTATTAACTTCCTTATTGTAGCAATTCCAGACAGCAACTAGATAAATTTAAGACAACTGTATTGTCTATAAAGTTACTCCATGTTTGACCTGCGAAATGCAATTAAGCATATAAAATAACCTCACAATATTCGCATGGACTAATTTGTTAATTAATTCAGATAACCCTCTCCTCTCTAGCACCATGGCAGAGCAGATAGAGCTGCTGCCTGTATTGTTGAAGACGATTACTAACCACTCAGTGGTTATTTTGCGTCTATATTTCGCATCATCAGTAAATTTGGAAATTGTGTACCTAGATGTTCCTACTATTCCAAATCACAAATAGCAATTAAGAAAATCAATGGCTCTTTCCCTGGAGTACTTCATCATATAATTCTTTCCAGTCCATAAAACAAAACTTTTGCTTCTACTCTCAGCTCTCTATAACTTGGCCATTTAAAAACAAATCTGCATTGTTGCAGCTACTTTTATTACATAATCTTCAATTTATTATGTGGCATTTTATTAAATATCTTCCAAACGTCCTTATACATCGCATCAGTCATATTTTTCTGTGTCAACTTTTTCTATTATATCATCAAAAAGAAAACAACTGCCAACAGAGGACTACATTACGCAGACCATTTTGCCCATTGATGGCAAAGGAATGGCAATCTGCATTATCAGGGTTTTGTGGGTTACTGGACTGTAGTTGGTTAATACCCTGGACAAGCAGCCAAGATTCTGAGCTATTGATTGAGCAACATGAATTGAAATCTTGCAACAGTAGCTGGGGAATTTAAAGATTCAGGTAATTAAATATATCTGGAATTAAAATTAAAAGTATTTCTCAGTGCCAGTAACCATGAACTCGTTTCTGGATCTCAGCATCTCCATCACAGAAGGCAGACTATCGACCGACATCTACTACAAACCTACTGACTCCCATAGCTATCCAGACTACACTTCTTCCCACCCTGTTTCCTGTAAAGACTCTATCCCCTACTCCCAATTCCTCCGTCTACACCGCACCTGCGCTCAGGATGAGGTTTTCCATACCAGGGCATCAGAGATGTCCTCATTCTTTATGAAATGGGGGTTCCCCTCTTCCATTATAGATGAGGCTCTCACTAGGGTCTCCATTTCCCGCAGCTCCGCTCTTGCTCCCCCTCCCCCCATTCACAACAAGGACAGAGTTCCCCGTGTCCCCACCTTCCACCCCATCGGCCATCACATACAGCATATAATCCTTCAACACTTTCGCCACCTCCAACGGGATCCCACTACTGGCCACATTTTCCCATCTCCACCCCTTTCTGATTTCTGCAGAGACCGTTCCCTCCATAACTCCCTGGTTAACTCGTCCCTTCCCACCCAAACCACCCCCTCCCCAGGTACTTTCCCCTGCAGCCGCAGGAGATGCAACAACTGTCCTTTTACCTCCCCCCAGGACCCCAACAGTCTTTTCAGGTGAGGCAGAGGTTCACTTGCACCTCCTCCAACCACACCCACTGTATCCTCTGTTCCAGGTATCAACTTCTCTACATCGGCGAGACAAAGCGCAAGCTTGGCGATCGTTTCACTGAACACCTCCGCTCAGTCCACCTTAACCAAACTGTTCTCCCGGTTGCTCAGCACTTTAACTCCCCCTCCCATTCCAAATCTGACCTTTCTGTCCTGGGCTTCCTCCATTGTCAGAATGAGGTCCAATGCAAATTGGAGGAACCTCATATTTCGCTTGGGTAGCTGACAACCCAGTGGCATGAACATTGACTTCTCTAACTTCATATAGGCCTTGCTTTCCCTCTCTCTCCATCCCCTACCACTTCCCAGTTCTCCCACCAGTCTTACTGTCTCCGACTACATTCTATCTCTCTCCCGCCCACTCCCCTGACATCGACCCGAAACATCACCCATTCCCTCTCTCCGGAGATGCTGCCTGTCCCGTTGAGTTACTCCAGCATTTTGTGTCTACCTTCGATTTAAACCAGCATCTGCAGTTCTTTCCTACACACCATGAACTACCATATTGTTGCAAAAAACAATTTGATCCATTAATTTCCTTACTCGATCTAATCTTCATGTGACTCCCTACCTATCCAGTGGTAGATTTTAGTTATCTCCATAGTTAAGGACCATTAGAGATGGACAACAAATATTGGAATTTCCTGTGATATCCACATCCTGACAACGAATAACTGAAGAAAAGCTTTGGAGGAAATTTGGAGCTAATGGTGTTCCTTGGCATTTTTTCTTTTGTCCCTCTTATTCTGGATAAGGAACTATTATTAAAATAAAGATAGACACAAAGTGTTGGAGTAACTCAGTGAGTCAGGCAGCATTTCTGGAGAAAAAGAACGGTGATGTTATGGGTTGAGACCCTTCTTCAGTACAAATAATTTTCATTGCTACCACAGTATATTGATAATGGAAGGGTGGCTTAAAGGTTTTCATAGAGTCATGCAGGTTGAAAACAGGCTCTTCGACTGAACTTTCCCATGCAGACTAAGATACCCCATCTACAGTAGCCCTACCTGCCCTCGGTTGGCCCATATCCCTTTAAACCTTTCCTAGATACTGCTTTCCAAATCGAGTCCATTAACGTTTTCTTCATACCCAACCAGATCATCACTGTAAAGACAACAATTTGAGGTTGAAACTCTAAATATCAGTTTAGAAATACAGCGCGGAAACAGGCCCTTCGGCCCACCGAGCACGCACCGACCAGAGATCCCCGCACATTAACACTATCCTACACACACTTGGGACAATTTTACATATACAGCAGGCCAATTAATCTACAAACCTGGACGTCTTTGGAATGTAGGAGGAAATTGAAGATCTCGGAGAAAACTCACGCAGGTCACGGGGAGAACTTACAGACAGCACCCATAGTCGGGATCGAACCCAAGTTTCCGGTGCTGCAAGCGCTGTAAGGCAACAACTCTACCACTGCGCCACCGTGCCGCCCATATTAATCAAGGACAAAGGACATACAGCAATATTAAGAAAATCCTTCTAACCTGGGCAATACATTGAATCAGACTGAATGTTTTTTTGGAATATAACCCAACCTGACCTCAGAACATAGGAATAAGGAGCAGGAATAGACCATCTCACCTTTCGAGTTTGGTCCACCATTTACTGAATTATTTGCTCATCCATCAGCTCAGTTTTCTGTACTATCCATATACCCATTGACCGACTTAATATCCAGAAATTTGGTCTGTGAACTTGTTGAGTGAGCCTCTACAACCATCTGGAGTGGAGAATTCCAAAGAATCGCTGTTGTCGGAACAACATTTTCTTTTTATCTCGGGTCTAAATGTGCAAGCCACACAAAATAATTAAATCTCAATGGCTTCAGGAGGTTGGCTACCTGATGCGAAGTCACTGAGATGAGTCTTTTTTTAGAATAGATATTACATCCTGTGGCAGGAGTGGTGACCAGAGATTTTTCTTTCTGGATGGTTTTGCTGTTACGTGTGTCCAGACAAATAACAATTTTTCTATCGAGCTTCTTACTTTAGGCTTATGGTTGGTTGGAGGCTATGAGCAGTCAGGCAATGCTCAAAGCCTAGCCTGGACCCCAGGCAGTGCTCAGAGCCTAGCCTGGACCGCAGGCAGTGCTCAAAGCCTAGCCTGGACCCCAGGCAGTGCTCAGAGCCTAGACATGGCCAGGTTCTGCCTTGCAGACACATTTCTGGTGCAGTTGATCTAGTTAGAGATTTAGCTAATCATATTAAGGTTGAGAGTTCAATTATTATTCAATGGTATTTTGAACCACATTCATCTTTTGTTAATTATTTGGATATATTTCTAAAAATATTTATGCTTTATATTATCGAAATACATTTCTGCCATATTAAGAAACATTTAGATTTGGATAAAACAGACTCTTGATGGCTTGTGAAATCCTTTTTTATAATAAGCTCATAAGACACAGCAGAATTAGGCAATTCGGCCTATTGAGTGTGTTCTTACCATTTGATCACGGGTGATCTGTTCTTCCCTCTCCACATTGTCCTGCCTTCTCCCCATAACCTTTGATATCCATACAAATAATGAGACTATCATTATTGGCATTGGCATTATGAGGCATTACAAATACCCAATGACTTAACCTCCACTGTTATCTGTGACAATGAATTCCACAGATTCACCAACTTCTGGCTAAAAAAAGTCCTCATCTTCATTCTAGAGGTATGTCCTTTTATTCTGAGACTTTGCCCTCCGGTCCTAGACTTTCCCACTACTGGAAACATCTTCTCCACATCCACTCTATCAAAGCTTCTCATTATTCGGTAGGTTTCAATGAGATCACCACTCATCCTTCTAAACTCCACCGAGCACAGGCCCAGATCCATCAAACACTCCTCATACGTTAACCCAATCATCCCCAGGTTCATTCTTGTAAACCTCAACTGGATCCTCTCCTCTGATATTGTTTACAATATTCCAAATGTGGTCTGACCAGTGCCTTCTAAAGCCTCAGCCTTATATCCTTGCTGTTATACTCTAGTCAGAAGACGTGGGACCTAAATTTGTGCTGCCGTAGGTGTGGTCAGCATTTGTGGAACACCCAGTCCTGTGGAATGCCTGAGGCATTGAGGCGTAAGGAAGAGACTAGTGCAACCATGGGGGTAGTTTGGGACTTACTGCAAGGTGTGGGATGGTCCAAGTGGGCTTCACCCAATCAGCCCTTGTGCAACTGTCAAAGTAGCTCCTTTCCCTATTCCCTTTTCCACTAGGCGTACACCACTCTATTGAACAAAAAGGATACAAAGTCCTGGAGTAACTCAGCAGGTCAGGCAGCATCTCTGGAGAGCATGGATAGGCAACGTTGTGGGTCGAAACCTTTCAGCAGACCCACCCTCAAGAAGGGTCTCGACCCAAAACGTCGCCTATCCATGTTCTCCAGAGATGCTGCCATACCTGCTGAGTTACTCAAGCACTTTGTGTCCTTTTGTGTTTTAACCAGCATCTGCAGTTCTTTGCTTCTCCACTATATTGAAAGTAACATGAACTCCTGATAACCCAAAAGGTACTATCGTGCGTATAAGAAAATAACTGCAGATGCTGGTACAAATCGATTTATTCACAAAATGCTGGAGTAACTCAGCAGGTCAGGCAGCATCTCGGGAGAGAAGGAATGGGTGACGTTTCGGGTCGAGACTGCGGACAATGGTCTGACCATTTTTCAAATGACTGAGCAATTGTGTGAAATGCACATCAGTGCTTCTAATGTGTTCTCTTGGAGAATAAGTCTTTCCATTACAATTCAGTATGTGACCCTATAAATATCCTTTAGAGTACTTCATGAGTTTCTTCTATGTCAATGCAGCTGTTTTTCGAAATTTACATGGGCAATAAAAGCATAAATATGCAAATATGCTTGAAAAATGAATTTGTCTTGACAGACATCTCAGCTATAGTTAAACTTTCATGAAAGAGGCAGTCATTTAGAAAAGCATGAAGGGTAAAGTGAGGTGGAATTTTATGAAATAACAGCAAAATATTTCATTGGAAATTAAAACTAATTATGTTACTGTTATGGAATATTTTAAAAACAGATGAAAATGATCTGGTATTTATAAACAATCTTTATGTTATGCTTTCCATTCTTTCAATCCCTAGCAATTTCCATAATTACTGTTTATCTGCTCATATCGGAGCAGAACTAGGCCATTCGGCCCATCAAGTCTACTCCACCATTCAGTCATGGGTGATCTATCTTTCCCCTCTCATTCCCATACTCCTGCCTTCTCCCCATAACCCCTGTCATCCATACTAATCAAGAAATGTTTGTACTATTTTTGATCATGGAGCAGGAGGTATTCCTCAAGGTAAAAGCTAGATGATCCCTGTCGATTGTGGTTGCAGACTGGAAGCACAACTTCACCCAAATTCTCCTGACATACTCTCATCACCATCGTTCAGCTGGCATTGTCACCCCTTCACTCGTTCCATTTCATTTGGCCTCCTACACTTGCAGTATTTCTCCTACCCCTTCCCAAACCCTGACACATATTTCTGCAACTTAAATCTGGTTTCCTAATTTTTCTCAGTTCTAATGAAAGGCCATCAAGCTGAAACATTAGCTCTGTTACTCTGCCCACAGAAACTGTTAGACCAGATGATTATTTCCTGTACTTTCTGTTTTTATTTCAGATCACAGCCTTTTGCTTTGTGCCTCTTTAGCTATTAATGCTGGCCTCTCTGGGCTGAGCATGGCAGATCCTCACCCTTCGTCGATGGTTAATATTCATTACATAAGGGTATATGGTGACAGAAAATGTAGATACAGTGAAATAACTGCAATATCTTAATATCTACTCATTATATCTTCATACTGTTTTTCAAATGCCTATACATCACTTAACAAAGAGGTTGCATAGTAGCATCATCATTGCTGCCGCATGCAGCAAATGACATAATCTTTGCTGCCAAATGCAGCATTAACTTCTTCCTAAATGCTGGATCCTTCAAACCTTCCTGCTCCCCACACCTGAACAACTTGAGTGATGGTCAACAGCACTTTGGTTGTGCGGTAGTTCCAAAAGCAAGGCCCAGTCCACACTGATGGCAGGTCTTTTATTGTAAGGGCAGCAGGTTGTGAGATGAACAGAAGCAGACTCAATCTCTCAATACAAGGCAGCCTGTACAATCAGTGAACTGAATTACTGGGTCCAGAGGTATGATTAAGATGTTTAACCTACGTTAGGCACGTGGTAAAGGGGCTGTATTCAATGTGGCTACAGTGGGCCAAGTTCTTTGTCTCCCAATAAAAACAAACTGAACAAATATTTCTCATATGGCTGGACCAGCCACAGTTCGGCGGCTATGCACACGCAATGCACACTCGCTCCACAACTGCCTAAGTATGCAAACAATCTTGATTGTACATTGCAATACCTTATTTTAATAAGTAGATATCCTTCAGACTGAAGAAGGGTCTTAACACGAAACATCATCCATTCCTTCTCTCCAGAGATGCTGCCTGTCCAGCTGAGATACTCCAGACTTTTGTGCATATCTTGGATGATTGGGGCCAAGTTTGTGGGTGATATGAAGTTAGATGCAGGGGCAGGTTGAGTTGAGGAAGCAGGGAATCTGCGGAAGGACTTGGACAGGTGGAGAGTGGGCTAAGAAGTGGCAGATGGAATACAGCATTGCAAAGTGTGCGGTTATACAATTTGACAGTTGAAATAAAGGTGTAAACTATTTTCTAATAGGGAAGAGGATTCAGAAATCAAAGCTGCAAAGAGTCTTGGAAGTTCTGGTGCAGGATTTCCTGAAGGAAGGCAAACCGCCTCAAATGATTCAAAGGTTGAATCGGGAGTCAGGAAGGAAAAAGTAATGTTAGCATTCATTTTGAGAGGACTAAAATATAAAAGCAGGTATGTAATGCTGAGGCTTCATCAGGCCCTGATCAGATTGTGAACAGTTATGGGTCCCATATCTGAGGAAGGATATGTTGGCATTGTAGAGGCTGATCATGGCTGATCTATATATCCCTCTCAACCCCCCATACTCCTGCTGTCTCCCACTAACCAAGAATGATCCCAGGAATGAGTGGGTTAACGTGCGATGAGCATTTGATGGCTCCAGGTTTGTACTCTCTGGAGTTTAGGATGAGGGGAGGATCTCATTGAAACTTACTAAATAGTGAAAAGCCTGGATAGGGAGGATGTGTAGAGGATGTTTCCACCAGTGCAAGAATCTTGGACCGCAGGCACAGCCTCAGAATAAAAGAACGTATCTTTACAAAGGAGATGAGGAGGAATTTATTTAGCCTGAGGGTGGCGAATCTGTGGAAATCATGGCCACAGACTGCTGTGGAGAGCATTGGGTATTTTTAAAGCGGAGATTGATTGGTTCGTGATTAGTATGGGTGTCAAAGGTTTGTGGGAGACGGCAGGAGTATGGGGTTCAGAGGGATATATAGATCAGCCATGATTGAATGATGGAGTAGACTCGATGGGCCAAATGGCTCTGCTCCAATGACTCTGTCTTGATGAACTTGCACTCAGTTTAGGCAGCACAATTGGTTTTCAAAATTGTGCAAAGCCCAATCAGAAATACCTGCATCCTGAAGACTAGTTCTAATGATACTTACAGATTTGCGCCATTGATTGAAATATCACTTGGCACGATGTTGCTGCAACCAAATATCACACACATTCGGGCACACTAGGCTAGGGCGGCACAGTGGCATAGCAGTAGAGTTGTTGTCTTACAGCACCAGCACCCTGGGTTCGATCCAGATTTTGGGTGCTGTCTGTACAGAGTTTGTACGTTCTCCCAGTGACTGCGTGGGTTTTCCCCGGGTACTCTGGTTTCCTCTCACGCTCCAAAGACATACAGGTTCGTAGGCTAATTGGCTTCGGTAAAATTGTAAATTTGTTTCTAATGTGTAGGATAGTGCTAATGTGTGGGGTGATCGGTACAGACTCGATGGGCCAAAAGCCTGTATTACTAAAGTAAAGTATAACGTGACAATCTTGGTGTTTCTTTCTCCAAGATAACATTTGAGAAATAAGTTGTAAATACTCAATTTTTGAACAACTTCAACTTTCTTTCTGATCTGTTCCATACTACCACTTTGCAGTTAAATGCTGTTTTTACGAAAAAAAACATTAGAGGGCGGTACGGTGTCGCAACAGTAGAGTTGCTGCCTTACAGTGCCAGAGATCTGTATTCGATCCTGACTACGGGTGCTGCCTGTATGGAGTTTGTACGTTCTCCCCATGACCTGCGTGGGTTTTCTATGTTCTCCTCCCACACGCCAAAGACGTACAGGTTTGTAAGCTAATTGGCTTTGGAAAATTTGTAAATGATCCCTAGTGTGTGTAGGATAGTGTTAGCGTGTGGCCCACATTGGTTGGAGCAGACTCGGTGGGCTGAAGGGCCTGCGTTCACACTGTACCTCAAAAGTCTAAAGTGACAATCTTGGTATTACTTTCTCCCAGATAACATTTGAGAAATAAGTTGCAAATTCTACATTTTTGAGCAACTTCAGCTTTCTTTCTGATCTGTTCCATGCGACCACTTTGCTGGTTTTACTCCAAATTTACATGAAAAAAAACAAAAGATGTACACGAACTGCTTCAGATAAATCTTTGACATCACTGCTCTGAATCTTTCCAAATTTCATCAAATATTTCTTATATTTTTTTCCTCACCTGCTAATGTTCATTTTATGCCTGGTGTTGGAATTAGATCAATAATGTGCACAACCATGTGCGGGCTGCTCAACCCAATCTGGCACTTTAAACCTAATTAGCAGCTGTTCCGAGATGAGAAACAGGTGCAGATCCAGGCCCAAGCTAGAGAAGCCAGGATGTAATTAGCAGGGAAGGAGGTCAAATATTGGGAGGAATTTCAAATCAAAATCCCCGGAGAATGCCAAACTGACCTCAAAGGCATATTCACCTGAGATCTTAACGATGCAAATTTAAATTATGCAAGCTTTTTTTCTTTAAAAAAAAAATCCCATTGCTGAATAATCAGTAAACAGAAGACATGCAGCTCTCCTCTATCCAGTCTTTTTAACATATCTTTCTTCGGCTTTTTTGCCTTTTTCTAAAATCCAAGCTTTGTTCGCCAACACAGAATATACCTCGATATTCTTTTGTATCTGCTCATTCATGCAGAGTGTCATTACCATCGTGAATCCGTCCCACACGATGCCAATTTTTTTTCTTGTATATAATTTAACCTTATTTTTTCCAGTTATTTATTATGTTTTAGCTTTAAGTATAACGATTATTTTTTTAAAGAGCATTTTTTAAACATATTTTTTGAGGGGATGGCATCTAATTTTATTTGTTATTAGCCTATGGAATTTATAATATAGGTAACCTAGTAAAATTCATCTTTTTTTTCCAAAATAAAATCAGGTTCTCTGAATCATAACTATTTTTATTATAATCATAACTAAATCATAACTGTTTTTATTTTTCAATTATTACATTTTTCTAATGTTAGATTCAACTATTTACTGGGGCTCCCTGGTTACAGAAGGCTTGAATGACAGAATTTTGACTTTAACCAGGTTCTCAAATAAAATTTTAAAGACACCTAACTTCTTAAGTAATTTATTTTTCCTCAACCGTAATACAACCATAGATGCGGAGTCTATGGGCAAGTGAATTCTGATTACTTTGCAGGCAGATAAAGGATTCATGTTTGAACTGGATATGGATATTACATTGTTTGATAGTATTATTGTATAAGTATCAAGAGAAGATATCGTTTTCTCAGTTTCCAAAGCAAATCCCTAATGTGTCTGCCTGCTGTGAACCAGCAGCCTGCAATCACTGTCCTTAGTGTACTCGTTCAGTTCTCTGCATACGTTTATTTCTTTCGCATTCATTTTTTAGTAGTGATTTGTAAATTCCATATGGATATATTTATGTTATTGAAACTGCCCTAATGTCCGTACACTGCATATGTTATATCAGTTTAATTATGGGTAGTGTAAGGATGAATGAGAAGATATTCGACAAGATGAGAAAACAGTAGGAAATGCATGCATGGGAAGTTATTTTCTGACTTGCAGAAAATTAGCTTTATGGACAGTTCTAAAGAATGGAACCCTTATGGACTGCCTGTACTTGTAATGCATAATAATAGTGTGAAGAGGTAAATTGCACACGGCAGAAATCTGGCAAACATGTTTGTGAGATAAATTTCTGGCAGATTCCACTGCAACCAGACAGTGATGGACACCAGGTTACCACCATTTTGATGAATGACAATTTAACCCTTTGCATTCTATCTGAAAACTGGAATAGACATCAATAAATATCACTATGAAAAAAAAAGTTCATATTGGAGTGCGTGTAAATCTACAAGTTAAAATGATGGATGGTCTATATACGTCCAGGTTTGCACTGAATCTCATTACTCCATTAACATATAAATGGAAGCTGAAAGTGTCAAATATTCTCATACATAGAGCACACTGAACTTTCTGTCCTGGCCCTTCTCCATTACCAGTGTGAGGCCACATGTAAACTGGAGGAACAGCACCTCATATTCCAGTTGAGTAGCTTGTAACCAAGTGATATGAATGTCAAATTCACCAATTTTAGGTAACTAGACTACAAATAACCCTTCTGTCCTCCCCTTCCCCCCATCCCCATTCCCTATACCCCACCTGGACTAGTACCCAAATCCCTCTTCCCTCTCCCCTTCCACCTATGCTTCTTCCTCAGACTTCACAATTCATCCTTCTTTTATCCTTATCTCACATCTTTTGTCTTTTCATCTTTATCCAGCCATCTGCCTGACAAAACCCCATCACCTGTATCCACCTATCACTCGCCAGGCTTTGTTCTGCCTCTCGCCTAGCTTTTGCTCCCTCCCCCCCCACTACAATTGGTCTGAAGAAGGGTCCCAACCCGAAACATCACCTATCCATGTTCTTCTGACATGATGCTTGACCTGCTGCATTACACCAGTACTTTGTTTTTTTTTCTATAAACTAGCCTTTGCAGTTCTTTGTAATAATATCGAGATCCTTCTGTACCCTTTTCCAATTGGGCTCTCACATTATTTAGACAACAATCTGCCTTTTGAGTCCCACTCCTGAAGTGTGTGGCCTCACTTTCCTCAATCAAATTCAATTTGCTGTTTTCTTCCACTCACTCAACCATTCTATATAGTTTAACAGAATCTAATTATTCTCAACACAGCATATCCTCCCACCTATTTTCACATCAGCAGCAAACGTAGAAATTTTATATTCTCTCTCTCCATGTCATTAACAAAATGTCTCTCCATGTCATTAACAAAAATAGTAAATAACTGAAGGACAAGAACTAATCCTTGTGGCACTCTGTTAGTTACATCCTTCCATCCTGAACAAGACCAGTTTATTGTGACTCCTTGATTTCTATGTGGTAGCCAGACATTAACACCCTTGTTCCCATGCTGTGATCTCTTATTTTGTGCACTGCTCTTTAATAAAGCATCTTATCAAAGGCCTTCTTTATATTCCAAATTCAATGTCTGCAAGTTCCACTCAATCAGCTCTGCGTGTAATATTCTCATGAAACTGTAGCAAATTTGTCAAATGTGATTTCCTTTCATAAAAGCACATTGACTTGGTCTGATTACTTGAAACTTTTCCAAATTCGACAAGGTTCCACATGGTAGGCTACTCTGGAAGGTTAGATCACATGGGATCCAAGGAGAGATAGCTGAATTGATAGAGAATTGGCTTCATGGAAGGAAGCGTGGAAGGTTGCTTCTCGGACTGGAGGCCTGTGACCAGTGGTGTTTGTCATCTATTACTGATTATCATCTATATCAATGTTTTGGATGAAAACATACACGCAAGATTAGCAAGTTTGCAGATGATACAAAAGTGGGTGGTTTTGCAGATAGTGAAGATGGTTGTGAAAAATTGTTGTAGGATCTTAATCAATTGACTAAGTGGGCTGAGGAATGGTTGATGGAATTTAAAGCAGACAAATGTGAGGTATTGCATTTTGGGAAGTCTAACATGGGCTGGACCTACACAGTGAATGGTAGGGCTCTGGGTAGTTGTAGAGCAGAGGGATCTTGGAGTGGAGGTGCATGGTTCCTTGAAGGTCGAGTCGCAGGTAGATCGTATGGTCAAAAAGGCTTTTGGCACATTGCCGTTCATCAGTCAGAGTATTGAATATAGAAGTTGGGAGGTCATATTGCAGTTGTATAAGACGTTGGTGAGGCCGCATTTAGAGCATCGTGTTCAGTGCTGGGCATCCTATATGAATGATGTTGACAAGCTGGAAAGGGTACAGAGAGGATTTACAAGGATGTTGCCAGGGCTAGAGGGTCTGAGCTATAGGGAGAGGTTGAATGGGTTGGGACTCCATTCCTTGGAGCGCAGGAGGATGAGGGGTGATCTTATTGAGGTGTATAGTATTATGAGAGGAATAGATCGGGTAGGTGCACAGAGTGTCTTGCCCAGAGTAGGTGAATCGAGGATCAAAGGACATAGATTTAAGGTAAAGGGGAAAAGATTTAATAGGAATCTGAGGGGTAACTTCTTCACACAGAGGGTGGTGGGTGTATGGAACAAGCTGCCAGAGGAGGTACTTGAGGCAGGGACTTCCCCAACATTTAAGAAACAGTTAGGCAGGTACATGGATAGGACAGGTTTGGAGGGATATGGACCATATGTGGGCAGGTGGGACTCGTGTAGCTGGGACATGTTGGCCGGTGTGGGCAAGTTGGGCCGGAGGGCCTGTTTCCACACTGTATCGCTCTTTCACTCTATAAATGACAAGATATTTCTTTTTTGATTAGGTCAGTTAATTTAACAAAATATCTTTAGTTTCCTGCTTTCTATTTCATTCCACTTTTAAGCGAGGGATTCGTATTTACAATTTTCCAATCAATTAGTGTTCTCCTTGAACTCAACAAGCTTTGAGAAACTCTAAGTATTGGTTCTAATTTTTGCCACAGCACTTTCTTTAAAATCCTTGGATGCGGGCTATTTACTTGTCTGTCAGTACTCCCTTTGGATTTTAATGCATTTTGTTACTCAAGGTATGGAGTTTTTCAACTTTTTCCACATTTCTTGAAAATAACCCATCCATTATCATTGGGATATCTGTGGTGTCCCACACCGTGAATACTGACATAATAGCCCTTTTCTGTCTTCCTTTTATTAATTCCCCGGTATCACCCTCCAGGGATCCTACATTTACCTCAGGTACCCTCATCCTTTTAAATATATCCTTAGGAGCTCTTGCTGTTTCTTTTGAGACTTGCCAGTTTTCCCTCATAATCAATTTTCTTCCTCATTATTAGCTTCATAGTCTTTCCCTGTCAGTTTCTGAGAGAAAAAAAAAAGTCTTTCGCACTTTGAATGCTCTCATTTTGATTAAATATTTTCATTACTGCGCAGCTCAAACCTAGATATTATTGTGCAGTTATGTGGTGCAGGTCAATATGAGCTGTTTCGTGATCTGAGGAATGGATTAGGGCAGCCCAGTGAGACCGCTAGTAGAGCAGCCACATCACAGCATCAGAAACCTGTAGACGTACAGGTATGTAGGTTAATTGGCTGGGTAAATGTAAAAATTGTCCCTAGTGGGTGTAGGATAGTGTTAATGTACGGGGATCGCTGGGCGGCACGGACTTGGAGGGCCGAAAAGGCCTGTTTCCGGCTGTATATATATGATATGATATGATATGATAAACCAGGGTTTCCGTCACCTCAGAGACTGCCCGTGTGGAGTTTGCATGTTCTGGCTATAACTGCATGGTTTTCCTGCAGGTGCCTTGGTTTCCTCCCATATTCCAAAGAAATTAGGGTTGGCAGGTTAATTGGTCACTGTAATTAGTGCAATTGGTGTGTAATAAAATCTAGGAAAAATTATTGGATAATTGGATTAGATAAAATTGGATTAGAATAGGATTGGTGTAAAATGGCTGCTTGATAGTCAGAAAGCAGCAGTTGGGCCGAATGGATTGTTCCATGCTGTATAACTCAATGGCATACATCTGAGAACAGTGCAAACAAGATCTCTTACCTTACTCCTTTAAATTTAACACCAACACCATGCAATGCAGGAATACCTTACAGTTAAATTGCTGCGCGATTGATGTATCTCCATCAAAATTGTGAAATTAATAAGATCACATTCGTAATCTTTAGGTTGCATAATATTTAGTAACTGTTAAAAATATATGAATGCACTGGCTACCTATTAGCAATACCTGGCAGTTTCTTTCAATTGTGTGTCTGAAATGTGTTATACTTTTATTTCCTACAAAGTGTTAAAGTTAAGGTGCAATGCAAAGCAGGGTTGTGTAATCAATTATATTTACATGTTCTTTTCCTGAAGTATTGATTTGGCCATACGAGTGCAAACTGATTGATTGATAACCAAATTCATTGATCTTATCCATGAACTGTAAGGGAGCACTCTCAATCAATCGGGATAAGTGTACTCTGAAGTATTTTTCTTCTCTGCTTCAACAGCATGAATTATCATATGGTAGCAACCCATAAAAAAAACCAGATCTTTCCCATGAATCAGTAGGAAGCTGGATAGATGTATCATGACAAATGCTTTTTCAATCTAATTGGAGAGTGCTGTTGTACAATTGCATTTTCTGTCAATGTCCTTTGCAGGGAGTTTTATGAGAGTTTCGGTTTAAATTTTGGTGTGAAGAAAAGATACCTTTTGTATTTATTCCCTTTACATGCATTGCATTTGTAGGAGCCATTTATGCTTAATTCAGTTATTGTCATTGTGTTATGGCTATGTTATAATATTTCTAGTTTATGTCCTTTTTGCCTGCTTGTGGGTGCGGCTTAATGCGTAATGGGGAGTGTCTAGATGGGAGGAGGCTAGTGTGTCGACAGAGGTTGTGGGTCAGTTTAGACTCGGAGGATGGTGAGCATGCAGTTCTTTACCATGCGCTCGCACCGGTTATATTTGTAAGAACCATACGGTAATAACTGCAAGATTTCTAGATATTGTTAGAAGAAGAAACAGTTGATAAAGTACGGAAACTAATGAATTACTCTATGATTTGTGCTACTTTAATAAAACCAATTAATGAAGAAGTTTGGAAGATTCGTTTCGTCATATCAGGGTGCGACGTGTGCGTAAGCTATAAACTACATTTCATCCCCGAGAAGTAATGGCTATCGAAGTGGGATTTCGAGATGGTATAGAAACTGCCGTTACAGCATTAAACGTCAATATTAGTGGCTGGTATATCTGCATCTCCCTGTCTTTCAAGCCTACATTATGAGGCCTAGAACACAGGATGCTGAATGGATCAGGCTGCATCTCTGGAGGACATGGATAGGCAACATTTCAGGTTGGGACACTTCTTCAGACTGATTGCAATAAGGGGGAGGGGGAGAAAGAAGTGAGGGTGGGACAAAGCCTGGCAAGTGATGGGTGAGTAGGAATGAGGTGGTGAGGCGAGGGGGGGGGGGGCGCGGAGGTATTTGAATGGTAGATGTGTAGACCAACGAGAGAGATGAAAATGTGACAAAAGGGTCAGATAAGGAGAGAAGAGGAATGAAAGGTAACGCCAGATGGAGGGATTATACGTGGAAGGGGATGGGGAGGGGGAAATGAGGGACAGGATAGTGGGAGAAAGGATGCAGGGTAGAGTGGGAGGTGGGGTGCACAGGAAAGAGAGGGGATGAAAAAAGGAAAAAGGGTGTGTGTTACATTAAATTGAAAAATTCAATGTTCATGCAGTTGGGTTGTAAGCGACACAAGCAGAATATGAGGTGCTGTTTAGTTTAGTTTAGTTTAGAGATATAGCCCGGAAACAGGCCCTTCGCCCTACTGAGTCTGCACCGACCTGCGATCCCCACACATTAACACTATTCTACACACACTAGGGACAATTTACACATACAACAAACCAATTAACCTACACACCTATACGTCTTTGGGGTGTGGGAGGAAACCGAAGATCTCGGAGAAACCCACGCGGTCACGGGGAGAACGTACAAACTCCCTACAGACAGCACCCGTAGTCGGGAATGAACCCGGATCTCTGGTGCTGCAAGCGCTGTAGGCAGCAACTCTGCCTCTGCACCACCGTGGCGCTCCTTGCCGTGCTGCTGTGCCTCCAGTTTGGGCATGGCCTCACTCTAACAATGGGGGAGGATCAGGACCGAAAGGCCGGTATGGGTATGGGAATGGGAAGGGGAGTTGCAAGGGGAATGGAAAGGGAACTGCATCTCCCAGTTGCTATCCATTTAGTCCAAAACTGAATGGCACAGGTTGAAAGTGAGAAGGGGAAAATTAATAATGACCTGGGGGATAGGTTTTTTATGCAGAGGATGGTGGGTACATGAAACAAACTGTCAGAGGAAGCGGTAGAGATGGATAGAATTACACATTTTAAAAATATTTGGACAGATACAAGAATTGGAAAGGTTAAGATTGGTAAGACAAATAAAGGCAAATGAAAAGCACCTTGGTGGGCATGGATAAGTTGGGCCGAAGAAGCTGTTTCCGTGCTATATAAATGTAGCAGCAGTACAGCCACATGGGCAGCAAGTTGAACAAATGTCCAGGCACAAATGCCCATACATATCGAGCCTCATGACATGAGGGTAAACAGGCATATGGATAAACTGGTTGAGAGAAAGTATCCATTGTTCCACTCGTGCATAGATGCACAATGCATCAGGTGCCCAAGTACATAGAAACATATCTGCACAGGTACACAGATATGAAGCTAAATAAGTGAGAAAATACTGTTTCACAGTTCCAAAGATATGCAGCTGCACACTTGCATGGGTACAGCACTGCACAGGTGCTTAGGTATTCATGTGCACACATACACAGATGAGATGGCAAGCAGCCATAAGGATCACAGTTGAATAGCTGCACAGATGCACACAAAGAACAGGTGCATAACCACAGTGTTCCACAGGTACTCAACCTTACAGATACCCAGGTACACAACTGGACATCTGCAGAGATGCAGAACTGGACAGAAAGCAAAAATGGAACCCGCAGTAGCTATGAGTCCTGCCTTCCTGGAAAGATGTACATACATTCATGTACAAGAAATAAAACAATTGATGGTCAAAAGGAATGATCATTCTTTTTTAAATACTATTAAGAAGAGGAAAGATATTCCGCAGCATGACCTTACAGTGCTCGAAGGAAGGCTAAAAAGCAGGACCTCCAGGGTGATTATCTCCGGTTTGCTTCCAGTTCCTCGTGCTAGTGAAGGCAGGAACAGGGAGATAGGGGATCTGAATGTGTGGCTGAGGAGCTGGTGCAGGGGGTAGGAATTTAGATTCTTAGACCATGGGGATCTGTTTAGGGGTAAAGATGAATTGTACAAAAGGGATGGGTTGCACTTCAACAGGCAGAGGACCCGCATTCTGGCAGGCAGGTTTGCCACTGCTACACGGGTGGTTTTAAACTAAATAGTGGAGGGGGGGAGGGGGGGTCGAATGGGATAGACAAGGATGGAGTTAAAGGGGAAGAGAGTATAGGAAAAATTAAGAAAGACCCCAGAATTAACCCCGAAAAGCTCACAAAGGGATAGGAGAGTATGGCCAAGTGTAATAGGAATCAATGTGAAAGGTGAGATAAGTGATGGATTTAAAATATTATATATGAATGCGCAAAGTATAAGAAGTAAAGGGGATGAGCTTGAGTTAGAGATGAGCTCAGTTAGAGATTGGTAGATATGACATTGTGGGGATTAGAGAGACATGGCTGCAGGAGGATCGGGACTGGGAACTGAATATTCAGGGTTATACGACCTATAGAAAGGACAGGCAGGTGGGCAGAGGAGGTGGGGTAGCTCTGTTGGTGCGCGAAGAAATTCGGTCCCTTGCGAGGGGTGACATAGGGAATGACGATGTAGAGTCACTGTGGATAGAGTTGAGGAATTGTAAGAAGACACTAATGGGAGTTATCTACAGACCCGCAAACAGTAGCCCGGATATAGGGTGTAAGTTGAAGCAGGTGTTAAAACTGGCATGTAACAAAAGTAATGCCACTATGGTTATGGGGGATTTCAATATGCAGGTAGACTGGGAAAATCAGGTTGGTTCTGGACCCCAAGAAAGTGAGATTGTAGAGTGCCTCTGAGATGGAATCTTAGAGCACCTTGTACTGGAGCCTACCAGAGAGAAGGCAATTTTGGATTTAGTGTTGTCCACTGAACCAGATTTAATAAGGGAACTCAAGGTAAAGGAACCGCTTGGAGGTAGTGACCATAATATGATTAGTTTTGATCTGCAATTTGAGAGGGAGAAGTTTAAATCAGAAGTGTCAGGGTTGCAGTTGAACAAAGAGGACTATGAAGGCTGGTCAAGGTCGACTGGAAAAGGATCCTAGCAGGATTGAAGGTGGAACAGCAATGGCAGGAATTTCTGGTCATAATCCTAAAGATGCAGGATCATTTCATTCCAAAGAGGAAGAAAGATTCTAAAGGGAGTAAGAGGCAACTGTAGCTGACAAGGGTAGTTAGGGATGGAATAAAACTAAAAGAAAAATGAATAACATAGGAAAGAGTAGTGGGAAGCCAAAGGGTTAGGCAAACTTTCAAAGGACAACAGAAGGTAACAAAAAGGGCAATAGGGGCTGAAAAGATGAAGTACGAGGGGAAGCTGGCCAAGAATATAAAAAAGAACAGTAAAAGCTTCTTTAGGTATGTTAAGAGAAAAAGATTAGTAAAGACAAATGTGGGTCCCTTGAAGGCAGAAATGGGTGAAATTATTATGGGTAACAAGGAAATGGCAGAAGAGTTGAACAGGTACTTTGGATCTTTCATCACTGAGGAAGACACAATCAATCTCTCAGATGTACAAGAGGACAGAGGATCTAGGGAGACAGGGGAACTGAAAGAAATTTGCATTCTGTAAGAAATAGTATTGGGTAGACTGATGGGACTGAGGGCTGATAAATCCCCAGGGCCTGATGGTCTGCATCCCAGGGTACTCGAGGAGGTAGTTCTAGAAATCGTGGACGCATTGGTGATCATTTTCCAATGTTCAATAGATTCAGGATCAACATCAGGTAGCTAATGTTATTCCACTTTTCAAGAAAGGAGCGAGAGAGAAAATGGGGAATTATAGCCTGACATCGGTGGTGGGGATGATGCTGGAGTCAATTATTAAAGGGATAATTAATAATAGCGCATTTGGATAGCAGTAAAAGGATTAGTCCAAGTCAGCATGGATTTATGAAGGGGAAATCCTGCTTGACTAATCTTCTGGAATTTTTCGAGGATGTGACAAGTAAAATGGATGAAGGGGAGCCAGTGGATGTAGTGTATCTAGACTTTCAGAAAGCCTTTGATAAGGTCCCACATGGGAGGTTGGTGAGCAAAATTAGAGCACATGGTATTGGGGTTAAGGTATTGGCATGGATAGAGAATTGGTTGGCAGACACGAAGCAAAGAATAGGGATAAACGGATCCTTTTCAGAATGGCAGGCAGTGCCGAGTGGAGTGCCACAAGGCTCAGTGCTGGGGCCACAACTATTTACAATATATATTAATGATTTGGATGATGGAATTAGAAGTAACACTAGCAAGTTTGCAGATGACACAAAGCTGGGTGGCAGTGTGAACTGCGAAGAGGATGTTAGGAGGTTGCAGGGTGACTTGGACAAGTTGAGTGAGTGGGCAGATGCATGGCAGATGCAGTATAATGTCGATAAATGTGTGGTTAACCACTTCAGTGGCAAAAACAAGGAGGCAGATTATTATCTCAATGGTGGCAGATTAGGCATCTTGTATCTTGTGGTCATCACTTCCGAAGAGTCCACGGGAACTCTACTGGAAGTATCCTACACCCACTAGGGATATATATATATTTTTACATTTACCAAGCCAATTAACCTAAAAACCTGTATGTCTTGAAGTGTGGGAAAAAACCGAAGACCTCAGAGAAAACCTAAGATGATCACGGGGAGAACGTACAAACTCGGTAGAGACAGCACCCATAGTCAGGATCGACCCCGGGTGTCCAGCGCTGCATTCACTGTCAGGCAGCAACTCTACTGCTGTGCCACCGTGACCACCCTAGAGTTAAAGGGGAAGTGCAATGAGACCTGGGTGTCCTGGTACACCAGTCACTGAAAGTAAGCATGCAGGTACAGCAGGCAGTGAAGAAAGCTAATGGAATGTTGGCCTTCATGACAAGAGGATTTGAGTATAGGAGCAAGGAGGTCCTACTGCAGTTGTACGGGGCCTTGGTGAGATCACACCTGGAGTATTGTATACAGTTTTGGGCTCCTAATTTGAAGAAGGACACTATTGCTATTGAGGGAGTGCAGCGTAGGTTCATCAGGTTAATTCCCGGGATGGCGAGACTGACATATGATGAAAGAATGGGTCGAATTGGCTTGTATTCACTTGAATTTAGAAGGATGAGAGGGGATCTGATAGAAGCATATACAATTCTTAAGGATATCCATGCTATTGAGGCAGTGCAGCGTGGGTTGACAAAGTTAATCCCTGGGATGGCGGGACTGTCATATGAGGAAAGATTGGAAAGACTAGGCTTGTATTCACTGGAATTTAGAAGGATGAGAGGGGATCTTATAGAGACGTATAACATTATAAAAGGACTGGACAAGCTAGATGCAGGAAAAATGTTCCCAATGTTGGGAGGAGTCCAGAACCAGGGGCCACAGTCTAAGAATAAAGGGAGGCCATATAAAAGTGAGGTGAGAAGAAACTTTTTCACCCAGAGAGTTGTGAATTTGTGGAAGTCTCTGCCACAGAAAGTAGTGAGGCCATTTCACTGGATGAATTTAAAAGAGAGTTAAATAGAGCTCCAGGGGCTCATGGAATCAAGGGATATGGGGAGAAGGCAGGCACAGGTTACTGATATGTGATGATCAGCCATGATCACGATGAATGGCGGTGCTGGCTCGATGGGCCAAATGGCCTCCTCCTGCACCTATTTTCTATGTTACTATGCTTCTATTAGGGAAGATACAATTATAAAGCTAAAATCAATACATCTCAGCATTTATTATCCCATCAAAAAGGCAATACAGCCTGTAGGAATTATTTATCACTTTGCAACTCTGACATTGAAGGATTGTGTACTTGAATCACTCTTAACAGATGTATACAGGTTGAAGATTAACTTTACAAAACTGTTGTGTTGAGGACATGTTTGATGTTAAGTTATACAAACTCTAGATCACAAACGTACTTTGAATTAGCTTATTACCATTAAAAAAAAGTGAGGGCATAAGAGTTGGTGACCCATCCATTTGTAAGGAGCAGGTTGATCTTTTTGATATTATGATTAGGTGATGTTCTTTCATGTTTACTGTCTTCCTCATTTTAATTGCAGGCTTCTGCATTGCCAAAGGAAAACTGGGCAACTAAAGAAAACAAGAAAGGCTGAATCCCCCAGGGCAAATATATTTCATCACAGATTGCAGTGAGGAGGAACAGCAAAACTCCCTCTGGCTCCAATATACAAGCTTATTTATGCACGGGATACATGCCCACATCTTTCTGCACCTCCTCAGTCACCTTCTGTTCCACTTAAAAATACACAAAGTGCTGGAGTAACTCAACGGGTCAGGCAGCACCTCCGAAGAACAGGGATAGGTGACGTTCTGGATCCTTCTTCCACTCGACTACATCTGATAACAAAATAATCTCTCCCAATAAGGAAGGTAGACACAAAATGCTGGAGTAACTGTGCAGGACAGGCAGCCTCTCTGGAGAGAAGGAATGGGTAACGTTTCAGGTCGAAACCCTTTTTGTGTCTTCCTTCGATTTTAAACCAGCATCTGCAGTTCTTTCCTGCACATCTCCCAATAAGGATACATGCTCTAAAACAGACATTTGATGATGCCCACTAAGGTCTCATATTTCAATTCACAGTTAGTTTCCTGAAAGATCCCCAGATATCAGCCGCCCTTTAATTCAGACTAACCCTACGTTCCAGAAGATAGGCGCAAAATGCTGGAGTAACTCAGTGGGTCTGCATTACAGAAACCATGCTGATGCTAACTGCCTAAATCACTTGCCCAACACAACCTACACTACCTTTCACACTCTTCAGCTAACCTTCTCATAACTTCAAGCTTCAAAAGCAGACTTCCTGACTAACATTGCATCATTAAAAAAAAGCTTATTAACATCTCTAATTCCTTAAAAAAAATGGAGGAGATTCTATATGTTGCCAAATAATCCCTGGAACCTCCGCAGGTGTATGGTAGTGAGCATTGCGTGGTTCGGTAATTTGAATGCACACACACGAAGGAGGCGATGAAGAGTGGTAAGCATTGCCTGGTCCATCACAGGTACTGACCTCCCCACCTTTGAAGGGAAGTGCAATCTCTAAGAGGCAGCTAAAATCATCAAAGACCCACATCACCATGACAACGCCCTCGTTTTGCTACTACCAGCTGGAAGAAAATACAGAAAAACCATGACCACCAGGTTCAAGAACAGCTTCTTCGCAACAACCATCGGGCTGTTGAACACTACACAAGACTAACCATGACTTCAGCAACTATGGACTGTTTTTTTACTTGCACTATAGACTTCAATCTTGCACTATTCTGGTTAACTAGTTTGACTAATTATCAATTTATTGTATTAATGATTATTATATATTTATTCATGTGGCGCTGCGTGAATGGGTCTGTTAAGCTGCAGCAAGTAAGATTTTCATTATTCCTTTGCCAGTATTTATGACAATTAAACACATGACTCTTTACGTGACGTGATGTCAGTATTCGAAGGTATCACAAAAAGCTGGAGTAACTCAGCGGGTCAGGCAGCATCGCACGAGAGAAGGAATGGGTGACGTTTCGTATCAAGACCCTTATATTCAGTCAGGCAGCCTGATGGCAAACCCATTCTTAAAGGTTTTAAAATACACATCAATTCTTTTCCATCATTCTTCCTGTGCACTGCATGGGATGTTTGAGACATATTTTCCTTGAAATAAATGAAAAATGTACCACTTAAAAGGAAAGGATAAAAATTGATGTTGAATTCTTTATTCTGAATAAATACAAATTCAATGTTAATTGAATTGAATTGAATTGAATAGGTTTATTGGCCAAGTACGCACATATACAAAAAGTGTGCCTTAGTGCACTTCTCGCAAGTAACAACACGGACATACAGTAAACAATTAAGAATAAAGCATAAAACATTAAACATTAAGAATAAAACATTATAGTTTAAACATTCGAATGAAATAAAATACCAGAGCAAAAGGAGGCTACAGACTTTTGGTTATTGAGTAGACCTACTACTCACGGAAAAAAAGCTGTTTTTATGTCTGGCTGTGGCGTCTTTGACAGTCCGGAGTTGTCTTCCAGAGGGAAGTGCTTCAAAGAGTTTGTGGCCAGCGTGAGAGGGGTCAGAGATGATCTTACCCACTCACTTCCTGGCCCTTGCAGTGTACAGTTCATCAATGGGGGGGGGGGAAGGTTGCAGCCAACAACCTTCTCAGCTGATCAAGCGATTCGCTGCAGCCTCCGGATGTCATGCTTGGTGGCTGAGCCAAACCAGACCATAATGGAGAAGGTGAGGACCAACTCTACGATGGCAGCATAGAATTGGACCATCATTTTCTGTGGCAGATTGTGTTTCCTCAGCTGCCGCAGGAAGTACATTCTCCGTTGGGCCTTTTTGATTGTGGAGTCGTTGGTGGCCCCCCATTTAAGGTCCTTGGAGATGATGGTTCCAAGGAACTTAAATGACTCCACAGATGTGACGGTGGTGTTGTTGATGGTGATTGGGGGGAGGGGAGGGGGAGCTCTCATAAAATCTACAATCAATTCCACTGTCTTAAGAGCATTGAGCTCCAGGTTGTTACGAAGGCACCAGAACACCAGCTGTGTCACTTCCTGTCTGTAGGCAGATTCCTCCCCATCTTGGATCAGTCCAATATCAAAATCTTTCAAAAGTTGCTCATCATACGGTCCATAAAATTGTACAATTCGTGAGGGATAAAAGTTGTCAATTTAGTGCATTCCGCTCTTGCTAGCCGTCTGCAAGAGCTATTCAATAATTTCCATTCCTTAGTTTATATGCCTATCCCTTCAATCATTTTTACCTCAGGTACTTACCCAATTGCCTTTGGAAAGGCATAATTGCATCTTGTTTCTCTGTTCTCTCAGGCAGTGTATTCCAGACCATGTCTGTGTAACACTACGTGTAATGGCAACTTTCCGACTTTTCCAGTGACTTCTTTTCCAATTGCCATTACTACACAGGGAGTAGGAGTGATCTTACGCAGACCCAACAGAACAGATCTTCCAGTTGTTATTTCCAATTTAATTAGTTGTTTATTGAAGTAGTTGTACAAACAAGCAGATAAACATACCAGGCTTTACTTATTTCGCATACACGTTTTAGATGGCTGCTCTGTCCCAGGACACAGGTCTGTCCAGTTGTTGGTATGTCCAGGTTTGTTCCCTGGTCTGGTGAGAACTGTATGCTCTCCCTCCCGCCCTGTGTCTGGCAATCCCTGTCCCTTATGCCCATATATATATATATATATATATATACACCACCCAGTGCATCTAATGGCCGCCCCCAAGTGTCCAAAATAATGCGGCAAGATATATCTGGACAAAATAATATAATATGCCAACAGTTGCTACCTTAAACAGAAATGGCTCCTACCACTGCCACGTCCACTTGCTGACAATAAGCTCAAGGGCACAAGGGCATCTCAGCCCCCTGAAGTTTACTCTTTCTATATCCATGAATGTGTAACATAGATAACATGAGTAACAGATAACAACATGTTAGAGTACAGGAAGGAGATTGCTAATCTGATTGAGACACATCAGAAGGACATCTTGCTCTCAATGTTAGCAACACCAAAGAGATGATTATTGAGTTCAGCAAGGGAAAGTCAAGGGACCATGTGGCATACAAGAAGAATCACCATTTTTGTGTGAAGGATAGAAATGGTATCAGTTGGACATCAGACATAGGACAAAACCCATTACCATTTAAAAATGGCCTCTAATTCAAGGAGGTGTAAAATATATACATCTCTACCATGTTTGCTTGTCAAGACTGAAGTGTGTATTTTTTCCCCCCCAAGGGTGCATATCCTAGATCCAACAATTCAGGGAGTTTAGGAGCAGATTGATGAATTTAACATTTATACTTCGTTTTCATTGTCAATATTAAAGTTATTGTCCATAAATCCAACTTTCACAATTTAGTTTCATATCTTCACTTTCAAATAATAATAAATTCCAGGGAAAAACAATTAACTTGAGCTATAACATTTCAGAAAAATATCAATGAACACCAATGGTTTGCGTGTGTAATGTGTAAAAAAACTCAGTTATTTTTAATTAGTGTATTTATTATTTTGTTCTAAATATCAGAAAGGAAATTTTTATCCTGCTTGGTATTTTTTTTGTTGATGAGGAGAAGGGGCAAAATTTAACATGTATCATGAGATTAAGCAAAGATCCATTTGTTATAGCCAAGTGTTCCTATCCATTGCTATTGATGGAAAGAACAGGCTATTTCAAGATTATTCATCAAAAACATTAACTTTGTCTTCAAGTGCTTCTTGATCTGTGTATTGCTGAGTATTTCCAGCATTTTCAGTCTTTATTATATTTCTACAATTGTGTGTTTGGTGTTTCACGGCCATCCCATTTTGAACTTCTTTATTCACAGCACACAACCAATTTCAATGCCATACTGTAATTTTAACTAAAGGGCCTGTCCCACTTAGGCAAATTTTTTGGCGACTGTCAAAGTCGTAGCAGATCGCCGAAATTTTCTTTTACCCAACGACAATGACCACGACAATGCCGAATCAGGTCGAAATTACACCGTCTTTACAAACATTGCGAAATTCCCATGCTGTCAATGCTTCTCCGGCGTCCTAATTTTCGCTGAAATCACTGACAAGTCGGTAAGTACTTGAGAGTTTTGAACTATAACATCTTGTATGGGTTACTTAAAAACCAAGCTTCACTGTAACAAGGCATAAACTGGATTTACTTCCAGTTTACTAATAGCTGTATTAAAAAATTTTTTTTTTAAAGTGGTTAAGTGGATTTTTGTGAAAAGTGTGTGGGCATTCTTTGAAAATGTACGGGAGATGCATAATCTGGTTTCTGGGTTTCATATCTGGGTTGGGAGCCCACTTTAAATGTAATGGCTGATGGCCATAAACATCGCGAAAATTCCCAAGCTTACCTGACCATCAAACTGTTGCCTCCAATCTACCTGTCAAATGTACTGACGGTAAATAATTTGGTTAAACACAAGCGTTTTATGGTATTTTGAAATTACTTTACTTGTTTTAATATTATGTGCTTCTAAATGCATCTAAGAGAACCTATCAAACCTGGGGACAGCATGTGATAGCGACCGCAATAAGCAACAATACCTGGCAACAAGTATTGTCAATTTCATTCCGGATGATTTCTCAGCTGAGATCCACTACGATTTTTGGAAGACTCCTCACGATCATGCACGTTTCACCCGGCAAACTGTCGGCGACAGCCTAGTCGCCGGCAGTCGCCTTAAAATCACCTAAGTGGGACAGGCCCTTTAGTCACCAGAGTATACTGTACATATTGTCAAAGAGAAAATGCAAAACAGCAATTGTTGGAAAACCTGATTCTATAAAGATTCATAAAACATCAAACCAAAAAAGAAAATGCGTGTGCTTCCTAAAAGGGAACCAGGGAAGATGTGAGAAATGCTGTGCCAGGAACTGTGAGAGCAAACAAGAGAGGTTCCAGAAGAACAATAAAATAAAGAAGCAAATGTTTATTTCACAAATGAAAATAAAAATGCAGTGCACATATGTAATGCATGCCTTCTTCACAGAAAAGCTTAAAGCAAAAGATAAATAAAATAAATTAAATTATTCTCAAGAAAACAAAGAAATACGTTTGGCAAGATGCTATGTGGCTTTCTATAATGGCAAACATTTCAAGCTTCTTCTACAAAAAAACATTAAAACAATTGTTCCCCAAGCACAGGATCTAAGTATTGATGCCGATATAAATGACAGAAACACTTGTTTTTCTAGCCTCAAGATCTGCCCAAAATGCTTTCTGAAGTGCAGTCACAAGTATGACAGAAATGCAACAGGTAATTTTTACATTGCATCTCTCACTACCAGTGATGTGATAATGACCAAGTGATCTCTTATTTTATCGAAAGAATAAATATTGGAAAAGCTACTTCTTCGAAGTTGCGCTCTGTGATCTTGAGAACCTTATTTTGCATCTCTTCTGAAAAGTGGCATCTTCAGCGGCACAGTTTATCGTTCCTTAAATCACCATGATTAAATATGTCCCAGTGGATGGTAACATCCCAGAGTCGGGTCTGCTAACTTATCATTGTTATAATCTCACGTCGAAGGGCCAAAGGATCCACTTAGTACAAGTTGTAAAGCATGTACCTAGTAAAATCTGAGGATTATGGATTTTCACAACTATTTAATTTGAATTGGGTCAGAATTTGTTGGGGAAAACCCACACAAAACTACTATAACCTAAGCACCCCCATCACCTCCTCAGTATATGTGAGTCATTGAGTCATACAGTGCAGAAACAGGCCATTCAGCTCACCACATCCATGCCAACCTTTTTACTGATCTGTGCTAATCCCATTTGTTGGCATTAGGTCCATATCCTTCATGCAGGAAAGTCTAAACCTGTTCATATAAATTTATCGGCATTTTCTGGCTGCCTTCCAAAATCAGACTAGTAATTGTTTACAAAGCTTTTCCAATTCCTCAGGAGTTATACAGGGGATACCTGCTCATTAGGTTAGATCATAGAAACATAGAAACATAGAAAATAGGTGCAGGAGGAGGCCATTCGGCCCTTCGAGCCTGCACCACCATTCAATATGATCATGGCTGATCATCCAGCTCAGTAACCTGTACCTGTCTTCTCTCCATCCCTTTAGCCACAAGGGCCACATCTAACTCCCTCTTAAATATAGCCAATGAACTGGCCTCAACTACGTTCTGTGGCAGAGAATTCCACAGACTCACCACTCTCTGTGTGAATAAATGTTTTCTCATCTCGGTCCTAAAAGACTTCCCCCTTATCCTTAAGCTGTGACCCCTGGTTCTGGACTTCCCCAACATCGGGAACAATCTAGCCTCTAGCCAACCCCTTAAGAATTTTATATGTTTCAATAAGATCCCCCCTCAGTCTTCTAAATTCCAGCGAGTATAAGCCTAGTCTATCCAGTCTTTCTTCATATGAAAGTCCTGCCATCCCAGGGATCAATCTGGTGAACCTTCTCTGTACTCCCTCTAAGGCTAGAATGTCTTTCCTCAGATTAGGAGACCAAAACTGTACACAATACTTCAGGTGCGGTCTCACCAAGGCCCTGTACAACTGCAGCAGAACCTCCCTGCTCCTATACTCAAATCCTCTTACTATGAATGCTAACATACCATTCGCTTTCTTCACTGCCTGCTGCACTAAACCTGTCAGGTGCAGTTAGTCTGGTGATGGATCAGGAAGTTCCTTCATTGGAAAAGAGAACAACAACAAGAGAAAAGGGGAGTATAAGATAATTTACAGGGAATGCAAGGGTTACTTGAAGTTAGAGAAATTAATATTTATGCCGTTGGGGTGCAAGCTGCCCAAGCAAAATATGAGGTGCTCTAATTTCCTCTAATTTCCGATTGGCCTCACTCTGACAATGAAGGAGGCCTAGGACAGAAAGGTCAGTGTGGGAATGGGGAACTAAAGTGTTTGGCAGGTAGGCCCAGGCAGACTGAGCAAAGATATTCAACGAAATGATCGCCCAGTCGACGTTTGATCATGCTGATGTATAAGAGTCCACACCTTGAACAATGGATACAGTAGATGAGGCTGGAGTAGGTGCAAGTGAACCTCTGTCTAACCTGAAAAGACTGTTGGGGTCCCTGGACAGAGTCAAGGGAGGAGGTACAGTGACAGGAGTTGCATCTTCTGTGGTTGCAGGGGAAGGTACATGGGGAGAGGGTTGTTTGGGTGGGAAGAGATGAGTTAACCAGGGAGTTGTGGAGGGAATGGTCTCCGCAGAAGGCGGAAACGGGTGGGGATGGGAAAATGTGACTAGTGGTGGGATCCCATTGGAGGTGGAGAAAATGTCAGAGGATTATGTGTTGTATGCAATGGCTGATGGGGTGGAAGGTAAGAACTAGGGGGACTCTGTCTCTATTGCGACTAGGGGGAGGGGGAGCAAGCACGGAGCTGCAGGCTACCAAGGAGACACAAGTGAGGGCCTCATCTATGATGGAAGAGGGGAACCCCCGTTCCCTAAAGAATGAGGACATCTTGGATGTCCTGGTATGGAACACCTCATCTTGGGTGCAGATGCGGCGTAGACGGAGGAATTGGGAGTAGGGGATAGTCTTTTCAGGAAGCAGGGTGGGAAGAAGTGTAGACGAGATAGTTGTGGGAGTCAGTAGTTTTCTAATAGACGTCATTCAATAGTTTATGTCCTGTGATGGAGATAGTGAGATTAAGAAAGGGGAGAGAGGTATCAGAGATGGAAATTGGTGGTGAAGTAAATTAAGTCTATGAGTTCTGCATGGATGCTGGAGGTAGCACCAATACAGCTGTCAATGTAATGGAGATAGAGTTCCAATCTCATCTACTGTATCCGTTGTTCAAGATGTGGAGTCTGGAGAATGATCTCAACCCATTCCTTCTATTCAGAGATGCTGCCTGTCCCGCTGAGTTACACCAGCATTTTGTGTCTATCTTCAGTGTAAACCAGCATCTGTAGTTCCTTCCTACACATGTGGAGTCTCATACATCGGCGAGACCAAACGTAGACTGGGCGATCGTTTCGCTGAACACCTTCGCTCAGTCTGCCTAGGCCCACCTGATCTCCCGGATGTCTATCTGCAACTGAGATAGACACAAAATGCTGGAGTAACTCAGTGGGACAGGCAACGTCTCTGGACAAAAGGACGTTTTGGGTCGAGACCCTTCTTTAGACTGCTCTTGCAGCCTCTTGCCTTCCTGCCATTGGAACTGCTGTTGGAGGCCATGATGCAACCAGTCAGGATGCCTTTTACCGAGCAGTTGTCGAAGGTTTGTTAGAGTATTCAGTGACATGCTGAATCTGCTTTAACTCCTAAGAAAGTAAAGGCACCGAGGCACCTTGTAATGTGATTACGTCTATATGCTGGGCCCAGGACAAGTCATCCAAGATGTTGGCACTCTGATATTTGAAGCTACTAATTCTCTCCACCACTAAGCCACCAAATCAAACTGGCAGGACTGCAGAGCTTTAATTTGACACATTGTCTGCTGGGTTCCAGACTGACTGATATGGTCAAGTTCAACTGCAACGGTGACAAAGGCGTGAACGTGTTTTTTCTGCGATAAATAGCCTGAGGCTTACCAGATAAAGTTATGGATGAGAAAGAAGGAGAGATTCCTGACGAAATGGTATGAATATGATAGAATAGTTATGTTGCTTTTAATTGTCAAAATAGATTAAAAATGAAAAAAAAGCCCCAAAAAATTCTGGATTAGAATAGCTGCCTGAAGATTGGCAAAGGACATACGTTTTCATGAGGTTTTAAACATGAAGGGAACAATAAGGAAGCAATAGGCTGAAAATATTAAAGTTCTTTTTCTCCTGAAAAAATGGTCGGTGGCAAGGATTAAGGGAATTGGTGGGAATGGGATCAATGTTAAGCACATTCCATATCCAGCAGTAGTTGAAGGCGATATGATCTGATTTTTAATGTTTACAACCTGAGTATTAAGAACAGGTCTAATGCAGTGATGAATCTGACAGGAAGGTATATTTCCCTTCTATTATTTTGAGTCAGAATCTGTTAATCAATCGCATGTGAATCTCTGTCAAATCTCCTGCCTGGGAGCTGCAGATAAAATCTTTCTTCATTGACTCCAGTCTTCCCAACTTCCAAAGCATAAGACATTATGGCTTCATCAAGTCTAAATGTCTCCTAGGCAGCCTGACAGCAGAGACAGCTGTTGGACTGGAGGGAGGTAGGAGAGAGACAGAACTACTGTAAATGGCATCAGCTCACCTGTGGATGATGGTCTGATCTCTGTACAATATATTGTCATGGGCAAATGTGATTGAAAAGTGGAAAAGGCTACAGTTGGAATATGTATGAAATGGTGCAGGATAGGAAAATAAAGAAATCAAATGAGAGCAAGTTAACTAATAACTGATAAATGTAGCTAATGGAATTTGGATCTGGTAAAATTATATATTATAATCGTTACTGTACTGCTTTTTAACAGTGGTTGTCTAAGACAGATGGATTATAAGTATCCACGTTAATTAATTTAAATCGCAACTCATTTCATTTTTCAAATCTGTTATCCACCTATAAGCTTGGCAACAAAAATGCATGTCTTCACAATTTTATTTGATGTACTTCCAAACATTTGGCCTGCTTTGTCTGGTAATGATAAAGAAAGTCTTCCTTGTAACATCTAGTTAAAGGCACCATCATCAAATAATCCAGATATGCTTTACAAAGTTTGTTAGAATACAATGTCAAGAAAAATAAAAAGGAAATCAAATCTAATTTAGTTTAGGAAAAAAAACAACATTTTCATTATGTCTCTGTATATCCAAAAATAAATGTATTCATTTCAGAGATGAGTGTGGCGTAGGTTCTGTCTCTCTGGTGCCCACTGTGTATTCAGCCTTTCTCAGATGTCTAAGATCAATGGTAGAGAGAGAGAATAACAGAACCCAGTCACCAAATGCCGAAAGCTTTGATGGATGACAGGTACAGACTCCTCCACAAGCATGAAAAAGAATCCTAAATGATTTTGCTGACAGAACACATCTTCTCCTTGTTTGGTCTGGACCAGATGTGCTACAGGCTGCTGTGGAAATGTCTGCTGATGACAGGCTCACTTTATATCACTGAAGATTTTTTTTTATAAGTGTTCCTGAAAGACTGACTGGCTCCTTACCTTTAGAGGAAAGCAGAGCAGTTCTATATTCAAGCCCTTTTAAATTAGTGAGTTCCACAGCAAATGCATTGATTATTAGGCTTTCTGTTCAACTGCAACATAAAAACTTACATTGTGGATAATTGTCTCCCAGCATCTTATTCACATCAGTAATTCTGTAACGTCGCATCTTGTTGAGTCACTCCGTTAATTAATCTGACAATTTTGATATCCAGCAGGAATCTGGAAACAACAGATTGTGTAACTTGTATTGACTTCTAGGATCTGACATTCATGTTATCCATGTTATTAATGTGATGGAGCTAGCCAGTGTGATATAATATTGATTTAAAGGGAATTTTAATTTTCAAACAGAACTCCAATAATATGAACCAAACAATGGGTGTAAAGGAAGCAACGTTGTTCACTTAAAACCATAACATAGTAGATATATTAACATATTAGCAAAATAATTTAAAATTACTGGAATAGATTGGAATATATTTCTCAGAGAAAAATTAATATCATAAAACAGTCAGTGGAATACAATATGAAGGATTCAAAGATGGGTTTTGTTTGGTGGAAAACATTATTATTAGTTTTGCTAATCTTAGAATTCACCCATAACAATACGTTTTAGATGTAATAATATAGTTAATCAAGATATTATTACCCACAGAATAATTACATTAAGCCTCGTAATATTATTAAACGCTTCCAATGTTCTATTGATTCAGGATCAGTTCCTGTGGATTGGAGGGTAGCTAATGTTATCCCACTTTTTAAGAAAGGAGGGAGAGAGAAAACAGGGAATTATAGATCAGTAAGCCTGACATCGGTGGTGGGGAAGATGCTGGAGTAAATTATAAAAGATGAAAAAGTGGCACATTTGGATAACAGTAACAGGATCGTTCCGAGTCAGCATGGATTTATGAAGGGGAAATCATGCGTGACTAATCTTCTGGAATTTTTCAAGGATGTAACTAGGAAAATGACAAGGGAAAGCCAGTGGATGTAGTGTACCTCGACTTTCAGAAAGCCTTTGATAAGGTCCCACATAGGAGGTTAGTGGGCAAAATTAGAACACATGGTATTGCGGATAGGGTACTGGCATGGATAGAAAAATGGCTGGCAGACAGGTGACAAAGAGTAGGGATTAACGGGTCCCTTTCAGAATGGCAGGCAGTGAGTAGTGGGGTACCGCAAGGCTCCGCGGTGCTGGGATCACAGCTATTTACAATTTACATTAATGATTTAGATGAAGGGATTAAAAGTAACATTAACAAATTTGCAGATCAAAGCTTGATTTGGGAGAAATGGGTTCCAATTCTGGCACTGGAAAGGAGAGAGTATTCTGTTAGGATGGGCTCCATCTTAGCCATGGTGGGATAAATATCTGGTAAATCATGCAACCAGGGTTGTAGATGGGTGTTCAAACTAACTAGGAGGGTGAGAGGGCTCCAAGGACGGAAGGTTCAATAAATCATGAGGAAATATAAGATCAGTAGCGCAGGATAGTGAGGGGGGCCACAATAATGCTAAATGATCAGGCAGGCTTGAAGGGCTTGATGGCCTACACCTGCTCCTATTTTCTCATGTGTTTCATGTGTGTACTCTCTGACACCCCAGTAACTATAATCTTCTCCCGGTTCCCATCATTCTGAAGATCACAAAATCTCTGGATTCCAATCAGACCATTGTAAATTGAATGGTCTGGAAAATAATGAGGCCTTCAGTATGATACGATACGATATGATAGAACTTCATTTATCCCAGGAGGGAAATTGATCTGACAACAGCCATAAAAAAGCACAAAATACATGAAACATGAAATTAAAGTGACGAGTGGAAAGGATTGGGGACGTGCAGAAATTGGGGAGGGGGGAGTCAGCCTCAGTCAACCCTACGACAGAAGGGGGAGGAATTATAAAGTTTGATAGCCACTGGGAATAAGGATCTCCTGCGGCGTTCTGTCCTGCGTCTTGGTGGAACTGGTCTGAGGCTGAAGGTACTCCTCAGGTTGACCAGCGCATCATAGAGGGGGGTGAGCTGTATTGTCCAGGATGCTCTGCAGTTTGAGGAGCATCCCCCCCCCCCCCCTCCAAGACCATCTCCCATGAATCCAACTTTGCCCCAGAATGGAGCCAGCCTTCCTGATGAGTTTGTTGACCCTATCCAATTCTATGAATCCTATCCAATACATGATTCATTGTTAATAAGGCATTATGATGTTTGCATACATGTAGCACAATAGCTTTAGTTTAGTTTAGTTTGGAGATAAACGCGGAAACTGGCCCTTTGGCCCAACGAGACACGCCGATCAGCAATCCCCACACATTACCCTACGCATACTCGGGGCAACATTACATTTTACATTTTTTACCAAGCCAATTAATCTACTAACCTGTATGTCTTTGGAGTGTGGGAGGAAACCGAAGATTTCGGAGAAAACCCACGCAGGTCACAGGGAGAATGTACAAACTACGTGCAGGCAAGCGCCCGTGGTCAGGATCGAACCCGGGTTTCTGGTGCTGTAAGGCTGTAGCTCTACCGTTATGTCACCCACAAGTAGTTGTTTATTGTGACATGTACCAATGTACAGCAAAAAGATTTTGATGCAAGCTCACCAGTCAGTGGAAAGACAATATATGATTACAATCAAGCCATTCACAGTGTACAGACATGTGATAAGGGGAATAACTTTAATGCAAGAGGGTTTTCAATGAGGTAGAAAGTGGCTCAGGACTGCTCTCCCATTGTTGATAGAATGGTTTAGTTGCCTGATAACCCTTACTTACTCTAGAAGTTGCCATGGCCTTTGTAGGCACTGTAGAGTCATTGTCAACCAGACTGATCTCTGGTAATGGATAACACAGTAAAGAAAATATTCTTTCTGAGGAGTTAAAATTTCACACAGAAAAGGAGATTCAGATTTCCTAACCAAATCCAGACCCAATCTGCATTGCGGCAGGAGCTGTGATGATGTGTTTGATTGTGTAGAAAGGAACTGCAGATGCTGCTTTATACCGAAGATAGACACAAAAAGCTGGAGTAACTCAGCGGGACAAGCAGCATCTCTGGAGAGAAGGAATGAGTGACGTTTCGGGTCGCGACCCTGCTTCAGTTTGATTGATTGATTGATAGATACAGCATGGAAACAGGCCTATCGGCCCACTGTGTCCACGCTGACCATCGATCACCCGTCACGCTTGTTCCATGTTATCCCATTTTCACATCCACTCCCTGCACACTAGGGGGCAATTTACAGAGGCCAAATAACGAACAAACCTGCACGTCTTTGGGATGTGGGAGGAAACTGGAGCACCCAGAGAAAGCTTGCATGGTCACAGGGAGAACGTGCAAATTCCACACATACAGCACCTGAGGTCAGGAGCAAACCCAGGTTTCTGGTTTAGTTTAGTTTAGTTTGCAGATACAGTGTGGAAACAAGCACATCAGGCCACCGAGTCCACACCAAGCACCCATCCCCGCACACTAGCACTATTCTACAGACTTTTTTTTACAGAAAGGGTGGTGAGTATATGCAACCAGCTGCCAGAGGAGGTAGTTGAGGCAGGTACTATCACAATGTTTAAAAGACATTTAGACAGGATAGGTTTAAAGGATGTGGGCCAAATGAAGGCAGGTGGGACTTGTGTAGATGGGGCATGTTGGTCGGCGTGAGAAAGCTGGGCTGAAGGGCCTGTTTCCACGCTCTCTGACTCTATAAGTGACAGTCTGATTTCCGAATCATTGTGTCAGCACCACTTTTGTGTTTCTGAAGACTTAGATCCCTCAAAATGCAACCGTTCTACATCATCACAAAAATAAATCTTCTGATGACTCCAAAGCAATTACATTCACATGTGTCACCTGAGATTTTAAATGCATGCCTCTATTAGCTAACAAACACCAATTTGGACCTCATATTTCATTTGGGCAGCTTACAACCCAGCAGTACAAATATTGATTTCTGTAACTTCAAGTAACCCTTGCATCCCCTCTTTCTCCATCCCTTCCCCACTCTAGTCATTGTACTAGTTTCACTGTTGTCCTGCCTAATTTCACTGTTTGCATCACTCATTATCAACTCCCCCACAGCCAACAATGGACCATTGTGGGCTCCACCTTCCCTTGATCATCATTGCTGGCTTTGATTTGTCCTTTTGCTTATGTTTCATTCATTTTTTTCTATGCACCTTTTCATATCTCTCGTTACCATCTCCCCTGACTTTCAGTCTGAAGGGTCTCGACCCAAAACATCACATAATCCTTTTCTCCAGAGATGTTCCTCACCCGCTGAGTTACTCCAGCTTTTTGTGTCGTTGTTTCATGTGGGTGAGTAAGCTCATCAACAGATTCCACACCATTGTCAGTCTTTACTCCTGTCATTTAGGAAGTGGGATCAATTCATTTCCCTTCTAATCTCAAAGTAAGCTACAAAGCTCTTTGCATTAATTAACCCTGCTTAAAGATAAACCTCATCCCATGCATAAGGGGAACAGTGAACAAACAAGCAATCACCAGAAAATTGACATTTTAATTGGATGGTGTCTGTTCAAAATTTCATGCTTATTATTGTTTTGGTCGTCTGACTTATTCAAAGGTCTGATCCCATTCACAACTCTCAGCAGGTACGTCCAGATCTATTTGAAGTTTGCTTGTTAACATTCAAGCTAGCATCACCTGCCATGTTCAAAGCTACTTTGGCTCCATGGAAGGCCTTTGCTAATTAATTTATGGCTTCCTCTGAAGCATTTAGATATTTCAAGAACAGATTTACAAAAATCCTTCACAAATTGCAGAAGATCAAGAACAAGTGTAAGATTTTCAATCGTATTTTCCTGATGCGGAACGGTGAAATGTGGAGGTTGTCTGGCCCATTGTGGGCTCAAAGTTTATTGCTGCAGTATTGGCTCAGGATTTTCAGTCCACAGGGAGGAAACAGAACTGACAGCTGACGGAGCAAAGCCTGCCCATAAATGTACAACTGCCTCAGAGGGCAGCGGATTTCCCCTTTGCCAACTGTAAATCTACAATCCACATAGCAAGTTATGCGAGAAATACATTTGAACAGTATAAATGTTTTAGGTCAATAACTAATACTATTTCAGAAGTAGCCTATCTTGTTGCTTCCATTTAGTGGGAAGGCAAGAAATTGCTGTGAATATGTCCAAGATCCACCGATATCCTCCAAGGATGTAAGCACCACTTGTTGGATTTACATTTGTTGCTTAACATATCTGGAGTTTAGTCATAAAATTGTTGTGTTTCGTAACGTTATTTTATGAGAATAGAAGAGATCACTTTGACCAACTCTTCCCCATAGCAGAGAAATGTTTCTATCTAGGTAATAAAGGCTTTGCTTATATATTCATTTTATTATTCCCCTAACAGAATGTAGATATTGGGGAAAACATTGTCTTAAGCTGCTGAAGTCTTTCTGAAGGTACTCCCACAAAGCTATTGGGCAAGAAGTTTACAGCAAAAATGAAGAATCAACAAGGCGTGTCAGTCTGAAGAAGGGTCTCGACCCGAAACGTCACCCATTCCTTCTCTCCCGAGATACTGCCTGACACGCCAAGTTACTCCAGCATTTTGAAGAATCAACAATATATTTCTATGTTTAGTGATGTCCAACTGCGGGGAAACTGTAGTAAATGGTGTTCCCTGCTCTTCCAAATGGCAGAGAGGCATAATTGAAGAAGATTTGAGGCAGTTTGCTGATTGTATGCACTGTAATCACAGTGAACTAATGGTAAAGGAAATTAAAGCTTAGGTTGGTGAAGAAGTACTGTTCAATTGTGTTATTTTATCCTGGATGGTGTTGTGCTTCTTGGAAGTCATTGGTACTGTACATACAGGCAAATCACAGGCCAGTCGAGCACATTCCTCATTGTGTCTTATAGATGGTGGACAATACTTACAGTTATAAGATTGTCGTGGCTATCCCTCGAGCTCGAGGATGATGGTCTACGTTCCGATGTCAGAACGAAGACGCCTGTACGTGCGTCCTTCACAAATCAATCAACTAATTCCAATGGCAAGGGAACCAAGATGATTGGAGCTGATAGATTTGTTGCAGCATTCATCCGCCTTCACAGCCATAGAGTTTAAGATAACTTTGTCCGCCTGGTCCGCCGTTGAGATCTTGTACATTGGATTGTTCTTAGTCTGGACTCTCATCCTCGACCTTACCACCATGGGTGGCCCTACCAGAAGCTAGTGCTTCCGATGGCATCGCTCTCTGAATCATGGGGGCACGCAAGCCTCTTCGCCACAACAAGGTGGACAATCTGAAGAGGAGTCATAAAATCATAAGTGATAGGAGTAGAATTAGGCCATTCTGCCCATCAAGTCTACACCTCCATTCAATCATTGCTGATCTATCTCTCCCTTCTCACCCCATTCTCCTGCCTTCTCCCCATAATCTCTGACACCCATACTAATCAAGAATCTATCTATCTTTGCCTTAAATATATCCACAGACTTTGCCACCACAGCCTTCTGTGGCAAAGAATTCCAGATGCAACACCCTCTGACTAAAGGGCGGCACGGTGGCACAGCGGTAGAGTTGCTGCCTTACAGCGAATGCAGCGCCGGAGACTCAGGTTCGATCCTGACTACGAGCGCCGTCTGTATGGAGTTTGTACTTTCTCTCCGTGACCTGCGTGGGTTTTCTCCGAGATCTTCGGTTTCCTCCCACACTCCAAAGACGTACAGGTATGTAGGTTAATTGGCTGGGCAAATGTAAAAAATTGTCCCTAGTGTGTGTAGGATAGTGTTAATGTGCGGGGATCGCTGGGTGGCACGGACCCAGTGGGCCGAAGGGCCTGTTTCCGCGCTGTATCTCTAAATCTAAAAAAAAAAAAAAAATCTAAAGAAATTTCTCCTCATCTCCTTCCTAAAAGAACGTCCTTTAATTCTGAGGCTATGACCTCCAGTCCCAGACTCTCCCACTAGTGGTAACATCCTCTTCACATCCACTCTATACAAGCCTTTCACTATTCTGTGAGTTTCAATGACCCTCATTCTTCTAAATTTCAACGAGTACAGGCCCAGTGCCGACAAACGCTCATCATAGGTTAACTTACTCATTCCTGGTCATTCCATTCCTCATTCCAGTGTCAGGAATAGTCATTCCCCCAACAGGTTACCTGGAAATTTACTCTTGTAGCCACAGTATTCAGAACAGGAGGCTAATTAAATCTCTGGCCAATGGTGATATCACCCTAATATCATATCATATCATATATATACAGCCGGAAACAGGCCTTTTCGGCCCTCCAAGTCCGTGCCGCCCAGCGATCCCCACACACTAACACTATCCTACACCCACTAGGGACAATTTTTACATTTACCCAGCCAATTAACCTACATACCTGTACGTCTTTGGAGTGTGGGAGGAAACCGAAGATCTCGGAGAAAACCCACGCAGGTCACGGGGAGAATGTACAAACTCCTTACAGTGCAGCACCCGTAGTCAGGATCGAACCTGAGTCTCCGGCGCTGCATTCGCTGTAAAGCAGCAACTCTACCGCTGCGCTACCGTGCCGTTGAAGGTTTGACCCTAATACCGTTTGATGGTAGACAGATCTCCAGGGCCTGATCAGATTTATCCAAGGACATTGCGGGAAACTAGAGAAGAAATTACAGGAGCCCTGGTTGAAATGTACGAGTCATCCTTAAATATAGGAGAGATGCCGGAAGACAGGAGGGTGGCAAATGTTGTGCCTATTTTCAAGAAGGGCTTCAGGGAAAATGCTGGGATTTATAGGCCAGTGAGCTTAACATCTGTAGTTGGAAAGTTACTCGAGAGTATTCTATGGGATAGGTTATACAGGCATTTGGATGGACACGGGCTGATTAGGGATAGTCAGCATGGTTCTGTACATGGGAGGTCGTGTCTCACAAATCTGATTGATTTTTTTGTAGACGTGACTAAATAGGTTGATAGGGCAGTGCTGTAGATGTTGTGTAAATGGACTTCAGTAAGGCACTCAACAAGGTTCCGCATAGTAGGCTGCTCTGGAAGGCTAGATCGCAAGGGATCCAAGGAGAAATGGCTGAATGGATAGTAAATTGGCTCCATGGAAGGAAGCAGAGGGTAATGGTGGAAGGTTGCTTCTCGGACTGGAGGCCTGTGATTAGTGGTGTGCCCCAGGGTTTGATGCCTGGCCCATTACTCTTTGATGATGGTTGTGAAATATTGCAGCAGGATCTGGATTGATTGGCCAGGTGGGCAGAAGAATGGTTGATGGAATTTAATACAGAAAAGTGTGAGGTGTTGCATTTTGGGACGTCAAACAAGGGCAGGAACTACACAGTAAATATTAGGCCTCTGGGTAGTGTTGTCGAGCAGAGAGATCTAGGTGTACAAGTGCATGGTTCCTTGAAGGTCGAGTCACAGGTAGATAAGGTGGTCAAAAAGGCTTTTGGCACTTGGCCTTCACAGCTTAAGGATAAGGGGGAAGTCTTTTAGGACCGAGATGAGAAAACATTTCTTCACACAGAGAGTGGTGAGTCTGTGGAATTCTCTGCCACAGAAGGTAGTTGAGGCCAGTTCATTGGCTATATTTAAGAGGGAGTTAGATGTGGCCCTTTTTGCTAAAGGGATCAGGGGGTATGGAGAGAAGGCAGGTACAGGCTACTGAGCTGGATGATCAGCCATGATCATATTGAATGGCGGTGCAGGCTCGAAGGGCCGAATGGCCTACTCCTGCACCTATTTTCTATGTCAATGTTTCTATGTTTCTATCAGTCAGAGTATTGAGTATAGAAGTTGGGAGGTCATGTTGCATAAGACATTGGTGAGATTGTATTTAGAATATTGTGTTTAGTTCTGGGCACCATGTTACATGAAAGATATTGTCGAGCTTGAAAGGTTTCAGAAGAAAATTACGAGGATGTTGCCAGGACTAGAGGGTGTCAGCTATAAAGAGAATTTGAGTAGGCTGGGTCTCTATTACATGGAGCACAGAAGGATGAGGGGAGATCTTATAGAGGTATACATAAAAACATAGAAACATAGAAAATAAGTGCAGGAGGCTTCCATTTGGACCTTCGAGCCAGCACCACCATTCATTGTGATCATGGCTGATTATCCACAATCAGTAACCTGTGCCTGCTCTCTCCCCATATCCATTGATTCCACTTGCCCCTAGAACTCTACCTAACTCTCTTTTAAATTCATCCAGTGAATTGGCCTCCACTGCCTTCTGTGGCAGAGAATTCCACAAATTCACAACTCTCTGGGTGAAAACATTTCTTCTAACCTCAGTTTTAAATGGCCTCCCCTTTATTCTTAGACTGTGGCCCCTGGTTCTGGACTCCCCCACTATTAGGAACATTTTTCCTGCATCTAGCTTGTCCAGTCCTTTTATAATTTTATACGTCTCTATAAGATCCCCTCTCATCCTTCTAAACTACAGTGAATTCAAGCCCAGTATTTCCAATCCTTCATCATATGACAGTCCATCCATCCCAGGGATTAACCTCATGAACCTATGCTGCACTGCCACAATAGCAAGGACGTCCTTCCTCAAATTAGAAGATCAAAACTGCACACAATACTTCAGATGTGGTCTCACCAGGGCCCTATACAACTGCAGAAGGACCTCCTTGCTCCTATACTCAAATCCTCTTGTTATGAAGGCCAACATGCCATTAGCTTTCTTCATTGCCTGCTGCACCTGTACGCTTACTTTCAGTGACTGGTATACAAGGACACCAAGGTCTTGTTGCACTTCCCCTTTACCTAATCTGACACCATTGAGATAATAATCTGCCTCCTTGCTTTTGCCACCAAAGTGGATAACCTCACATTTAACTACATTATAGTGCATCTGCCATGCATCTGCCCACTCACTCAACCTGTCTAAGTCACCCTGCAACCTCCTAACATCCTCTTCGCAGTTCACACTGCCACCCAGCTTTGTGTCATCTGCAAACTTGCTAGTGTTGTTTCTATTTCCATTATCCAAATCATTAATATATATTGTAAATAGTTGCGGCCCCAACACCGAGCCTTGTGGCACTCCACTCACAATTGCTTGCCATTCTGAAGACCTGTTTATTCCTACTCTGCTTCCTGTCTGCCAACCAATTCTCTATCCATGTCAATACACTAACCCCAATACCATGAGCTCTAAATTTGCTCACCATCCTCCCATGTGGGACCTTATCAAAGGCTTTCTGAAAGTCTAGATACACTACATCCACTGGCTCCCCTTCATCCATTTTACTTGTCACATCCTCAAAAAATTCCAGAAGATTAGTCAAGCAGGATTTCCCCTTCATAAAGCCATGCTGACTTAGACCAATCCTTTTACTGCTATCCAAATGCGCCGTTATTACTTCTTTAATAATTTACTCCAGCATCTTCCCCACTACCGATGTCAGACTAACTGGTCTATAAATCCTTGTTTTCTCTCTCACTCCTTTCTTGAAAAGTGGGACAACATTAGCTACCTTCCAATCCACGGGAACTGATCCGGAATCTATTGAACATTGGAAAATGATCACCAATGCGTCCACAATTTCTAGAGCCACCTCCTCGAGTACCCTGGGATGCAGACCATCAAGTTCTGTGCATTTATCAGCCTTCAGTCCCATCAGTCTACCGAATACTATTTCTTGCCTAATGCAAATTTCTTTCAGTTCCTCCGTCTCCCTAGATCATCTGTCCTCTAGTACATCTGGGAGATTGTTTATGCCTTCCTTAGTGAAGACAGTTCCAAAGTACTTGTTTAACTCTTCTGCCATTTCCTTATTCCCCATAATAATTTCACTTGTTTCTGCCTTCAAGGGACCCACATTTGTCTTTACTAATCTTTTTCTCTTAACATACCTAAATAAGCTATTGCTGTGCTTCTTTATATTCTTGGCCAGCTTCACTTTGTACCTCATCTTTTCAGCCCGTATTGCCCTTTTTGCTACCTTCTGTAGTCCTTTGAAAGTTTCCCAATCCTCTGGCTCCCCACTACTCTTTACTATCTTATACATCTTTTATTTTAGTTTTATTCTATCCCTAACTGCCCTTGTCAGCCACGGTTACCTCTTACTCCTATTCCCCTTAGAATCTTTCTTCCTCTTTGGAATGAAATGATCCTGCATCTTTAGGATTATGCCCAGAAATTCCTGCCATTGCTGTTCCACCGTCATTTCTGCTAGGATCTTTTCCCATTCGACCTTGGCAAGCTCCTCTCATGCCTTCATAGTCCCCTTTATTCAACTGCAACAGTGACATTCCTGGTTTAACCTTCTCCCTCTCAAATTGCAGATTAAAACTAATCATATCATGGTCACTACCTCCAAGTGGTTCCTTTACCTTGAGTTCCCTTATTTAATCTGGTTCATTGGACAACACAAAATCCAGAATTGCCTTTTCTCTGGTAGGCTTTCGTGCAAGTTGCTCTAAGACACAGCATTGTCGTGGTCATTGTCGTAGGGTAAAAGAAAATTTTTCGATCTGCTACGACTTTGACAGTCACCCGCAGTCGCCTAAAACATCGCCTAATTGGGACAGGCCCTTTAGATTAGCCAAATGAATTTGCTGCCATTGAAGGTTCCCAAAAGCTGTTATTCATAAGCTGCATTTACGTCCTTGCAGCAAGCTCCCTGGCAACTTGCTACCAGGAGTGCCCGCCTTGCTGGAGTCCCAGAGGACCAGCCTGCTAGCTTCCAGTACCAATCCAATGGGAAAGCTCGGAGCATGGTCCCTGGCCTTGGGAATGATCACCATGGTAAGGGAAGCAGTATTTTCTCCAAGAGCTGAAAGAGTGCAGTGATGATGTGGTGCAGATTGTTATGCAACATAATATAAATGAGGCTGATAGACACAAAGCGCTGGAGCAACTCAACGGGTCAGGCAGCATCTCTGGAGAAAAAGGATGGGTGAAGCTTCGGGTCATGACCCCTCCCCAGACACAACCTTCCCCAGAATCACAAGATAATCTTCAAATTAAATTTTTGAAATGACTCAAACTAAATATACCCTTAATCGTGTAAATGATCAATAGACTTAAATCAAACCAAGTGCAAAATAACAGTGCAGAACGTTTAGCCAAATTGTCTAAGATTTTTTTTGATCTACCACACTGCTTCTTTCCACATATCCAATGTTTGAACTCCCTAGATAGACTCAAAAAGCTGGAGTAACTCAGCAGGACAGGCAGCACCTCTTGAGAGAAGGAATGGGTACGTTTCGGGTCAAGACCCTTCCTCAGGCCCGACCCGAAACGTCACCCATTCCTTCTCTCCAGAGATACTGCCTGTCCTGCTGAGTTATTCCAGCTTTTCTAGTCTATCTTCGGTTTAAACCAGCATCTGCAGTTCCTTCCTACACATTTGAACTCCCTATTCTGATGCCAAATCTGCAGAAATAGGTTTGGAAGGGTGGACCATTCTGTATGCAGTGCCCTGGAGATTGTCCTAAGTACACACAGCCATTGTCATTTCCCATAGATTACTAAAGGCCTCAGATCAAATCTAAAAAGTTCCCAGGTATACTACTCCTTGTGGTATTTTTGTTCATTTATTATTTTATTATTTCTTAGTTTGTCCAGTCTTCCAGTTGGCAAGCTTCACCTAATTTTTCTGTTGAATTTACTAGCAAAAAACTTAAACTTGCAAACTTTTAGTTTTGATCTGTCCCACAAGTAGAAATATTATTTCCTTTGTCCACCCTATCAAGTCTGGTAATTTTCTTAAAGGGTCCCATCCCATCGGGCAGAAGACACAAAAGCTTGATACAATGTACCAGCAGATTTAGAAATATTTCTTCCCGCTGTCATCAGACTACTGGACAGACCTTTGATACAGTTGATCACGACTTTTACCCACATCTCTTCGCCATTGTCCAGTTGTGTGATTGCATGCACCTAGTAAAACCCATCTTTAATCATTCTAGCATGTGAATCACCTCTCATCTACCCATATTGTTACTGAAATTGTAGTGACATACGGATTAGCGGGGGGGTCTCGAACCCTCGGTTGGCTAACAGGTCACGTGGTGCGGGAGCGCGAGGTATAGTTGTGTGTGGCGCCAAACGGGGGAGTTGAGATTAGATTATATTAGTAGTTAAGTAGTGTGTGTCCAAAGTAAGTGCATTGCGCCTTGTCACGGTTTTTACCAAGAATAAAGTCTTTTGATAATAACGCTCGTTTTGGACTCACTACATTGGTGACCCGAACGTAAGATCTGAAGCGAACACGCAGAATGTCACAGATGGGAGCGAGCGCGGGCGAGGTTCACCTACCGCCGTTCTGGGCCCATCAGCCGCACCTGTGGTTTGTGCAGGCGGAGTCACAGTTCCATATTAAGAAGGTGGAGAGCGACCAGGAGAAGTTCCACCACCTGGTGAGCTGTCTGCAGGCGGAGGTGGCTGCGCGGGTCAGTCAATACCTGACCAGTCCACCCTAAACGGAGCAGTACGTGGGGCTCAAGAGGCTCCTACTGAGGACTTTCGGCTGGAGCCAGAACCAGCGGGCTCTGAAGCTCTTCCATTTACCAGAGCTGGGGCAGCGGCTGCCGTCGGAATTGATGACCGAGATGCTGACCTTGGTGGGCGACCATCAGCCGTGCATGGTTTTTGAGGCGGCATTTTGGGAGAAACTACCCCGGGACGTCAGGCTAGTGTTGGCCGACGTCTCTTTTGAAGATCCGATAGCGTTCGCCGAGAAAGCCGACGCGCTCGTCAGGGAGCGGCACACCCGAGACGACTCGGTTAATCGGGTCTCGAGGCCCAGTGACAGTCGGGGGAGCGGCCGAGAGAGCGACGGATCGGCCGCTATTTCGCAGTCTGCCAGCCAAGAAGGGGCTGCGGAACATGTTTATTGGTCGCGGGCACAAGCAACACGGCCGAATAGGCGCGGCTGGTGTTTCTTCCATCGGCGGTTGGGCGGTGAAGCCCGAAGCTGCAGCGCCCCGTGTGCGTTTCCGGGAAATGCCTGGGCCGATCGAATGTAGAGGCAGTTTCGATTGGCCGTAATTGCCGCCTCTACGTGACGGACCAAGGTACCGGGATCGTTTTTCTAGTGGATACGAGAACGGTTGTGAGTATTGTGCCCCCCTACGACTGTGAAGTTCAAGCGGGGGGGAAGGGGCCGCCCCTCATTGCGGTGAACGGTAGCCCCATCCGCACTTACAGTAAAAGGGCTATGTCCCTGTCCTTCGAGTCCAGGACCTACCGTTGGGATTTCATCGTGTCGGATGTGGGCCAGGCCATTTTGGGTGCGGATTTTCTATGGGCGTTTTCATTGGTCGTAGACATCCGCGGTAGCGGCCTGCAGCCCTCGGCCGGCGTACGGCCCCGAAGTACGGGGCCTGCGGCCCCTCCAAGCGCCGCCCCACCCAGTTCAGCGATCCAGGCCATCACCACGGCCCCCGGTCAGTTCGATGCTGTCCTAGCAGATTTCCCGCAGCTCCTCGTTCAGCGGTTCGATGCACCTTCCGAGAAGCATGGGGTCGTGCATTTCATTCCGATCGAGGGGCGGCCGGTTTTTGCCCGGGCACGGCGCCTCCCACCCGACAAGCTGGCCATGGCTCGAGAGGAGTTCTTGAACTTGGAAAGGCTGGGAATTGTGCGGCCTTCAAGTAGTCCGTGGGCCTCCCTCTTGCATATGGTTTCCAAAGCATCTGGGGGGTGGAGACCATGTGGGGATTTCCGGCGGCAACACGGCCAGACCGCTACCCGATTCCGCACATACAGGACTTCTCAGCTAGCCTGGAGGGGGCTACAATTTTTTCAAAGATCGATTTAGTGCGGGGATATCATCAGATCCCGGTCCACCTGCCGGACATCCCAAAGATGGCTACCATTACTCCGTTCGGGTTGTTTGAGTGGTTGCGCATGCCTTTCGGCCTTAAAAACGCAGCTCAGGCATTTCAGCGTCTCATGGACCATGTGGGTCGAGGTTTGCCATTCGTGTTCATTTACCTCGATGACATTTTGATTGCCAGCCGTTCGGTCCAGTAGCACTTAGTCCACCTCCGCACTATATTCCAGAGGCTGCAGGACCACGGCCTGATTCTGCACCCGGCCAAATGCCAATTCGGCCTGTCGGTGGTAGATTTTTTGGGTCACCGGGTTACATCGGCCGGAGCCACCCCTTTGCCAGCTAAGGTGGAAGCGGTCCACGCTTTTCCACGCCCTACTACCATCAAGGGTTTGCAGGAATTCGTGGGCATGGTGAACTTTTATCACCGGTTCGTGCCTGCAGCAGCTCGGGTCATGCGCCCCCTTTTTCAATGCCTCGCGGGTAACCCCGCTGAGTTGGCGTGGTCCGTAGCTGCAGAGACGGCTTTTGTCGCGGTCAAACAAGCCCTCGCCAATGCCACCATGCTGGTGCACCCGCGCTCCTCCGCCCCCACGGCGCTGACGGTGGATGCCTCAGACGTGGCGGTGGGTGGGGTTTTGGAGCAGCAGGTCGAAGGTCAATGGCAGCCCCTGGCGTTTTTCAGCCGGCAGCTCTCGTGTGCCGAGCTCAAATATAGTGCGTTTGATAGGGAACTCCTGGCCCTCTATTTAGCAGTCCACCACTTCCGTTATTTTTTGGAAGGCCGTTCGTTTGTGGCCTACACGGATCACAAACCTCTGACATTCGCTTTTGCTAAGGTTTCTGATCCGTGGTCGGCTCGCCAGCAGCGGCACCTCACCCTAATTTCGGAGTTTACCACCGATGTCCGTCATATTGCGGGTAGGCTTAATGCTGTTGCTGATGCCCTGTCCCAGCCAGCTATTCCCTCCGTGGCCGTGGTAGGAGGACAGGTGGATTTCCAGGAGCTAGCAGAGGTTCAGCGCCTGGAAAAAACGTCCGGGGTGTATGCCTCCACAGCCTCGGGACTGCGTTTGGAGCAGGTGGCGTGTGGCCCCACGGGTACCAAGTTGTGGTGTGACGTTTCCCTTCCACGCCCTCGCCCGGTGGTGCCTGCCGCCCTGCGGCGTAAGGTTTTTGAGGCCATTCATGGCCTGGCACATCCGTCCATCAGGGCGACTTCGGCCATGGTGGCCGCCCGGTTTGTCTGGCACGGCCTGCAGAAGCAGGTGGCGGCCTGGGCACGGGCCTGTATTCCGTGCCAAACCTCCAAAGTTCATCGCCATGTCCAGCCCTCATACCAGAGATTCGATGTTCCCCCAGTCCGTTTTTTCCACATCCACGTGGATTTGGTGGGTCCATTGCCCTATTCCAGGGGTTATGCTCATCTGCTGACGGTGGTGGATCGGTTTACACGTTGGCCGGAGGCGCTCCTATTGTCGGACACCTCGGCGGCCTCCTGTGCACGAGCCCTGGCGTTGCATTGGGTGGCCCGGTTTGGCGTACCGGCTATCATCACCACAGATCGGGGAGCCCAGTTCACCTCCTCCCTCTGGGCCGCGCTGGCACAGTTGTATGGGTCTCGTTTACAGCAGACCACCGCCTACCATCCCCAATCCAACGGGATGGTGGAGCGGTTCCACCGGCAGCTGAAGGCGTCCATTTGTGCCCGATTGACCGGCCACGATTGGGCTGACCAGCTGCCTTGGGTCCTCCTCGGCATTCGTACGGCCCCAAAGGCCGAGCTAGGCACATCCTCGGCCGAGCTCGTCTACGGTTCGCCCCTGCGGGTGCCAGGTGACATTCTCCCTTCCGCCCCAGCCTTGCCGCCGCCCGTTACGTCGGTGTTGGGTTCCCTCCGGGCACGGGTGGGTTCTCTGGCTCCAGTTCCGACCTCCAGGCACGGAAGCACGGCAGTCCACGTCCCGTCGGACTTGCGGGACTGTGATTTCGTGTTCCTTCGGAAAGATTCCCACCGCCCCCCTCTTCGGCCGGTTTATCAGGGCCCATTCCAGGTACTTAAAAGAGGGGCTGTCACTTTCACCTTGCAGGTGGGTAATCGCCAGGAGCTCATTTCGGTGTCCCTGCTCAAGCCGGCCCATTTGGACAAGGACCTCCCTGTGTCGGTGGCCCAGCCGCTGCGCAGGGGCCGGCCTGCGGCCGCCCCCCTGGTTCCGCCAGCGGCGCCTTGTTTGCCACCTCTCGGCCCCCTGCCGCCTATGGTTAGGCCCTGGCCGCCGTTCTCGATCAAGCGCTCTCCGTCGCCTCCGCCCTCCGCTTCCGTGGCCCCTCCATCGCCTCCGGCGGCGGCGGCCTCCCCGCCTCCCGTCACATTGGTGGTATTGGTTTCCCCCCTCCGTACGCGTTCCGGGAGGGAGGTCCGGGCACCCGTGAGGTATGGTTTCGAGGGTTCTGGGGGGGGGGGTCATGTAGGGACATATGGATTAGCGGGGGGGTCTCGAACCCTCGGTTGGGCTAACAGGTCACGTGGTGCGGGAGCGCGAGGTATAATTGTGTCTGGCGCCAAACGGGGGAGTTGAGATTAGATTATATTAGTAGTTAAGTAGTGTGTGTCCAAAGTAAGTGCGTTGCGCCTTGTTACGGTTTTTACCAAGAATAAAGTCTTTTGATAATAACGCTCGTTTTGGACTCACTACAATATAATCTTAGCTACTCTTTGTTTTTCATCACCATATCACCTCCAAGAAACATTATTTCAAAACGTTACTACAGTTTTTACACACACACACACTGATACCTCCTATCTCGCATTCACCATTAACTCTCTTAATCCCTCTACTATCTCTAAACTCTGAGACTGTCCAACCAGCATAGGAAGAGTTGAAATTTCCTTTCATCTAAATACTGTGAAGACCAATGCCTTTACTCTCTTTCAGAAAAAAATTATTGCCTACTTCAATAATCTGAAACTGAGCCATGTAGTTCACATTTAACGAGATACCTTTCCAATCTTTTTTGCTTCCAGTCTTTTTTGCTGACTGGATAGCATTAAACAAAAATAGCTTATCACTGTATCTCGGTAGACATGACAATAAACTGAACTAAACTAAACTAAACTACTCACCTCAAAGACCATCCTCATCTAGCTCACCTTTGGTACCCATCACTATACCTGCTTCAACCCATTTACCGCTGAAACTAACCCTATGTGTCTCGAGAACTGACCATTCTAAACCAGTCCTAGATGGCCTTCCTTTTTCTACCCTCGAAACAAATCTATCCAAAACTCAGGTTTTCTAATTGGCATCAAGTCCCATTCAATTTGAAGTATTGTGAGCAATTTTGGGCAACATATCTGAGGAAGGATGTGCTGGCTGTGAAGAGGGTCGAGAGGTGGTTTACAAGAATGATCCCAGGAATGAGTAGGTTAACATATGATGAGCGTTTGACAGCACTGTGCCTGTACTCGCTGGAGTTTAGAAGAATGAGGGTGGACCTCTTTGAAATGTACCGAATAGTGAAAGGTTTGGATAGAGTAGATGTGGAGAGGATGTTTCCACAGTGGGAGAGTCTAGGACTAGAGGTCATAGCCTCAGAATTAAAGGACATTCCTTCAGGAAGGAGTTGAGGAGGAATTTATTTAGTCAGAGGGTGGTGAATCTGTGGAATTATTTGTCACAGGAGGCTGTGGAGGCCAATTCAATGGATATTTTAAAGGCAGAGATCAATTCTTGATTAGTACGGGTGTCAGGGGTTATGCGGAGAAGGCAGGAGAATGGGGTTTGGAGGGAGAGATAGGTCAGCCATGATTGAATGGTGGAGTAAACTTGATGGGCCGATTGGCCTAATTCTGCTCCTATCACTTATGACCTTATTAATTCCTTGTTGTCCCTGTTCCTCTTGTGCTATATTGACTCAATTTATGCAATTCTAATATTCTAATTTAAATTGTTGATATCTTTTGAAGGTCTCCCACTTGCTCAGGATATCTATGTTGCATCAGTTCCAGCCTTTCGAGCATCTGATTATAATTACTCCAACATTGGCAACAATGATTCCAGCTGAATTATCCTTAAATTCCTTGAATCTTTTCCAACTACCTCTTCTACTTTCTTGAAGGCCCTCAAGAAATCCACATAAGAAGATGGCAGGTCATTTGGCTTAATATCTCGCTCAATATTTTTGAGAATATCTATACAAAAATAGTGGCAAATGGTACCATGTTAAAGGCCTTATGTTACTACAAGTGGTTATTTTTGCTGTTTAAGTGCAGAGCATGAATGATGTCCATGCAGGCGAGTGTGCAAGTTAATGGGTTCCAATAATCGAATGACAGCATCTCAGAAAAAAAAAAATAGTTGAAAACTCTGGGGTGTTGGGTTAATGAATGGGGCTTTTAATCAAAAACTGACAACTGCTTTAGCCTGATGAAAATAGGTGCAGGAGGAGGCCATTCAGCCCTTCGAGCCAGCACCGTCATTCATTGTGATCATGGCTGATCGTCCCCAATCAATAACCCGTGCCTGCCTTCTCCCCATATCCCTTGATTCCACTAGCCCCTAGAGCTCTATCTAACTCTCTCTTAAATCCATCCAGTGATTTGCCCTCCACTGCCCTCTGTGGCAGAGAATTCCACAAATTCACAACTCTCTGGGTGAAAAGGTTTTGTCTCACCTCAGTTTTAAATGGCCTCCCCTTTATTCTAAGACTGTGGCCCCTGGTTCTGGACTCGCACAACATTGGGAACATTTTTCCTGCATCTAGCTTGTCCAGTCCTTTTATAATTTTATATGTTTCTATAAGATCCCTTCTCATCCTTCTAAATTCCAGTGAATACAAGCCCAGTCTTTTCAATCTTTCCTCATATGTCAGTCCCGCCATCCCAGGGATCAATCTCGTGAACCTACGCTGCACTGCCTCAATTACAAGGATGTCCTTCCTCAAATCAGGAGACCAAAACTGTACCCAATACTCCAGATGTGGTCTTACCAGGGCCCTATAAAACTGCAGAAGAACCTCTTTACTCCTATACTGAAATCCTCTTGTTATGAAGGCCAACATTCCATTAGCTTTCTTCACTGCCTGCTGTACCTGCACGCCAAGTTTCAGTGACTGGTGTACAAGGACACCCAGGTTTCACTGCACCTCCCCCTTTCCTAACCTAACTCCATTGAGATAATAATCTCAACTCCATTGAGATATTAATCTGATGCTCAGCTCAGAAATGTATTCATCACACAAAAAATTGCACCAAGTTCAAAAGAGTGGTCCCCAAGTTCTACTGGGCAATGGAAAATTAAATGAGGACCACAGGACAATAGCCAGAGGCCAGCCTTTCCTAGATGAGGCAGCAGTGTCAAGTATATGAGCCAATCAATAGTATCAAAGAACTAAACTTTTCAATAGTTGTCGTATTTCCTGTCTTGTTAAATGTTTCAATGTTTGAAACTATTTATGTTTTTTTTATATAGTTAACTGTTTCAGAAGAAAGGGACAGGTGAAGTGAAATAGGTCAACCTGTTGAGATCTTTATTGAAGGATTGCAGATTATTTGCTGCTGAAGTATTTATGTGCATGAGTGCTTTATTTGCAGCAATCTATGTTGCAGGGAATTGTTTCATTACTGGCTCAATTTATATACTGGTTCACCAGATGTGAGTAAATGACATTGATGAAAGAGTTGGCTACATCAGCCCTTGATCTATTTGTTTGCCAGTACAGTCCACTTACAAAAGCTTGTACTACATGTTCATAGAGCTGGTCAAGGGTGTGTTATAATGGTTAAAGGGATATTACCATCTTGTAAACTTAAACAGGCTGGATTATAAAAGCTTAAAGTAAATCCCAAGTTTAACTAACTAACAAGAAACATCTTAAATGTGATCATTGATTTAGGTCCCACATTGAAAGCGCAATAGTGAAAAGTTCAAAAGCCTAAATGTTGACTTTGGCAACAAATGCATTTAGAAAAAGACAGATCTACAAAAAAAAACTGCTGGAAGCAGTCAGCATGAAATCTCAAGCAGCATCTGTGGAGATCGAGAGATAAATGTTTCAGAGCAATTAGCTTCCATCCGAACTGGGAAAAGTTAATGAGAGGTGTGAAGCAATTGCTGATGGGTGGAAAAATAAAAGGCCAAATCTGTAATTGGGAGGGGAGATTAAATGGCAACACAAACATAGTTAAAGTGTGAAATAATGGAACAAAGTAGGAAATTGTTTTTAGAGTGTTATTAAGAATAGCAGAATGATTTCCTGAAATTTATGTAATTTTACAATACCATAATGTGTTGAGTGAGTCAGTAACATGCTGCTCCTTGGGTTTACGTAACAATACAGGCAGCCAAGGACAGAGAGGTCAGAGTGAGAATACTCTCTGTATTTAATTCAAATGGAATAGTATTGAAGTGACAGGGAGCTCAGGGTGATGCTGTACTCTGAGCAAAATGGTGGCTTAAGCTATGTTTAGTCTTCCAGTGTGGAGGAAATAACAATGTGAATAGAAAAATGTATATACTGAACTTTAAAAATTACAATTAAATCACAGTGTCACGAGCAAAGGGCATTTGGGGCCTTGAATGGTGGGAAGGAAAAAGGTAACATGGCTTGTTACTTTAATATTCCATTTTTGTCCACTCCCATTGTCATCTCTCTCTTGACCTTCTGCATCATTCCAAGTTCAAAATCTCATTCTATGATATGGCCTTCTGGACAACACATGAATTCAACAATTCCAGGTAATGATCCTGTTTTTCCAAAGTATTTCTCATCTAGATGCATAGCCATCTTCTTATGACTCACTCAATCACCCCTTTAATGTCTGAAAGTCTCTTGCATTCACCCTGTTGATATTGATACTTGTGCAATGATATTCTGTTCAACAACATAACATAAAAACAATTGCATTTTTTGCTTGCGGTAACACAAATAAACTTGCAGCTATTAAAGGGACCTTTATTTTTTTATATTCCCTTTTGCAACACGATTTTCTATGATAGAATATTTCATAGAAATGCAAGAATCACATTATAACAGAACTATGTGTACTGGCATCTGGATTTTCAATAGTTATATTCATAGGAAACTGGTTAATATTACTTAACTTTCACACTTTTTCAAGTCATCTTACCTCACTTTTTTAAATTTTATTTCCAACTCCTAAATTATTCTTGGTATTCAGCATAAAATGCAGATAATTTGCTATCTGCAATTATCTTGGTATTTTGAAAGTATTTGATGGTTCACCACCGGCTCACCTGGTTCCGTTTCCCATGCTCGCATTCAAACACAGGGCCCCAAGCTCCTGTATTCCCTTGTCGGCGCCCTTTATGTGGTGACTATTGCATACCTTGTGTAGGTAGGCAAGCAAAGAATTTCATTTTGACTTGTCACATGTGACAATAAAGTATTCATTCATTCATTCATTCATTCATTCATTCAAACCCTTGATCCTGGACTCTGTGAAGCTCACCATCTGTTTTCCATGCTCCTTTTAAACCTATCACGGACCTGCTTCCCTCTGCTCTAAATGGAGATTTGCATTTCCTTGCTTCATTTAAACTCATCAGGTCCCTGCTCCCCCCTACATTTAAATTTACCTCGGCCTTGCTTCCCTCTTCTCCACTTATGTTCCTCACCTTGCGTTCCCTTGCTCCATTTAAACTTATCAGGGTCCTCCAAGCCGGAGGAGTCTCGACTGTCCGATGCAGGAGCTTAGACCACCCCGACGTGGGAGCTCAATCGCCGGCTGTGGATGGTTCGACTCCCCCGATCGTGGGAGGAAAGGAGGAAAGAAGATAAGACTTAATTGCCTTCCGTCACAGTGGGGAATGTGGAGGAGCCGCTGTGCTGGATGTTAATGTCTAATTTTTTATGTAGTTGTGTGTCTTGTTGCTATTTTGGTATGACTGTATGGCAAACCAAATTCATCATATGTTGCAAAACATACTTGGCTAATAAATTCCGATTATGATTATGATTGTGATCCATAAAATCTGCTTGTCCAGCACTGGCATTGTGCTGACCAGGCAAGATTAATGGAATTGTACTGTAGAAAGTGTGAGCAATTAAAATTGAATCTCAAGTTTTTTTTTCTATGAGACCAATAGAGAACTGTGAAACAGAATCGCAATCTCCCACTGCAAAGTAGTGAATTTCTCCAATTGAGTCTTTCTGGCATGGCATAAAAATATAAACTTGATTCACTGTCAAAATGTTTGTTATGTTTGTGGTTATATAATTAAGAGAGAGATCACAATCTTTTGGTGCAATTCGTGGATTATATTGCAAATAATACATGTCAACATCTCTGTATCATGGCAATTCTGAGCAAAATAACAACGGAATCCAAAGAAATTAACTGACAACGACTAAAGTAGGGCTGGATAAGGAATGTGGAACTCTGGTGACTGGAAATAATGCCAGTGTCAGTCACTGCTGCTAATTCACAGCAGAGACACAAAGCAGTGAGGAAACGGAATGGTAAGAAGGGGTGTAAAATAAAGTTGTCAGTAAGTTTAAGCTATATTTCTCAGGATTCTGGCATTTTTTGTGCTCAGTTTTAATAAGCCACCAGTTGGATGTTGATTTTGTTTTTAATGTGAAACAGTAAGTGATCCTTCACTTCCACCTACCATATACTGAGCATTAGATTGCGCGGAATCAGTATCAATCTTGTGATTGGCGGTCAGAGTTGAAAACTTGCAATGAACTGACACAGGATGTTGATTTTATAATTTTAATTATCTCCTCTGAGGACCTCTGCAAAAGCTTCAGCTTACTTGTTGTGACAGTCATTGCAATTTGAAACTTTATTTGACGTCCATTTAATCAACACATCCACCCCACAGTGTTATGTATAGAATTCAATGTCAATAATTATTTCCAATACACGTGTAGATTACACTTTTAAAAAAATGTTCTTCCGAGTCATATTTCCCTAGGTATACGATCGGAGGTTAAACTAATGAAGTAGCTTGTTAAAGCAATACAGCGATGAACTGAATTGCACATATATCCGATGGAAGTATATATATATATATATGTATCAGAACTAAATTCTCACAAATTAGTCACGAATCTGAGCAGTTAACTTGCAAAAAAAACATAGATACATAGAAACATAGAAAATAGGTGCAGGAGGAGGCCATTCAGCCCTTCGAGCCAGCACCGCCATTCATTGTGATCATGGCTGATCGTCCACAATCAATAACCCGTGCCTGCCTTCTCCCCTTTTCCCTTGATTCCACTAGCCCCTAGAGCTCTATCTAACTCTCTCTTAATTGATAAACATACTGCTATTTATCAATCTCAATTTATTTTGTTAATATCCATGGAAGTCATTATATTGGATGCCTCTATTGGCTGGTTATTGATGGATAATTGCAATGATGTCATGCTGAATACAGTACCTGACAAATCATCTGTCAAATTCTATCAGTATCTTTTTACATTGGATCTCGGAGATCAAAATTGAGGATTATCTCAGGAAATAAACTAGTTTTGTTTCTCATTGTTTAATGTTTGTCATTCTAGGCACTTGTCACAGCATGAGGTTACTTTGTAAACATATTCCATATCTATCCCTCCCCATTACGCCCTTACATTGACTTAAATATTTATAAAAGAATGTCTGTTCTTAATAATATAGGGCATGCCTTGGAGCAAGATCACTTATCCTCCTTAAGTATACCAGGGGAATCGAGAACCAGGGTCATAAAGTCATAAGGAATAGGAGTAGAATTAGGCCATTTGGTCCATCAAATCTACTCCGCCATTAAATCATAGCTGATCTATCTCTCCCTCCTAACCCCCTTCTCCTGCCTTCTCCCCATACCTTCTGGCACCTGTACTAATCAAGAACATAGGTTTAAGGTAAGGGAGAAAAGATTTAATAGGAACCTGAGGGGTAACTTTTTCACGTAAGTATATAGGTATATGGAACGAGCTGCCGGAGGAGGTAGTTGAGGCAGATATTATCGCAATGTTAAAGGAACATTTAGTCAGGTACATAGATAGGGCAGGTTTAGAGGGATATGGGCAGGGCCGTTTTTACAGCATTATGGGCCCCCGGGCAAAGCAGTGTACTGGGGCCCCTACCGTTACTCTCCCCCACCCCCCTTTCCCTACCAGCCCCCCCCTGTCGTGCCGGCAAAAAGCACTTACCGAAAAGCACTTAGCGATGGACTTAGGGTGCTACATTGTTGCAAAAAGCACTTACAGATCGCTGTGAGAAGCACTTAGGGACTGAAAATGTTGCGAAAAATGCACTTATTGAACCTACATTTTTAAAGTAGTATTTATTTATTGCAAGTCACAGATCACAGATCAGCATGGGGCCCCTATGCTCGTGGGCCCCCGGGCAAGTGCCCATCAGGCCCATGCATTAAGACGGCCCTGGATATGGGCCTAGTGCAGGCAGGTGGGACTAGTGTAGTGGGGACATGTTGGCTGGTGTGGGTACGTTGGGCCGAAGTGCCTGTTTTCACTCTGTAAGACTCAATGACTCTCTGACTCTATTTCCAGATATGCAATGGAAAAGGTATGAGGCACAATAGACAGATGAGGTTTTCCACATTCCATGATTTTTGATGAATAGTTCTTCTGTGGCATGAACACGAAAATGTGCTTTTGTGTCTTTCCCCAAACACTGGAAAGAAAAAATAAATAATTCCCTGATGTTTCATTGGAGGTCTGCACACATTTCTGAGTTGTAAACTGACAGCTCATGTGGACTGGGTTGAGTGCACCAAAAACTAATTGGTGCAGGAAACGCACAAGTATTGGAGTACCTCAGCAGGTCAGGCAGAATCTCTGAGGGACATGGAGAGACGGCATTTAGGGTCAGGGCCCTTTTTCCGGCTGGTGCAGGCTTCTTACAAACAGGAGAAAGGTCTTTAAGATTATTGGTCTGCCTTGGAATCGAACTTGGATCTGATATGTACTAGATGGTCTGCTGAACCACCTCGTTAGGTGCCTATAAATTACATTGCAAAGATTCCTTTTATCTAAATATTAAATGATGACAAAGAGAAAGAAAACACATTATTTCAGTGCGATGAGAAAATAAAGAGGAAGGAAATGCATACACGTCACACAAAAATTGCTGGATGCGCACACAATCCTAAATAAAACACACACACACGAACAAGAATAAACAAGGAACTGCCGTGTTGGTTTATAAAACAAGACGCAAAGTGATGGAATAACAGGGAAATGTGATGCTTCAGGTCAGAGCCCTTCTTCAGACTGATTGTGAAGGGCGGGAGGAGATGCGGAGGGGGCGGGGGAGGGGAGGGGAGTGTAAAGAAAGCAGGAAGAGAGGAGGTGCAGGGCGAAGCCCGGCAAGTTACAGGTGGATACAGGCAAGGGGGACTTTTGAATGGCAGATGGTTGAAAAGCCAAAAGGTGTGAGATAAGGATAGAAGTGTGGATTGTGAAGCCAGAGGAAGGAATAAAGAAGGAATGGGAGGGAAGAGGGGAGAAATTGGTACGCATCCAAGTGGGACACAGCAAAAAAGAGGGAGAGGGAAAGTATGGAGAAAATGGGGTGGGGTTTGAGGTTAGCTACCTAAAATTGGAGAATTCAATGTTCATACCATTAGGTTGTTGAGCGAGTAGAAGGGTGTGCATTCAGAAGAGTGTGATTGGAGTGGGTCAGGGAAGGTCAAGGCGATCAATGTCACGTGTCACACACACACAAACAAACTGAGCATACAGATACACACTTACTCTTGCACATCACTCAAGCCAGGAGGAGGTTCTCAGAGACATGTTGAATTAATCGAATCTCTAGACAGAAGGCAAAACCTAAGGTGTTAAATGGCTAAACCTAAGGTATAATAAAATGGAATGCAGAATTTTAAGCAACGTATTGATTCAGTTTATTGAATAATTTATGTTTTCACTCCTTTCAACCCAGATCACGACTGCAACCTACTCAAAGGGGATATTAAAAATAAATACTGAACTTACAAGTAATTACGCAAAAAACCTTCATTAGAACTCGGTAACTGGAATAGGCCATCCTGGATTCACAGTTCATGTAGATTATCATTCATCTACAACCCCTGTTCATCTACGTTTAATTTATTTCTGCTTCATGTACCAACCCATCAAATCTCTTTGTCACAGTCTGTCCTGTTAACTCACCTGCCAGCCACGCCCACCAAGTTAAGCCACTCACCTGCTCCAGATCACCAATCAAGCCAGCATATAAACCCTTCCTGCACACACACTCTTTGCCAGATTGTTCTTAGCCCTGATGCAAGACTCTCCAGCATTCTCTCGGACTGATTTCCCGTTGCCGACCCTGCCTCCTCCTGACCCTCATGCCCTTCATCGCCCTGGTGAACGCCTCAGTCTTCTGTCCTCGACCACGAGCAGGTAGAAATAAAGCTCTTTCTAAAAACTATTTCCTTGGTTCTGTGTGCTGCAGTCCGTTACACTCTTTACCTCAGTCTTGAAAACATCAATTGTGCAATTGGTGTTGATGTGGCTTTATCTCCATCGGTGAGACCAAGTGCAGACTAGCATGTTGAGCACATGCCTTCTGTCTGTCATGCCACCTGGAGCTCTCAGATGCTGGCCATTTCAATTCCCCGCCCCACATTCACACTTTGTTGATAGTGAAGAAGTTTGTCTTCAGCTACAGATTGACATTAATTTGTTCGTAAGATGGCCAGAGAAATGGAAGTTGGAACTTATTCCTGAAAAACGTGAGATGTTGCACATTCAGAGGACCAATAAGTCACTATATATACTGAATAGTAGGACTCTGGGAAGAACTGATATGGAGGGATCTTAGTGTACATGGGCAATGATCCCTGAAGGCAGTATCAAATATGGATAAAGTGTTTAAGAAAAGCTTACAAGATGCCCGCTTTCATGAGCCTGGGCATAGAATATAAGAGCAGGGAGCTAATTCTACAATAGTACAAAACAGCTTGGCGTACCTTTGTAGAGCCACAAGAAATGGGGGAAATATTAAAGGAATATTTCTCAAATTTTAACTGAGAAGAAGATCACAGGAGTTGAGGCAAGGATTTGCAAAGTGTTAGATCAAAGGGTGCAGATCCACCAGGATGTTATCTGCCCTGTGGGCTTGCCATAGTGAGAGGTTGGATAGGCTGGAGCTTTTCTCTTTGGAGCATACAAGGCTGGGGATGGGAGTGGGGAGGGTGACTTTATTGAAGAGTACCAGATCAAGAGGAGCATGGATGAAGTGAACACTCACAGTCATTTTCCCAATGTAGAGGATTCTAATACTGGAGGACATAGGCTTAGAGTGAGAGTGGTTACATCCAAGAAAAATCTCAGGGGCAACCTTTTAATTCTGAGGACAGAATGATAGTCCGTATGTGGAATGAGTCACCACAGGAAGCTCTTGAAGCAGATAATTTACAACGTTTGCAGATATATGGATGAGAAGGGTTTTGATAGATATGCAGCATTGGTAGACTTGTCCGCAGCAAATGACACTGTAAACCACCGTACCATGAAAGCCAAACTGCACCAAACAGTACAGGACTCTCATCTTGTCCAGTTCATCACGACAATGATGGAGAACCGCCGCTTCTTCGCATGCCTGAATAGTCAGAACAGCCGTTGGAGACGCCAAAAGAATGGTCTACCACAGGGCAGTGTCCTTGCCCCAACGTTGTTCAATATATACACCAATGACCAACCCATCACCCCAAAAACTAGGTTGTTTCTGTATGCCGATGACTTATGCATCTCAACTTCAGCCAGGTTGAGACCATACCAGAGGCTGCTCTGCAGAATATGACAACATACTACAAACAGAAATCTCAGCGTCCAAACCCAACAAAAATGCACAGCGCAGCTTTCCACCTACGGAACCGGGATGTGAAACGTCAACTGCAGGTGCGATGGAATGATGTCCTGTTGGAACACTGCAAAGCCCCAAAGTACCTAGGTGTGGTCCTCGATCGCACGTTATCATATCGCCAACATGTCGAGAAAACCAAGGCAAAGGTCAACACCCGGAACAATGTCATCGAAAAACTGGCAAACAGCTCATTTGGAAGTGACCCAACAACAATCCGCACTGCAGCCCTGGCACTCTGTTTCTCAGTGGCAGAATATGCAAGCCCATTCTGGAGCCGCTCTAAACATGCACGCAAGGGGGACTCTGCAGTGAACACTGGCTGCAGGAAAACCACAGGATGCCCAAAGCCGACAAAGGTTGAACATCTGTACGAGCTGGCTGGCATTGACGAACCATCTCAAGGACGTGATCGGGCAGTTGCAGTAGAACGCTTCAATGCGGACACAGACCCAGTCACCCCTTGCACAATTGCCAACATGCCAAGAAAAGCATGAAGAGTCGGAACAGCTTCATGGAACTAGAGCCAACCGTGCCAAGTACCAAAACCAAACAACAGATGGCACCAGGATGGCACCAGGACACCACCTGCCTTATACTATCTGGAAAGACCTAAACCGCCTCCGCACTGGAGTGGAACGTGGCAGACTCAACCTGAAGAAGTGGGGCTTCTTGGACACTGACAAAGGCAACTGTGGAGAGGTACAGACAATGGCCCACCTACTGACGTGCGGCAGAGAGGCATGCACTGCGGACGATCTCCTCAGGGGCACAGATGCCTGTGGCAAAGTGATTTGACACACGAGCGAAAAAAGATAGATAAAGGCCAAATGTAGGCAAACTAGCCTGGAATGCTAACTTGGCATGCAGAAACAAAGTGGGCCAAAGGACGTGTTGCTGTACCTTATAGCTCTATGGCTTTTTGTCTGTCAAAAAACAAAGTGAAGAGATCGATGGGTGCTCGTTCCATCATGTCTACAATCAAAGGAATTTCCAGGAAGCACCATCTCAAGAAGGCAGCTAGTATCATCACACACCCACACCATCCAGTCTTCTCCCATTGGAAATTAGGCACAGAAGCTTGAGAACCATTACATTTTGGTGTAAGAATGGCTTCCTTCCCTTCCTTCCATCAATGAACGTTATTGAACACGCACAACCCTCACCGCCTCTTCAACCCTGGCAAATCACTGCGGACTTTGGACAACTGTGTTCGATCTATAAATTTTGTTTTTTGTGCTGTCATTGTCTGGATTACTTAGAACAATTGGTAATATATTATATATTTATCATTGTTATTGTTTAGTCTAATGTGCCTATAAAGCGTCAGCATGTAAGAATTTAATTGTTCTGGTTCATATCTGGGGTACATGACAAAAAGTACTCTTGAATGGATCCACATTTTCAAGAGAGAGTTAGATTTAGCTTGTAGGGCTAACAGAATCAAGGGATATGTGGAGAAAGCAGGAACATGATCATATTGAATGGCGGTGCTGGCTCGAAGGGCCACCTGCACCTATGTTCTATATTTCTATGTTTCTACAATCATTACAAGTAACGTGTGTGAACTTATATTGCTGTGTTTTATTTTCCATTCAGGAGAATATTGAATTATAGTCAGTACAAAGAGATACGGAGCTGTGAGATAACAGTTCTGAAGGCGATGATCTGGACTAAGATAAACCTTGAAAATCTCCACTGCAGCTCTCTGCTGTCCCAAGTGAGAATTTCTACAGCCTGGATCAGGAGTGTTGTTACATTCAATTTCAAATCTACTGATTCAGAAGGAGCACAATATAAAAATGCATCTCTTTTTAAAGGATATTTACACAGCATTTTAGAAACATAGAAACATAGAAAATAGGTGCAGGAGTAGGCCATTCGGCCCTTCGAGCCTGCACCGCCATTCAATATGATCATGGCTGATCATCCAGCTCAGTAGCCTGTACCTGCCTTCTCTCCATACCCCCTGATCCCTTTAGCAAAAAGGGCCACATCTAACTCCCTCTTAAATATAGCCAATGAACTGGCCTCAACTACCTTCTGTGGCAGAGAATTCCACAGACTCACCACTCTCTGTGTGAAGAAATGTTTTCTCATCTCGGTCCTAAAAGACTTCCCCCTTATCCTTAAGCTGTGACCCCTGGTTCTGGACTCCCCCAACATCGGGAACAATCTTCCCGCATCTAGCCTCTCCAACCCCTTAAGAATTTTATATGTTTCTATAAGATCCCCCCTCAGTCTTCTAAAGTCCAGCGAGTACAAGCCCAATCTATCCAGTCTTTCCTCATATGCAAGTCCCGCCATCCCAGGGATTAATCTGGTGAACCTTCTCTGTACTCCCTCTAAGGCAAGAACATCTTTCCTCAGGTTAGGAGACCAAAATTGCCTGTAAACTTTCTGAATCATCATCAACATTTAATATTAAAACTTAATAATTTAGTTCATTTTCAAAAGGTCTACTCCAAGATTCTTTTCTCTCATCAGAAAATAAAAACATCAATGTAGGCAAATCTTCTACTGGACGTGATAGATGGCAGGGGATGTAGGAAGACGTTATTTATCATGGATAAGACTGGGCTGTGTCCATTAACCAAAGCCTGCAAGATATTAGGCTTCTGGATTGTTTCTGGTCTACTTGTGGTTATTGCTGCTCTCACTGTAATGGCAAGTAATCATTCCATTTTTGCTCATGGATTCCAGTTGGATTTTCCTCTCGGGAAGGAAATAGAGGGAAGAATTTCTAGAAAGAGGAGTCTAACTGCTTCTTGCATGACTCGGATGCCAATCATTTTTCTGGAATACCATTTACAAAGTCTCCTTGGTGAGATAACTCCTTTGAAAGGCAGCCATTCAGAATACGGGGCGGCACGGTGGCTTAGTGGTAGAGCTACTGCCTAACAACGCCAGAGGCCTGGGGTCAATCCTGACTGCGGGTGCTTGTCCGTATGGAGTTTGTACGTTCTCCCCAAGACATGCGTGGGTTTTCTCCGAGATCTTTGGTTTCCTCCTACACTCCAAAGACATACAGGTTTGTAGGTTAACTGGCTTGGTGTAAATATATAATTGTCCCTAGTGTGTGTCTGATAGTGCTAATGTGTGGGGATCGCTGGTCTGTGCGGACCCGGTGGGCCGAAGGACCTGTTTCCACCCTGATTCTCTAAACTAAAACTAACTTCAAGCAACCCTTGCTTGATCTCTCCCTCGGAAGTAAGAATAGAAAGGCAGATTATTATCTGAATGGTGTCAAGTTAGGAGGAGGGGGAGTTCAATGAGATCTGGGTGTCCTAGTGCATCAGTCAATGAAAGGAAGCATGCAGGTACAGCAGGCAGTGAAGAAAGCCAATGGAATGTTGGCCTTCGTAACAAGAGGAGTTGAGTATAGGAGCAAAGAGGTCCTTCTACAGTTGTACTGGGCCCTGGTGAGACCGCACCTGGAGTACTGTGTGCAGTTTTGGTCTCCAAATTTGAGGAAGGATATTCTTGCTATGGAGGGCGTGCAGCGTAGGTTCACTAGGTTAATTCTTGGAATGGCGGGACTGTCGTATGTTGAAAGGCTGGAGCGATTGGGCTTGTATACACTGGAATTTAGAAGGATGAGGGGGGATCTTATTGAAACATATAAGATAATTAGGGGATTGGACACATTAGAGGCAGGAAACATGTTCCCAATGTTGGGGGAGTCCAGAACAAGGGGCCACAGTTTAAGAATAAGGGGTAGGCCATTTAGAACGGAGATGAGGAAGAACTTTTTCAGTCAGAGAGTGGTGAAGGTGTGGAATTCTCTGCCTCAGAAGGCAGTGGAGGCCAGTTCGTTGGATGCTTTCAAGAGAGAGCTGGATAGAGCTCTTAAGGATAGCGGAGTGAGGGGGTATGGGGAGAAGGCAGGAACGGGGTACTGATTGAGAGTGATCAGCCATGATCGCATTGAATGATGGTGCTGGCTCGAAGGGCTGAATGGTCTACTCCTGCACCTATTGTCTATTATCTATTGTCCGTCCCTCCCCAATCCTAGTTCTCAGACTAATTTTATTGTCCTCCTGATTAAATATTACTGATTGTATGCCTCATTGTCACCTTCCCCTCAGCTAACAATGTACCATTCTACATTTCCTTGTGCAGGAAAGATGCAACACCTGTCCCTTTACCTCCCCCCTCGACTTCATCCAAGGACCCAAACAGTCTTTCCAGGTGAGACAGAGGTTCACCTGCACCTCCTCCAACCTCATCTATTTTATCTGCTGTTCCAGATGTCAACTTCTCTACATTGGCGAGACCAAGCGCAGGCTCGGCGATCGTTTAGCTCAACACCTTCGCTCAGTCCGCCTTAACCTACCTGATCTCCCGGTGGCTCAGCACTTCAACTCCCCCTCCCACTCCCTGTCTGACCTTTCTGTCATGGGCCTCCTCCAGTGTCATAGTGAGGCCCACCGCAAATTGGAGGAACAGCACCTCATATTTTGCTTAGGCAGCTTACAGCCCAGTGGTATGAACATTGACTTCTCTAACTTTGGATAGCTCCTCTGTCCCTCTCTTCCCCTCCCCTTCCCAGTTCTCCCACTGTCTTCTCGTCTTCACCTATATCCTTCCTTTGTCCCGCCCCCCTGACATCAGTCTGAAGAAGGGTCTCGACCCGAAACGCACCCATTCCTTCTCTCCAGAGATGCTGCCTGACCCGCTGAGTTACTCCAGCATTTTGTGATACATTCTACATTTCCTTGATATCAACCCTTTGATCTGTGTTTTCACGCCTTACCCTTCAACATCTCTCTGTCTCCCTCTCCCCTGACTCTCAGTCTGAAGACGGGTCTCGACCCAAAATGTCACCCATTCTTTCACTCCAGAGATGCTGCCTGTCCTGCTAAGTCATTCCAACATATTGCGTCTATCTTCAGAGTAAAACAAAAATGATATGCATTCTTGGGACCATTTCTAAGTACTCAACCCTACGATCTTTAAGGTCATGTTCCATAGGCTTCAGATTCCTTTTTACATATGTCCACTACTCAATGGCAAGTGCAAAGGCACTGCCCCACTTGCCTTGGTCGACATTAGATAAGGTGCATAAATCTTGGTTTGGTGACCTTGAGGTTGTGACAAAGTCCCAAGAAGTCAAATCATGTTCAAATATAGAAGGTAACTGGTCAAACCATTAAATTTCAAGCTTTGGACTTGAGAATGTGACTCTGCAATTATGCTCCACAACACACATGGAGGCTGAACAAGTGAGCAGGCAAAAAGAAAACTAAGCTTTTAAATAGACAGAAGATGGCAAATTACACTGAACGTAGCAGGGTACATATTGTAAGCACTATTGAAGCATACACTGAGTGCTTGAGACACAATAAGCACAGGATACAACGAGAGTGAACCACTTTTCAAAAGAAGTTCTTGACAATGAAAAAAAAGGACAGTGAAACTGTACCAAAAAGTGCATTTCAAACACGTCTGCAAAGCAGGCTAACTGAAACCAATTAGCATGACTGCCTGAATCAAGAGAAAGACATCCTGACTTACACTGAGAAGGCAAATTCTAATGGAAAGCTGGAAGAACTGTGAAGGGGGAGGAATGAAGAGATGTTAGAAAGGAAAGAAGTGGGAACTGCACCATAGCACAAGCACAGCATGACTAAACAAGCCTGGCTGCTTCTCCTTTCAAGTAAATTAATTAACATTGAGATTTTAGAATATATGCTGCCTTTATTTTTTTTGCTCACTTTTACCTAAAGACGGTGTTATAGAAATTGATATCCAGCAAAGAATATATTTAACACAATGAATTAGTTCTTACTAGGGAGGAGCCAGCGCTGCCGTCGCAGCTGCGGCTTGCCTGCAGTCCGTCTGTCTTTTGTGTTTTTTGTTGTTTTTGTCTGAATTGTACTTTTAATATGATGTAGTGTTGTATGTTATGTTTTGGGGGGGGGGGGGGTGGGAGGGAATGGGAACTGTAACATTCTCTCTCCCGAACGGAGACGCGACCTTTGTTCTGTGTCGTGTCTCCGTTCCCGTTACGGCCTACCACCGGCCATGCACCTGGGACCACCTGGGGCTCTGGTTCGCAGAGCCCACGGCCCGGATTCACCACCTGTGGCGCTGGCTGCCTGCGGATGCTGCGGGAACGGCTGCGACTCGTCTCCGGAGGCTCCGGCGCGGGCCGCGTGAACGTCGGAAGCCCGCAGGCCCCTGGATGGGGGCCGACATCGGGAGCTCCGGCAGCGGCAGAGGCAGCGTGTTCGCCCGCCCCGAATCGCGAGGCTTGGGTCGGCCCGCCACGGACCTTTCACCATCCGGCGCGGCCTGAAATAGGCCGTGGACCTTACACCGTCCAGCGGGGGCTTCAATATCGGGAGCCCCGACCGCCCTGACGTGGCAACTCCAACAGCCTGACCGCGGGACAAGACGGCAGGGAAGAGAAAAGACATTCTGGCCTTCCATCACAGTGAGGAGGGACTGGAGGAGACTCACTGTGATGGATGTTTCTTTTTGTTTGGTGTTAGTTGTGATTGTATGTGTTATTGCATTTTTATTGATTAATCTTATTGGTCTTATTGTTCAACTGCGGGTAATGTTTCATTTCACTACACATTTATGTGTATGTGACAAATAAACGACTATTGATCACACTGCCAGGGCTATTAGTGGAGGAGATTTAATTCAAAAGGCAGCTGTCGCCGAGAAATTTCTATCTGGAGAGTTTTTCTGCGACTCGCCAAGATCCGCTACGATTCATTGAAGTCTCTTCACGATCATGCCCGCGACACCCCGGCAAACGTTCGGCGACAGCCTAGTCGCTGGCAGTCGCCTTAAAATCGCCTAAGTGGGACAGGCCCTTACATTTTCATAAAAGCTTTCCTTTTCTTCCCATTCTTTTACTTGTGCTTTTGTGCCATTTCCTGAAGTAAACGTCCGTAAAGTAAGGGCACAACTGAACTTATATAGAACATAGAAGAGTTAAGCACAGTAACAGGCCCATTGCCCCTCAATATCCACATTGAACATGATGTCAAGTTAAACTAATCACCTTTGCCTGTACTTCATCCATATCCATCCACTCCCTGCATAATCCATGTGCCTATCCAAAAGCCTCTTAAAAGCCACTGTTGTAACTGCCTCCACTACCACCCCTGGCAGCATGTAACAGGCACCCACCACTCTCTGCTTAAAACATTTGCCCCTTGCATCTCGTTTAAACTTTGCCACTCTCACCTTACAGCTGTGCCCTCTAGTCTTTGACATTTCCGACTGCCTTTTTCCTATCTACGCCGTTCATAATTTTATTTCCGATCAGCCTCCGACATTCCAGAGAAAACAACTCAGTGGAAAACTGAGAAAAAGAACTCAGTGGAAATAAAAATCTGAGGAGGTGTGCAAGCAGCTACTGAATTATTTTCACGAGTTACATTTTCGTCTGGAGTTTGCAAAATGATATGGCTGGCTAGCTGGTCTCAAAGAAAGCCACCCACTGCAATCCTTCAATCCTTGAAGAGAGAACATCCCCCTCTGTGATGTTACTTGTCAGGTGTCAGTTTAGCATGATCACTGACACCTAGGAGGTGTAATATCATTGAGCATTGAGATATTCTCACAGAAAGCAAAGCAGGAAGGAATATTTTCTTCAATTAAATTATATGTTTTTCACAACAATATATCAAAATGAAACATGCACTTTAAATTAGAATAGAAACTGACATCTCATAAAGAATTTTAAAAATCTAGAAGTTCTTTGGTTTGAAATTAAACACATTCTGAAATATTTATGTAAGGATTTCACAATACATATACTTAAAGTTAGAGTTTTAGTTCATAGAGATTTTGTTATACAATAATTAGGACACTAATAAAGTCTCAGTGAAGCCACATACTGCAAATAATAACATTTTCAGGGTATTTTGTAGAGGTTAGTTCATTAATGCTTTAAATTCTTCACACTTCAACTGGTTCCTTTTTAAATAGTCAATTTCAACTTGGATCTTAGGCTGGTTAAGCATTAAGATCTCAAACATTATATCAGTGCTAGAAAAAAAAGACAACTAATAAACTAAGGGAGTAATACATTTTTGAATGCTTGTGGTGATTTTTTGCTATTCAGGTGCCTCTATAGCACATCAAATTGGGCATTAAATCAGCATTACAAAGACATGTTGTAAACCCTGTTTTCCCTTGTGTTTGTAAGTTCACGGGCTTCTCTTACTGAGGTGTTTGAAACAATAAAACATTTAAATCGAGTAAATAGAGAAACAATTCTTCCTCAAGAGGGTAAATTCAATAGACATGGCAAAATCTTAAATTTTAACTTGACCTTCCAGGAGAGAAGTGAAGGAACATTTTTTTTCTCTTGCAAAGGATAAAGACAGTCGGGTTGAATCCTGGTTGATTGCAAACTGAAGTTGTCTTGCAGATGTTGGAATCAAACGATTGTGTCACTTAAACAATTCTTTATTTCAGTGTTTCTGTCATGTTTGTAGAATAGAGATAACTACTGGAATTTTAAGAAGACAATAACAAGAAAACGGCAGAAATCAGAACCTCAGTTGGAACTAGATTAAAATGTAATTCCAGAACAAGCATTGGTATAAAGCAGTATTCATTCCTAGAGGATTTCCAGTTCATTGATGACAATGTCACAAAATCATGAGAGGAATAGATCAGGTAGATGCACAGTCTCTTGCCCAGAGTAGGTGAATCGAGGACCAGAGGACATAGGTTTTAGGTGAAGGGGAAAAGACTTAATAGGAATCTGAGGGGTAACCTTTTCACACAAAGGGTGGTGGGTGTATGGAACAAGCTGCCAGAAGAGGTAGTTGAGGCAAGGACTATCCCAACATTTAAGAAACAGTTAGACAGATACATGGATTGGACAAGTTTGGAGGGATATGGACCAAACGCAGGCAGGTAGGACGAGAGTAGCTGGGGCGTGTTGGCTGGTGTGAGCATGCTGGGCCGAAGGGCCTGTTTCCACACTGTATCACTCTATGACTGTCAGGAGAGAGAGGAACATGACTATTGTTCAATATTTCTCACCCATTATGTTTTCTTAAAGAATTGCTTAGTTTTAGGGAGAGTGGGTCATTATATACATGTCTGGGAGAGTATAGACATACTCAAATTTCTAAGTCAGCTGGTAGAACTGTTGCATTATAGCTCCGGAGACCCAGGTTTGATCCTGACCGTGGGTGCTGTCCAAGTTGGAGTTTGCATGTTCTGCCTGTGTCTGGCTATGTTCTCTCTGGGTGCTCTATTTCCTTTAGACTTTAGACTTTAAACTAAACTGAACTAAACTAAAGAAGGGCTGATACACAGGACATGTTGAGTGTGGTGAATGGAGGGGTGGGTGGGGGGGGGGGGGGCAGGGGTTGGAAGTTCAGAGCATGCACTGGACAATGTATTGGGTGGAGTGCACATGAGGATGGAAAGGATACTGTCTTGCTCTCCTCTCCTGCCTGTCTCTGCCCCTCTCTCTATCGCTTCCATGACAGTTGCTGCTGCTTTACTTATCCTCAACCACTTTTAAGGCTGAGATAGACAATAGACAATAGACAATAGACAATAGACAATAGACAATAGACAATAGACAATAGGCAGCGGAGGCCAGGTCAAGGGGTTGAAGGACGAGGGTGCCTTATGACCAAGTATGCCCTTTTTCTCAGTAAAATGGCCAGAGAATGATGGAAATGCTGCCGGGCAGCATCTGTGAACTGAAACAGCATTCCAGGTCGATGCTTTTAATCACATTTTTCTTCCCAAAAATTTCCCGTGAAGTAGGACAAAATTTCATTCAATCTTTTCATGTGAAGGCCAGGGAGAAGGTCTGGAATTAATGTTGTCACTACGATGGCCCAGTCTTTAAAGAGGTTCCTCGAAATTCTCCCAATATCTCTCAAAAGCAGTAAGTGAAAGGAGGAGGCTGAGTTTTACTTTTAAACACATCATAAAATCGGAACCCACAACAATGATCTATTCACCACATTTCAGCTGGCTGCTGCTACGAAAGGACTTAAGTCAAGGTGTTAGACATCATGATGTCTTGCAGTTTAAGCATTGTATGTAGACACTACTCACAAAGTAGGCAATGGTGCTCACAGAGAAAAAAATAATGGGGTGGATCGTGCTGGCAGCTGACTGGTGAGTTGCAGTATGTGTGACAGTGCAGAAGTCAGGAACATACCAGAGATCAGAGGAGCACACAGTGATCTTTTGCACTGACCCTGAATTCACCATTAAGTTCGGAACATTCCCTAAATTGCTGAGCTGAAGTGCCAGGTATACTCCACGTTAGGTCATTTGCTTTACGCTAGCAGTAGCCAATCCTTCCTTTAAAAGATACGATTCCATTTTTTTTTTGTTTATATTTCTTCATATTTCTGCACATTTCACCGGGCCTGTACTCGCTGGAGTGTAGAAGAATGAGTGGGGACCTCATTGAAACATACAGAATAGTGAAAGGCTTGGATAGAGTGGGTGTGGAGAGGATGTTTCCACTTGTGGGAGAGTCTATGACTAGAGGTCATAGCATCAGAATTAAAGGACGTTCTTTTAGGAAGGAGATGAGGAGAAATTTATTTAGTCAGAGGGTGGTGAATCTGTGGAATTCTTTGCCACAGAAGGCTATGGAGGCCATCAGTTGACATTTTTAAGGCTGAGATAGATAGATTCTTGATTAGTACGGGTGTGAGAGGTTATGGGGAGAAGGCAGGAGAATGCGGTTGGGAGGTGGATTGGCCATGATTGAATGGCGGAGATGGGCCAAATGACCTAATTCTACTCCTATTCCTTATGACATTTGAACAAACTAACAATATTTTAATCTGTCTATTAAATAAATGTATTGTTTTAAAATTGTTTTTTTGATCATTTTTATCAGGGATCATAGAAATCTACAGCACAGGAAGAGGCCATTGAGATGTCACCTGTATGCTGATCAAAGAAGAACTTTGCCAATGTTATCCAAACTTCCAGCATTTGATCCTTAGACCTGCAGGTTACAGATCTTCAAGTAGACTTTCAGACAACTTTTAATTTCATGATGATCTTTTCCATTCCTTTTCCATTCAAGTCATTGCTTTCCACTCCCCATCAACCTCTCGATGAAATAAGTTTTTCTCATTTCTCTCCTCATTCTTCTCCCAATTTCTAGGGGCCGAGAACACATGAACCATGATGGGACAGGCTTCAGCAACCAAGTGACCTGCTCCTAATTTATTGAATCATCGAGTTTAGAAGAATGAGGAGGGGACCTCATTGAAATATACCGAGTAGTGAAAGGCTTGGATAGAGTGGATGTGGAGAGGATGTTTCCACTAGTGGGAGATTCCAGGACTGGAGGTAGCCTCAGAATTAAAGGACGTTCTTTTAGGAAGGAGATGAGGAGAAATTTCTTTAGTCAGAGGGTGGTGAATCTGTGGAATTCCTTGTCACAGAAGGCTGTGGAGGTCGAGTCAGTGGATATTCTTAAGGCAGAGGTTATGGGGAGAAGGCAGGAGAATGGGGTTAGAAGGGAGAGATAGATCAGCCATGATTGAATGGTGGAGTAGACTTGATGGGTCTAATTCTACTCCTATTCCTTATGATCTTATGACCTAATGTTCTTATCTACTGCATTACCATGTTTCCTGGCTTTTCACTCACCAGCCAAAGAAAGCAGGTCATTTCTATTCACTCTGTCCAGACCCCTCACATCTAATTTAAGTCTCCCTTCAGCCTTCTGCTTTTCATCACATATCTTCAAACATTCTGATGAACCTTGGAATTATATGTTGATCAGGAATAATTCTGTGGTGAAATACACTAATCCGCTTGACAGCCACTTCCATTATTCTTCAAAGTGGTATTTGTTCAGTCTGGGATTCAGTAATGAAATGACAAATACTCTCTGAGAGTATTATGTAAATTCTATCACAACAGTTGCAACATCTAACTACATTTAAAGTACCAGCTGAATGCATTATTGTTATAGAATCCACACAATACCCTCAGAAAGTATTTGCCATTTCAGCAAAATATTTTCCAAACTTGCCTTATTGTCATCTTTATGTCATCTTTATTCACTTTATCATGCATCGGTACACTGTGGACAGCTCGATTGTAATCATGTATAGTCTTTCCGCTGACTGGTTAGCACGCTACCAAAAAGGTTTTCACTGTACCTCGGTACACATGACAATACACTAAAATACACTAAACCGACAATCAAGATCGTATTTCATTTCCATTAGATTAAGTTAGCATATGATGCTTGAAATGATTGGACCGTTGAAAGGAGTGGATCTTACGGGTGCAGGGGGTTTTGGGGAGAAGGCAGGAGAATGGGATTAGGGGGGAGAGATGGATCAACCATGATTGAATGGCGGATTAGACTTTATGGGCCGAATGGCCGAATTCTGCTCCTAACACATGACCTTATGACCTTATGACCTTACTGGTGCAGCACACTATTTAAAATAGGGACATTGTGAAAATGCCTCTATAAAAATGGACATTACTGAACCCCAGCCTGAATAAATACCAATTTGAAGAATAATGTAAGGCAGATTAGCGTATTCATCGTAAACTAATGAACAGAGGTTGCAATTAATACACTAATCTGTTTTACTAGGTTCTGGTTGATACACTCTAATTACGCATCCCACCAGTGAAAACAATAAATGCAAGGATATACTTCTCTAAAACAGCGGTGCTGAAAATGTTCATTCCTTCCAGGAATGCAATGTCTTTAAAATAGCAACAATTTGTTATTTCCAGTATGTTGCCATTTTCATTTCTCTAATTTTTAAGTTGTTGTTAAACTGCTTCATCTGGAAGAAAAATAAATTGCATTAATGCCATGTCCTATAATCAATGATCAACAAAGCATTTGCCCGATTACTCATTCCTCCCACATGACACAATTCGAATCCATCAGTCATAAAGACTGACATGTTAAACCTACTTTATTTGTTTTCCAGCCGTGGTAGAAGCAGTCATAGATTTGCTTTGAAAGACCCCCACCAAGATTAGTGTGGGTGACCACAATATTTCCAAGCCCTTCATACTGATGGCTTGTTCATTGCTTCCCCGAGGCGCTGTGGGCCAAGGTCTAGAAGAACACTCGGGCATAGAGGCTTCGGGAGCAACCAGTGACATTTGCTGACTGTCAAAACTTGTCCTACTGACATCTCTGCTAATTAGAGTCAAATTCTAATTTATGAAAGTTTGTTTAATGAAATTCAAATGAGCCTGTGGCGAAAAAGTGAAGAACTTGAGTACTGCTTATGTGAAGGGGCTAAAAGTGATGTGCAGGGAGTGTTGGCAATCAGTCCTGGGGAGACCAGCTGAACTAATCTTTCCAAAGCAATTGCAGCATTTTCTAATCCACAAATCGTTACGAAATAAGATTACTTATCATATTATCTTGCTTACCGCATTGATTCTTCTTGAAATATATTTCCACAGGTGCTTTTTTGGAAGCCTGATGCTTCTGTGACCAGCTACCACACTAATATACTGATTCAGCAATTGCTTTGCTTAAATAGCATATTTTTATTATATATTTTTATGAGTGTGCAGAGTGTGAGACAAAGACTACATGAGATATGACAACAAATTGTAAAGCATTTTAATAAAAATTAGTTATATTAAAATGAATGCATCAAAATTCAGGTCAAATACTCCTTTCCCAACAGTGCTCAACAATGAAATGTGTAAATCACCCGAGCCTACGGTGAAGGTAATGAGTTAGTATGATAATGGAAGTCTTTCCTTTCAAAATTCCTATAAAATAGTTATAACTGTCACTCCCATCAAGAACTCATGTCAAACTTTCTAAAAATGTACTTCAATTCCCATGAGTAGTGAGTTTGACAGGAAATAGTGGGAGGATAATTCATAATGTCCTGTAACTTGTCGCCTATTGTTTATAAGGTATGTAAAGTAGCGTAAACCAGGAGAGATCATGACATAATTAGTAAGGAATCTGTAATTATCAAGTCATATTGTCAGATATTTGCCTGGGTCTTGGTAACTGTTCATCTGACTTGGTGCCAATTAGAAAATAACAGAATTTATTTATTTATATAAGTATTTATTTATTTAGACATTATTAACTTTGTCCTCTTTCCCAATATGGATTCAATTTGTTAAAAACTGCTGTATGTTACTGGCAGTGAACCTAAAAAAACAATTCATCCAATTATTAGTGCAAAAAAATCTAACATTATGAGAAATCTTCATATTTTAATTTTCAGTAATGTTAATCCCATTTTTACTTCTAATCAAACGTATCAGTATTTAATGATGCTGCAAACTTATCTTTGATATTCATTCTTCAGTATATAATTAAATAGATATAGTGAATGAGCAGTTATAACCATATTGCTTTTCATTGGTAGTAATGAGCATTAATAATGAGGAACATTTTAAATTTAGTTCAGGTCGGTGTCACATATCAAGAATAAACATAAAACACTAATGTAATATTTGCCTAGAAATTATTGTGTGCAATAATATCTCTCGTATAAAATTTGGCTTTCTATTATTTATTTAACAGAGATATCATCCCATTTAAAAAATATATATTATGGTCAAAGATTGACCTGAAAATGTGGTGATAGAAATGGTTCCTGAGTGACCGGCACCATTACGGGGGGATCTTATGGAAACATATAAAATTATAAAAGGACTGGACAAGCTAGATGCAGGAAAATGTTCCCATTGTTGGGGGAGTCCAGAACCAGGGGCCACAGTCTAAGAATAAAGGGGAGGCCATTTAAAACTGATGTGAGAAAAAACTTTTTCACCCAGAGAGTTGTGAATTCGTGGAATTCTCGGCCACAAAATGCAGTAGAGGTCATTTCACTGGATGAATTAAAAAGATAGTTAGTTAGAGCTCTCAGGGCTAGTGGATTCAAGGGATATGGGGAGAAGGCAGGCATACTGATGTAGATGATCAGCCATGATCACAATGAATGGTGGTGCTGGCTCGAAGGGCCAAATGGCCTCCTGCACCTATTTTCTATGTTTCTATGAATTAAACGGGTATTTTGCATTAGTCTTTACTACAGGAGGTACAAGTAGCATGCTGGATGTATCTGTGAATTGGGAATTAGAAGGAAGTGCAGAGGTCAGGAAAAATACTATGGAGATACCAGGTGTTACAGGTGTTGGAAGCTTGAGGAACTCACTGGATCAGGCAGCTTCTGTGGAGGGAATGGATAAAATGATGTTTCGGTTCGGGACCCTTCATAATCATAATCATAATAATCATTATCGTAATCATAATAGTACTTTATTAGTCAAGTATGTTTTGCAACATACAAGGAATTTGATTTGCTGTACAGTCATACCAATAAATAGCAACTAGACACCCAAATACATTTTAAACATGAACATCCACCACAGCAACTCCCCCACATTCCTCACTGTGATGGAAGGCAAAAAAGGTTCAAACTTCTATCCTTCTTTGTTCTCCCGCGATCGGGGCACACGAACCTTCCGTTGTCGGGGAGATCTTGGCTCCCGCAGCTGTCGGTCGAGCCCTCCTCGTCAGGGCAATCAAGGTCCCGCATCGGGGGATCTCATCCCTCCTCGCCGGGGGATCATATCCGGGTCAGGGCTGATCGAACCTCCTGCAACTTTGGAGCTTCCTGACATTACTCTCTACTCGAGACTGCGTGCTCTTCGATGTTGAAATCCACAGGCTTGGAGCGTCGATCCCAGGCAAGGGATCCAGGATCCGATGGTAAGTTCACAGCCCCGCGGTGGGACTCAAAGTCAGTCTCGAGCAAGGCCATGATGTTAGGCCACAGAGCGACCGGGGACACGATCCAGAAAACAATCGCATTTCCAGCAAGGTAAGAGATTGAAAAAAGTTTCCCCCTCCCCCTCCCCCACCCCCCACATAAAACAAACCAGAGAACATTAACACATACTTTTAAAACACACTAAAAATAACAAAAAAGACGAAATGACAGACAGACTGTTGGCGAGGCTGCCATCGCTGATCAAAATGATAAAGGAAATGGATGGTTGTATCATATATTGATTTGCCAAATGCATTTTGATAAACTGCCGTATCAAAGGCTGGTGTAGAAAATATAAATTCATGGAGTATCAGGCACCATTTAAAGTTGCCTGTTTCTCTTAGAGGATTTTGAGTCTTTGGAACTTTCTTCCATAAATAATGATGGAAGCAGAATATTTTCCAGAAAGACGAAACTAGATTTTTGAAAATCCCGATGATTAAAATTGCAGGAAGGAAAGGTGAATGTTGAGTAGATTTTATTATCAAATCAACCATTATCTTTTTGAATATCAAAACAAGTCTGAGGGGCTGAATGGACCCTGTTCCTTGTTTTTTCACAACGTAGGGGCACACTAGGAAATGGAGTGTTCCTATTCTTCGACAATCACTGAAAGTTAAAATGTTCATTAGCCATTATTGGAAAAATATTTTCAGAAGCTCAGTACCACTATAAACCTAGAAGGTGATTGTGAACCTTGTAACCTGGTGCCAAGAGAGCAACCTCACCCTCAATGTCAGCAAGATCAAGGAGTTTGAGATTGACCTCTGGAAGCAAAGTGGTACACACACCCTGGTGTACATTGATGGCACCGAAATAGAGATGATCAAAAGTTTCAAGTTCCTACGAATGAATGTCACCAGCATTTTGTCCTGGACCAGCCACATCAGAGCTATGGCCAAGAAAACACACCAATGTTTTTTCTTCCTTAGAGGACTTAGGGAGCTCGGCATGTCCTCCATTATCCTCTCCAACTTCTAAAGATGTGCCGTAGAAAGCATTTTATCAGGATACATCAAAGAGTGGTTTGGAAACAGCTCCATCTAAGACTGCAAGAGATTGCAGAGTTGTGGACACAGCCCAGACCATCATGTAAACCAACCTCTATTGCACGGACTCCATCTACACTTCACACTGCCTCGGCAAGGCCACCAGCATAATCAAGGACCAGTCTTACCGCGGCCATTCCATCTTCTCCCCTCTCCCAACTGAATTGTCCTCTCACCAGGCAGAGTGCAATCCTGACCTCCCATCTTCCTCATTACAGAGCTTTGAACTATCTTTAATTGGATTTTATCTGACTCTATCTTGCACTAAATGTTATACTCTTTTTCCTGCACTGTGGATGGCTTGATTGTAAACTAAATTAAACTAAACTAAACTAAACTAAACTAAACTAAACTAAACTAAACTAAACTAAACTAAACTAAACTAAACTAAACTAAACTAAACTAAACTAAACTAAACTAAACTAAATTAAACTAAACTAAACTAAACTAAACTAAAGCCAATGCAAAGATCATAATAGATAATAATTCCATGTCTATTTATTACAATGCAGGCCATACACAAGTCTATGTTGTTACCATCCACACTCTGAATTGGCAGGCAACCAACAATTTGTTGGTTAACACCAGTAAAAACTAGCTGCATTCTTTCGTTTTTGCTTGCCCTCTTAAAGAGTAGGTATACTATGGCTGGAATCATTGGCCAAGCAAATTTGATCTGGAAATATGATATACTCAAGCTATTGAAGGTGATAGTATTCTCATTTTTATAATCCCTTTTCCAATGTATACACAGCAAATGGTTTAAATACACATCACTTTCTGCCCATTCCAAATGTTTCCGTTTTGTTCATTTTTTTCAGATAACAAAGGACTACCAACTGTTTTAAGACACACCATCAGTCAGTCGCTCCCTTGCTCACAGTTCAGATGCTGGCACTGCATATAAAATACAGGATAGCAATTTACAGAAAGTGCATGTGGAGATGCACAAGGTATGCTGGAGACTGAAGAAGGGTCTCGACCCGAAACGTCACCCATTCCTTCCCTCCTGAGATGCTGCCTGACCTGCTGAGTTACTCCAGCATTTTGTGAATAAATACCTCAGAAAGATAGTAATCATTCTTCCCTCTCTGTAACTCCTGTTTGTCTGTTAAATACTTTGGAACAAAGTTTTACAGTAAGGTTGATTAAATGTAGTCAAGGTAAAAATGTAAACCCTGTAAATTAAATTAGATAATCTGAAGAAGGGTCCCAATGAAGGAGTCTGACCAATGTCCCCACCCGAAATGTTGCCTATCCATGCCCCCAGAGATGCTGCCTGACTCGCTGAGTTACGCTAGCAATTTGTGTTCTTTGTAAAATTCCAGCATCTGCCATTCTTACCAACTGTGTTTGGGAGATTTATGAATCAAAACTGAGTATTTACTTTTGTTTCAGGTCAAATGCATGAAGTATTGTAGTCTAGGACATGAATTGCGGAAACACAATCTGCCACAGGCAATGATGGTCCAATTCCATACTGCCATCGTAGAGTCCGTCCTCACCTTCTCCACCATGGTCTGGTTTGGCTCAGCCACCAAGCACGACATCCGGAGGCTGCCACGAATCGTTCGATCAGCTGAGAAGGTTGATGGCTGCAACCTTCCCCCCCATTGATGAACTGTACAGTGTAAGGGCCAGGAAGCGAGTGGGAAGATCATCTCTGAGCCCTCTCACCCTGGCCACAAACTCTTTGAAGCACTTCCCTCTGGAAGGCAACTCCAGACTGTCAAAGCAGCTGCAGCCAGACATAAAAACAGCCTTTTTTCCGTGAATAGTAGCTCTACTCAATAACCAAGTCTGTAGTCTCTTTTTGCTCTGGTTTATTTCACTCACATGTTTAAACCGTAATGTGTATTCTTAATGTTTTAATGTTTTATGCTTTATTCTAAATTGTTTACTGCATGTTCGTGTTGTTACTTGCGAGCGGAGCACCAAGGCACATTCGTTGTATGTGTATATACATAGCCAATAAACTTAATCATTCATTCATTCATTCATCTCAAAGTGCTCACAGATATTACAACTTTGAAATATGTTGTTATATTTTTTCTTGATTGCTGATAGTATTTTAAATTTGGCTGCGCTGAAAAACCCAGAGGCGAAGTATTTCTCCAAGAGATGAGGGTAATTGAATAAAATGGCACCAGCAAATTTTAATTGAATGATTTGGTATCCTTCGTACACACTACCTACATAACTACTGTAACTATGGGATGTTCCTGTTTGTTACTTGCTAAAAGTTCCAATACCCCTTCACTTTGCTGATGCATTGTACTTATCTTGTTAAGGATTCAAAGGTAACATGAGATTGTTAAGCCAAAGGTGAATGAAAACATTAACCTTTAGTCGCAATTTGCTTGTACATATAGTTGCATCTCAAAGTACATCATTTAAGTGATAATATTACTTATGCATGTTATCAGCCACAGGGCATTAAACATTAATTAACAAAAGCAAGCACCAGTTAAATCGATATGTTGATATGTTAATTTCCCCAATAACGGTACAATCCGTTGATGAAAAGCATAATATATGGCTATATCTCATGCATTGTTGAATAGACAAGACCGATGTTATTTGGATTGAACAGAGTTTGTTGGCAGAGAATTAGATCTACCTTTATTGCACCTGACCAATTAATACCAGTGCATTGATCACAGGAGAAAGATTGCTGATGTTCTGATTGTGATATTTTAATTCCTTTCTCATTCGCTCGACTTATAGCAATGTTTGCTGGAGCTCTATCTGTCAGATTAATTATCACACAATCATTCACATTGTGAAGCACTAACCATATTCAGACCTAAAAATATTCGTCAGGGATAGTAATCATCGGAAGCATTCATTTTATTGTAAAAATATCGAACGTTGCAATGTTATGAAACAAAATGAACCAGAAATGGAACAGCAAATGACAGTTTGGTGGCTGAAAGAAATGCAACAACTCTTTAAAATTAAGCTGTGCAGTCCCACAAGGCGATACTCACTTTTACAAGATATGCAGACTTGAGGATGCATGTTTACATTGGGGTAGACAAAATTTTAATTTAATTAAAACTTTCTCCTTTGGCCTGCCAGGGCGCATTCTTCTCACAGGCCTGACATGCAGCTAAAGCTGATGTGAGGGTTTGTCACGGCTGTTTTGACAGCCTGGTCAACCTAATCTGAAGCACTGGTCCCCGCGGTTTGTCAATTATAGTGATAACCCTGCAGCGTATGCAGCACTCCAGGCACTGAACTGTCAGCCACTTGCTGGGAATGTCAAACCTGCTATGAGGTACGCTGAGAGATTGTTAAATTTTAAAGCTGTAGTATGCCAGAGTGAAGCCTTGTGGCTGCTATTTCTACATTGGTAGTCACCAAGTCATGGTAAGGTATCCACTGGCCAGAATTTGAGCTAACTATCCAACAGAGAGAAAGAGTCAACCTGCTCCTCCAGCGTGAGGCTCTTAATGTTCTAAACCATAATTAAACCATCATTATGAACCATGTAAAAAAAACGAATTCTTTTCATTACAAAGCACAACACAGTTTAAACCACATATACCTGTTTTGTTTAGAGAGTGGATTATGATGAAATTGGTAATGTAAACAGGAGTATTTCTCCTCATATTTCTGTTATGTTCTTTATAGTTGTAGCACAGTGGCAAAGCCTATAGTTTAAATATTAAGTATATTGCACTGCGGCACAAAAGTTACCTGTACTAATAAGGGTGTCAGTGACGACAATGCTGTAACAAGGGAGCAGAGAAGATGTGGCTGAGTATGATTATAATTTTACCTCTTTGTTTATTAACTTTGCTAAACAAAAATTCAACATTTATATCATTACCATCGCTCAGCCAAACCAAATTTAGTTTGGGATTCGGGAATAAGCGAGTCTGATGATTACTTGTTAAAACGCATCATGCCAAATGGTATTACCACGTGATTTTCCAAATGAACATTAAACTTTAATATTATCGTCATTTGAAAATGGTTAAGTGGACAACCACTGATGAAATGTTTGTGTGCTAAATGTAGCAATTCTTGAATGCAATTCCGAGGTGACATTTACAGATTTGGGCATGTTGTGCATGGATGTGTCTGACCCCATAACGTCCCATTTTTCCTGATATCAAATAATGTCTCATATATTTACTTTAACACACCTGAGTTACAACTCTACTGCAATCACTACTTATTAGTGCAGCACAATGCTGCGCTCATATTGCGGCAGTGCTGACTTAGGATTCCCGATGGGTTTCCTTGTTATCACCCCAAGAGCAAGGGAATGGCTGTGCCTACGGCAGATGTCAACAAAACCATCCCCTGCAAATGAAGAGGCACAGTCATATCAGACCCTCCCACTTAATTTTCCTGTTGGTGCTCTCCCACTCTGTGAAACTGTTGTTCCCTGTCACAAAATCAGATTATCCAGGGAGATGAAGTGAAGTCATGAGCTCTGGAGAGCAAAGTATCCAAAACAATTTTAATGCTTTGGTACGCAGTCGGACTATATGTTCAATGGCAATATAAACAATTTTGCCGCATTAAATAACAGTAATATGAACAACAACTGGCACAGTAGTGCCTGCTGTGAAGGCAAGTTGTCGATCTGCACTTAAAATCTCAGACATGTCAATGTTGGCTTCCATTGGAAAATGCCACTTCCCCATCACTGCCTCATGGTCTAATGCAAACAGGAATATTTCTCCTTGTATTTCTGTTATAATACACATGGAGTTAAGTGCCCTGGGCAATGCCAGGATTACCTCTTCCTTCTCCTTTCTTCCAGCAAGCAAAAATGGCCTGGGATTGTGAAACAACTCTGTGTCTTGGCTGAAATGAGAGAGGATGGGATTGATAAGAAGAGATGAATGTATCACACAAAATTAACATAAAATGATCTTGAAATACCTAGACTGAAATAAGTTTTCACTGAATCCAATGGAGTTCTTTTCCACCTTATGCTCATCCTCGATACTTAGATTTTAAAAAATCATGGATATAACCAGATAGAAATTCTATTGGAAAATCAGTGAATGTGATGTTTAATCGATATAAACATTCATCAACACAAACAGAGATTTGAACTGGTAAGTAAAGAAGGTTGGTATAATGGATTTCCATTCCACTTACTTTTGTTCAACTAATGTCATAGAATAAAGCATTGGTAGGCAAAAAAATCTGATCTCTAAAGTATTATATCACGAAAGGGCTGAGCAATGGAATGCATCCCTACGGAAAGATGATGTCAATTCAAGCAGCAGCAAGGATTCCAGCATAATTGTATCCAGAGGCTCTGTGTTTCCAACTCGAATTAGAAATGTCATGGATAGTCTTTTCTTTAGTTCATTCTCGGGACCGTTAAATAAAGTAATGGAAGCAGGCTAGTTGGCCCAACTCATCCAGGCCAACCAATTTGCCCAATTGAGTTGGTCTCACTTGGCTGCGCCTTGTCCATTTCCTTCCAATCCTTTCCTGTGCACTAATCTTACAAGTGTTGTAACTGAGTATAGGAGCAAAGAGGTCCTTCTACAGTTGTACCGGGCCCTGGTGAGACCGCACCTGGAGTACTGTGTGCAGTTTTGGTCTCCAAATTTGAGGAAGGATATTCTTGCTATGGAGGGCGTGCAGCGTAGGTTCACTAGGTTAATTCCCGGAATGGCGGGACTGTCGTATGTTGAAAGGCTGGAGCGATTGGGCTTGTATACACTGGAATTTAGAAGGATGAGGGGGGGATCTTATTGAAACATATAAGATAATTAGGGGATTGGACACATTAGAGGCAGGAAACATGTCCCCAATGTTGGGGGAGTCCAGAACAAGGGGCCACAGCTTAAGAATAAGGGGTAGGCCATTTAGAACGGAGATGAGGAAGAACTTTTTCAGTCAGAGAGTGGTGAAGGTGTGGAATTCTCTGCCTCAGAAGGCAGTGGAAGCCAGTTCGTTGGATGCTTTCAAGAGAGAGCTGGATAGAGCTCTTAAGGATAGCGGAGTGAGGAGGTATGGGGAGAAGGCAGGAACGGGGTACTGATTGAGAGTGATCAGCCATGATCGCATTGAATGGCGGTGCTGGCTCGAAGGGCTGAATGGCCTACTCCTGCACCTATTGTCTATTGTCTATTGTCTATTGTACCATATCATCTGGCAGCTTGGTCTCTTCCTCACCACCCTTGTGTGAAAAATTTGCCACTCAGGTCCCTTTTAAATCTTTCCCCTCTTACCTTAAACCTGGGGAAATAATTGGCTATTTGTCTTATCTATGCCCCTCGTTATTTTATATACCTGGATAATATCACACTTTAGCCTTCTACTCATCATGGAAAGAAGACCCCGCCTATCCAGCCTCTCCTTACAACTGAAAGACTCTAATATTCTCTTAAATCTTTGTTTCACCCTTGATAGTTTAATTACATCATTGCTAAAGCAGGGCGACCAGTATTGTGCACAGTATTCCAAATGTGGCCTTACCAATGTCTTCTAAAGCGATAAAGTGACTCTAAAGTCCATGTAAATAATCATTATTACACTGGCATCATACATCTTCTTGGTCACTTCTTCAGAAAACTCAAATTTGTGAGATGCTATTTTCAGAAATAGTGACCTTGACAAAGAAATGGACAACAGTGCATAACACATATTCACTTTTTACAATGGTTGAAATAATTCTATAGCACATTCCAGTTCTTGAGGTTGTCTGTAGTTCAGAGTTTTGTAAATCATACTGATTTATGTGGGCTTTCTCAATGATCTAAAAGTAGTAAAGACAATAGGTTATAAACAACTACTGCAACTTGAAAATGATGACCAACTTGGGGACTCTGTATACTATCTCAGTATAACACAACTATGCATTTTTTACTGTATATGAGATGCTTATATAAGATATATCCGAGTGCTAATATATAGTGGTACCTGTACTGAACTGCATACAAAAATGAACTTTGCTGTACCTCGGTACATGTGACAATGAAGTACCATTCAACCATTAAACCATTAAAGGAAAAGACGAAACATTGCAAGATGCTAGGAACGGTGCTGGAGGAACTCACAAGGTCAGGCAGCATCTGTGGAGGGAATGGGCAGATGACATTTTGGATTGGGATCCTTCCTCAGCCTGATGGGATAAGGGGAAGATCTGGAAATGAGAGGTGGGTGTCGGGCAAACCTGGCAAGTGATAGGAGGATACAAATGAAGGGGGGAGGGAGGTGAGGGGTGGTAATTGGTAAAAAGGTGGAATAAGTGACAAAGGCTAGAGGTGAAAAAGAGATAAAAGGATGTCAGATAAGAAAAGAAGAGAAGAAGTGAAATGTACAGCTGAAGGGAGGAAGGGGAAAAGGAGAAAGCAAAATTTGGGATAAAAGTTGGGACTCGGGCATGGGAGATGAGCACACAGATAGGGGAAAGAGGTAGGGTGACTCAGGTGATGGGAGATGATGGGAGAAATGTTATTGCCAGAGTGAGGCCGCAAGCAAACTGGAATAACAGCACCTCATATGCTGCTTGGGTAGCTTACAACCCAATAGTAATAACATTGAAGGATACAAAGTGCTGGAGTAGTTCAGTTTAGTTTAGTTTAGTTTAGTTCAGTTTAATTTAGTTTAGTTTATTGTCATGTGTACCAAGATACAGTGAAAGGTTTTTTGTTTTTTTGTAACTCAGCGGGTCAGGTAGCATGTGTACGAAGGAACTGCAGACGCTGGTTTAAACTGAAGATAGACAAAAAATGCTGGAGTAACTCAGGGGGACTGGCAGCATCTCTGGAAAACATGGATAGGCAACATTTTGTGTTGGGACCCTTCTTCAGAACATTGAATTATCCAACGTCATGTAATGAACCACCACCCACCTCCCTTTCCTCTCCCACTCCCCCAACCCCGCTGCGCACACATCTCTCTTACCATCTCCCACCACCGTTGTCACCCTGCTCTTTCCTCACAGATATTTTTCAGTCTCTGCTTTGAGATTCAATAGACAATAGACAATAGACAATAGGTGCAGGAGTAGGCCATTCAGCCCTTCGAGCCAGCACCGCCATTCAATGCGATCATGGCTGATCACTCTCAATCAGTACCCCGTTCCTGCCTTCTCCCCATACCCCTCACTCCGCTATCCTTAAGAGCTCTATCCAGCTCTCTCTTGAAAGCATCCAACGAACTGGCCTCCACTGCCTTCTGAGGCAGAGAATTCCACACCTTCACCACTCTCTGACTGAAAAAGTTCTTCCTCATCTCCGTTCTAAATGGCCTACCCCTTATTCTTAAACTGTGGCCCCTTGTTCTGGACTCCCCCAACATTGGGAACATGTTTACTGCCTCTAATGTGTCCAATCCCCTAATTATCTTATATGTTTCAATAAGATCCCCCCTCATCCTTCTAAATTCCAGTGTATACAAGCCTAATTGCTCCAGCCTTTCAACATACGACAGTCCCGCCATTCCTTACTTCACAACCAACCATACAACAATGCTTATACTTCAATGCAATAAGAAACATTATAGACTTTACTCAATTTCCGCATCATTTTCGGCATTATGCTGCAAATCCACCTGTGGGAATGCATTAACTAATATTTTGATAATTGACAGTACCAGTATCTTTGGTATGTCACATAATAATGTAAAACCATTTTTTTTTTTAATGAACTTCTTCAAAGTTTTTCACTATTGGGGAACCTGTTGCCATCAACACAGTTATGACAGAATCAGAGGAGCTAAAAGAAATAGTCCACACAGGAGAGAGAGAGGGGTGTTCCCAAATTAGCTGTGGGACCCTATGGCTGCCCATGAATATTAGTCATTATCTGTCCCCTGAGGTGGAGATAAAGAAGTTGGAGATAAAGAAAATGGAACGGTAGGGTGGGAGATGAAACATGAGCAGTAAAGATGACAAAGCTTTCAAATTCCATATGAGAGCAGGAAGTTGCCCTGATGCAGTCAGCAATTTAACACAGAAGAAGGACGAGGAAGGAATCTGTGGAGGACTGAATGAATGACTATTCCAAATATCCCTTAGCAACTCAGATCCAGACGCAACCCTGTGAATCCTCAGATCTAGACCTTTGATTTTGAGGAAGTGTGTAATGCTAATAGTTTAAAGTGATCAGAAATTGGCACAAAATAATAGCAGATGGGCTCTGAGATAAGAGAACTGAATTGAGAAAGTTAAAGTAATTCAGTTGAACAAAAACACAGCTTACTATTTAGTGCAAAATATCCTTTGTTAACTTGTGTCATTTGCAGTAGCTATAAGCATTCTCTTTATCATCAACCATGGATAGATGTGTGCTGAGTATCCATAACTGTAGATCTTCTTTGGTGTGCATTCGTCTCCTATTAAAATGATTATTATTATACGTATCTTATAGAGACGTATAAAATTATAAAAGGACTGGAGAAGCTAGATGCAGCAAAAATGTTCCCAATTTTGGGGGAGTCCAGGACCAGGGGCCACAGTCTAAGAATAAAGGGGAGGCCATTTAAAACTGAGGTGAGAAGAAACCTTTTTCACCCAGAGAGTTGTGAATTTGTGGAATTATCTGCCGCAGAAGTCAGTGGAGGCCAATTCACTGGATGAATTTAAAAGAGAGTTAGATGGAGGTCTAGGGGCTAGTGGAATCAAGAGATATAAGGAGAAGGCAGGCACAGGTTACTGATTATGGATGATCAGCCACGATCACAATGAATGGCGGTGGTGGCTCGAAGTGCCAATGGCCTCCACCTGCACCGATAGACAATAAGTGCAGGAGTAGGCCATTCGGCCCTTCGAGCCAGTACCACCATTCAATGTGATCATGGCTGATCATTCTCAATCAGTAACCTGTTCCTGCCTTCTCCCCATACCCCCTGACTCCGCTATCCTTAAGAGCTCTATCTAGCTCTCTCTTGAATGCATTCAGAGAACTGGCCTCCACTGCTTTCTGAGGCAGAGAATTCCACAGATTTACAACTCTCTGACTGAAAAGGTTTTTCCTCATCTCCGTTCTAAATGGCCTACCCCTTATTCTTAAACTGTGGCCCCTGGTTCTGGACTCCCCCAACATTGGGAACATGTTTCCTGCCTCTAACGTGTCCAACCCCTTAATAATCTTATATGTTTCGATAAGATCCCCTCTCATCCTTCTAAATTCCAGTGTATACAAGCCTTGTCGCTCCAGTCTTTCAACATATGACAGTCCCTCCATTCCGGGAATTAACCTAGTAAACCTATGCTGCACGCCCTCAATACCAAGAATATCCTTCCTCAAATTTGGAGACCAAAACTGCACACAGTACTTCAGGTGCAGTCTCACTATATTCTATGTTTCTATGTTTCAATTAATTCTGGGATAGCCCAAAATAATTGTTTGTGTATTTGTTTTGTGGCCTATAAATGAAGGGTAAATATTCACAGAATTATGCTATCACAGATCAAAATAGTTTTCTAAAGATATTAATCAAATATTTTTGGTTGCTATCATTTTAATCACATCATAGATTTTGAAACAGTAAAGGCAACATTATTTGGAGCATTGAATGAAGGACTATTCCAAATATTCCCTCGCGACAAACTTGACAAAATTGAATCTATATATTTTTGCTTGTTGGTAGAGAATATTATTCTTATTTATTCATTTACTTAAGTTTATTAGAGGCTACAAGGAGAACATTACTTACAGATTAATTTATTGCTTTTATGCCTGCTTTGAAAGGGAGAACAATAACAATTGTACGAGCTACAAATCCCCTGATGACTCTATGATTTCAATCTCTGAGGCCAACATCAAAGTATCCTTCAAGAAGGCAAATCCATGCAAAGCTACCCTGCTATAGGAAAAATGTTGTTATGCTGGAAAGGGTGCAGACAAGATTTGCGAGGGTGTTGCCAGCACTTGAAGGTTGGAGCTATAGGGAGAGGTTGGGCAGGCAAAGACCTTATTCCTTGAAGCGCAGGAGGATTAGCGGTGATCTTATGGAGGTGTGGAAGATCATGAGGGGAATAGATAGAGTAGATGCAGAGTCATTTACCCCTCCCCTGACATCAGTCTGAAGAAGGGTCTCGACCCGAAACGTCACCCATTCCTTCTCTCCCGAGATGCTGCCTGACCCGCTGAGTTACTCCAGCATTTTGTGTCTACCTTCGATTTAAACCAGCATCTGCAATTTTGTTTCCTGAACATTTTGCCCCTCAGATTCCTATCAAATCATTCCCTTCTCACCTTAGGCCTATATCCTCTGGTCTTGATTCCGGAGAAGACCAGAATTAACCAACGTTATTTAATGAACCACCACCCACCAGTTGAGAGACTATATACCAATTTACATTGGTGGGTCAGTGATGGAGAGAGTTAGTAGCTTCAAATTCATAAGCGCTAACATCTTGGATGACCTGTCCTGGGCCTAATCATGAAGAAGGCGGGCGTGCCTCTATTTTCTTTGAGGTTTATTGAACATATACTGTAGAAAGTATCTTGACCGGTTGCATTATAGCCTTGTTCAGCACACTGGAATGCAAAAGCATAGCCTTTCCACCATTGAAAGCATCTACATGTATCACGTCTACATAAGGCGCTACCTCAAGAAGACAGCATCCATCATCAAGGATGCCTACTATCAGGACCATGCCCTCTTCTCACTTTTACCAATGGGTAGGAGGTACAGAGGCCACACCACCAGGTTATTTCCTACAGATATCAGCTTTGTGAACTGACCTGCAAAACTCTAATCCATCAGCAATAAAACACTACATGCCATCTCTTGCACTGTCATAGTCTTGTATTTAAAATGTGTATTTTTGCACAAAAGTCTTGGTTTTTACATGCTGTTTTTCTTTTCACTGTCTTGTGGAATTTATGTATGATTGTATAATTTATGTTTTTGTGTTGCCTGGTGTGATTCTGCTGTAAGCAAGATTTTCATTGTAGCTCAGTCTCACCATTTTTGTGCATATGACAGTCAACCCGAATAGACTCGACTTGATGAATTAAGCTATTTACAAAGCTATCAATGTCTATTCAAAGAATGTACGGAAGAAAAAGTTTCCACAAGCAGCAGTAAACAGAATTCAAGCTTGTCTTAAATAAATATTTCACATCAATTATCTCTTCAGAAAAATGCTATGTGTTGTGACTAAAAACATGATATAATTCATACAGGAGTGTGGCATATGGTGTTGTTGGTAGAATCATTTCTATTTTGGCCAGGAACAATGATACCACTTTACGTAGCCTTAGTTTGAAACCATCTTATTAAACCTTGACCTTAAATTTTGTGAGCATTCAGATTGATGAGAGTTTACCTGAGAAACACTGGTAGAAACTTGAGGAAAGGAAAAAAAGTTTCACAACCACCAGAATTAAACATAAGAGGAGATTGTGTCTTTAATTCATGGCAATGTGCCTCTTTCTCTACATGAAACATTTTTTTCTTATGCACATGGCCAGCCCAACATGTGGACTATGAAACAATAACCTAGTATGAATTATTCAACAGGGATCAAAAGTCTACGCTGTGGAAGCAAGCTTGTTCACAGAGAATGAAAGAAACCAGAATTTCAAATCAGCCACACTGGCAGTTCCTGCAGGCTATATCCACCAGGATCCTACAGCAAACAGGCAAACAAAAAAAAATGCAGGCTGTGGCTCTGTAGGTTTGGGAGGCCAGCTCTCAATGTCCTTTAACTATTGCACACAGGATGATTGTCCCTGGCAATGCTGAAGACTGGAATAGTTTTCAATATCGCATCTGGTGACAATACTGCCAGGTGTTTGCTTCCCAGTTCTCATGTATTATGCAGAAACCTATAGCTTCAGTTCACATGAAAAGAAGAACACACACACATATGTTACTCCAGCACAGTGTCATGGGCATCTGTTTCACATGCTCCTGAATATGTTTGCCTCCTTCAGTCAGTACGAGTGGGCTAAGTAAATATAAAAAACAAATCCTGTTGTTCCATGTTGTTCACAACAGGTTTCAGCTTGGAATTTTCTCAGAGCGTTCCAACTGCTTTAACATTGCAGCATATACAACAAAATCACTGTGTACTGTAAGTGTCTGAAGTGACATCCAACTCACTGCCAACAATACAGCCCTAACAAGGGCTGAAAAGGGCGGCTTAGTGGTGCAGCAGTAGAGCTGCTGCCTTATGGTGCCAGAGACATGGCTTCGATCCTGACTGCAGTTGCTGTCTGCATGGAGTATGTACGTTCTCTCCGTGACTACATGGGTTTTCCCCGGGTGCTCCGGTTTCCTCCCACACTCCAAAGACGTAGAGGTTTGTCGGCTAATTGGCTGTGGTAAAGATTGTAAATTGTCCCTAGTGGGAATGTGTGTGCTAGTGGAACGGGGATCACTGTCTGCGTGGATCCGGTGGGCCAAAGGGCCTGTTTCTGCTGTATGGCTAAAAACACAAAAAATAATCTAGTACTTAACCTTTCTGCACTGGAAAAAGCCTCCATCTAATTTGTCTCTTCCTCTCATACTTTTATATACTTCTATCAGGTTGACCCCTCAGCCACTAACTTTCCAGAGAAAACAGGCCACGTCTGTGCCACCCCTCCTTCTAGCCAATACACTCGATTTCAGGCAACATTCTGGTGAACCTCTTCTGCGTCCTCTCCAAAGCCACCACATTGTTCCTGAAATGGAGGACAAGAACTGCTCACAATACTCCAAATGCAGCCTCATCAAAGTTTCATTCAGCTGCAACATGACTTTCCAACTTCAAAACAATGCCTGAGTGATGAAGGCATGTGTGCTGTATGTCTTCTTTACCACCCTATTTAGTTGAGTTGTCTCTGTCAGGGAACTATGCACCTGCACCCCAAGATCCTTCTGTATATCAATGCTCCCAAGGTGCATTAACCGTATACCTTCCACTAGCAGTTGCTCTCCCAAAATGCATCGCCTCAGACTTGTCCACATTAAATTTCATCTGGCTATTTCTCTGCCCAAATAACCAACTGATCTATATTCTACTGTATCCGTTGACAATTTCCTCACTCTCTTGAACTTCACCAATCTTTGTGTCATTTGCAAACGTGCTGATCAGATTAAATTTATTTTCTTCCAGTTCATTTATATATATTACAAACAATAGATGTCAAAGCACTGATCCTTGAAGAACAACACTGGTTATGGATGTCCGTTGAGAAAAACACACACACCACCATCACTACCCCCACTGTCACAATGGCCAAGCCAATTTTGTATCCAATTTACCAACTCACAATAGATTGCATGTGACTTAATCCTCTGGACTAGCCAATCTGAGGGGCATCGTCAAATGCTTTACTTAAATCCTTGTAGATAACATCCTCTTTCATACCCTCTTCAATCATCTTTGTCACCTCCTTATAAAAACTCAATCAAATTATTGACACAGGACCTCCCACACACAATGCAATGCTGCCTATTCTTAATGTCAATGCTGTTACTGTTATTATTTGTTTGGATGATGATGTAATATTCTAGCTATTCAATAATTGATTTGAGTTTAATGTTACAGTAAGTTTGATACATGTAACTGTTTTATAATGTGCAATAAATATGTAAAAAACTGTAATCTCACCTTCCCACCTTGAGGTTCATGGCAACTTCAATCTGGTCCTGCTCCAGCTGCCAGAATTGGCATACATGGAGTCATAACGTTAGAGAGTCATACTGATCCAAAACAGGAACAATGACCTAACTCGTCCATATCAACCAAGTTGTGTATCTGAGCTAACCCTATCTGTCTGAAAATAGTCCACATCCTTTCCTATCTAAGATAGAAACAAAATGCTGGAGTAACTCAACATGACAGGCAGCATCTCTGGAGAGAATGAGAGACTGAAGAAGGATCTCAACCCGAAATGTCACCCATTCTTTCTCTTCAGAGATGCTGCCTGTCCCGCTGAATTATTCCAGCATTTTGTGTCTATCTTCGATTTAAACCAGCATCTGCAGTTCTTTCCTATTCCTTTTCTATCTTTGTACCTATCCAAAAGTCTTTGTAGCTGCACCAATCTCTACAATTTCTCCCTCCGGCAGCTCATTCCATATACACACCTCGCTCGCTCTGAATGAAAAAGTTGCCTCTCAGGCCCTTTTCAATTTTTTCCTCTCACCACAAACCAATACACAGTTTTAGCCCTGAGGAAAAGACAGTTGCTTTTTCCCTCGAAATGTTATAAATCTCTACATGGTCAGCCCTCAGCCTCTTAGACTCCAGATTAAAAAGACACACACTATTCAGCCTCTCGTTATAAGTCAAATATTCCAGACCCAGCAACACCTTTTAAAATCTTTTTTCACCTTTTCCAAGTTAATAACATCCTTCCTATAGCAAGACGACCAGAACTGTGGTTAAAACTCCATGTGTGGCCTGACTAATGTCTTGTGCAATGGTGACATGATTTCCTAATGCCTTTATGGTATGATATGGTACTTTATTTGTCACATGTACCAAGGTACAGTGAAATTTAGTTTGTATACAGTTCAGTACAAGTATCGCCATACATAAGCACTTAGATACATCTTAGATAAGCATCTCAGATACAATACAAGTATAGAGCAGCAGTACACTAAGATAGTTGACAGTGTTGAAAGTTTGGTGCCATTTTCAAGTCCCAGTTGTTGTATGCATGGTTCTTGACCTGACCACGAAGGCCCGTTGCAGAATCAGCTTGGCCTTGCTTGACCGTGGTGTCCTCCACCGCTGTAGACCAATCCACGCGGTCAGTCCGTTGGAGCGGCACCCGGTTCAGCCAAGCCCCAGGTTGTTTCAGGGCCTCCAACGGCTCACTCCACTGTGAAGCACTGCACTGCCTGCAGACGGTCCACTTATTGGCGTACTGTCTGACTCCTACCACTCTAGGTGGGTCGGGCCTCCAGGTGCTTCCCAGTCCACAGAGCGGGCCCTTGATCCTCAGGGGGTGAGCTGGGCCTTCCGGGCGGGTTCCGGTCTGCAGCACAGGTCCTCTGTCTGCGGTGGGACCAATGAAGCCAAACATGCCAAACACCTTCTTCACCATCCTGTCCAACAGTGTCGCTACATTCACAGCTTTGGCAGGATGGACTTTGACACAATTTGCATATATTCTTTGACACACTTTGTGGAATTCTCTGCCACAGAAGGCAGTGGAGGCCGGTTCACTGGATGCATTCAAAAGAGCGTCAGATATGGCTCTTAGGGCTAAGGGATATGGGGAAAAGGCAGGAACAGGGTACTGATTGTGAATGATCAGCCATGATCACATTGAATGGCGGTGCTAGCTCGAAGGGCTGAATGACCTACTCCTGCACCTACTGTCTATGTTTCTATGTAAATGATGCTTGAGCACACCAGAGTACAAATTCTAAGAAGACACCCCAGTGCAACGCTGAAACAATGCTACACAAGGTGTATTCTTTTGAATGGTCGTGTCTCAGGTAAATGTAAAAGATCCCCATTGTATAATTTAAATGGAAAAATTAATATTAGGTTGTGCAAAAAGGTATTGACCATGTTTCCTATATTAAATGCATTACTGTATTTCAAGAGTTTTCCATTGGCTATATATTGCTTGGGCTTAAAGTTATAGAGTTATAGAGTGATACAGTGTGGAAACAGGCCCTTCGGCCCAACTTGCCCAGACTGGCCAACAATGTCCCAGCTACACTAGTCCCACCTGTCTGCGTTTGGTCTGTATCCCTCCAAACCTGTCCTATTCATGTACCTGTCTAACTGTTTCTTAAATGTTAGGATAATCCCTGCCTCAACTACCTCCTCTGGCAGCTTGTTCCATACACCCACCAACCTTTGTGTGAAAAAAATTACCTCTTTGATTCCTTTTAAATATTTTCCACTTCACCTTGAACCTATGTCCTTTGTTCCTCGATTCACCTACTCCAGGCAAAAGACCCTTTGCATCGACCTGATCTATTCCTTTCATGATTTTATAAACACTTGTCTCAAAGAGAAATTAAAGGTGTTACTTGAAAACAAGTTTTGTTTTTAAATGGCAAGATGTAAAACAAACTTGACTAAGATGATCCGTGTATCTAGCCTAAGACTAAAGCAACCCAGTACAAGTAAGTTTACACAAAAGAAGGCATCTTAAAATTTAGCAATGTATCGAGTCACACATCAAAACAGTCCCTTCAGCCCAACTTGCCCAAGCCAACCAACATACCCAATCTACACTAGTCCCACCTGCCCATGCTTGGCCCATAACCCTCTAAACCTATTCTAGCCATGTACCTGTTCAAATATCTCTTAACTGTTATGATAGTACCTGCATTGATTACCTCCTCCGGCAACTCATTCCATATTCCCACCACCGTTTGTGTTAAAAGGTTATCTCTCAGGTTCCTATTAAATCTTTCACCCCTTCACCTTAAACCTATGTCCTCCAGTTCTTGATTTGCCTACTCTGGGCAAAAGACGATGCATTTACCCTATCTATTCCTCATAATCTTGTACACCTCTATTAAATCATCCCTCATCCTCCTGTGCTCCAAGAACTAAAGTCCTAGCCTGCTCAACATCTCCCTATACTTCAGTTCCTCGGGTCCTGGCAACATCCTCGTATATGTTCTCTGCACCCTATCCAGCTGGAGAACATAATCTTAGGAGTAAACATTTCAACAGATTCATGGACTGACGGAGCAATAAGCATGAAAACTGGCCAAATATTAAAGTATTTGTTAAAATTCATACCCAGAAGGATTCACCCTCTGAAGCATGATGACAATGCTTGGGAACCAGTCCGAATCCAAAAATCGCAGTTTTAAAAGTTATAAAAATAAAATTCCCCAAAACTCTGTTAGAAAAGAAAAAATGCTGAACAAGGGTGTTATCAAGATCTTCTCCATCCCTCTGATCCAAAATAGGATGAAACAAGTGAAGAAATAAATATTGCACAAATTAAAGTAAAATCTTAATTGGTGCTTCATTTTTTTATTTATTTAAAATTTGTGCAGGAGTAGGCCATTCGGCCCTTTGAGCCAGCACCGCCATTCAATGTGATCATGGCTGATCATTCTCAATCAGTACCCCGTTCCTGCTTTCTCCCCATACCCCCTGACTCCGCTATCCTTAAGAGCTCTATCTAGCTCTCTCTTGAATGTATTCAGAGAATTGGCCTCCACTGCCCTCTGAGGCAGAGAATTCCACAGATTCACAACTCTCTGACTAAAAAAGTTTTTCTTCATCTCTGTTCTAAATGGCCTACCCCTTATTCTTAAACTGTGGCCCCTGGTTCTGGACTCCCCCAACATTGGGAACATGTTTCCTGCCTCCAACGTGTCCAACCCCTTAATAATCTTATATGTTTCGATAAGATCCCCTCTCATCCTTTTAAATTCCAGTGTATACAAACCTAGTCGCTCCAGTCTTTCAACATATGACAGTCCCGCCATTCCGGGAGTTAACCTAGTAAACCTACGCTGCACGCCTTCATGCATGGTTTGTGAATATATACACAGATGTATTCCTGTTAGATGTTGCATATACTTGCACAGAAACTATATTGTTTCTTCCGTGCTGAGACAAATCAAACAGGTTATAAGATGAAGAGAAATAGATAATGGGGGAGAGAACAAAACTGCATGGCTGATGAGGTGAAAGGCAGGAGAATAACAAACCTAGTGATCATGTAAGGCAAAAAGGCTGATGATGGAACAAGTAAAGTAACTAGATGTCATGTCTGGAGGTAGTGTAAATGGGAGAAGCAGAATTATTATCTGAAACTACCAATGGAAGACTGCTGGAAACCTGAAGTAAAAACAAAAGATGAAAGAAATGCTCATTATCTGAATTTATTGAACTCAATATTGAGTCCAAAAGGACATGAAATGCCTGCAGGACACAGCACTTTAACTGAAATTAGTTTGTTAAAGTTTAGAAGCTCATTAGCTCAATTTGGCATTTACATTCAAGACTAGAGATTCTCAACCTGGAGTAATGCGCAAGAATCTGTGCAGATTTTGTTGTCAACAATATTGTATTTTTCCCTGTTAAAAAGGAAAATGTGCTGTATTGCACAACAAGTGTAGAAGGCACTTTATCCCACCTCATGGCAGCAAGAGAGAAATATAGTGTGGGAGAGAAATCGAGAGGAGAGAGAGAGAAAAGAGAGAGAAAAGAGAGAGAAAAGAGAGAGAAAAGAGAGAGAGAGAGAGAGAGAGAGAGAGAGAGAGAGAGAGAGAGAGAGAGAGAGAGAGAGAGAGAGAGAGAGAGAGAGAGAGAGAGAGAGAGAGAGAGAGAGAGAGAGAGAGAGAGAGAGAGAGAGAGAGAGAGAGAGAGAGAGAAGAGTTTGTTATGGGACCCTGTTCTCCGCAGATGGTTGTAGCGGGGAGGCTCAGCGGGTCCTGTGGGAGGGTCTACCGACTGTAGATAGGGAAGTGTCCGATCTTCTGGATGACTCCTTATCATTGGAGGAGTTGACACGTGCCCTGCACCAGCTCAGGAGGGGCAAGTCCCCTGGGCTGGATGGGTTGACGGTAGAATTTGTTAGAGCCTTCTGGGATGTCCTGGAGGATGATTACATGAAGGTTCTGGGGGAGAGCCTGGCGACCGGGGAGATGCCCCTCTCGTGGCGCAGGGCAGTCCTTGTCCTGCTGCTCAAGAAGGGCGAACTCCGCCTGTTGAAGAACTGGCGTCCGGTCTCTCTCCTCTGTACAGAGTACAAAGTCTTTGCACGGGCGATGGCAAATCGCCTGGGCTCTGTGCTGTCTCATCTGATCCACCCTGACCAGTCCTATACAGTCCCTGGTCGGTCCATTCAGGATAACATCCACCTGGTTAGGGACCTGATTCATCTATCTCAGGGCACTGGTCAGTCAGCTGCCTTTCTGTCTCTTGATCAGGAGAAGGCTTTTGACAGGGTAGATCACGACTACCTCTTCGGGACGCTGCAAACGTTCGGATTTGGACCGCATTGGCGTTGTATGCGTGGAGCACCACGCACTTCCTCTATCTGGGGGTGTACCTGAGTCCCACTGAGGATGCTTGGCCGACAAACTGGCAGGAGCTGGAGATGAAAGTCGTCGCCCGGCTGGGGCGCTGGTCAGGTCTGCTTGGAGTCCTTTCTTTTCAGGGGAGGGTGCTGTTCATAAACCAGCTGGTGACCTCCATGTTGTGGTACCGGCTGGCTACTCTTGTCCCGCCCTCCATCTTTGCAACTACTTTACAGAAGAAGCTGGTGGACTTCTTCTGGGGAAATAGGAAGCATTGGGTTTCCGCAGCAGTCCTGAGTCTCCCGTTAGAGGAGGGCGGCCAGTCCTTGGTATGCGTGCGTACCCAGGTGGCGGCTCTTCGTCTCAGGACTCTGCAGAGGTACATGTATACGGAGAACCCCCCCAGGTGGCACGCTCTGGCCACGTATTTTTTTCGTCGGGGTTGTTGCCTACGGGCGGTTTCGCGGCTGCCGGTGGCGGGCATCAGTCGACCCGCCTTACGGGGTCTGCCTAGTTTCTATCGGGATGTGCTTAGAGTGAGGAATTTGGTTGTTTTCAGCCGACGTGTTGCTCCACAAGAGGAGGGGGACGTCGTGGCTGCGGGAGCAGCCGGTCCTCACCCTGTCATGGCGGGTGTCGAGGAGAGGCGTGCGCCTAGTGTGTTTCTGACTGAGCTTACCCCCCCTCCGTCAGATTTGCTCATCGGGCCTAGGCTCCGGGATTTTTCTCTGGGGCCGGCTCCGCACAACTTGAGCCGCCTTTCCGAGATGCCCAGCGTGCCGTTTCGTGATGCGAAGAGACGCACACTGTACAGAATGCTCCTGCACATTCTACACCTCCTTGTCTTCGTACACCGTCCTGACACATCTTGGCGGTCTGTGTTACCACCTGAAGACGGGGACGGTCCTCAGTGGGGGTCTCTCTACAAGGGAGTCGTTCCCCTTTACATCGGGGACCTGGGGTGGAGAGTGGTGCACAGAGCGGTGGTGTGCAATAAACTGTTGAGTCGGTTCACGGGCTCGCCGACCGCCTGTATTTTCTGCGGTGACGAAGAGACCGTGTTCCACGTGTATATGGAGTGTGAGAGGATACTGCCCCTGTACCAATATCTGAAGGGGTTGTTCCTCAAGTTTTGGTTACACTTTAGTCCTACGATTCTAGTGTTTGGACACAAGGCAGGGGGTGGGGAGGGTCGTTCGGGGGGGTGGGACCTCCCTGTCGGTTTGCTCTTGGGCCTGGCCAAGTTGGCCATTGGCGGGTCCAGGCAGCGGGCGGTCGATGGTCTTGCCAGAGTCGGCTGCCTTCCCCTCTTCCGGGCCTACGTCCGTGCGCGTGTGACCCTAGAGAGGGAACACGCGGTGACCACGGGGACTCTGGAGGCCTTCCGTGGGCGCTGCTCACCGCGGGGGGTTGAGAGCATTGTAGATAATGAAGGCAACATTGTATTATAATGATTACTTGATGTTTTGTAACCTCTGAATGTGGTTTTGATGTGATGTATCATGTGATTGTGCTGAATAAAGTCTTTGAAAAGGAAAAGGAAAAAAAAAAAAAAAAAAAAAAAAAAGAGAGAGAGAGAGAAAGAGAAAGAGAGAGAGAGAAAGAGTTATGGGACCCTGTTCTCCGCAGATGGTTGCAGCGGGGAGGCTCAGCGGGTCCTGTGGGAGGGTCTACTGACTGTAGATAGGGAAGTGTCCGATCTTCTGGATAACTCCTTATCATTGGAGGAGTTGACACGTGCCCTGCACCAGCTCAGGAGGGGCAAGTCCCCTGGGCTGGATGGGTTGACGGTAGAATTTGTTAGAGCCTTCTGGGATGTCCTGGGGGATGATTACATGAAGGTTCTGGGGGAGAGCCTGGCGACCGGGGAGATGCCCCTCTCGTGGCGCAGGGCAGTCCTTGTCCTGCTGCTCAAGAAGGGCGAACTCCGCCTGTTGAAGAACTGGCGTCCGGTCTCTCTCCTCTGTACAGAGTACAAAGTCTTTGCACGGGCGATGGCAAATCGCCTGGGCTCTGTGCTGTCTCAACTGATCCACCCTGACCAGTCCTATACAGTCCCTGGTCGGTCCATTCAGGATAACATCCACCTGGTTAGGGACCTGATTCATCTATCTCAGGGCACTGGTCAGTCAGCTGCCTTTCTGTCTCTTGATCAGGAGAAGGCTTTTGACAGGGTAGATCACGAATACCTCTTCAGGACGCTGCAAGCGTTCGGATTTGGACCGCATTTTGTAGCCAGGGTCCGGCTCTTGTAAGCTGCAGTGGAGTGCCTTGTGAAGGTTAATGGTGTGTTGTTGGCTCCCATTCATTTTGGGAGGGGGGTTCATCAGGGGTGCCCCATGTCTGGTCAGTTGTACTCGGTCTGTGTGGAGCCATTCCTGTGCCTTCTTCAGAGGAGGTTGACAGGCCTGGCTCTACCAGGTCCAGGGGTGGAGGTGGTTCTTTCGGCTTATGCCGATGATGTGCTCCTTACGTTCACTGACCCTGGTGACCTGCGGAGGATGCGTGACTGCCAGAGGATTTTCTCGGCTGCATCATCTGCCAGGATTAACTGGAGTAAATGTTCTGGACTATTAGTGGGTCAGTGGCAGGTAGACTCCCTGCCGGAGGAGATGGCGTTGTATGCGTGGAGCACCACGCACCTCCTCTATCTGGGGGTGTACCTGAGTCCCACTGAGGATGCTTGGCCGGCAAACTGGCAGGAGCTGGAGATGAAAGTCGTCGCCTGGCTGGGACGCTGGTCAGGCCTGCTTGGAGTCCTTTCTTTTCAGGGGAGGGTGCTGGTCATAAACCAGCTGGTGGCCTCCATGTTGTGGTACCGGCTGGCTACTCTTGTCCCGCCCTCCATCTTTGCAACTACTTTGCAGAAGCGGGGGGTTTCGCGGCTGCCGGTGGCGGGCATCAGTCGACCCGCCTTACGGGGTCTGCCTAGTTTCTATCGGGACGTGCTTAGAGTGAGGAATTTGGTTGTTTTCAGCTGACGTGTTGCTCCACAAAGGGAGGGGGACATCGTGGCTGCGGGAGCAGCCGGTCCTCACACTATCATGGCGGGTGTCGAGGAAAGGCGTGCGCCTAGAGTGGTTCTGACTGAGCTTACCCCCGCTCCGTCAGATTTGCTCATCGGGCCTAGGCTCCGGGATTTCTCTCGGGCGCCGGCTCCGCACAACTTGAGCCGCCTTTCCGAGATGCCCAGCGTGCCGTTTCGTGATGCGAAGAGACGCACACTGTACAGAATGCTCCTGCACATTCTACACCTCCTTGTCTTTGTACACCGTCCTGACACATCTTGGCGGTCTGTGTTACCACCTGTAGACGGGGACGGTCCTCAGTGGGGGTCTCTCTACAAGGGAGTCGTTCCCCTTTACATCGGGGACCTGGGGTGGAAAGTGGTGCACAGAGCGGTGGTGTGTAATAAACTGTTGAGTCGGTTCACGGGCTCGCCGACCGCCTGTATTTTCTGCGGTTACGAAGAGACCGTGTTCCACGTGTATATGGAGTGTGAGAGGTTACTGCCCCTGTACCAATATCTGAAGGGGTTGTTCATCAAGTTTTGGTTACACTTTAGTCCTACGATTCTAGTGTTTGGACACAAGGCAGGGGGTGGGGAGGGTCGTTCGGGGGGGTGGGACCTCCCTGTCGGTTTGCTCTTGGGCCTGGCCAAGTTGGCCATTCGCGGGTCCAGGCAGCGGGCGGTCGATGGTCTTGCCAGAGTCGGCTGCCTTCCCCTCTTCCGGGCCTACGTCCGTGCGCGCGTGACCCTAGAGAGGAAACACGCGGTGACCATGGGGACTCTGGAGGCCTTCCGTGGGCGCTGCTCACCGCGGGGGGTTGAGAGCATTGTAAATAATGAAGGCAACATTGCATTATAATGATTACTTGATGTTTTGTAAACTCTGAATGTGGTTTTGATGTGATGTATCATGTGATTGTGCTGAATAAAGTCTTTGAAAAGGAAAAGGAAAAAAAAAAAAAAAGAGAGAGAAAGAGAGAGAGAGAATCCCACGAACATTAATTTCAAAGAATAGGATGAAATACAAAAGGAGATTGTTGAATGTTTTCCTGCAATTTTGAACTTTACAAAGAGGAGAGTGGGAGTAATTAGATGAGAAAAGGAAGGAAGGTGAATGACAAATGGCACAATTATGAATATAGGAACAAAAGATGGATCCAGTGTTGGTTCCAAGACATGACTCAACAATGAACTGTATCAATCCTAGACCACTAGACCTGTGGAATATCACCTTTAGCTAAAGGTGAAGCTTACTGAATTTCCAATCTCTTTTGATACAAGTTTTCTCCTTTGCAAACATTCATTCCTCAGTAGATATGGTCAACGGTGGTAATTTACTGTCTTCAATATTAATTCATCAACAACATCAATATTGACACGTTGTTGCCGGCAGGATGTGAAGTAAACAGTTCCAACCATGGAGTCAACAAGAAGATCAATGAGCTGCAGGAACACTGTTGGAGAGAAACAATAGTGAATCAGGTGCATTTAATGCAGAGCTTCAACCACAACAGCTATTACAGCATTGCAACAAAGAATTAATCTTGCTGGTAATTCTCTGACCTGCAGTGAGCGGTTGATACAAGGAGTTGAGATTATACAGGTTCATGTCGCAAAATTAACCCCCAATATTTCCTGTCTCCTTAGGTTGATAGAAAGAACATGCTAGGACAGATGCTTTGTAGGCAATGGGTAGAGTCATAGTCATACAAAGCACAGAAACTGGCCCCTCAGCCCACGTAGTCTGTGCCAAACAGAACATATATTAATCCTACATTAATCCCAATTTTGATTCTCCCATCGAGACTCTTCACCTCCCATTCCCTCCTACCACTCACTGGATGTAAAAAGAGGATGATAATGAGAAGGGAGATGATGAGGAAATGTAAAGGTAGCTGGGGAGGGAGTTTAAGAATAAAAGGGATTTCATGAAATGGATAGCATGACTGGGTTGAACAAGAGCAATTGGGTAAGAAGGAACTGCAGATGCTGGTTTAAACCGAAAGTAGAAAGAAAATGCTGGAGTAACTCAACAGGTCAGGCAGCATCTCTGGAGAGAAGGAAAGGGTGACGTTTCAGGTCAAGACCCTTCTTCAGACTGAAAGGGAAACAAAAGATATAAACGATGATGTAGAGAGATATAGAACAAATGAATGAAAGATATGCAAAAAAAGTGACAATGATAAAGGAAACAGGACATTGTTGTATGTTTGCTAGGTGAGAACGGAAAGCTGGTGTGAGTTGGGTGGGGGAGGAATGGAGAGAGAGGGAATGTAGGGGATACTTGAAGCTATTGGGATTTCACTGTCACAAAATCCAAGTCACCATCAGTACATCGGGGAATTCCCTGGAATTTTACGATGATGTTCCCAGTTGTTGACATGCCAATCCATTGTAAGCACTGGTCAGCTTCTTGCTTTTTTTTTTTGATAAAGCATTGAAGGATTTTATTCCAATTTAAACATTTTCCAGCTGATAGTGAAAATAATGATAGAATAATCATAGATTAGGTACCTCAGAGAGCTGATAATTTTTCCAGCCCTTTAACAAGATGACTCCTCTTTTCTTCTTTATAATCCAGCTTTTTAGATCTTACCCAAAGCATTTAGCAGTAGAAACAAATCTTAATGTTTTATATTAGTTTAGTTTAGTTTTGTTTAGAGATACAGCATGGAAACAGGCTCTTCGGCCCACTGAGTCCGCACCGACCAGCGATCCCCGCACATTGACACTATCCTCTGCACACTAAGGACAATTTACACATACACCAAGCCAATTAACCTACATACCTGCACGTCTTTGGAGTGTGGGAGGAAACCGAAGATCTCAGAGAAAACCCACGTGGTCACGGGGAGAACATACAAACTCCATAAAGGCGGCACCCATAGTCGGGATCGACCCTGGGTCTCTGGCGCTGCAAGTAAGGTAGCAACTCTATCACTGCGCCAATGCGGCCGCCCTTGCAACCAATGACCATGCAACCAATGACATATATCTCTACTGAACACTCAGCAAAAATCTTAGTCTTGTACAGGTGGCAATAGGACAGTGTGTCAGGAGCAATTTCGACTGCCTGACCGCAGGAGAAGACGGCAGGGAAGAGAGAAGACATTCTGGCCTTCCATCACAGTGAGCAGATGACTGGAGGAGACTCACTGTGATGGATGTTTTTTGTTTTATGTTGGTTTTTGTAATTATGTGTTTTATTGCTTTCATTTTTATTGCCTCTCATTGTTGACTGTGGGTAACGTAATTTCATCCAAAAACATGTTTTTGGATGACAATAAAGGTACTTTATACTTATTATTATATATATTATGTACACACCAGAAGCCATTCAGAGTGATGAGATTGTTGGGTATATAACTCGCGTTTCCATTTTTACTCATAAATCAATCCATATTTTCTCAAGATAATTTGAATTAATGTTATTTTCCCCTTCAATTTGATTTTCAGATGCATATTTATCATACATTCATATTTTGGGTGAAATAACAGAAAAAAATTACCTTTGAACATGTGCAGTAAAAATTCAATCATCATAAATAAATCCAGCAGTAAACCACATTGAACCTCAAGATTCAAGATTCAAGATTCAATTTAATTGTCACATGTATCAATTAAGGTGGTGAAATTTGAGTTACCATACAGCCATACTAAGTAAAAAGCAACAAGACACACAGCCACATAAAATAAAATTTAACATAAAACCCACCACAGCAGTTACCACATTCTTCACGGTGATGGAAGGTAATAAAGTTCAATCACCTTCCTTTTTGTTCACCCGTGGTCGGAGCTGTTGAACCATCCGCAGTTGCCACTGCCGACTGTCCAAAGCCTTCGCGTCCGTAAGATCGAAACTCCCCGCGTCGGGATGGTTGAAAAACTCTCCACGGCATGGAGCTCCCGAGTCGGCCTCTTCTTACCAGATACCGCGGGCTTCACGGTGTTAAAGTCCACAGGCCCCGCGGTTGGAGTTCTCCACAGTCGATCCTCGGCAAAGGATCGCAGCTCCCCGACGTTAAAGTCTGTGCCGTGCCCGTAGCTTCAAGCACTGGGCCAGTCTCCGGGAAAGGCCGCACCACTCCACGATGTTAGGCCGCGGTGGGGACGGAGATACGATACGGAGAAAAATCGCATCTCTGTCTAGGTAAGAGATTGAAAAAAGGTTTCCCCCAATCCCCCCCCCCCCCCCCAACCCCCCACATAAAACAAACCAAGAAACACTAAAACATACTTTAACACATACTTAAAATAATACAAAACAGTAGAAAGGACAGACACACTATTGGCAAGGCAGCCAGTGCTGGTGGTGCCTCCCGCCAACCTCTAGCCAATTACAGCTAATCCATGTTTCAAGGCTATTTTAGCCTACACCTACTTCCAAAATTCTATCCATCTCACCACAATATACTCAATGATTTAATGTCCACACCCCTCTGATGCAAAGAACTTCAAAGATTTACAACATTCTGCATCAAAAAAAATTCTCCTTGTTCCCATACTAATAGCTGACACCTTTTCCTGCAACTGTTGCTGGCAATTCGATACTTTCCAAACCGCACTACACTGCAGAATTTTCTTCATTGCAGATTACCAATGGAATACGTTTTGTTTGGTTTGGTTTGGTTTGGTTTGGCTTGGTTTGGTTTGGTTTGGTTTGGTTTGGTTTGGTTTGGTTTGGTTTGGTTTGGTTTGGTTTGGTTTGGTTTGGTTTGGTTTAGTTTAGTTTAGTTTAGTTTAGTTTAGTTTAGTTTAGTTTAGTTTGGTTTGGTTTGGGTTGGTTTGGTTTGGTTTAGTTTACTTTACTTTACTTTACTTTAGTTTACTTTAGTTTAGTGATACAGTGTGGAAACAGGCCCTTTGGCCGATGAAGTCCACACCTACCAGCGATCACCCATAAACTAGCATTATCCGACACACTCGGGATAATTTACAGAATCCAATTAACGCACAAAACTGCATGTCTTTGGAATTTGGAAGGAAACCGGAACACCCGGAGAAAACCCACATGGTCACAGGGAGAACGTACAAGGCCCATATAGACAGCACCTGTAGTCAAGATTCAACGTGTTGTAAGGCAGCAACTCTACTGCTGCTTAACTGTGCAGATCCATTTCCCAAAACCTGGTTCAAAAGCAAAACTAAAATGATGCGCTATCATGTATCAACATACTTTTAATGGTATGTTTAATTGTAGCTGTTCATTTGTGTGCTGACTGGTTAGCACGCAATGAAAACTTTTCACTCTACCTCGGTACACGTGACTATAAGCAAAACTGAACTGTTGAAGTGAATAGACCCGAAACGTCACCCGTTCCTTCGCTCCAGAAATGCTGCCTGTCCCGCTGAGTTACTCCAGCATTTTGTGTCTATCTAGAGTCTATTCTACATCTCCCTGACTTGGCAATGTGAACTGGCGGTAACACAAGATTCTGTATTGAACAGCTAAACATTGCAATTTTCTTCTGACTTATTTGTCAAGCATAACCTTTATTTACAACACATTTCGATATTAAACGCACAATTGTAATAAATTCTGTCCTTTTACAGATCTCTAAAAAATATATACCACAGCAGATGGACATGTTAATTATCACTACACTCCATATTAAAAAAATTAACCCAAAGGATATCAAATTCATGGAAGGATAAAAATATTGAATAAAACATAATATGAAACAATCATATTTAATAAGTGAAATGTATTCAGCAGCAGTGATGATCAAGAAGCACTAAGATTTAAAATTATTTATTATGACCCTTTATATTTGTATCACAGTTTATAATTTCTTAGAACAGACCTCTACATATCATTTGTACATGATAAAGTAGATTATTGTCTTGTAATTACAGTGAGGTTTATATTTTGCAAGAAAGATCATGCACCACCTTGCTGTTAAGTACAATATTCTCCCAGTCAAAAACTGCAACATGGGTCAGAACCCTTTAAATGCATCATATTTCATTTCGCTTCATATCTGTTTTACTATTCTTCCTCTGTTAATCAAAGAACATTGGAGCACAGCCATGGTTTGGCACTTTTCTTTTTTGCCCTGTCAGTGCATCTTTCTCTGTTTCAGCTTGATATCCCTCTGATCTACAGACAGCTCAGAGTAATGTCTCAAATGTGGAAAAATTATTGGGAAAGCAGGCTTTTCCCTGACAGCATTGTCATGGTACATTATCTGGTTTTGACTGTGGCTTACGTTCATTGCAGTCGTCAGATAAAATTTCCTATTCTGAAGCTGAGCAAAGTGTGGTATTGTCACTGCCACAGGCGACTGTCTTCAAGGGAAGGTTTACCAGTGAAGTTGAGCCTCTCAGCCTGTCATAGTATATATACTTCAGCTTTTTGGTGCTTTTTCCTTGTCTGGTTTACAAGAACGTTGCCTGCAGCAGTCAAGGGACGCACCAAAAGAGGGATTTTTGTTCAACACTTAGCAACATTACCACACTTTGCTCAGCTTCAGAAGAAGGAAATTTCATCTGACTACTCCGAATACAAGCTACAGCAGACACCACTTAATGTGCCATGACAATGATGTGGATGGATGCTGCAAAACTGCTTTGTTCATCTTCTACAGTTAGAAATGCTTCCAGATATTAAAAATGCAGGTAAACAACCCAGCCAAGTATATCCCACAATTAACAACTGATAAATAAATGAAAATAAGAATGTTCCAAAATATTATTACTTTGTAAATTCTCTTGATGCAGGCAGTGGACTGAGGGGGTCTATAATCAATATTACCAGATGAGGCATCCTGTGAGGTTTTCTGCCCTAATGTTGATTCTGCCTTTTACAATTTATAGTGTGACTTGAACTTGAAAATCTTCTTAGACGGAATAGAAGATTCAGTTTAGTTTATTGTCACGTGCACCAAGGTGCAGGGCCTGAGCTATACGGAGTTGAGCAGACTAGGACTTTATTTCTTGGACGCAGGAGGATGAGATGGTCTTATAGAGGTGTATAAGACCATGATGTTAAATATGAGGTCCCCTTGAGGTCCCCTTGTCCCTTTGTCTCTTCCCACCCAAACCATCCCCTCCCAGGTACTTTCCCCTGCAACTGCAGGAGATGCAACCAGTCGCTATAACTCCTCCCTCGACCATCCAAGGATCCCGACAGTCTTTTCAGGCAGAGGTTTACTTGCACCTCCTGCAACCTCATCTGCTGTATCCGCTGTTCCAGATGTGGACTCCTATATATTGGCGAGACCAAGTGTAGGCTCGCCGATCGTTTCGCTGAACATCTCTGCTCAGACCGACTACACCTACCTGATCTCCCGGTTGCTCAACACTTTAGCTCCCTCTCCCATTCCCATGCTGGCCTTTCTGTCCTGGGCCTCCTACAATGTCAGAGTGAGGCCCAGCACAAATTGGAGGAACAGCACCTCATATTTTGCTTGGGCAGCTTACACTCCAGCAGTATGAATATTGATTTCTTAAATTCAAGTAACCCTTGCTTTCCCTCTCTCTCTCCATTCCTCCCCCTTCCCAGTTCTCTGACCAGTTTGACTGTCCCCTGTCACATTTTATTTCTGTTTGCTTTGTTGTCACCTTCTCTTAGCTAACAATGATCTATTCTACATTTTCCTTGATCTATATCTCTTTTGATGTCTCGTTTTCACACCTTACCCTTCCCTATCTCTGTGTCTCCCTCTCCCCTGACTCTCATTCTGAAGAAGGGTCTCACCCATTCCTTCTATCCAGAGATGCTGCCTGGCCCGCTGAGTTACTCCGGCTTTTTGTGTCTATCTTTGGTGTAAACCAGCATCTGCAGCTCCTTCCTTCACAACTGGTGAGTAAATGTTGCTTGATGGCAGCGTTTGATTGTCACTCTCATCAACCTCGTTAATCAGTCTGAAGAAGGTTGCCCATCCAAAATATCACCAATCCATGTTCTCCTGAGATACAGCCTGACCCATTGAGTTACTCCAGCACTTTGTGTCCTTTTATATAGAAAAGGATGTAACTGAAATAGATCTGCAGTATGTTGAAGGCCTTTATTTCCAAAAGCTATAATTTCCAATGAGTTGTTTACTTTTGGAGCTATATCAGCCAGAACAAGATGCAATGCCTTTGCAGCACTGAGGAATCATTTATGTGGCATGCAAATATATTCTTTGGAATTTTTCTTTTCTGACTGTGTGGTGAACATTCACATTTTGTTTCCCTTCTCTTTTCAAGGGTCTGCATAATTTTCAAAGATAAACCCCTGATAAAGGATCACCAGTGCTTAAAAAGAAAAACATTCAATGCTAAAATCATTACATTATTGTCAGATACAAACAGGACCTAGAGCAATGTTAATCATCAGCTGTCAGTATATTATCACTTGCTATCTATGTTAACAGTTTATGAGCATCTACACTCACAGAACTTTAAAAGAACCCCAAAGCTAAATGTTTTTTAATACTTTTGTAATGCTCCTAGAAATAAGCTTGAGGTGCCTAATAATTCATGTGCGAACAGTTTTTTATATGTAAAATATTTCAAATTTGTTCATTGTTTCAACAACAGCATCAAGAGAAAAAACTAATAAACTATCATAGGCGGGTGGAATTTTTTAATGTAAGTTGTGTTAACATAAGGACATCTGCAAACACTGTACATGAAAATAATGGGTTCACCTAACAATTAACTAGGGCGGCACGGTAGCGCAGCGGTAGAGTTGCTGCTTTACAGCGAATGCAGCGCCGGAGACTCAGGTTCGATCCTGACTACGGGTGCTGCACTGTAAGGAGTTTGTACGTTCTCCCCGTGATCTGCGTGGGTTTACTCCGAGATCTTCGGTTTCCTCCCACACTCCAAAGACGTACAGGTATGTAGGTTAATTGGCTGGGTAAAATGTAAAAAAAATTGTCCCTAGTGGGTGTAGGATAGTGTTAATGTACGGGGATCGCTGGGCGGCACGGACTTGGAGGGCCGAAAAGGCCTGTTTCCGGCTGTATATATATGATATGATATGATAATTGCGAAAAGCATTTAGAATGAAAAAAAACTATTACTTACATGGAGAAGCTAACGTACTTAAAACTATCAAAGTGCTAACTTGTTTTTTTTTAATACTTGTTTCTTTCTCTAAATGTTTAACATTTGTTAATATTTCACTATTTTTTTCTTTTTCTGATTAGTTTATTGTCATATACACCAAGGTGCAATGAAATTGCTTGTTCACCTGGTTCATTAAACAGTGCACGGTAATGATAAAACAGTGAAACAGTGCACAACTGCCAAATGGTACAAGATCATACAGCAAACTCTGAGTAACACAAGAGAATATTAAAGTACAATTACGGAATAATCAAATGAGGTGGAGTTAAGGCCAAGGATATGTTCCAGCACCTCCAGGAATGGGGTGAAAAGGCGGTGATGGATTTGGAAATCATATAACAGATGGGAAAAGCTGTTCTTAAATCTGGATGAACTAGCATTCAAACTTTCAATATTAAAAAAAGGTTGAAGAGGGAAAAGCGAATTGCCCAAGGAGAGGGGTATCCTCGAAGATACTTGCAGCCTCCCTGAGGCCACGCACCGTGAAGATGGACTGAATGGAAGGAAGTGGCGGAATGTGCTGTGTAAACCAGTCTCTGCAGATTCAGGTGGGTCAAGAGCAGAGCAGTTGCCATACCAGGCTGAGGTGCATTCCACCAGAATACATGTCTAAAAGTACGAGAATCCTTGGTGGACTTACCGAATTTTCTCAGATGCCTAAGAAAGTAAACATATTTATGCGCTTTCTTGATCATTGCATCAGTGTTGAAGGACTAGATTAGGTAGCTGGTGGTATGCATGTCGAGGAACATGAAGCTATTGATGAACTCTGAAATAGCCCTAATTGATGAGGCAGGGTTGTGCTGACCCCCTCACTTCCTTACATTTCCTTGAGGGGCATTGGTGTTGAGAGTCTGAATGGAGGAACTGTTATGATCAATTCTACCAGTCAGGAAGTGCAGAAGCCCGTTGCAAATTGAGGCCACAATACCAAGGTCTAGAAATTTACGGAAAATTACCGTTGACTTGTGGACAGTGTCAAATTAAACAGTTGGATTTATATCAGTTACAGCTATGGGCAGAGAAATGGCAAATGGAATTTAATCCAAGCAAGTGTGAGGTGTTGCACTTTGGCAGGACAAACGTAAGGGGCAAGTAAGTATACAGTTAATTTAACAGCATTGATATACAGAGGGATCTTGGGATCCAAGTCCATAGTTTGCTGAAAGTGGCAACACAAGTAGATGAGTAGCAAAGAGTGTGTCTGGTATGCTTACCTTTATCAGTCGAGGCATTGAGTATAAGAGTCAGGAAGTCATGTTGCATCTTTATAGGTCTATGGGGAGACCATATTTTGAGTGGTGTGGAGTTTTGGCTGCTCATCACAGAACGTTTAATTTGGTTTAGAGATTCTAAACTAAAGAGTGGTCCTGAGCTGCTATCTACCTCATTGGAAACCCCGGGCTATCTTTAATCGACTTTTCTGGAGCTTATCTTGCACTAAACATTATTCCCATTAACATGTATCTGTACATGTTGGATGGCTCAATTGTCATTATAGTGTCATCCCACTGTCTGGTTAGCATGCAACAAAAAGCTTTTCACTGTATCTCAATACATGTGACAATAAACTAAACTGAACTAGAGTAAACTGTGAGTTGCTGGAGATGACAGTCAATTGGTTGTCAAGTTCAGGGCATCCATTGGTATATTTGGTAATCTACTTTTATAAAGCTTTCGTGAGGCTGCAATTATCCCACTGTTTTATTTTACAGATAGAGAAACCAAAAAGTTTTTTACTGTATTACATTGTCATTAGCTCCTGCTTAGCCGACAGCAGCAGGTTATTATGCCAGTGAGGGGAGAGCTGAGGCAAGTGTGGGGCCAATGAGCTGCTTTGTTATCTACTAACACCACCTATGAAGACTTTGTCAATGGTCTCAATCACCTCTCATAAAAAGCAGGGTGAGCACAGAAATTGCATTTCGGAGATTGTAGATAATATGGACTGTACAGAATTTTGCCTCTCTTCCCTCCTCCTCTGTTGTTATGGGCTATCTTTAGTGCATCTGGAACTCGCATCCCATCAAAGAGCTGGTGGAAAGTCAGGAACTGGTCCATGGTGTCCTAATGCACTATCTAGGCTGGGAGTGCATCACAAGGTTCTTTACTGCACTTCTATCCATGTTGAACAATAGAACTGTGAGGCCCAATCTGCATGTAGCATAGTGCAACTCTTCTTTAGAGTTTTAAATCTAGCTTGTCTCTTATAGTATTGTAAATCGACATCAAAGCAGCTTCGGTTTTTCACCAGCTGTTATCAGGCAACTGAACCATGCTACTAACATCCAACCAACAACTACTAAACAGTCCTGAGCTACTATCTACCTAATTGTAAACTTACAGACAAACTTTGATCGGACTTTACTGGGCTTTATTTTGCACTAAATGTTATTCACGTTATTCCCTTTATCGTGTATCTGTACACTGTGGACGGCTCGATTGTAACCATGTATTGTCTTTCTGCTGACTGGTTAGCATGCAACAAAAGCTTTTCAATGTATCTCGGTACATGTGACAATAAACTAAACTAAACTAAAGTATATAAACTAAACTGAGTATTTTAATGGAAAGTGTATGGAGAAAATAAAGAATAATAAATAATAAAGAATGCTGGATAAAAGAACATTCTCTGTGCAATAGTTGTTGCATTTACACCTGTTTCCATGCGATGCTGTGAGAGTTCACTAAACATTCTGTGGAGGAGTACTCCCCAGAAAACCTTAAACAACATTGTTCTTTGAACCGACGCAACTATAATTGCAACTCCATGAATAAGCTTTAACGATTATGTACCATTAGGTTCTGAGTAAAGGTAACTTTATCAAATCACTAAATTATTCACATAAATCTCCCCCTCTTTCTATTAATAAATGTTTTAATAACTGATGGATCATACCATTTCAAATATCGATCGGCAACTCTTCTGCAGGGTGACTGATATAAAGTTGCCCAAGCTATAAATATGTTTGGTAGCAAAGTGTAATTTGTTTCGTCCTGCTGTGGAACACACCCAAGAGAGTCAGAATTGGTCATTTAGTGTACGAGTCAAGATGACAGATCACAACTTAGCATGAGCAAGAAAGTTTTCCATTTTATTAAAGCAGGCAAAAGAGCCTTGGGTGCCTTAGCTCTGTGACTACACAAGAGAAAGAGCCTTTGTCAGTATTTGTCTGCATCAGTCGCTCACAACTGCCACTGTGAATCGGCTGTGTGAGCTTCAGGCATGATTCCCACTGTCCTGGGTCCTTTTTTGCTTGCTGTTTAATGCTCAGATGTGAAGGAAGGCAGAAGACAAGATAAGATGTCAGGGGTTTATTTAGATGACACTTACATGACGTGAGGAGCTCTGTGAATTTCGTGCACATTACTTTCAATTTTGATGTTACCATGTTTGCTTATTTACTTGCTAATGAAGTTTGAGATGCACAAAGTCAAAAGCAATGGTGGTTTTGCGTATCTGGTTATGGACAATCAGCTTTCATTTTGAGGTAGTGAGAAAGATTGCACAGCTGGCAATATGTCTTAATCTGCTTTCACCAGTGCTCCCACGGTATTGTTAATAAAGGATTTAAGTATTTTCAATTTGTCAGATTAGTGCAAATTTTGTGTGGGGGAGGTATCTATGAAAGAATTGCATTTCAATCAGGTACCAGTGCCTTACATTAAAACCAATTAAGACTCACACAAAATGATTCCAGACTCGCACCTGGAGGTTTATCAGCTCAGAAATTATTAATGCCATGGAGCTCCGGCAGCGGCAGCGTCTTTGCCCGCCCCGAATCGCGGGGCTTGGGTCGGCCCGCCACGGACCTTTCACCGTCCGGCGCGGCCTGTGATAGGCCGCGGGATTTTCTCTGCCTGGCGGGGGCTTCAATGTCGGGAGCCACGACCGCCCCGACATGGCAACTTCAACAGCCTGACCGCGGGAGAAGATGGCAGGGGAAGAGAAAATACATTCTGGCCTTCCATCACAGTGAGGAGGTGACTGGAGGAGACTCACTGTGATGGATGTTTCTTTTTGTTTGGTGTTGATTTATGATTGTGTGTGTTATTGCTTATTTATATTGCTTATTTTTATTGGTCTTATTGTTGGACTGTGGGTAATTTTTCATTTCACTGCACATTTATGTGTATGTGACAAATAAATTGACTATTGACTATTGACTATTGACAGTTGGCTAAACAATGAGAAATTCCTTAGAGGTTAGAGTAATGCAGTCTGAACAAGGGTCTCGATCTGAAACATCACCCATTCCTTCTCTCCAGAGATGATGCTTGTCCCGCTGAGTTACTCCAACTTTTTGTGTCTATCTTCGGTTTAAACCAGCATCTGCAGTTCCTTCCTGCACATTCCTGTAGATTATTTAACCATAGGAATGAATATGGAAGAGGGTACAATGCACCAACGCAAATGTATAATTTGACGCGGCCAACATGGATGAACTTTTTGACAACTAACTATAAACAAAGAGGGGAGCTTTTCATATCCAAATGCTCACCATGATGTTGACTACAAAAGATTCATTTATTTTTCTAACTATTGAAAAAGGGGCTCTCTCATACTAATTGGAAGACAACATTATGGGCAAGAGACAAGAAAGACACATCGAGTCGTGGAGTCATACAGCGTGGAAACAGGCCCTTCGGCCCAACTTGCCCACACCAACCAACATGTCCCAGCTACACTAGTCCCACCTGCCTGCGTTTGGCCCATATTCCTCTAAACGTGTCCTATCCATGTACTTGACTAAATGTTTCTTAAACGTTGAGGTAGTTCATGCATCAACTATCTCCTCTGGCTGCTTGTTCCTTACACCCACCACCACTTGTGTGAAAACGTTAATCCTCAGGTTCCTATTAAATCTTTTCCCCTTCACCTTAGACCCATGTCCTCTAGTTCTCGATTCCCCTTCTCTGGGCAAGTCACTCTGCTTCCATGCGATCTATTCCTCTCATTGATTTAGTGAGTCCAACTGATTGGCTATGAAGTAGAGAAATTGGATGGAGTATTTTTACTCCTTCATCAAAGAACAAGACTGTTTGTGGCATAAGGACAGGCCTTTAACACTCTTGGTGTGGGATTCAGGCACAGAGAGACCAGGGAGGAAATTGCAAACATCATTGTTACACATTACATTGGCAATGTACAATTCTTTCACCAAAACAACCAAACGCCATTAAAATCCTGCAAAAATAACACATTTTAAAAAATCTGTCGGGTTCTATTTATGAGCAACCTGAAGAGAGAGCTTCGACATATAATCTCTATATTTACAAGTAAACAAAAAATAGAGGGAGTTTCTTGGAGCTGGTGCCACCTTCATGGCCACAAATTACATTAACATCAATGAAATGGGCAAAAGGTTGAGGTGCAAGTGAACCTTTAGGAACTGAGAATAGACACAAAATGCAGGAGTAACTTAGTGGCTCGGGCAGCATCTCTGGAGAGGAAGATTGGGTGACGCTTCGGGTCGATACCCTTCTTCAGACTCAGAGTCAGGGGAGAAGGAGGCAAAGAGATATGGAAGGATAAAGTGTGAAAACAAAAGATCAAGGGGGATGTTAAACAAGGTAGAATGTAAAATGGATCATTATTAGCTGAGGGGAAGATGGCAACGAGGCATACAATGGGCACCCAGCGTGTGGGAACTGTTGGGGGGGTGGGGTTGGGGGTGGTGGGGGACAAAACGAGGAGCCGGTGTGCTGTGTAACTTTGTCAGCTTTATGAAAGTTTTCCATTTTATTAAAGCAGGCAAAAGAGCCTTGGGTGCCTTAGCTCTGTGACTACACCAGAGAAAGAGCCTTTGTCAGTATTTGTCTGCATCAGCCGCTCACAGCTGCCACTGTGAATCGGCTGTGTGAGCTTCAGGCATGATTCCCACTGTCCTGGGTCCTTTTTTGCTTGCTGTTTAATGCTCAGACGTGAAGGAAGGCAGAAGACAAGATAAGATGTCAGGGGTTTATTTAGATGACACTTACATGATGTGAGGAGCTCTGTGAATTTCATGCACATTACTTTCAATTTTGATGCTACCGTGTTTGCTTATTTACTGTACTTGCTAATGAAGTTTGAGATGCACAAAGTCAAAAGCAATGGTGGGTTTTGCATATCTGGCAATGGACAATCAGCTTTCATTTCGAGGTAGTGAGAAAGATTACACAGCTGGCAATATGTCTTAATCTGCTTTCTACCGATTGCAATTTAGAGAAAATAAATGCTTTCATCAGAGCTCCCATGGTATTGTTAACAAAGCATTTAAGTATTTTCAATTTGTCAGATTAGTGAAAATTTTGTGTGGGCGAAGTATCTATGAAAGAACTGCATTTCAATCAGGTACCAGTGCCTTACATTAAAACCTTGCACACCTTGTTCCCATCGGGCAGCCCGGCCCACCCACCCCCGTTCCTCCCGATGGCCGGCACCACCCTCTCCACCGGCATTGTGTGCAGGTTTACCAAGGATGCTGCCCCAGCCTGCAAGTTCTGGAGTGGGGAAAGGAATCAAAAAACCCGGCGACTTCCCGCCCGCCCAACCAACCAAGCAAACATGCCCTCCAAGACAGCAGTGTCCGGCTGGGTTCACCGGCTGCCGCAAGGAACCAAACCGGACTGTCAATGGTCGCGGGACCAGCGTCAAAGAATGGCCCAGTCCCTGACGGCTCCCCGTGGATTGGACGAACTCCCGCAGGTTCAAGCAATCCAAGTGGACTGCAACCCGCTGCGTGACCCGGAGGCACCGACTCAATGCCGCTCCCTTTGAGGGGGCAAGATTACATCAGTGCCTCCAAGTCACGCAGCGGGCCACAATCCACTCAAACTGCCCAAACCCGCGGGAATTGGTCCAATCCACAAAAAACAGTGGGAAACCGAGCCATTCCCCGACACCAATCGCAGATTCCCCATTGACAGTCCGGATCAATTCCCCGCGGCAGCCGGCAAACCGAGGGTATGCTGCCCTGGAGGGCATGTTTGGTTGGTTCGCTGGGAGGGCGGGAAGCTGCCGGGACCCCCCGATTCCTCTCCCCTCCCCAAAACCCACAGACTAAGGCAACGTCCCCGGCAAAACTGCACTCGATTCAAGTGAAGCCCCGGGTCAAAGCGGGCGAGCACGGCTCGCAAGAGAGGGAGGCGCCGGCCACCAGGGGGCCGAGCCACCCCAATGGGAACATGGTGTGCAGCCGACGCCACCAACCGAGAGAGATACCCTTGATGTCTCCAGCACCACCATACACATGGAGCAGGCGCTGGCCGCACTCGCCCTCACTGCAATCACCACCCAATGCAAGGGCCTGATGTATTTCCTTCCCAAACTCTGCAGAGTTCCCCACTTGTACTTTAGAAGCCACCTTCCCACCTTTACACAAGGAGTCACAATGCTCCACCGTCCGACTTAAAGCGATTTGGGAATGACAACCGGTCGCCAACTCGAGACATTAACTCTGTTTCTCCTTCTGACCCACTGAGCTTTTCCCCATGGCATTTCTCCCAAACTCCACACCGAGTCAGCCCAAACCTGCACATCCAAGCCCGGGATTTCAAGACCTCGCTGACCACCACCACACCTTGTTGCGACCTCCGGGAGACCCCAACGGAGGCCGCGCAGCAACCCGTCTCCCGGCCCGACTCGTCCAACATTGGGAACATTTTTCCCTTGTCCAGTCCTTTTATAATTTTATATGTTTCGATAACATCCCCTCTCATCCTTCTAAACTCCAGTGAATACAAGCTTAGTCTTTTCAATCTTTCCTCATATGACAATCCAGCCATCCCAGGGATCAATCTCGTGAACCTAAGCTGCACTGCCTCAATTACAAGGATGTCCTTCCTCAAATTAGGAGACCAAAACTGTACACAATACTCCAGATGTGGTCTTACCAGGGCCCTATACAACTGCAGAAGACCCTCTTTCCTCCTATACTGAAATCCTCTCATTATGAAGCACAACATGCCATTTGCTTTCTTCACTGCCTGCTGTACCTGCACGCCAACTTTCAGTGACTGGTGTACAAGGACACCCAGGTCTCGCTGCACCTCCCCCTTACCTAACCTAACACCTTTGAGATAATAATCTGCCTTCTTGTTTTTGCCGCCAAAGCGGATAACCTCACATTTATCTATATTGTTCTGCATCTGCCAAATATCTGCCCACTCACTCAACCTGTCCAGGTCATCCTGCAACCTCCTAACATCCTCTTCACAGTTCACACTGCCAACCAGCTTTGTGTCATCTGCAAACTTGCCAGTGTCGCTTCTAATTCCCTCTTCCAAATCATTAATATATATGGTAAACAGTTGTGGCCCCAACACCGAGCCTTGCGGCACTCCACTCGCCACTACCTGCCATTCTGAAAAGGACCCGTTTACTCCTGCTCTTTGCTTCCTGTCTGCCAACCAATTTTCGATCCATGTCAACACCCTACCCCCAATACCATGTGCTCCAATTTTACTCACCAATCCCTCGTGTGGGACCTTATCAAAGGCTTTCTGAAAGTCTAGATACACTACATCCACTGGCTCCCCCTCATCCATTTTACTTGTCACATCCTCAAAAAATTCCAGAAGATTAGTCAAGCATGATTTCCCTTTCATAAATCCATGCTGACTTGGAGTTGGGGTTTTAATATTACCAATGATCTGTCATTGATAAACCACATTGTTGCGACAGCCATGAAGGCACAGCAATGCCTCTACTTCCTGAGAAGACTGAGGTGAATTTGGCATCTCTCCAATGACTCTTGCAAACTTCTATAGATACATTACAGAAAGCATCCTGTTGGGTTGCATCACAACTTGGGTTGGTAACAACTCTGCCCAAAACCTGAAGAAATTGCAGAGAGCTGTAGATGTAGCCCAGTCCATCACACTGACCAGAATGCCCACTATTGACTTAATCTATATTTCACGCTGCCTTGGAAAAGCGGGAAGCATAATCAAAGACTTGTCCAGCCCTGGTCATTCCATCCTGACCCTGCTCCTGTCCAGCAGAAGGTTTCGGAAGCTTGAAAGCACACACCACTAGACTCAGGCACAGCTTTTCCTCCTCTGTTATCAGACTTCTGAGCGGTTCTTTCATAAGTTAGGGTAATGTCTGATTTATTCATCCCCATTGAGGACATTGACTGTGTCTATAGAACAGATGCACTGCAATGCTGAGAACTATGTTCTGGATCCTCGACTTCCTGGCCAACAGACCCCAATCAGTGAGGATAGGGGACAAATCATGCACCATGATAATCCTCAACACTGGTGCTCTGCAAGAATGTGTTCTCAACCCCCTTCTTTACTCCTTGTATACCCACGACTGTGCAGCCATGAGCAAATCTAATTCAATTTACAAATTTGCAGACGACACCACCATTGTGGGCCAGATATCAAATAATGAGATGTAGTCCAGGAAGGAGATTAAGAACCTTGTGTCCTGGTGATGAGACAACAACCTTTCTCTCAATCTCAGCAAGCCAAAGGCGATAGTGATCGACTTCAGGAAGCGAAGCGGTATTCATACCCCGGCTTGCATTGCCCGTGCCGAAGTAGTGGTTGAAAACTTCAAACTCCTAGGAGTCAATATCACCAACAACCTCTCCTGGACCACCCATATTGAAGCAACAACCAAGAAAGCACACTAACGTCTCTACTTTTTTAGAAGGCTTAGGATGTTTGGCATGTCGCCAACAACCCTCACCAACTTCTACAGATGCACCTAGAATGCATTTTATCGGGTCGCATTCCAGCAACGTCCAAGACCGCAAGAAATTGCAGAAAATTGTGGACACAGCCCACACCATTAAATACACCAACTTCCCTTCCATTGACTCCATTTATACCTCATGCTGCCTCGGCAAGGCCAGCAGCATAATCAAGGACAAACTGCACCTTGGCCACTCCCTCTTCTCCCCTCTCCCATCGGGCAAAAGGCATGGAAGTGTGAAAACACACAGCTCCAGATTCAGGGTCAGTTTCTTCCCAGCTGTTTCCAGGCAACTAAATCATACTACCACAATCAGAGAGCATTCCTGAACTGCTATCTACCTCATTGGAGGCCCTCAGACTTTGATCAGGCTTTACTGGCTTTATCTTGCACTGAACGTTATTCAAGTTATTGCTTTGTCATGTATAAGAAGGAACTGCAGATGCTGGTTTAAACCAAAGATAGACACAAAAAGCTGGAGTAACTCAGCGGGACAGGCAGCATCTCTGGAGAGAAGGAATAGGGGGGTGATTTTTCGGGTTGAGACCCGAAGAAGGGTTTCGACCCGAAACGTCACCCATTCCTTCTTTCCAGAGATGCTGCCAATCCTGCTGAGTTACTGCAACTTTTTGTGCCTTCCCCTTGTCATGTATATGTTCACTGTAAATGGCTCGATTGTAATCATGTATTCTTTTTCCACTGACTGGTTAGCACAAAACAAAAGCTTTTCACTGTACTTCGGTACACGTAACAATAAACTAAACTAAACTTAACTCCATTTCTTCTCCTTTGCTCTATCTATTGTACCTTTGTTTGACTTGATTATATTTATCTGTAGTAATCTGATCTGTTCAGATAAGATGCTAAACAAATCTTTTCACGATACCTCGTGACAATAATAAACCTAAACTTAAACCTAATGTTGTACATTTTCATCAACTTCTTTTTGCAGTCTGCATGCGAGTTCTGAAAATATTACTCAATTGAATCATTGTAGTCTGAGATCTGGACCATTGAGTTAATCTGTGGATGGTGGCTATTTCCCACCATCTCCACATCCCAACAGAACAGCAGGCCCTTACTGGGAGAAATAAATTCCTTCTACTCACGTGTATTCATGCCAGTGTTCGTCACCTCCCCTGGCAAAGATTCTAATTCTTCCCAAGTCTTGTGGGTGGCATGGTGGCACAGCAGTAGAGCTGCTGCCTTACAGCGCCAGAGACCATGGTTCGATCCTGACTATGGGTGCTTGTCTGTACGGAGTTTGTACGTTCTTCCTGTGACCTGCGTGGGTTTCCTCTGAGATCTTCGGTTTCCTCCCACACCCCAAAGACTTACGGATTTTTAGGTTAATCGGCTTGGTATAAATGAAAATTGTCCCTCATGCGTGTCGGGTAGTGTTAATGAGCGGGGTTTGCTGGTCGGCATGGACTCGGTGGGCCAAAGGGCCTGTTTCTGCACTATATCTCTAAACTAAACTAAATTAAACTATACTAAAGTTTATGCCTCTTTGTGCTAACATGTGGCAATGTGGAAATAGTGAGGAGCTGGAAGGAGCCTCAGATTCAAAAATGGCCAGGCAGTAACCGAAAGGATCTCCATCTACTCCAATGCATCTTCTGTGTAGAATAACTACGAGGAGCCTTTAAATCTAGGCACTAGATGATACATGCACTCGGAAAAGAGCCTTATGTGTTCTGCCAGAAATGCAACCTTACATGAGACAGTACGTGCAGTTCTCGCCTGGAGTTATTACGAGGCATCTCCTAACATCTTGTACGATTCGACAAGACTTTTTCCTCACATGTGGATAAAAGAAAACTCAGTTCAATTGTTCATTCTTTGCTGATTGCTTTCCTTGGCACAGCGCTTCCAAAGTCCCAGCAGATTCAGCTCCATCTTGTTCCAAACACAATTCCATTTACTGATCCTTCTAATCCTCAATCAGATTCCTGGTCTGATATTTATCCAGTTCTTACTTAAAGGTGTTAATCAACAAAGAATTAACTGCTTTAGTTGGCAGTATATTCTGGTGGGAAAAAAATCCTTTTCAATCTGAGGTTTTGCTTGAGGCTTCCTAATTTTATAGTCATGTCCTGTCGTTTTAAACTCATGTCCAAGTTAAACAACCTTTTTCATTTGCTTTCTGCAGCCCTTTCAACATTCAAAACCAAAATCAATGAAAACAAGTTCAGTCGTGTGAATTTTTCTTCATAAACCAAAGTGCTTAAGGGGAGAATTTGGATAGCACTGGAAATGTGCTCAGGGGTTGTAAATGTGTGACTAACCCACCCCAATTTGACCTAATGCAGGTTGCAGGTAAAATCCATCCCATTATTATGATTATAGAATCTAGACAGCTTGAACTATGCTGCTAATCACAATATTGCATACACACAATCTGCTATTTAACTATTTGAAGCTAAATTACACATACTGAAGCCAAGCCAAGTTCCTTAAAGGAAACGTGTTCTATCAATTGCATGTGCCTCAGGCGATCACTTTTATGATTTGGGAAGTTAGCTGGGTGTCATGATCAAGGATAGAAGTGGGCATCCTGAATTTGCATTATGTGTTAGAGACTTGGTAGATGAGGTGGAGAGGAGAGAGATTATCTATGCCCAATGACTTTGTAACAGTTGAAGGAAGTCACCAATGAGTCATTGCTGGGAGCTAAATTTTATGGGCGTGGATAAAGTATTACATATAATCCCACGTACACAAGTTGTGTAGGCAAATGACTGCAGATTCACACTAGGGCATCGTTCTTTAGGAAACGGGGCTTCCCCTCTTCCATTACAGATGAGGCTCTCACTAGGGCCTCTTCTTTATCCCGCAGCTCCGCTCTTGCTCCCCCTCCCCACATCTGTAACATGGATAGAATCCCCCTTGTCCTCACCTTCCACCCCATCAGCCAGCGAATACAACAAATCATCCTCCAACATTTCCTCACCTCCAACGGGATCTCACTACTGGCCACATCTTCCCATCTCCTCCCCTTTCTGCTTTCTACAGAGACCGTTCCCTCCGTAACTCCCTAGTCCACTCGTCCCTTCCTACCCAAACCACCCCCTCCCCAGGCACTTTCCCCTGCAACCGTAGGAGATGCAACACCTGTCCTTTCACCTCCCCACTCGACTGCATCCAAGGACCCAAACAGTCTTTCCAGATGAGGCAGAGGTTCACCTGCACCTCCTCCAACATCATCTATTGTATCCGCTGTTCCGGATATCAACTTCTCTACATCGGCGAGACCAAACGCAGGCTCTGCGATCGTTTCGCTCAACACCTTCGCGCAGTCTGCCTTAACCAACCTGATCTCCCGGTGGCTCAGCACTTCAACTCCCCCTCCCACTCCCAGTCTGACCTATCTGTCATGGGCCTCCTCCATGGTCATAGTGAGGCCCAGTGGAGGAACAGCACCTCATATTTCGCTTGGGCAGCTTACGCCCCAGCGGTAAGAACATTGACTTCTCCAACTTTAGATAGTTCATCTGTCCCTCTCTTCCCCTCCCCTTTCCCAGTTCTCCCACTGTCTTCCTGTCTCCAACTACATCCTTTCTTTGTCCCACTCCCCCGACATCAGTCTGAAGAAGGGTCTCGACCCGAAACATCACCCATTCCTTCTCTCCAGAGATGCTGCCTGACCCGCTGAGTTACTCCAGCATTTTGTGATACTGACGCACACAAGTGATACAATCAACGAATGACATATCCAACAGCTGCACAATTTTGAAAAAATTCTCTGCAAAAGTACTGATTTAGCAGCACCAGAAAACAATTACTATTGAGCATATTTTTCACCAGCAGTTTTTTTTTTCCTATTCGCCTTCACTTCCCAGTCACAGATCTTGAAGCATTCAAATTAGTTCTGCCTGCATTTAAGAACATAACCACCATAGGACCACAAAAATGGGTTATTGTCACCATACAAGAGAAAGCTCTTTAACTCTCTAAATGTTTTTGCCCTGAGGAAACATTAAAAGTTAATCAGCCTCACATGGAACTTGTACCTCTGGGGTTAAGTGCATGTGACATTTCTGCTAATGAAGCTTAGCAGTCAAAAACAATAGAAATTACTTCTGACTTGCGACAAATCTTTAAGAGGAACAATGTTATAAACCTACAATTATACACAGTCCATATTCATTTAGTTTGACAACAATAGGATGGTGTTTTAGAGCTCAGACTGAATTTTAGGAAATAGTACTACCAAACCACAACACAATTTGTGCCTTAATAAACGGAGAAATGATGAGGCCATTGTTTTACTTTAACAAGCACGGCAAAAGAATTATACTCCTCGTTTCTTAAAATGTATGGCGTACTGGCAATCATCATTTGCAAACTTACTAACTACCTGTTTACGTTTATGTCAGCTGGAATTGTCAGCAAGGCATGGTGGTGCAGCGGTCAAGTTGCTGCCGTACAGCGCCAGAGACCAAGGTTTGATCCTGTCCACGGGTGCTGTCTGTAGGGAGTTTGTACGTTCTCCCGTGACCGAGTGGGTTTTCTGCAGGTGCTCCAGTTCCCCACACTCCAAAGATGTACAGGTTTGTAGATTAATTGGCTTCAGTAAAAATTATCCTGAGTGTGTAGGATAGAGCTATTGTATGGGAATTGCTGGTCAGCATGGACTCAGCTGGGCTGAAGGGCCTATTTCTGTGCTGTATCTCTAAAGTAAATAAGCTAATAAGCTAAGCTACTCCATCATGGCAAGCATCATATGTTGATCAGGCCTTGCTCTTATGTTTATTCCACCATTATTTATTGACTAAAAATCATCAGTGTGGCCACGTGTGGCGGCGCCTAACGGCTGCAGCTCGCTGGCAGTCGGTTTGTCTTTTTTCCTTTTTTGTTTGTGTGTTGGTGTTGGGATGGTTTTTGTTTTTGTTTTTGGCTGTGTGGGAGGTGTGGGGGGTTGGGGTGGGGGGTGGTGGGGTGGGGGAAACATTTCTTTTTTTAGGTCTTTTCCTCGGGGCGCGGCTCGGCCGCGGGGCCTTCCATCGCCCGCGGGGCCTTCCATCGCCCGCGGGGCCTTCCATCGCCCGGCGCGGCTCGGCCACTGGACTTAACATCGCCGGCGCTGCTCGGCCGTGGGACTTAGCAGTGCCCAGTGCGGCTCGGCCGCGGGGCCTTCCATCGCCCGGTACGGCCGCGGGACGTTTCAGCGCTCGGTGCGGCTCGGCCGCGGGGCCTTCCATCGCCCGGCGCGGCTCGGCCGCTGGACTTAACATTGCCGGCGTGGCTCGGCCGCGGGACCTAACACCCGCGCGCGGCTCGGCTGCGGGGCCTTCCATCGCCCGGTATGGCTCGGCCACGGGACTTAGCAGCACCCGGTGCGGCTCGGCCGCGGGGCCTTCCATCACCCGGTATTGCTCGGCCGCGGGGCCTTCCATCGCCCGGTACGGCCGCGGGACGTTTCAGCGCCCGGTGCGGCTTGGCCGCGGGGACTTCCATCCCCTTGCGGGGGCTGTGCGGGTCGGTCGCCTCGGTAGGGGTCGAGCTGTCTGGCCGTGGGCGTGGGGGAAGAGAGTGGAAGGTTTGTTGCCTTCCATCACAGTGAGGGGGTGTTTGGAGTCACTGTGATGGATGTTTGTGTTGGTGTCGTGTGTCTTGTGTTCTTTTCTTTTTTGTTGTGTTCTGTGACTGCTGGAAATGTAATTTTGTTCGGTATCTCGGTATCGAATGACAATAAAGCTCTGTATTCTGTATTCTGTATCAGTAAGAACTCAGCCTGATGACTTAATTAGCTCCCTCCCATCCAGAAATTCAGAGTGAAACTTGCACAGCATTGTGGGCAGCACGGTGGCGCAGCAGTAGAGTTGCTGCCTTACAGCTCCAGAGGCCCGGGTTCTATCCTAACTACGGGTACTGTCTGTACATTCTCCCATCTTCGGTTTCCTCCCACAGTCCAAAGACGTATGGTTTGTTGGTTAATTGGCTTGGTATAATTGTATATTGTCCCTAATGTGTGTAGGATAGTGTTAATGTGCAGGGATCGGTGGTTGGTGTGGACTCAGTTGGCCGAAGGGCCTGTTTCCGCGCTGTATCTCTAAACTAAACTAAACTAAACTAAACTAAAGCCTTGAATTTTGAGTTAGAAGGACTACTATCACAAAGCCAAGAAAATATGGAAATTCTATCACAATATAGTATGTATTAAGTACATAACCTGCTTCCTGCAATATTCAAAAGAATACTGCAGGATAAGTATTGAGAAAAGTTAAGTGTGGCCAGATAGGATGTAATTTTTAAAAATTAATTAATTAAAATCGTTGAAAACATGAGCGACGCAGTGGTGCTGGTTTCCGACGGGCACGGTGATGGACGCATCACACATCTCTGTCCTCCATACAGCTGGCAAGCTCCTCTTTTGCCTCTACATATGCGTCTTCCATCAACGCCTTCAGCATCGTCTTGTTTGGTCGTCCCGGGTTCCGTCTTCCATGGGTGGGTTCCCACAGCACAACCTTGTTTGCTGTTATTTCTGGATGGCGGTGGCAATGACCAGCGAGCCTCGTCCTTCTCGACCTGATCTTCTCGGTCAGAGGTGGAAACTCCCCATAGAGCTGGGCATTGGTGGGGTGGTCCCTCCAAGTGACATTGTGAACTTTTCTGAGCATTCGGGTGTAGATGCCATCGAGCGACTTGGACAGTGCTCGAGTGAGAATCCATGCCTCACACCCGTACAATAATATTGTCTCTACAGTTTCCTGGAAGAATCTCAGTTTGTGACCATTAGACATCCGAGATGTCCAGATTTCCCCCGTGTTATTGAGGGCTTTCCATGCGAGCGCTTTCCGGACCTTGAGAGGGAATTCAGGGTCCAATTCCACAACTCTCCTAAAAGTGCCAACACAAGTGGAGAGAGTGGTAAAGAAGGCACCACGATATGCTTCTTTTTGTAGTTTGTGCATTGAGCATAGGAGTCAGGAAACCATGATGCAGCTTTATATGAATTTGATTAGGTCACATTTGAAGCATTGTGTGCAGTTCCCAATGCAGTGCCCCATTACAGGAAACAGAAACATGGAAAATAGGTGCAGGAGTAGGCCATTCGGCCCCTCGAGCCAGCTCCTGCACCTATAAGTGTGGCTGATCTTTCAAAATCAGTATCCCATTCCTGCTTTCTCCCCATATCCCTTGATTCCATTAGCCCTAAGGGCTATATCTAACTCTCTCCTGAATGCATCCAGTGATTGGCCTCCATTGCCTTCTATGGCAGAGATTCCACAGATTCACAACTCCCTGGCTGAAAATGTTTTCCCTTATCTCAGTCCTAAATGGCCTACCCCTTATTCTTAAACTGTGACCCCCTGGTTCTGGACTTCCCCAACATCGGGAACATTTTTCCTGCATCTAGCCTGTCCAATCCCTTAAGAATTGTATACGTTTCTATAAGATCCCCTCTCATCCTTCTAAATTCCAGTGAATATACGCCCAGTCGATCTATTCTTTCATCATATGACAGTCCCGCCATCCCGGGAATTAACCTGGTGAACCTACGCTGCACTCACTCAATAGCAAGAATGTCCTTCCTCAAATTAGGAGATCAAAACTGCATACAATACTCCAGGTGTGGTCTCACCAGGGCTCTGTATAACTGCAGTAGGACCTCCTTGCTCCCATACTCAAATTCTGTCGTTATGAAGGCCAACATGCCATTAGCTTTCTTCACTGCCTGCTGTACCTGCATGTTTACTTTCAGTGACTGATGTAGAAGGATGCCTCGGTCTCGTTGCACCTCCCCTTTTCCTAATCTGACACCATTCAGATAATAATCAGCCTTCTTGTTCTTGCCACCCAAGTGGATAACCTTACATTTATCCACATTATACTGCATCTGCCATGCATCCGCCCACTCACTCACCCAACCTATCCAAGTCACCCTGCAGCCTCATAGCATCCTCCTTGCAGCTCACACTGCCACCCAGCTTTGTGTCATCTGCAAACTTGGAGATGTCAAAACTTGGAGGGGAAGGATGTGGCGTCTTTGGAAAAGGTGCAAAGGAGGGTTATTGGATTGAATTGAATGATGGACTCCAAACTTATTGGAATGATGCCTGGATTAGGGGATATTAGCTACAGAGAGAGGTTGGACAGACTTGGATTGTTTTCTCTGGAACAGCGCAGGTTGGAGTGAGACCTGATAGAAGTATATAAAATTATGAGAGGCATAGATAGCGTAGACAGTCAGCACCTGTTTTCCAGGATGGAAAACTCAAACCCCAGGGGGCTAGATTTTAGATTTATTTTTTTGATTTAGATTTAGAGATACAGCGTGGAAACAGGCCCTTCGGCCCACCGGGTCCATGTCGCCCAGCGATCCCTGCACATTAACACTATCCTACACACACTAGGGACAATTTTTACATTTGCCCAGCCAATTAACCTACAAACCTGTACGTCTTTGGAGTGTGGGAAGAAACCGAAGATCTCTGAGAAAACCCATGCAGGTCACGGGGAGAACGTACAAATTCCGTACAGACGGTGCCTGCAGTCAGGATCGAACCTGGGTCTCCGGCTCTGCATTCGCTGTAAGGCAGCAACTCTACCGCTGCGCCACCGTGCCGAAAACTGAACATAGAAGGGGCAAAATTTTAAGGAGATGGGTGGTGCAAGAATTTTACACAAAGGGTGGTGAATGCCATGAGCTGCTGGGAATGGTGGTTGAAGCAGATACATTGGTGGCATTTGAAAGACCTTTGGATGGGTATATGGATAAGCAGAGAATGCACGGATATATATTATGTACAGGTGGATAAGTGATGACTTCTGCATCATGTTCAGCACAGACATTGTGGGCCAAAGGGCCTGTTCATGTGCACTACTGTTCTATATTCTATGTTCAATTTCATCTTCTGTTGGCTTTGGGTCTCATTCTATGTTGTTTCTGCTCCTTTTTCTAAAACAGGAATATTATGGAACTATGGACTATCATCATTGTTTCAGCTTCTTGAAGGTGGAATGCACTTAATCCAATTCCCATGCTATTTCCCCATAGACTTTTACATTTTTCAAATATTTATTTGTTTTTCTTTCAAAACCTATTATGAATGCTGTTCCCATCACTGGTCCCAGAAGGGTATTGCAAATTCCAGTAAAAGTCTACATAAAAAAAAAAGTTTTGCTAACCTCTTTAACCTCTCCCCTCAGTCTTTAGATGAAGATAAATTTGTGGCCCCTTGGTATCAAGTCATCAGCCAGTAGGAACAGATTTTTTTCCTTATTTAGCACAGCAGTTGCAAACTATTTATTATTTACTCCTACATGAGGGAGTCAAGCTTAACATCCACCATAAAAGTATGTGTTGTGTAACTACTGCAATTCACTTATTCATTTGTTGCGTCAAACATTTTTTTTTTTGGCAGTTGGATCCAAGTCATGACTGCTTTTAAAAAGAAAATAGTTGAACATTTGAAAAATAACATTTGTAAAGGTTACTGGGAAAGAGAATGGGAGTGCACCTGAGAAGAGCTGAAGTGGGGTGGAACATTATTCTTCTTCATATGAAGACAAGAAGGATCAGAAACAAACTTTCAGATTAATTCGGTAGCATGGGCTCACTGCCAATTCACCATTCGATTGGAACCTGGAGTTGCAGCTAAACTATTTGAGCATTTCAAGACACGATAAGCTAAGACACTTAGCGACACAATGGATGCAGATTCTGGAATTTGGAGCGGTCTGCCGGAGGAACTCAGCAGATTGAGCAGCATCAGTGGGTACAAAGGAATGATAGATTAATCAATGTGGGCAATATAAATATAAATATAAAGAAAATACATACTGTAATTGATTGTAAAATATGACAGCTTTCAATTATAACTGCAACCAAGCTGCAGGGATAAGAACTTCAGTATTATGTTCCCTTTTGTTTCTCGCTGCTGCTGCTTAGAACTGTTGATCCTTTTATAATTGACCTGTGAGATTCAATTTTCAGTCTTTGCCATACCTAATAACCCCATCTTCCTCCCCAATCCCCACTGCATTTTTTGGATGAGTTTCTCTTCATTAGCTTTCAAAGCAGCATTAACAATCCTTAATTATATATCTTTTGGCTAATTTTCATTAATACTTTTTAGCAAGGGACCAACTTTAAGGTAGAGTTAATGAATTAACATTCCCGATGCAGAGCTGTGCACGGCAGGAGCACATTCACGTGCAGAGGTCAACAAATCCCTGGTGATTTTCTTTCCATTATTTTTAATGGATAGAGAACCAAATGAGGCATGCTATGACTTCCATGCACAGATTCCCAATATGCTTTCCTGTTGTGCAAAGTTACACAGCAGGAGGGTTAATTCTTAAATCTCATCCTCCGACTGGTGGTAAGTCTAATGCTGTGTTCAACTAGCCTTGTTGCCTAGCTTTTCATATTGACTTTGTTATCAGTCAGCACTCAGATGAGTATATGTTAAAAAAAATGTTTTCAAAGACAAAGATTTCAACTAATATTTTAGGAATATATCTAAGATTTCAATGGATTTGTCTGTGGGTTTTAAGGCAACGGGGAAGAAAAAACAGGATTGTCTCGACATTCTGTATTTCTATTGGTCTGCCGTCTGACCTTAATGCTGATTTTCAAGGAATTAACATGCAAAAACTGATTTTTGAAAATTTTTAAATATGAGTTGAGTTTTAGATTGCTATATTTCAGTTAAATCCTCTCGTAATAGCAGAAGTAAGTGTGTCTTCATTTAAATATGAATCAGATGACTACTTACTTAACTTGGCATTAAAAATAAATTTAAATTCAAAATAAATACAAAAAATTAAGATAAGAGTACATTTCATACTTATTTTCCAAAATGAAATCTGTAAGATTGGTAGTGGTACTAAAAGGGAACAGGGAAAACTTTGTTGCCCTACATCACACTGTTTCAGAACAAGCAGAAAGCAAAAGATTCATCTGGTCTGCAGCAGGCATAACCTCAAGAGTAAATCATACATTCTGGACGTACAAGGGTGTCCCTGAAACCAAGTAAGCTTAAAGCATTCCAATTAGAAATAAAAAAGATTGTTCCTTGGAGGGAGGTAATGTCATTAAAGTTAAAATTGCTTGAAAATATGTACCTGATCTGATTTAGCTGCAGGTATTCTATTACCAATCATGCTCATGGTGATTTTTCTGTTTGGTATTTTGTATCTGACTTTACCATAAATTATTTTTTGCACAATTTTGGCTGCATGTGAAGAAATCAAAATAATACAATTTACATGACTGTGAATTTTAGCAAAATAAAAGGAGTTATAATTTTTCCCAATGATTTTTATGGGTGCATATTTTAAACTTTCTTTGTCCTGATGATTGTTTTTTTTGCATCAATTCAATAAAAATTGATTCTCCAGCTTAGCAGGGTTCTTATCAGTATTCTCAAAAGCTAAAGCTCAGACATTTAAAGAGATCTAAAAATGCAAACATCTTTTTTCACAGACTTAGCCCTAACTTAAAATTATTTTTTTCACTCTTGTTCTTGTGGGACAAAAATAAATCTAATTTCTAATACCCAAATGTGTATGGAAATACTGCTTTGTATTAAAATTGTTTTGTACATTATTAGTGGCAAATATGTTAACATCTGCAGATTCACTTTACATCCAAAAGAAGATATAACACAGTTTTTAAAAAAAGATGCATCTGTGCTAGAACACTTTAACTAATAATGCATCAACTCGTTTTTTTTATTATCCACCCTTCACCGTCCTCACCAAATCGCCTGAAAGATCCCACAGAAAGTAAAGTGTGCTGTAGTGACATTTCAAGAAACGTGTTAAAAACTTATGACCTCCTGTAGTTTATATTTAAGCAGAAGATGAATACTACAGCTCTACATTCTTTTGATCTATGTTAAAGGGTGCAGAATAAAATTATGAATCCCTTATGATTCGACTGCAATTGACATTTCCAACATTATTGTTTATCCTTGTTTATCAACTGTAATAGTTAGGTCGAGTGTTAATGCAGATGCCATCAATCTCCCACTGTTATTTAATGCTGAATTGCCTCAGGCAGTGACAGTTCAGTGGTGGGTCCATGGACCTCTTTTTTGATCATTATTAGCCTGTGTAATTGTGGTTGCCAACAGCTGAGCTGAATGAATGCATTATTTTATGTACTGAATGTGCACGATAGTCAGTGCCAATTATATATATATTTTTTTTTAATTTTCATTTCATGGTCACATATTAGGATATATTAAGTGAAAAAATATATATATTTAAATTACCCAATTCAAGCCTATAATCTAAAATGAACGTCTCCACTCGGTTAAAAAAAAAAAGGTGCAATGTGCAACATAGCCCCTGAGGAAGTAGGGAAACAAGCACAATATTTAAATATGCAACGCTTAATAGGTAGCCAAGTGAGCTGACCACACCGGCAGTGTGGTGGCGGAGGGTCCTGTTAATATTAGATATTCCAACTTGCAGCTGAGTGGGAACTAATGAAACTCATTACAAGTAACTCTGACAGATTTGACTGGCAGCCAGGACTACTGCTCCAGCCTGTGACATTTGATTGCAGCAAGACTGCTGCGTGTTGTGCTGGTGGGATAGTCAAGGTCGTTCATTATTAAAATATTTCTCTCTGTGTTTTGTTTTCATTTCGTTCATTTGGGTAAACATGATCCTTCTCACTACCATTCCCTTTCACGTTGACTGGTTCTACAGTTATGGAATAATAACAGGGCAGAGATTTGTGCATGATCCATTGTTCGGGAGCATATTCTTAAAGTATTCATGCGGAAACATTTTGGCAAAGGCAAATAACACAGTGGTACATTATAAATTGTATTCTTAACAAATTATGAATAAAGGCAAGAAAAACAGGCTTAAGGATGACAACATAACACAAATGATTTCAATTGTTCTGTATCAAACAACACATTTTCAGCTGTACTAATACATTTAAAAATGTAGATTTTAAAAAAATGTACCTTTTTTAATTATCATTGACAAACACAAATACAGAATATGTAATGTTTTTAATATTAAATGTGATTTTTATAATTAGTGAGAAAATACCTCACCTAGACCTTATGAAAGTTAATTGAAATTATTATGTTTACTTGCCCAATTTTCTTTCTCATCCGAATAATAAATCACAATTTGAAATCTGATTTGAATCTTCGTTATCTCTCTCTTTTTCAGTTTCAATCTTTGCAAGAGGTGTTAAATTAAACAAGCAATTCAGGGCTAAGTGATGCATGTATTGTGGATTTTGTGTTGTGATGGCAGATTCAGTGTAACTAGTAAGATGTGTGATCCTTTATACTAAGATTCAGCACCTAAACAATCAGCTGGCTTCAAATTTATCCCTCAAATTGATAACAAATCAGGGTAAATAAATTCCGTTGGCCTAACAGCTTAGGAATTCAAGCACTGAACAGTCATTTAAAGACACATTAGGTCACGTAGTAATATTAAGCTATTTTAAAATTTTAAACCAAAATTTAAAATATTAATCCAAATTTTAAAATTTCCCAATAATTCTCTAAACTTCTCCAGATCCATGCAAACGAAGGAGATAAGACAAATTGGAAGACAAATATGAAGAGGTATTACATGAAGATTCAACACAATTTTGTTGGGCAGGGCAAGTAACATCCAAAGTAATGGGAATAGGCTGGTGGGGAAAGGATCAGGGAATGGCAAAGAAGATGAGTGAAATGCAGAGAGATGATCACATCATGATTGGTGGTGCTTGGGGATCGCCAAGATGGAAGTGTGGAATGCCTCAATGGTGGAGTGGCTATGGAGAAGACTTCAGGAAAGAAGAACAATGGGAAAATTGTTTGTGAGATTGGTGATATGGGGATGAAGAAAAGGGCAGGAGAAAATCCAGACAAATATTTTGAGGAGACAAAACAGGGAAAGATAAGGAAGTGGGGAAAGGATTACTGAGGTTGATAATTGGAGGAGAATTTACCATCACAGATGCTGCTCGGCCTCCAGCAAATTATTGGTTGTGACGAACAAGGTTGAGATAATCTTTGAGATAAACTTGGAAAACCGGAACTTATTCTAGGATAAGGATAAGGCCTGCAACTACAGTTGAAGCCAGCCTTATCTGTGTAAGGGGATTTGCAGCAGGAATAAGCCCATTCCTTCTCTCCAGAGATGCTGCCTGTCCCGCTGATTTACTCCAGCATTTTATGCTTACCTTCAGCAGAATATTGCTTGGACTGGAGGACTGGAGAGGATTTTCTTGTTTTACTCGCAGTGAAGGAAATTGAGGAACGACCTGTTGGAAATATATGAGGTTAAGATAAATAATCAATACTGTTTTCTCATGTTCAATGTTTCAAAAACATGAGGGGACAAGGTTGAGGTAAAACACAAGGAGTTTTAAAGGGAGTGTGAGGGGTATCTTTTACACAGAGATTGGTTGATATCTGAATCATATGACAGAGAAGGTGGTGGAATCGGATACAGTTACCATGTTTAAGGGACATTTAGACAGACGGATAAATAGGCAAGACATAGAAGTTTTCAAGAGAGAGTTAGATTTAGCTCTTAGGACTAAGGGAATCAAGGATATGGGGGAAAAGCCTTAATGGGGTACTGATTTTGGATGATCAGCCATGATCATATTGAGTGGCGGTACTGGCTCGAAGGGCCGAATGGCCTACATCTGCACCTATTTTCAATGTTTCTATGTTTCTATGTTTCTATGCAAGTGTAATTGTAGGCATTGTTTGTGCACAATGGTCTGATGGATGAAGGGATACCTTTATGCATCAGATTTTAAAGCAAGTTCATACTGCAATAGGTAAAGAAATAATAATAATAATAATAATAATAATGTATTTTATTTATATAGCGCTTTTCATATACTCAAAGACGCTTTACAGAGATTTAGAGAACATAGGGAAATGAACAAATAGATAAATAAGTAAATAAATAAACGAACAAAGAAAGGAGACAGAAGGTGAGGTGACCTTCAGTGGTTGAAGGCAGTACTGAACAGGTGAGACTTCAGCGATGTTTTGAATGTGGTGAGTGTGGAGGAGTCTCTAACATTTTGGGGTAGTGAGTTCCATAGGGTGGGAGCAGCGATGGAGAAAGCCCTGTCCCCCCAGGATCTGAGTTTGGTCCGGATGTGGGGGGATAGGAGATTGGCAGCAGCAGAGCGGAGGGTGCAGGTGGGAGTGTGCCTGTGGAGGAGGTCGGTCAGGTAGGATGGGGCCAGGTTATGGAGGGCTTTGTAGGTTATGAGGAGGATTTTGTACTGGATTCTCTGGGGGATGGGGAGCCAGTGGAGTTTATAAAGAACGGGGGTGATATGGTCACGGATCGGGGATCGGATAATGGTTTAATAAAATCACGAGGCCAAAAAATAATTACATTCCAAATGTTAAATAAGAACAAAAATAATAGGAAAACTCAGTGAAAATTGTTGCATATGTGGAGGTGAAAACAAAGTTAAAGTGCTGCCATTTATTAGGGAAATGAAAACATTGACAGTTCTATGGGTAACTGCTGACATTCCCCATTAGGTTCAGTTCACTGTCTTTTTTTCTCTCACCTCACCACAGATGCTGCCTGACCACGTGAACATCTTCAGCATTTCCATTTATATTTTAGATTTCAAGCATCTGCAGAAAGTGCTTTAGTATTACACCACAAATGTTATTGGTTGTTTTTGTTGATGAACAATTTCAGAATTTTTTTTAAAATTCAAATTTGATATTGTTCTTTTTTGACTAATAAATCAAAACTTTGTACCTAGAATTTACTGACCAACTTATTCAGAAGTCGTGTAACATTGTCCGAATTCAGGTAGTTTCTATTCTCTTCTGCACAGTTCCCAGTTGGATGGCTAAGGTTTTTCTATATCCCACTGAATTTATGGAAAGTACACAAGGAATTAATTTCTGAAAACAACTCAGGTTTTGTTTCATGTATTGTATGCTATGATTTAGGCTTGTTTTAAGAAATGTTCATCTTTCTACCAAATACATTTCAAAGATTTTGTGATGCATCTGTATCAATGGCAATGTATTGTCTACCCCACCGAGGAGTGTTGTAGTACCAAATTATTTGTAGGACCATTTCAGCAGGTATAGTCATCAACCAGAAACCTGAGGTTGAAGGTACCTCAGGTCAGACAGGAGGTGAGGCCTGGGGTAGATCAGCCATGATCATATTCAATGTTGTGGCAGGATTGATAAGCTGGGTAGCCTAACCCTGCTCCTATTATCTTAGGTTCTTTTGACAGGGTAAGGAGAGATGATTTCTTTCTCCATGGACCAGATGGGGTTTTTTTTTTAACAGAAATCTGGTAGATTTGGTTAAAATTAGCTATGTTTCATTCTAGCTCTATTTAGATTATTGCATTTAATTTCTGTTTATTCCAAACCATTGGATTATTTATCCACTCATGGTTGTGCTGTCTGCATCTACAACTACAAGAGAGCGATCGACTAGTATTTGACCAGAGACTATGGTGGATTCATTTTCCGTTGCATGGTGGGATTTTCTTGCCGGTATAGCGCAGAGGCTGCCCATGTGGTCTTTTAATGGTTCGTGGAAGCCCTCTGAATAGGAGCCCAACCAACATTACAACAGGAGATAGAGGATGAAGGCCCATTTCATATCTTCCCTCTCGATTGCGTGGGATATCATTCTTTGGGAAACAGGGACAATTTCTTCCCAGCAGTTCTCAGGCAACCAAACCATACCACCACAACTAGAGAGCAGTCCTGAACTACTAAATACCTCATTGTTGACCCTCAGACTATATTTGATCAGTCTTTACTGGCTTTACCTTGCACAAAAGTTATTCTCTTACCATGTATCTGCACACTCTTAGGTTTCTCGATTGTAATCATGACTTTCCACCGACTGGTTAACACGCAGTAAAAGTTTTCCACTGTATCTTGGTGCATGTGACAATGAACTAAACGGACTGTTATACCTGATATTGTCAGTACTCAACCATTAGCACTGCTTCTTGTTGTGCCATATCCCTATCAGAATATTTGGGGAAGTCCACAAATTGTGGAGCAATAAAAACAGGTGATGACTAAAGTTGCCACTTTTTCTTTCATTCTCTATCGGGGGACTGAGAGGTCCACAAACAAAAAGAAGGGGAAAATTCAAATAGACTTATGAAATCCAAATGCAACGTTATGAATTTGAATTTTTTTCAGTGTATTCTTCAAACAGAATTATTAACATTGAAAGCAGTTAAAACATTGAAATTGCAGACATGGTAATTTCATACGAGTGTAATATCTTATTTCATAGTAAAATTGCATGATCCACTATAGAAACATAGAAACATCAAAACATAGAAAACAGGCAGGATGCCATTTGGCCCTTCGAGCCAGCACCGCCATTCATTGTGATCATACCTGATCATCCACAATCAGTAACCCATGCCTGCCTTCTCCCCATATCCCTTGATTCCGCTAGCCCCTAGAGCTCCATCTAACTCTCTTTTAAATTCATCCAGTGAATTGGCCTCTACTGCCTTCTGTGGCAGAGAATTTCACAAATTCACAACTCTCTGGGTGAACAAGTTTTTTTCCCATCTCTGTTTTAAATGGCCTCCCCTTTATTCTTAGACTGTGGCCCCTGGTTCTGGACTCCCCGAACACTGGGAACATTTTTACTGCATCTAGCTTGTCCAGACCTTTTATAATTTTATACGTTTCTATAGGAATTTTATGCGTTTCTATCAGAACAGTTTCATAATACACAGTTTCACTATATATTATGAAACCGACTACTAATTGAATCCATGAAACTAAAGCAACAAATTGGCACCAAAGCTTTTGGATGTCAAAATCATTATGTGTTAGACACCAGAAATTACAGAAAAGCAATAAGACTTTTGCTACTTAACTCCCAAGCAGCTGGCACATATGAAAGATTTAGACACAAATAAATATGGAAATTCAACTACTTTTACAAATATTTGTTTCGACTTTAACTGTCTGCCTTAATTCACATCAGACATTATTGTTGATGACTTGGCCTTTGAGATGAGAGCAACACTGCCACAAAGATGGGATTTAGTTGAACATTAAGCTATAAACTGGGACACCGACTGTAATTCAGCAAAGCTTCATGGCTGCTAGTCCCCTCAGACAATGTACACCCTTTCAACTTTAATGTAACAACAAGAAATACAGTTCCAATCTGTTCTCTGCCATAAAAATAAATAGGAAAGGCATCTCACTAATTTTTTTTGTATCTAAAAATTGCCTTTCGATATGAAAGGCACTTATCCAGGGAAAAGGATACGTTTGTATGTTCAAGACTCCACATATCACCCTGACAGTACATGGTTCCATGGTTTGTGATGCTTGAAAGCAAAGGACCATAGGAAAGGTTTTACAAATTTTGCTTATTGTTATTGTTAATTATGCATTTAGCGCCCATTTTCAAATAAAAAATATCAAAAATATGTATTGCTGATAAATAGAGTTCTTTTAGCTGAGGTGGGACAGGTGAGTGACGCCTATAAAAGTGATGTGTGAGCATGTTTCAGTCTGAAAAACTGAGCTCCAGCCTGCTGCTGAAGCTGAAATAAAACCTGCTGCTGCATTTAAGCAGCACAAATTACCAAAGTTTGACTTGTGTTAAATTTGAACAGAAACATTGTCATTCTGTTGATGGATTTTCAATTGATGGTAATTGACGTAATAAAGCGATAAACAGTGAATCAAAAGTGTTTCTGCAAACCATGAAAATCACTGAGAAAACAATCTGCTCAGTTATGTCATTATGGATGGAATTTGATACTGTTATGAAGGACGCAGTTTGAGCTGTCTAAGAAATTGTCAAAACCTCGGGATATTTTACTCTGTTGAAAGTACTTTAGAAATGTAATTTGTTATCAGGATTGTTGACCAGAGGATGATCAGTAATATCCTTTCCTGTTTTATGGGGTAAATTATAGTTCAGCTGATTAAACCTTCTTACAACAAAGGAATCTAAATTCAAGCAACATTTCTTGCAGAATGAAGGGCGTTTGATTATTCTTTAGGAAGCTATCATGTCAGTGAACAATTTTATTTAACTTCTGATAGTGGATATTAAGAGACAATGAAAGTTGACGCAACTGGACAGAGACTACGTCATGGAGTCATCGAGTTGTACACCTTAGAAACAAGCCCACAGTGTCTCTGCTGACCATCACACCTATCTAGATTAATCCCACAAGCCTGCATTAATTCCTTATCCCTCATTCACGTGCCTGTCCAGATACCTCTTGAATGCTGTTACTGCTCCTGCCCTCACCGCATCTTCTGGCAGCTCATTCCCGACACCATCTACCATTGTCTATAACCTTTAAACTTCTTCCCTCATGACTTAAACCTATGGCCTTGAGTTTTTTTGCAACCCTGCCATGGAAAAATACTGACATTGGCCACCTTCCCCAATCTATGCCTTTCATAATGTTTTGTACATCTATCATGTCACCACCTAGCCTCCTTTGCTCTGGGAAAAACTGGTTTTGCCTGCCCAATCCCTGCTTATAACTCAATTTCTCTCCAATTCAAACAATATCACTGTGAATCTGCTCTGCACTCTCTCCAGCTTATCACATCCTTCCTTCATATTTAATTATCAATATTCACAATGATAATATGTCTCGAGATAGGGTATGAACAAGCAAATCCCCACAATGGTATCAGTATCTAATAAACTTTACTCTATTATGTCAATCCCTGGAATTTCTTAGATAATCAACACAAAATGCTGGAGTAACTCAGCGGGTCAGGCAGCATCTCTGGAGAAAAGGAATAAGGGACGTTTCAGGTAGAAACCCTTCTTCGGACTGAGACTGAAGAAGGGTCTTTAGGTTTGAAGAAGGGTTTCAACCTGAAACATCACTTATTCCTTTCCTCCAGAGATGTTGCCTGATCTGTTGAGTTACTCCAGGATTTTGTTTCTATCTTCGGTGTAAACTAGTGTCTGGGGTTCCTTCCCACACCAAAAATGTCATGCCTGTTTCTAGTAAATCTAAAATCTAAAAAAGTGATATGGGCGGTAATGTAAGTAATACAATGAAGTGGGAACTGAGGGATGAAATTCTCTCAGTCCTGTTAGCTCAACTGCACAGCCGATGTAAGCGACATTGAGCTGATTCATTGGAACCCATGTGCACTGGCTTTGGATTTTCTGATGAATGTGTGCTGCAGAGGATTAATGAGGTTGAGGGGTAGATGTCTGGTGAGAAATTTGAATTGCTTTATGGTGCACACATTCATTTTGTGCTCACTTCCCTGAAATTCTTATGTGTTCCATTGTGTTTTAATAGGTGAAGCATAGCGACTAAAATTAACATTTAAACCATCCAAATTGAGCTTTCAAGGAGCATAGCTTTGAATTTTACAATACTGCTCTTGTTTTATGGATGTTGTTTCTCCTTTAAGTATCTTTATTATTCTTTTGTTTTAAAGCAAAGCAGAAAATACTGGGAAAATTCAGCCAGTCAGGCAGCATCCGTGGAAAGGGAAACAGAAAAATAATTTCTGGCAAGAGATATTAACGCTTTTTCTCTTCCCACAAGTGCCGTCTCACCTGCTGAACATTTCCAGCAATTTGTTTATTTTTAGTTTCTGATTTCCAGCAGTTTTATGATTTCAAACGGTTTTAATCTGTTTAGACTGCGAGTTAAATCTTGGCCTGGAGATTATTTTCTCGGTTCTCTGACAAAATAATTCTGTGGTTCTTTTGTGTCTGCCTGAGCCCACAGTTTCATATTTCATTGGAACCATGGCTCATCTGATTGCTCACTAATCAACTCACTGAACATAACAGCAATCCATCTCATCACACTGTCCCACTCTCTCTCCAAAGCCATGAAGATTTCTTACCTTTGCAAGTCCTAATCTGGCAAACAAAATGTTCCCAGTGTTAGGGGAGTCCAGAACCAGGGGCCACAGTCTTAGAATAAAGGGGAGCCCATTGAAAACTGAGATGAGAAGGAACTTTTTCACCCAGAGAGTTGTGAATTTGTGGAATTCTCTGCCACAGAGGGCAGTGGAGGCCAAATCACTGGATGGATTTAAGAGAGAGTTAGATAGAGCTCTGGGGGCTAGTGGAATCAAGGGATATGGGGAGAAGTTGGGCACAGGTTACTGATTGTGGATGATCAGCCATGATCATAATGAATGGTGGTGCTGGCTCGATGGGCCGAATGGCCTCCTCCTGCACCTATTTTCTATGTTTCTATGTTTCTTCTGAATAGGAGGACGGGAATCTCTCTCCTCTGGAAGTGGATTCCAAAACCTAACCACCTAACCACTCAAGATGTAAAGGTTTTCCTCATGGGGTACTTCTGTTTCTCTTCCATGTGCCTCCATTCTACGAGCTCTCCGCTGATTTAAATAGTTTCTTTCTAACAACCATGCCTCTATCCTTCATGATTTTTAAATACGTCTATCAGGCTCACTCACTACTCCACTACTACAAGGACAATCACCTCATCGTCAACAATCAACCCACACAACTAAAGTCTTTCTATCCTGGAATCATTTGATAATCTCCCAGATCTCCTGGAATCTTTTTCAGAATGACGCTATGTATGTCATCTATTACAGCTCCTATTATACCTGCATTGGAATTCCAGCAGGCAGCTTGAATGGTGGGCAGAGTGCAGACATCATGTGCACACACTGTAGATGGCACAACCAATCTTTGCCATGTAAGTATTTACCTGTGAATCATTTTTAATCAGCCCTTATCCCTGAATGAGAATTCACACTAGTTACAAGGAATCATTTACAAAGCATCATTACACGGCACATATTTATTGGATTTTTGAAATCAAAGATCAATCGCACCCAAATCTCCATTCCTCATCCTATCCTTAAACCCTTTGTACTTTTACCCTTCTTGTATCAACAATTAATTCACCCTCCCCCCCTACAATTACCTTACTATTCTGCATGTCAATGTTTTTTTAAGCAATATGCCTTATTTTCTTTTAAGGCATATACTAAACGGCATCATATTAGAAATCTAATTAATGTGGTCGTTTCTTCACCCATGACTTAAATTGAGTAAGACAATGAGGCAATATTAAACTGGTGAAGTATGCTCATTACACTCACCACTCTGTGTAAAGAAACCTTGCCCCACGCATCTCCTTTACATTTTTCCCCTCTCACCTTAATGTTATGCCCCCTGGTATTTGATTTTTTTCAGGCTGGGAAGTCTATCCCATCTATGCCTCTCATAACTTTATATATTTATTTATCATAGTCGTAATTATTTTGTGATTAATTTATTAGCCAAGCATGTTTTGCAACTTACAAAGAATTTGATTTTGCTGTAGAGTCATACCAAAAAAAGCAACAAGACACACAACTACATAAAAATTAACATAAACATCCACCACAGTGGCTCCACCATATTCCCCACCCTGATGGAACGCAATAAAGTCTTATCTTCTTTCCTCCTTTTCTACCGCAGTTGGGACAGTCGAACCACCCGCAGTCGGGGCGATCAAAGCTCCTGCAGCCGGCGATCAAAGCTCCCTCATCAGGGCCATCGAAGCTCCCGTGTCGGGGCGGTCGAAGCTCCCGCGGTATGGAGCTCCCGAAGTCGGTCCCTAACCAGGGACCGCGAGCTCCACGAAGTTAAGTCCGCAGGCTCCCGCGGGTGGAGCTCCCAAGGTCGATCCCTGGCAAAGGGACCTCCAGCTCCACGATGTTAAGTCCGCAGGCTCCACGATGAGTTGGAGTTCCCGAGTCGATCCTCAGCAAGAGGCCACCAGTTCCATTATGTTAAGCACAGTGCAGATGGAAATACGATATGAGAAAAAAGTTGCATCTCTGTCGAGGAAAAAGAAAAAAAAGTATTCCCTCCCCCCCCCCCCCACACCCCACATAATACAAAACTAAAGATACACTAAAACATACATTTAACAACAGTCTAAAAACAGCAAAGAAGAAAAAGACGAGGCAGACCTTTGGCAGAGGCAGCCATTGTTCGGCGCCACCTTGTCAGCTCTCCCTGCAACCTTTGCCATTCCAGGTAAATTCCAGAATGCAAGTGTGTTCTACTTCCATTTGGCCCTAAACATTTGCCTAGTTTAGTCTATGGTCGATGGTGAGTCTTTAATTGTAAACTTCACTGACATTTCTCGTACATAGCACCACTTTGAAAATATTCTGCCCTTCCATGAACGAGTTCTCCTTGGCAATGTAGAATTCAACGTCAGGATATTTTGTAGCTCAGAGAGATAGAGTGCACTTGGGACAAAAATGCTAACCGCTATTAGGCTTCTCCTTGTTTCACTGGAAGCAGGAGCCCTTTGCCAGTGCAAAGGCCAAGAGATCACAAATGGCACAGGGATTCAGCAATGAGTCACTGAAGCAGTGTTTGAGGAAGTTTGGAGACCAACAGTTTGGTGGTCTGTGCACATCTCCACTCAGATACATATTTCCTCATCCCCTCAAAACAATTTTGAGTTTCTGTTCTTACACTCATTGTTTTTGATTGGCAGGTTGGAAATTGCTGTTGCAATTTTCATCTTTTCAATAAACAATAGACAATAGACAATAGGTGCGGGAGTAGGCCATTCGGTCCTTCGAGCCAGCACCACTCATTTTCATTTTGATCGCCCTGAATTTGGATGGAAATCATGATGGCATTTTCAAATAAATTCTGTACACCTGCAATATTTTCTATGAGACCCATTACTGACTGCTCCCTGCATTCGTAGTCAAGTCAAGTCAAGTCAATTTTATTTGTATAGCACATTTAAAAACAACCCACGTTGACCAAACGTTCACAGTAGCTTCGTGGTGATTGCATCAGGCTCTACAGCGACAGTAAAAGGCTTGAAATTCCCTTACAGGGTGACAGGGCTCTGTTACAGTCTGTTCTCAGAAAGTTAGATAGAGCTCTAGGGGCTAGTGGAATCAAGGGATATGGGGAGAAGGCAGGCACGGGTTATTGATTGTGAACGATCAGCCATGATCACAATGAATGGCGCTGCTGGCTCGAAGGGCCAAATGGCCTCCTCCTGCACCTATTTTCTACGTTTCTATGTTTCTATTTTTCTAATGGAGAGCATCGAACATAAAACATAGAACAATGCAGCGTAAGAATAGGTCTTTCAACCAACAATGTCTGTGATGAACATGATGTCAAGACCAACTCTTATCTGCCTCCTATGGCAGTTATGGAGTTAAGGGCCTGTCACACTTAGGTGACACTAGGCTGTCGCCGACAGTTCGCCAGGGTGTCGCGGGCATGATCGTGAGGAGTCTTCCAAAAATCGTAGTGGATCTCAGCGCGTCGCTGAGAAATCATCCGGAGTGAAATTTCTCAGCGACAGCTGGCTTGTCGCCAGGTATCGTTGCTTATTGCGGCCACTGTCACATGCTGTCCCCAGGTTTGATAGGTTCTCTTAGATGCATTTAGAAGCACATAATATTAAAATAAGTAAAGTCATTTCAAAATACCATAAAATGCTTGTGTTTAACCAATTTATTTACCGTCAGGACATTTGACAGGTAGATTGGAGGCGACAGTTTGACGGTCAGGTAAGCGTGGGAATTTTTGCGATGTTTATGGCCATCAGCCATTACATTTAAATTGGGCTCCCAACCCAGATATGCAATCCAGAAACCAAATATGCATCTCTCATACATTTTCAAAGAATGCTCACACACTTTTCACAAAAATCCACTTAACCACTTTTTAAATTATTTTTTTAATACAGCTATTAGTAAACTGGAAGTCAATCCAGTTTATGCCTTGTTACAGTGAAGCTTGGTTTTTAAGTTTCCCATACAAGATTTTATAGTTCAAAACTCTCAAGTACTTACCGACTTGTCAGTGGTTTTAGCGAAAATTAGGACTCCGGAGAGGCATTGACAGCGTGGGAATTTCGTGATGTTTCCGAAGACGGTGTAATCTCGATCTGACTCGGCATTGTCGTGGTCATTGTCGTCGGGTAAAAGAAAATGTTGCCGATCTGCTACGACTTTGACAGTCGCCGGCAGTCGCCAAAAAAATCGCCTAAGTGGGATAGGGCCTTTATGCAACACAGAACACTCTTACAATAGACAATAGACAATAGGTGCAGGAGGAGGCCATTCGGCCCTTCGAGACAGCACCGCCATTCAATGTGATCATGGCTGATCATTCTCAATCAGTACCCCATTCCTGCCTTCTCCCCATACCCCCTGACTCCGCTATCCTTAAGAGCTCTATCTAGCTCTCTCTTGAATGCATTCAGAGAATTGGCCTCCACTGCCTTCTGAGGCAGAGAATTCCACAGATTCACAACTCTCTGACTGAAAAAGTTTCAACCCGCTGTGCTTTATGAAGGATGTTGTTGGAGGTTTTATGGCAACATAATAACGGGACAAGGAGCATCCGTGGATGGACATGCAGAGAGAATGTTTTGGCTCAGGATCTTTCTTCAACCCCAAATGTGGTCTGTCTATTTCCCTCAACAGATTCTTTCTGACCTGCTGAGTTCCTTCAACAGTTTGTTCTTTGCTCAAGATTCCAACACCTGCAATCTCTTGTGTCTCTATAATAATGGACAATATATTTAAAACCAAAGGCCCTCAGGCAAGAAGGAGGGTAACTATTATCATTTTGTGTTTGGAAACATTTGGCAAGGAATGCCTTAAGTTTTCATCCAAAAAGTTTCACAAATTCTTTCAAGGGTTGAATCATCACCTGTGGTGGCTTGGACATCTAGATGAGTATGCTTTTAACTGTGGAATGTGAATAACTTCATCCAACAGCAGATGTTTTGATTTTGGATTATCTAACAGCAAATGTTTAAAGTGAGGATCCGACTAGCCAGCAGCAATTCAAGTCATCAGTCTTGCAGAGGTATTAATCTTTATTTTTGTTTTGCTGAAGAGCTGACTTTTGTAGTTAGGAGTTAAAAAGCTGTATTGAAGAGCAAGAAACTTGTTCTTTGACGATGTTTTAGATGAAAGAAGCTGTGTCCGGGAAAAGATTGGTAAGGCTCACTGATGTATCTGTGGGTTTTGTTAATGAATATAACGGAGCTTTCTACACTGCAATGGTTTCATGCTCAATCTTGTAGTGAGTTGCAATCTTCCTTTCAGCTATCAAGGCTTGGGTGTGAATGGTGGCTACTTGGGCAAGTTATCAGTGGGTCATCAATACAGTGGAATTGGATGGTATTATTATTAAAAAATGGATACCTGCTTAACTGGAAAAAAGGAAAGAGAACTGTTGGATGAGAATACTGAAACAGAACATACCCCGACTGGCAATTTTCAGACTTTGCCGGCCTACTTTACCGACCACAAAACACAAAGAGCTGAGTTAACTCAGCGGGTCTGGCAGCATCTGCGGAGGGCATTGATGGGCGACGCTTCGGATCGGGACCTTCTTCAGTCTTGACGTGAAACATCGCCTACCCATTCCCTTCACAGATGCTTCTTGACCTGCTGAGCCACTTCAGCACTTTGTGTTTGCTCAAGATTCCAAGACTCAAGAGTCAAACATGCTTTATCGTCATATGGCCTGAAACAGAACAATAAAATTCTTACTTGCAGCTGCACAACAGATATGGAAACATAGATCTCAGTGGGCATTATAATAAACAACAAAAAAAGATTTTCAATATGTAATTACCAAAGAAACAATATAGTGCAAAGACTAGGAGGATAAGTGGTGATCTTATGAAGGTGTATAAAATCTTGGGAGGAATAGATCGGGTAGATGTATGGAGTCTCTTGCCCAGAGTAGAATCGAGGACAAGAGGACATAGGTTTAAGGTGAAGGGGAAAAAATTTAATAGATATCTGAGGGGTAATTCTTTTCACACAAAGGGTGGTGGGTGTATGGACCTAGTAGGTTTACTAGGTTAATTCCCGGAATGGCGGGACTGCTATATGTTGAGAGACTGGAGCGACTAGGCTTGTATACACTGGAATTTAGAAGGATGAGAGGAGATCTTATCGAAACGTATAAGATTATTAAGGGGTTGGACACGTTAGAGGCAGGAAACATGTTCCCAATGTTGGGGGAGTCCAGAACCAGGGGCCACAGTTTAAGAATAAGGGGTAGGCCATTTAGAACGGAGATGAGGAAAAACTTTTTCAGTCAGACAGTTGTGAATCTGTGGAATTCTCTGCCTCAGAAGGCAGTGGGGGCCAATTCTCTGAATGCATTCAAGAGAGAGCTAGATAGAGCTCTTAAGGATAGCGGAGTCAGGGGGTATGGGGAGAAGGCAGGAACAGGGTACTGATTGAGAATGATCAGCCATGATCACATTGAATGGCGGTGCTGGTTCGTAGGGCCGAATGGCCTACTCCTGCACCTATTATCTATTGTCTATTGAGGTAGGGATTATCTCAACGTTTAACAAACAGTTATACAGGTACATGGATAAGACAGGTTTGGAGGGATATGGGCCAAATGCGGTCAGGTGGGATTAGCGTAGCTGGGACATGTGTGGGTAAGTTGGGCCGAAGGGCCTGTTTGCACACTGCATCACTCTATGACTCTTTGACTCTATGACTATATTGCAGATACATAAGGAATTGCATCTGGTAGTTGAGATTTCATGAAAGGAGCATGAAAGTCAGAATTTATTTTCATCCATGTCCTTATGTTTGGCAACAACACCTCAAACTAGTCTTCAAAAGCTTTGTTTGAGATCTCATTAACTCCTACTCAGGAAGTATTAGCACTGCTAGTTTTTTTCTCCTCTTTGTGATTTTTTAGATTATGCTGTACTCCATCTAGTGGCTGAAAGCATAGCACAACATGCAGTTATTTGTAATTTAAAGGGCAGCTACACGGTCAATTTTGTCATAATCAGACTGATTATTAATTAACTGCATTTCCTACCATGTAAGTTGTCAGTTGTTTTCTATTGAAATCTCCAGCAAAGACAGAAACATTTGGCTCGGGTTACATTTAACTGCGGGCTGTGAAAGGCATCTGATTCTGCAATTGAAGTTTTAAAGCTTTTAACAATTTTATCTTTCTCTTGGGATGGGTAAGCGTACAGTACAGTAGTTAAGTTTCTAGACTGGTAATCCAGATGCCTGGATCAATGATCCAGTGACATTTCATAATCTCAACAAGGCGGTTGGGGAATATGAATTCAGTTAATTAAATAAATGCTGAAACAAGTAGCTGAAACCAGTTGTGGTAACCATGAAACTACCAGAGTACCATTAAAAATAAACACAAAATGCTGGAGTAACTCAGTGGGACAGGCAGCATCTCTGGAGAGAAGGAATGGGTGACCCTTCAAGCAGGGTCTCGACTCGAAACGTTACCCATTCCTTCTCGCCAGAGATGTTGCCTACCCACTGAGTTACTCCAGCATTTTGTGTCTATTTTCGATTTAAACTAGCATCTGCAGTTCCTTCCTACACATTAAAAATAAACAATTGTTTTACTAGTCCTTTGGGGAAGAAAAGCTGCTGTCATTATCAGGTCTGATCCACACTGGATTCCTGATCCATAGCTCCGTGTTTGAGTTGTAAAAGTCCTCTGAAATGGCCAAACAAGCCATTGATTTCAAGGGCAATTAGAGACGAAAAGTAAATGCTGCTTTTCTAGTAGCCGACGAGACCAGTGAATGAATAACCAAAAGCATCATCTTTATTCTTTTTATTCACAAAATGCTGGAGTAACTCAGCAGGTCAGGCAGCATCTCGGGAGAGAAGGAATGGGTGACGTTTCGGGTCGAGACCCTTCTTCAGACGGGTCTCGACCCGAAACGTCACCCATTCCTTCTCTCCCGAGATGCTGCCTGACCTGCTGAGTTACTCCAGCATTTTGTGAATAAATCGATTTGTACCAGCATCTGCAGTTATTTTCTTATACTCATCTTTATTCTTGTCCAGTTCTAAGGTATTCAGAAGGGATTGTCTTATTGTGTAGATTTTATATTGATTGGCATTATTTATGATTGATTAGCCCCGTATTATAGCAAACAGCCCAACAAAAAACATACAGCTATTTAGTCTGAAGTCTGAAGTCTGAAGAAGGGTCTCGACCCAAAACATCACCCATTCCTTCTCTCGAGATGTTGTCTGTCCGGCTTAGTTACTCCAGCTTTTTGTGTCTATCTTCGGTTTAAACCAGCATCTGCTGTTCCTTCCTATACATCTACGTAACGTTGTTGATAGATGTTATTTTTCTCTATTCAGAAAACTAAAATTTAAATTGTAGCTTTCTATATCAAGTTGGCCATGAATTTAATATGTATAATTTTATTGTACTTTAAAAAAGCTGGACTACTTTATTAGCTGCACTGTTCAATTGTTTAATCTTGCACTCCTGGGGAAATGGAAGATTCAGAGAGAGGCCTTTCTCTTCTGTGACTAGTTGTGAAGTCAACTCAGACTAAAGTGATGAAGCTCCTCATATCCTGTTTGAAGTGAGGGCACTGTGAGAAATAAGCTTCGATGGGCTCGCTCCAGTTCTGATGGAATGTGAACTCAAAACGCCAAAATGCTTCTGAATTGGTTATTTCAAATGATTACCAGCCTTATAGAGGGCTACCAGAAGGAATTATAAAGGAAGCTGCTGCTTTGTGGGCAATTTCATTTGCGCTTCCCTTCACCTGTTATACTTCCCACCTGGCTAATGGGTAAGAATTTGCTAATGTTTTATTTGGAAATATCAAGGGTGTCGCCACGAAACATTCCTGAGGGACTATTTCCAATATGGAATCAATGTAGAAACATAGAAAACATAGAAAATAGGTGCAGGAGTAGGCCATTCGGCCCTTCGAGCCTGCACCGCCATTCAATATGATCATGGCTGATCATCCAACTCAGTATCCCGTACCTGCCTTCTCTCCATACCCCCTGATCCCTTTAGCCACAAGGGCCACATCTAACTCCCTCTTAAATATAGCCAATGAACTGGCCTCAACTACCTTCTGTGGCAGAGAATTCCACAGATTCACCACTCTCTGTGTGAAAAAAAACTTTCTCATCTCAGTCCTAAAAGACTTCCCCCTTATCCTTAAACTGTGACCCCTTGTTCTGGACTTCCCCAACATTGGGAACAATCTTCCTGCATCTAGCCTGTCCAACCCCTTAAGAATTTTGTAAGTTTCTATAAGATTCCCCCTCAATCTTCTAAATTCCAGTGATCACTTTCTCATACAACTACATATCACTGCTTAGTCGAAATCCTAATACTGTAAAGGCTGCCCCCTCCTGGGTACTCAGCAATTAATACCACACTTGTTCAGAAAAATCACACTTAGTCAGTGGTAATTCTGTTTAAATAACCAACGGGAATAGAATGATAGATGTAAAAATTTCTGCTTGTGGAAAATGTGGTATGTTTTCCTTGAGATTCATATTGTGGTATTCTGAACATTATTTTAATAACATACTCAAATTACTTTTAAATTACTTCCAGGATGGCACCGTGGCACAGCAGTAGAGTTGCTGACTTACAGCAGCAGAGACCTGGGTTTGATTCTGACGACGGGTGCTGTCAGTACAGAATGTGTGCGTTCTCCCCGTGACCACATGGGTTTTCTCTGGGTGCTTCGGTATCCTCCCACACTCCAACGATGACCAGGTTTGCAGGTTAATTGGCTTCTTTAAATTGAAAATTGTTCCTAGTGTGTAGCATGTTGCTAGTGTTCGGGGTGATCGCTGGTCAGCACGGATTCGGTGGGCCGGAGAGAGGGGGGGAGGGGGTGAGGGGGAGGGGGGGAAGGGGGAAGGGGGGTAGAGAGGGGGAAAAGGGGAGGGGGGAGAGGGTACTGAACCAATGCAGGAGAGGTTTGGGCCCAACGGGTCCACTTGGTCTAGGATCGCCTTCAAATTTTGCTCCTCTCACCTTAAGCTAATGCCTCTAGTGTAAATTTCCCCGGTGCGGGACGAATAAAGGAATATATTATTATTATTATTATTATTATTATTATTATTAGTCTCACATTATCTCTAATAGCCTCTAATCCATGCAGAATTCTGGTAAGCCTCTTCTGCATTTTGACTGAATCATGTTGGTGTAGATATGCAATAATATGTAGACCAAACCAGGCATGAACAGTAGCTTTCCTTCCCCAAATAACTAGTAAAACTAATCAAACAATCAGATTTTTGTTGTTTGAACAGTAGAGATTGGTTGAGAATAAACGATAAAGCCTTATTTGCTTCAACCCACTGAAAAAGGAAATAAATAACACCACGCAATGAATCTCACAACCCCACAACATCCAAAACTGCTATAAAGCTAATTAAATGCTTTTGAAATCTATTTGCTATTGTAAATTAGGAGGTCCCACAACCAGGAGTGATATTAAGCTGGGCTGGTGGTGTTGCCACCTCATTCCATGCCCTCCTTAAAAAAAATAATTAAAAGACCATTGATCTCAAAGAAAGTATCACAAAATGCTGGAGTAACTCAGCAGCCAGGCAGAAGGAATGGGTGACGTTTCGGGTCGAGACCCTTCTTCAGACTGATGTCAGGGGGGCGGGACAAAGAAAGGATATAGGTGGAGACAGGAAGACAGTGGGAGAACTGGGAAGGGGGAGGGGAAGAGAGAGACAGAGGAACTAGCTAAAGTTAGAGAAGTCAATGTTCATACCGCTGGGCTGTAAGCTGCCCAAGCGAAATATGAGGTGTTGTTCCTCCAATTTCCGGTGGGCCTCACTATGATACTGGAGGAGGCCCATGACAGAAAGGTTGAACTGGGAGTGGGAGGGGGAGTTGAAGTGCTCAGCCACTGGGAGATCAGGTTGGTTAAGGCGGACTGAGCGAAAGTGTTGAGCGAAACGTGCACCGAGCCTGCGTTTGGTCTCGCCGATGTAGAGAAGTTGACATCTGGAACAGCGGATACAATAGATGAGGTTGGAGGAGGTGCAGGTAAACCTCTGTCTAACCTGGAAAGATTGTTTGGGTCCTTGGATGGAGTCGAAGGGGGAGGTAAAGGGACAGGTGTTGCATCTCGTGCGGTTGCAGGGGAAAGTGCCCGGGGAGTGGGTAGTTTGGGTAGAAAGGGACGAGTGAACCAGGGAGTTACGGAGGGAGCGGTCTCTGCAGAACGCAGAAAGGGGTGGAGATGGGAAGATGTGGCCAGTAGTGGGATCTCGTTGGAGGTGACGGAAATGTTGGAGGATGATTTGTTGGATACGCCAGCTGATGGGGTGGAAGGTGAGGACACGGGGGATTCTGTCCTTGTTACGAATGGGGGGAGGGGGGGCATGAGCTGCGCTGCGGGATATAGAGGAGGCCCTAGTGAGAGCCTCATCTATAATGGAAGAGGGGAAGTCCCGTTTCCTAAAGAATGAGGACATCTCTGATGCCCTCGTGTGAAACACCTCATCCTGGGTGCAGATGCGGCGTAGACGGAGGAATTGGGAGTAGGCGATAGACTTTTTGCAGGAGACAGGGTGGGAAGAAGTGTAGTCCAGATAGGTGTGGGAGTCAGTGGGTTTGTAGTAGATGTCAGCCACTAGTCTGTCTCCTGTGATGGAGATGGTGAGATCCAGAAACGGTAGGGAGATGTCAGAGATTTTCCAGGTATATTTAAGAACAGGATGGAAATTGGTGGTGAAATGTATGAAATCAGTGAATTCTGCATGGGTACAAGAGGTAGCTTCAGGAGGGGAGAGGTTAGAGTGAGTCAGGGTTTCAGGAGGGTTTTCTTACTGATCTTAAAGAGGTGTTCAAAAGCTTGAGGGGAATAGATAAGTTAAATGCACAGAGTCTTTTACCCAGAGTTGGGAATCAAGAACAAAAGGACATAGGTTTAAGGTGAGTGAGGAAAGATTTAATAGGAACCTGAGGAGCAAGAGAGTGGTGGGTATATGGAATGAGCTGCCAAAGTATATGTAGAGGAATGGTTTAGAGCCAATTGCAGGCAGGTCGAAGTAGTGAAATTGTGGATCTTGGACGGCATGGCTCAGAGAAGAATTACTGCTCCATCCTTGCCAAGACTTTGGCTCAGGCCCAACCGGGGGACAAATTCTCTAGCAAGGCATGATTAGTAAGGAGAGATTAGGGAACGACATGGTAGCAACAGAAAATCAGTTACAATAAAAGTAGGTTTAAAAAAAACAGGATGTCCGGAGTCATCACGTGCTTGTGAGAAATAAAAATAAAAATGCAGTTTAATACGTGGTAAAGAGTTGGTGCAGGATGGAGAACTTCGGATATATGGTCATGAGCTCCCCTTCAGGACAGGTGGAACTGTACGAGAGCGGCAGGTTCCATCTGAGCTGGAGTGGAACAATATCTTTAGACTTTAGAGATACAGCACTGAAACAGGCCCTTCGACCCACCGTGTTTGCACTGGCCAGTGACCACCCCATACACTAACACTATCCTACACACTCAGGACATTTTACAATTTATTTTACCAAAGCCGAATAACCTACAGGTTTGGAGTGTGGGAGGAAACCAGAGCACCCGAAAAAAACCCACGTGGTCACAGGGAGAACATACAAACTCCGCACAGACAGCATCCATAGTCAGGATTGAACCCATGGTCTCTGGGCTCCCGCCATCTGAGATTTAACCTGGTGAACCTACGCTGCACTCCCTCAATAGCAAGAATGTCCTTCCTCAATTTAGGAGATCAAAACTGCACACAATACTCCAGGTGTGGTCTCACCAGGGCCATGTGCAACTGCAGAAGGACCTTTTTGCTCCTATACTCCTCTCGTTATGATGGCCAACATTCCATTAGTTTTCTTCACTGCCTGTTGTACCTGTATGGTTACTTTCAGTGACTGATGTACTGGGACACCCAAGGTCTTGTTGTACTTCCCCTTCCACTTTTCCTAACCTGACACCATTCAGATAATAATCTGCCTTTCCGTTCTTGCCTCCAAAGTGGATAACCTCACATTTATCCACATTATATTGCATCTGCCAAGCATCTGCCCACTCACCCAACCTGCCCAAGTCACTCTACATCCTCCAAGCATCCTCTTCACAGTTCACTCTTCAGAGTTCAGGAGTGGAGGTAAGAAGGAGGGGCAAGGATGGCAAGGTTCAGGAACCTTGGATGATGAGAGAGGGACCATTAATGGATCACACCACCTCCCAGAACATTGCATCCTGTCAACTTCCTCCTGCCCCATCTGTGACAGAGTCATTGGGGCCACACTGGCCTCTTCAGCCACCTCTGAGTCCACAGAATTGCTGCGGAAGCAAATCATAATTAATTGCCGAGATAGACCATAGACAATAGACAATAGACAATAGGTGCAGGAGGAGGCCATTCAGCCCTTCGAGCCAGCACCGCCATTCAATGTGATCATGGCTGATCATTCTCAATCAGTACCCCATTCTTGCCTTCTCCCCATACCCCCTGACTCCGCTATCCTTAGGAGCTCTATCCAGCTCTTGATGAAGAATGGTTTAAGAAGAAGTACGATAAGCTGTGAGTGGTTAATTAGCTGCTTGTTGAGATTGGGTGTACATGAGAAAACATCGGGGAATTAAGAAACAGAATGAAAAAGTAAAGGACTTGAAGGCAAATAAAAAGTTCAAAACAATTTAAACTAAGTTGAAAGAAGCACGAAATGGGGAATGGTAAAAGAAATACTGATGTCTATGGCAAGGCAAGGGATACGGTTGATAGGTCATGCAGTAAGGGAGGAGAGTCAGATAAACTAAAAAGACTAGGAAGCAGAGGGAGCAGAGTTTTTCATATTTCTTTGCAGGTGGAGTTGATGGAGTGGTGGGAGGGGAGTGCAAAACTTTGAAAATGTTGGTCTCAGACTTTCTGCTGAGTGCCGTGTTGTGCATGCGTATGGAAAAAAATAATTGACTCGTGCTGTCCGGGTAGAAGGTTTTGTGAGAGGAGGAGGAAGGCAGCAAGAAAGAAAAAAAACATGAAGGCAGCCACAAGTGAAAGAGTAGGCCCCGGAAGTGGGAAGATTGGTATTCAAATATTTACTTTGAAATCAACCTTTTGATTTTTTGTTGCTGCCTGAATTGCATGCTTGCAACACACAGCCACTTTCTGACCTGGAGGCAGAAGGCAGCTAGAGGCAGAAGAAAATATTTACTTTGGAAATCAGGACCAAAGGAACTAAATCAAAAAGCATAAAGAAGTAAAATAAAATATTGAAAAGACTGAAAAAGACCTTGAGGATTTTGAAATCAGCAAACAGGTGGAGAGCTTGTAGATAAGTTGGAAATGGGGATGAAAAGAACTGGAGAAAGGTTTTGGGCTTAAAAGTGAGGTGGAAGAGAGAACAGCCATGCCAGGGATACTGAGGTATGTGCTGCAGACAACACTTGTTAGCACATCCACCTGAAACTAATCTTATTCAAGTGCCAAACTGAGGAGGGTTACTGAATATTTTAACATACTTGTTAAAACACGCAGTTTTAAGATGCTTAAAATAACAAAGAACTTTAATAAATGAATGCTGTAACCTCCATGAAGAAACTACTGATGATGGTGGCAGCACAAGGCATAATGATCGGAACCAGGACTGACAAAAGGGAGCGTATTTTCCAATGGATCTCGATAACCTAAATGTATTGGATATTCCTTGCCTATGCAAGGAAGATGGGAAAACATTTTGGGCATCAGAATATAAAATCTGAAAGCTGCATTTCTGGTTGGGGTTCCGGAAGAATGACAGAGCTGGGTTTACTTAAAGTCATACATCATGGAAACCGGCCTTCAGCCCAACTCGTCAAGGCTGATCAAGATGCCCCATGTAAGCAAGTCCTGTTTGCCTGTGTTTGACCCATATCCTTCTTATCCTATCCAATCCATGTACCTTTCCAAATGTCTTTAAATGGTATTCTTAAGTTCATAACTGATTGGAGGAGAATTAGGCCATTTGGCCTATCAGGTCTACTCTGCCATCACGGCTGATCTATCTTTCTCTCTTAACCCCATTTTCCTGCCTTCTCACCATTACCCCTGACACCCACACTAATCAATAATCTATCTATCTATCTATCTATCTATCTATCTATCTATCTATCTATCTATCTATCTATCTATCTATCTATCTATCTATCTATCTATCTATCTATCTATCTATCTATCTATCTATCTATCTATCTATCTATCTATCTATCTATCTATCTATCTATCTATCTATCTATCTATCTATCTATCTATCTATCTATCTATCTATCTATCTATCTATCTATCTGTCTATCTATCTATCTATCTATCTATCTATCTGTCTATCTATCTATCTATCTATCTATCTATCTATCTATCTATCTATCTATCTATCTATCTATCTATCTATCTATCTATCTATCTATCTATCTATCTATCTATCTATCTATCTATCTCTCTATCTCTCTATCTCTCTATCTATCTATCTATCTATCTATCTATCTATCTATCTATCTATCTATCTATCTATCTATCTATCTATCTATCTATCTATCTATCTATCTATCTATCTATCTATCTATCTATCTGTCTGAAGAAGGGTCTCGACCCGAAACGTCACCCATTCCTTCTCTCCCGAGATGCTGCCTGACCTGCTGAGTTACTCCAGCATTTTGTGAATCTATCTATCTATCTATCTATCTATCTATCTATCTATCTATCTATCTATCTATCTATCTATCTATCTATCTATCTATCTATCTATCTATCTATCTATCTATCTATCTATCTATCTATCTATCTATCTATCTATCTATCTATCTATCTATCTCTGCCTTAAAATTATCAATTGACATCCTCCAAATCCTTCTGTGACAATGATTGGCTTTGTTTCAGTGTAAAATTGTTCCTAGTGTTTGTAAGATAGTGTTGGTGTGCAGGGATCGCTGGTCGGTGCGGACTCGGTGGGCCGGTTTCCGCACTGTATCTCGAAACTAAACTAAAATTTAGCTGCATCAACCACTTCCTCTCAGTACTTCTTCTTGCGTTTGAGGCAGCAGAAGTTATGAAGCTGTTTCTGCTTCTGCTGTCTGTTTGTTGTCGTTCTCCTGACAATGGAAAGGCAAATTGGACAAGTTTCACGTTCACTTTACCTTAGACCAATTTCATTATGGCTAGATCCAGTTCCAGCTTTTGAAAGAAACTGATGGTTCCAAGGGAAACATTTAATATCAACACAGAGATTGCTAAATTCAACCATTTCATTCCGAAACAAGCTACTTTTCAGTTCAAAAAGCCTTAAAAAAAAAATTTTAAGGTTATTTCAGATTATTTCACTGAAAAAAAATGGTTTTAAATGATCTTCTGAAAACCTAATTGCAAGATTGTTTCATTGGTACAATTTTAAACTGGTTGTTTATGCCTTCAATAACATCAAAAATTGCTATAAAAAGGATTTCACATCTGTCCCACTCCTGTTAGATCCTGTTTAATATTCACTTCCATTGTGTAGCATTGCACGCCCTTTATTTGCAAATTAAATGTGGTTGCCTTTTGTGTGTGACAAGGATTGTGAAAAAATATATATTAAGGACGGGAAATACAGAAGCATTGATCAAGTGTATCAGTCACTGATAGTAAATCTATTCATTTCAATCTCTGCCACTGCAGGGAAACAAGGGTGATTTTTTTCCACAATGGAAGAAGTGGTCTGATGAAAATTATTAAGTATTAAGTATTAGGCCATCTGCCTATTAACCTCCCCCCGCCCACCTGCAACCACCTATTACTTACCAGGCTTTGCCCTGCCCCTTCCTTCTTCCAGCTTTTGACCTCTCCCACCCCCCCCCCCCCCCCCCCCCCCACACCTATGATCAGTCTGAAGAAGGGTCCCGACCCAAAATGTCACCTATCCATGTTCTTCAGAAATGCTGCCTGACCCATAGAAACATAGAAACATAGTAAATAGGTGCAGGAGTCGGCCATTCGGCCCTTCAAGCCAGCACCACCATTCAATATGATCATGGCTGATCATCCAAAATCAATACCCCGTTCCTGCTTTGTCCCTATATCCCTTGACCCATTGAGTTACTCCAGCACTCCGTGTCTTTTTTGTGGAAAATATTTCAACCTGCCTCGTGGTTTTTTTTAAATGGAGGAAAGGTCTCTCTTGCTGAAGGATACCCAGCCTTGTATCCATGGCTTTTATACAACTGGTCTATTGAGTTTCTGGTGACCCCAAGATGCTGAGGTAGGGGTGGTAAGTATTTCACAACAAATATACATCAATGGCAACAGTAATTATACTACTGACTTTTAAGGATGTGCAAGATGTTCAAGTGCAAAATGAAAGTACGTCCAATGTATTCACAAAACTTTAACAAATATCTTTGGAAACTACAGGTTAACAGCATTGAAAGATAATCATTTATCTTGTCTAATAGTAATCTCCTCAGAGAAATCACAAATCGTTAAAATCGCTTATTGCAGCGCATTTGGAAAGCAGTGACAGGATCGGTCAAAGTCAGCATAGATTTATGAAGGGAAAATCATGCTTGACTAATCTTCTGGAATTTTTTGAGGATGTAACAAGTAGAATGGATGAGGGAGAGCCAGTGGATGTGGTGTATCTGAACTTTCAAAAAGCCTTTAACAAGATCCCACACAAGAGATTAGTGTGCAAAATTAGAGCACATGGTATTGAGGGTAGGGTATTGGCATAGATAGAGAATTGGTTGGCAGACAGGAAGCTAAGAGTAGGAATTAACGGGTCCTTTTCAGAATGGCAGGCAGTGACTAGTGGGGTGCCGCAAGGCTCAGTGCTGGGACCCAGTTATTTACAATATATATGAACGATTTATGACAAGGGAATTAAATGGAACATCTCCAAGTTTGCGGATGACACAAAGCTGGGTGGCTGGGTGAATTGCGACGAGGATGCTATGAGGCTGCAGGGTGAGTTGGATAGGTTGGGTGAGTAGGCAGATGCATGGCAGATGCAGTATAATGTGGATAAATGTGAGGATATCCACTTTGGTGGCAAGAACAAGAAGGCGGATTATTATCTGAATGGTGTAAAAAGGAACACAGATGCTGGTTTAAACCGAAGATAGACACAAAAAGCTGGAGTAACTCAGCAGGACAGGCAGCATCTCTGGAGAGAAGGAATGGGCGATATTTCGGATCGAGACCCTTCTTCAGACTGGTTAGGGATAAGGGAAATGAGAGATATAGACAGTAATGTGGAGAGATAAAGAACAATGAATGAGAGATATGCAAAAAAGTAATGATGATAAAGAAAACAGGCCATTGTAGGCTGTTTGCAGAATGAAAATGAGAAGCTAGTGCGTCAGATTAGGAAAAGGGGAGGTGCAACGAGTCCTGGGTGTCCTTGCGCATCAGTCACTGAAAGTAAGAATGCAGGTACGGCAGGCAGTGAAGAAAGCTAATGGCATGATGGCCTTCATTGTGAGAGGATTTGAGTTTAGGAGCAAGGAGGTCCTACTTCAGTTGTACAGGGCCTGGTGAGACTGTATCTGGAGTATTGTGGGCAATTTTGGACTCCTAATTTGAGGAAGGACATTATTGCTATTGAGAGAGTGCAGGGTTGGTCACCAGGTTATTTCCTGGGATGGTAGGACTGACATATGATGAAAGAATTGCTCGACTGGGCTTGTATTCACTGGAATTTAGAAGGATGAGTGGGGATTTTATAGAAACATATAACATTCTTAAAGGATTGGACAGGCTAGATGTAGGAACAATGTTCCCAATGCTGGTGGAGTCCAGAACCAGGGGTCACAGTTTAAGAATAAGGGGTAGGCCAATAAGGACTTAGATGAGGAAAGTATTTTTCACGCAGAGAGTTGTGAACCTGAGGCAGAAGGCAGTGGAGGCTAATTCACTGGGTTTTCAAGAGAGAGCTTGCTCCCCAACCCCCCACTCGCAACAAGGACAGGATCCCCCTCGTTCTCACCTTCCACCCCACCAGCCAGCGGATCCAACATATCATCCACCAACATTTCCGTCACCTACAACAGGACCCCACCACTGGCCATATCTTCCCATCCCCTCCCCTCTCTGCGTTCCGCAGAGACCGTTCCCTCCGCAACTCCCTGGTCCACTCGTCCCTTCCTACCCAAACCACCCTAACCCCGGGCACTTTCCCTTGCAACCGCACGAGATGCAACACCTGTCCCTTTACCTCCCCCCTCAACTCCATCAAAGGACCCAAACATTCTTTCCAGGTGAGACAGAGGTTCACCTGCACCTCCTCCAACCTCATCTATTGCATCCGCTGCTCTAAATGTCAACTTATCTATATCGGCGAAACCAAGCGCAGGCTCGGCGATCGCTTCGCTGAACACCTGCGCTTGGTCCGCATTAACGCAACTGATCTCCCGGTGGCCCAGCACTTTAACTCCCCCTCCCATTCCCAGTCTGACCTCTCTGTCATGGGCCTCCTCCAGTGCCATAGTGAGGCCCGCCGGAAATTGGAGGAGCAGCACCTCATATTTCGCCTGGGCAGTTTGCGGCCCGGTGGTATGAACGTCGACTTCTCCAACTTCAGATAGCTCCTCTGACCCTCCCTTCCCCTCCTCCTTCCCAGATCTCCCTCTATCTTCCTGTCTCCACCTATATCCTTCCTTTGTCCCACCCCCGACATCAGTCTGAAGAAGGGTCTCGACCCGAAACGTCACCCATTCCTTCTCTCCCGAGATGCTGCCTGACCTGCTGAGTTACTCCAGCATTTTGTGAATAGTTAGATTTAACTCTAAGGGCTAAAGGAATCAAGGGAAATGGGGAAAAAGCAGGAACGGGGTACTAATTTTAGATGATCAGCCATGATCATATTGAATGGCGGTGCTGGCGCAAAGGGCCAAATGGCCTACACCTATTTTTCTATGTTTCTATTAGTTAAACATTATAAAACTCCATAAATTGACAATATAATTGCTGCTACAGGTAAGTATTTCATTGTTCCGTTGTTGGTACATGATAATTAAACACTCTCGGCTTGACTCTTGAAATCCATTGCCGTAACGAATTCACACTTATTCAGGATAATTCAGGAAATTTCACATTGAATTATATTATTTTTCACTTTGTCACTTCTTGAGAAAGGATTCATATTTATAGTTTTCAAAGATGTAAGCACAACTCCTAAATCTGGATTGCTTTGGAATGCAATGGAACCTGCAGTCTCTTCAAGTAACAGATCAAACTTTCTTTGCAAACTTTTTATGCTTTTCATAGCTTTCCCAGGGTGCTGAATTTGCGCTCATGCTTGCACTTGAACATAGCTATTCTTTTATCTTCCTTCCATTTCTTACCTCATTTATTGATTATATTATTTAATTATATCTGTGGATTTTTTTCTTTTTAGGGGATAATGTCCTAGCTGTGTATCATACCAAATAAACCTTTGAATACTTTGCCCTGTTTGTAGCTCTATCCATTAGCAATGTGTCATCAATGCATTTTTCATCCCTTCAAAGCATGGCTTATTTAAACTTAAAATCTTGGTTAGAGACTCTCTTTTCTCCCTCTCGAGGTACATAACATCCACTGAACTGTAAATTTGGTCATTTCCTCAAACAACTCAAACAGATTAGCCAGGCAGCACCTCCATTTTCTAAAGCCATGCTGTGATTTTCTAATAAGTGCCATTCTCTAGACGATCATAAATTATATCCTTTATAATGCCTTCCAGCATCCTACCTCCAAATGATATCAATCTAGTAGGCCTGTAATTCCCAAGGTCTGATTTTTCTCTTTCTTAAATACCGGGACCAAATGATCTTCACTTTAGTCCCATGGAACGAGCCAAGATTGCAAAAAGCTATTAAATATAAGAGCTAATGGTTCACATAACACAGCTCACATTTCCTTCAACACTCTGGGGTAAATTAGGTCCAGCAAACCAATCAATTTACAACATTTTAATCCCAGCTAAGGCCATTTTCCCATTTACTACTTTTGAATTAATTTTAGAATCATTCTTATTTCGTACTACATGTACCTCAGAACCATCTTCTAACATTAAAGCAGAAACTTCCACTTAAAACTTTAGTCATAATGTGAGCCGCCAACCAAAATGCCCTGCAAAATTCCCCAAAACCCTTTCTGATTTTTAGTTAGAGAATATTTTTCCAAGGCCTCTTTGTCACTTCTAAGTAGTTATGGTTCATTTCTACGTGAATAATTCTGGTTACTTATTAGAATTTACTTGTTCATAGCACTATTTTTTCGAATCTGAGGTGTATGTTAGGTTTCCCTAGCCGTAAGTATAGAACAATAATAATAACATTTTAAAATGGACACAAAGTGCTGGAGTAACTCAGTGGGTCAGGCAACATCCCTGGAGAACATGGATAGGTGACATTTTGGGTCCTGATCTGAGACATCACCTTTCTATGTTCTCCAGGGATGCTGCCTGACCCACTGAGTTACTGCAGCACGTCCTTTTTCTTTTGTAATCCAGCATCTGCAGTTCCTTGTTTCTGAGAAAAAAATGTTTTGCAATCCATAACATAAATATTTTGCTAACATGACTAAGGACCATGACGATTAACCCAGTCAAAAAATGTTTTAATCTTCCCTTGTCTTCAAACCTGAAACTAAAATTATACGCAATGGCAGTAACAATCAAAGCATAAGATGCTGAAAATACTCAGCAGGTCTGATATCATTTGGGCAGAGTTAAGAAAGTCAATGGTAGTTAATTTCCATATGTACTGATAACAGAACATTGAAATTCTTACTTGCTGCAAGATAACATAGAAATAAACAAAAATTCAACAAATTTATAATCCCAATACTACTGCAAAAATACCCTTAAATCCTTAGTGCAACCAAAGATAGTCCATAGAAGTTCATAGTTGAGGCCAATGTTGTGTAGTGTTCAAGAACCCGATAGATGTTGAGGAAAGGCTATTCTTGAACCTGGTAGGCACAGTTTTAAGACTCCTGTACCTTCTTCCTGATGGTAGGAGTAAACTGAGAGTATGGCCAGGGTGATTTGGGTCTTTCATGATATTGGCTGCCTTTTTTGAGGCAGTGCCTTCTATAGATTCCCTTGATGATGGGGACATCAGTACCTGCGGTGACCAGGCAGTGGCTACTAATTGTAAAGAGGGAATTGGAATTGTTTCAGTTTGATCTATTTTCATCAGAATAAGAATTAATAAATAAATTAGTGAATTGGTCAAAGAGTTATCAGTAGCCATGTGAGTGTGGCATCTAGGTGTGTGTGACAGTGGCTCATAGTGTCCATTTAAGGTCACAATTTTATTTGAATCTTTAGCTGGTCTTTATTATCTAACATCTTCAGTATTGCCTACAGTTCTGCTCATAGCCAACTGGAGGCACAGGGCATTGCTGATGCAGGAAGGGTCCCGACCTGAAATGTCTTAGAACATCGAAGAGTATAGTACAGGAACAGGACCTTCAGCCCAAAATGTCTGTACCAAACATAATGCCAAGACCTACTCTAATCTGCCTGCACATGATCCATATTCCTCCATTCACTGCATATCCATGTGCCTATTGAAAAGCCTCTTAAATGCTACAATCGTATCTACCTCCAACCCCAGCAGCATGTTACAGGCACTCACCATGCTCTGTGTAAAAACCTTGACCCACACATCTCCTTTAAACTTTATTTTGTTTAGTTTAGTTCAGTTTAGTCTATTTAGGTTTATTTTGTTTACTTCTGTCATGTACACTGAGGTACAGTGAAAAGCTTTTTTCCAACCCAGCAAAAAGACTGTGTATGATGACAATCAAGCCATTCTTAGAGTATAGATACAGGATAAAAGAAATAACATTTAGTGCAAGGTAAAGTCCAGTAAAGTCTGATTAAAGATAGTCCCCTCTCACCTTAAAGCTATGCCCTCTAGTATTTCATATTTCCACCCTGGAAGGAAGGATCTGACTGTCAACCCTATCTATGTCTCCCAGAATTTTATACACTTCTATCAGGTCTCCCCTCAACCTTCTGTCCATTTCCTCCACAGAAATTGTCTGACCCACTGAGTTCCTCCAGCACTTTGTGTTTTGAACATGTAGTCGACTGCCTGTTGTGATTCATGATATGAGCAACTAGTCATGCTGAAGGAAGTTATTTAAAGTCTCTATTAGAAAATAAAATTAAGTCTTATATTTATAACAGGTTTTTCAATAAAATGAAAAAAGGTGCATGTGATCTATATGGTCTTGCAGTCTGTCATTAAGAACGATTTTTAACAATGGAATATTAGTCTAGATATATGAAAAAGGTATCTCCAGCCTGTTAATTCTAAGCTGCAACAACAATTTCTAGCTATTTAACAATCAAGATAACATGATTTAAGACCAAATAATTCATCCTTAAATATATATTTTTCAATTAAGTTGAATTTTCTTATTGTGTTTAATAATCATAAACCAGCTAGAACAATAAATGTTCAGCAATCATAAATTCTGAGCCGTCATCAGTTATTCCAAATCAAAATTATTTACAAGATTAATTATTTTACAGCGCATAATGCTGTATAATTTTGTCAATCATTTTTGTATAATGATGTATAATAATGTCAAAGAATTTAATCACAATTGAACAATATTATTTGATCATTTCAAAATAATCTCTGTATATTTACTATATATATATATATTACTCTTCTAAATTAAACTGTGGAGGGCCAATTTGAAATAATTTGGGGCATTCACAATGCATCTATCAAAATGTGGCCCGAATAAACACCAGCAAAAAATATTGTCGCTTTAAAGTAGTAATCTTGATTGACTGACCAAGAAAATAATTTGCCTCTTTAAATAATAATCATGGAGGGTTGCAAGTCGCAGAGATAGCCCTGAATCTGCAGCCTCAAATTAAAAAGAAATTAAAGACATGGCCTTTAGTCACCATACAGAACATACCTTCTCTTGAGGTATAATTACTATCTGCATATTAATATATGCAAATTAACTCAGGAAGATCTCATCCTCCAAAGGTTAAATGCGGAAGCCTATTAATTGGAAACCAGTAATTAGCTGCAAATGAAAAGAAAAAGTTTTTTGCCTCATACTTTTCACCAAAGTATAAGCGAAACTAATAGTTCCAATTTTTTTCTGAGGTGTACTTAAGGTGAAAGAAAATTATGATTCATCCCAGCAATAATTAATTGCAACCTTATTATTCCTAATGTCAGCACGTCCGAGATTTTCAAATGTCTGATATGTAGATGATCCTGGTTAGACACATTTGCACAAATTCAACTCCTATCTGTCATTTTGACATGTATAATCCCATATTGCTAACAGATGCATCTCAGAGAATAGAGATAATTAAGTCTTCAGGCACAATCTGTTTTTTTACAACTCGTGCTAAGTGACCCTCCAGTACCTGGAAATTTATAAAAGGACCACCAACCTTCTAGATTCCAAATGTAGGGTACATTAAATTAAAAGTATGGATGCTTTGGGAATTAGCGTTTGCAATTAAAACATCCTTGCAGATAGAAAATTAGAAATTCCTTCATTTTCCACAAATGTTTAAAGGTTTGTATATCACTCAAAACAGCCTACAATAGTAACTCAGAAAAGATGTACAAGTACTTTATGTATTTGGATAAAAACAATTGTCCTGAGAACAAATTTGGAAAGAGCTGCAGATTGGCAACCAATTATTAGCTTGCAGCATAGATGAGATTTAGTATTTTGAACAGTTAGCTGCTTGTTGTGCATGTTATTTGTTTTTGAAAGTATAAATTGATAAAAGTAATGATGATTGCAAAAGGGTTCCCAGAATTGAGAACTTCTGGATGTTTAGCAATAATTTTGCTATTGCATTCTATAAATCATTGTGTCAAGCCTCTCATATCAAGAAAATTCATTTGCCTTTATTTTTTATAGTAACGTTTTCATTAAATATTATTTCATCCATGTGCCCTTCTATTCATCAAATATTATGTTTTCCAATCTCTCATCTCTCTCTGACAAAAGACTGTGATTCCAGCTGGGATATCGTTTCCTAGTTACTTGTTGACATCCAGCACTCCAAGTGACAGCTTCCAAGTGTGACTGAAATGAAACAAATGTTGAAAGGTTATTAAGTCATCACAGTGCATCACAATCATGAAGAATTTGTTTTGTGTATTCATGAAAACTTTCCATTTGTACCATGGATTGTGATCTCAAGTGTCTCTTAACCTTGGAAACTAAAGTCAGTTGCAGTATCTGAAATCAGACACTGAAAGTGAGACAAAGCCAAAATACCCAGCAGTGCTGGCAATACCCGTGGATAGGCAAACAGACTTTGCAGAGAAACAGATAAGGCATCCGTTTGATATGCTGTGGTCAATATCCCAGATTCTGTCGCTTGTAAAGTTAAACAAGGCAAAATATTGGCGAGGATGTAATTGGAGAAATTATGTAACCATTTGACACGAAAGTCTAAAAATTAAACCAAACTCTTATGGTACAACTATCTTACTTTCCCAGCCATTCTAAATAGAGCAGATACATTTAAAGATGTTACCATTTGTTTCTCTTTGGCTCTGCGCACAGATCCCAGTGAAATCTCAGAGGAATTGGCTAAACCAGAGAAAAAACTATCTTTTCTTTTGACTCTTTTCTTTTCTTGGCCTTCGATAGGATATGGTAGAAGGAGGCACATAGGAAAAGCATGATGAATAATCTTTGGGGCCCAGTGGACCAGGAAAAGAGGGGAAAATGGCCAAATGACGAGAAAATCACATGTTCCCATTCTGTCACAAGGAAGTCCTTGAACTCTTTATGTTTGTAACTTAGAATAGAGAAGACAGGATTCTCATATGACCTGCAGTGTCCTCATCATCCAGGATGATCCAGGGAATAGTGAACAGCTTTGGCAGATAAGCTCGATGTGTGAGCAAACACAAAATGTTGGAGGAACTCAGCTCGTCAGGCAGCATCTCTGGAGGGAATGGACAATCGACATTTGGATTCAGGACCTTTCATCCGACCCTTCCATAAAACTCCCCATGTCTTTCCATTCCCTAATTCACAACTTACAGCAAGACTTATTTTCACAGATCCTTCCTGACCCGCTGAGTTTTTCCAGCCCTTTGTGTTTTGCTCGTGATTCCAGAACATGCAGTTCCTTGTATATTCCAGCTTAGAACATGATGCAGTTTTAAACATTTCAGTGAGTTGTAATGACAAATGATGAACAGAATTCCTTACTATATCCACCCAAGTATCTGATGGATATTATAAAAGAATAACTAGGGTGGGAGGGAGTAAAAGGGTTTGTACTTGACAGAGTAACAACATTGAAACTGAGACTATGGTAGGGCGTATCGGCAGCCCAAGAAACATCAAAAGGTTCAAAGGTTCAAAGGTTCAAAGATATTTTATTGTTACATGTATCAATTAAGGTAGTGAAACTCGATTTACCCTACAATCATACTAGAGAAAGCAACAAAACACACAACTACATAAAAGTTAACATAAACATCCACCACAGTGAATTCCCCACATTCCTCACTGTGATGGAAGGCAATAAAGTCGAATCAACTTCACTCTTTATTCTCCCGCGGTCGGGGCAGTCGAACCATCTGCAGTCGGGGCGATCGAAGCTCCCACAGACGGTGATCGAAGCCCCCGCGTCACATCTCTGTCGAGGTAAGAGATTAAAAAAAGTTTCCCTCAACCCCCACCCCCCACATAAAACAAGTTAAAGAACACTAAAACATACATTTAACACATACTAAAAAACAACAAAGAACGAAAAGGACGAGGCAGACTGTTGGCGAGGCAACCATTGTTGGTGAGGCAGCCATTGTTGGTGAATGGAAGGCCAAAAGCTAGAGATAAGATATTGAAATTGCAATTATAAATGAAGTGGGATTATAGATCGCTTCACAGGTCAGATACAGAAGGATATGGGGCAGAAGGGGAAGGAAGATATTGATGGAGTATGCCATAATTAAGTGAATAGAGATTGCCTTACCTCTAGAGTGGGCCTTGCTGCAAGTTGTGAATTAAGGAACCAATAAATTGCTATGAGATTAGCATTTAACAGCCTACCAGAACTAAGACTTATAAAGTGGTTGAAGAGCAAACTTCAAAATGATACAAGGAAATCTAAAAGAGATTGGGCAGGAAATAGAACCAGGAATACAATAACAGAGAATATATATATATATATATTTATTTTTTTTAATGTAGAAAGGAAAATTAGCCCAATGTTTTTTCAAGGTCAAATTTGCACATATAGCCATATATAAAGTCAGTGATGTTAAAAGCCAAATATATTTATGTTAAAAGATGGAAGGACCGAGCAGTGAGGACTGGGAATCATTGAAAAGTGAGTGAGGATAACTGAATACCACGGGTAACAGTAAGAGGACAAAAAAGGAGTATTTCAGATTGCAAAGCAGCAAGAGGGGGCCAAATAATCTTTTTAACTACGTGAAAATTTGGCAGAGTGGCAACATTTCTGAACACAAGCAGGGAAGCTTGACGCTCTGAGGGAAAAGCAGGGATCATTAAAATTGTTTATACTAAACTAATCTCGAATAAAAAACATCTTACAGATTGTTTGCAGATGCTCAATATGAGGGGATAAAAGATGACTATTCCTCATTGGAATTGAGTATGCATTGGAAAGGTGAAAAACTGCAGATGCAGGAAATCGGAAATAAAGATGGAAAGACTCTTGAGATACCCAGCCGGTCAGGCCTGTTGAGCACCTCCAGCATGTTTTGTAGTGTGTTTGGAATATGCATTTGCCTTACTCACGATTCTCTTTGTGAGGTGGGGGAATGAGGTTGGTGTAGTTTGAGCAACAGTACTTTTAAATTTCATCAGTCCCGCTGAAGATTGATCCAGCTTTTTGATTGCCCCGGTGAACTCTGTTACCTGCCAACAGAGAGCCGCATCCTTTACATCGAGCTACAATGTTGTGCTAGCCTATTGTTTTGAGTTGATTTGAGGTACCCACTCATCTGTTTACCAGCTAGGATCTCGTGGCTTTCTGAAAGCCTTGAAGCAAGCCTTTCACTAACTAGACAAGAAGCCTGAAAGTGTAAAAACACACCTAGACATACATTTGAATGTACAAGAGAACATTCCAAATTGCATTCGGGATAATTTTTCACAGGACTGGTTTGCTTCATTTGTCTGGTCTCTATGTTGAAAGACTGGAGCGACTAGGCTTGTATACATTGGAATTTAGAAGGATGAGATGAGATCTTATCGAAACGTATAAGATTATTAAGGGGTTGGACACGTTAGAGGCAGGAAACATGTTCCCAATGTTGGGGGAGTCCAGAACAAGGGGCCACAGTTTAAGAATAAGGGGTAGGCCATTTAGAACTGAGATGAGGAGAAACTTTTTCAGTCAGAGAGTTGTGAATCTGTGGAATTCTCTGCCTCAGAAGGCAGTGGAGGCCAATTCTCTGAATGCATTCAAGAGAGAGCTGGATAGAGCTCTTAAGGATAGCGGAGTCAGGGGGTATGGGGAGAAGGCAGGAACGGGGTACTGATTGAGAATGATCAGCCATGATCACATTGAATGGCGGTGCTGGCTTGAAGGGCTGAATGACCTCCTCCTGCACCTATTGTCTATTGTCTATTATCAAATGTCCTCATTGAGTTTCAGATAGAGCTCTGGGGGCTTGTGGAATCAAGGGATATGGGGAGAAGTTGTGCACAGGTTACTGATTGTGAATGATCAGCCATGGCTCGAAGGGCCGAATGGCCTCCTCCTGCACCTATTTTCTATGTTCTATGATTACTCGATATTAGGAATAACATGCAACTATGTCACTAGATATATATTTGTTTTTTTATAAAATGGGCAACACAGGGGTTAGCTGGTAGAACTGCTGTCTCACAATGCCGGATTTGTGTCCATGTGTAGTCTGCACGTTCTCCCAGTGACAGCGTGGGTTTCCTCCGGGTGCTCTGGTTTCCTTCCATATTCCAAAGATGTGCAGGTTTCTTGGTCAATTGGCCTCTGGAAACTGTCCCAAATGTGTAGAGAGTGGAAGCGAAAAATTGGATAACATAGCAGTGTGAATGGGTGATTGATGGTCAGGGTCAGTGTGGGCATGATGGCCAAAGGGCCTGTTTCCGTCCTGTATCCTTTTACCAATCAATCAAAACGACAAGATGTGGTATTGTTATTTTAAAACTGTTTACCATGACTTGCCTCCTGTAGCCCTATACTGCTTCAGTCAGCAATCTCAAACTGTTCCTTGTTAAACCAATACACCTGTCAAATACAGACTCACAATTAAAAATATCATTCAGCACATCTGTAATTACATTAAGTTGGAGTTCCTTTTGGGAATGTATCAGGACAATATTTTTTAGTATAATGATCCTCAAATTCAACCAATTAACTTTTCAAAAAGCACAATTTACTTGCATAGAAGTTGCTGGTATTGGTTGAAACCCTGCTAAGTGAAAATTCCTTGAAATTTTTATCAAAAACATTCAAATTAGTTTCTTGCTAGGTCAGCTAATGAGCTGGCATGGGGTGGTCTCAGCTAGAATGTGCCTCCTGTAGATTAATATATCAGGACGTGTCCCAATCAAAGGAAAAGCTCATTAACAGTGCTTTTTGAAACTGATTTGATTACTGTTTCATTTGTGAAAGTGAATATTTTGGCTCATTAGGGTGATTATGTTTCAAGGTCATCTTTTGAAGAAAGTCTGACCAATATGAGATAAATCAGTTCTTTTTTCTAATCATGATTTTTGAGTATTTTAAAAAATTTTAGGGGTTAGTACAGCAATTAATTTCTTTCTCATTTAAAAGTCATACTGGAATAAAAAACAGAACAAACGTTTGCTGCCAAATGTAAATTTACTAAAGAATTTATTGGCCAAGATATGTTCATATTATTATTAATTCCCAAAAACTTCAAGGAACTGGTTTTCTTTAATTTGTTTTGGTTCTATTCACAAAACTAAATAGTTTATAAGGTTTGAATATTCTCGTGAGGTTTGGGTTTTTTGGGTTTGACTTTTGTGCAAAAGCAGTAATAAATAGCTCAGCAAATTGAAAACCATGTTTTTTTTAAAGTGTGTTTCATGAGTGGTAAAATTGTTGGAAGGTTCATTTCAACTCGGAACTATGTGGAATCAAGCAGGGACTAGAGAAAGCATTATTCCTCTTCTACCTTTGCTTGGCAGGTTTGACAAAATTGTTTCAGTCCGTAGAAGGGTCCCCACCTGAAACGTCACCCATCCTTTTTCTACAGAGATGCCGCCTGGCCAGCTGACTTACTCCAGTTATTTGTGTCTATCTTTGATATGAACCAGCATCGGCAGTTCTTTGTATCTACTACTTGAAAAAGTTGTTATCAGCTTTTGACTGACAAAACAAATCTTGCCTTGGTTTTCACGATCAAAATGGTGCTCTCAGCGACTTCAGAACAACCCAAGGGTCGGATCTGCTTCACTGCCCTCATATTGTAATAATTGTGAGTAACATCAGAGTGTCTGCCTCATGTTGGACAATTTATTATTCTTTTTTTAATTTCCTTTTCTAATTTGTTGTAGATTTCATGTTCTAGTTTATGGCAACTGCTGTGGTTTTATATGAAAAGCATTCATTGAAATTGTTTAAATGTTTGTTTAAATGTTAGGATGAATACAACTCTGAATCAATCCCAATTTAAGCAATGTTGATTTATGTTACAAACGAAGATTTCCAACTGTGAATGAAAAGTTGATGAGCTCCACTTCTAAAAGAAAAACAGAATAGGAATAGAAACCCATTGCCAGTTGCTCATCCCTTACTGTTTCCCATCCCTTCCTCTTTTCCTCCATTCTCTTTCTCAATCTCACTCAACTGCTCTCTTCCCTTACCCTTTCTCTTGGCCTGCCTTGTCTCCCCTTAATGGGAGTGGAGGTCCGAGCGAACTCTGTTTTCAAAGATGAGATTTCCAACAGCATCCAGCATTGGTTAGGGGCGGGAGAGTCCCAGAGGGAAAGGAATATCACACAGCGTTATGAGTGACGAAGCAGCAGCAAGAGTTTGGATGCAATCTCGTAAAATAGCTCCATATAGTCAATAGTCAATAGTCGTTTATTTGTCACATACACATAAATGTGTAGTGAAATGAAACATTACCAGCAGTTCAACAATAAGACCAATAAGAATAATCAATAAAAATGCAATAACACACACAATCATAAACTAACACCAAACAAAAAGAAACATCCATCACAGTGAGTCTCCTCCAGTCACCTCCTCACTGTGATGGAAGGCCAGAATGTCTTTTCTCTTCCCTGCCGTCTTCTCCCGCGGTCAGGCTGTTGGAGTTGCCACGTCGGGGCGGTCGGGACTCCCGACATTGAAGCCCCCACCCCGGCGTAGAAAACCCCGCGGCCTATTTCAGGCCGCGCCGGACGGTGAAAGGTCCGCGGCGGGCCGACCCAAGCCCCGCGATTCGGGGTGGGCGAAGACGCTGTCGCTGCCGCTGCCGCTGCCGGAGCTCCCGATGTCGGCCCCCATCCAGGGGCCTGCGGGCTTCCGACGTCCAGGCGGCCCGCGCCGAAGCCTCCGGAGACAAGTCGCAGCTGCTCCCGCAGCATCCGCAGGCAGCCAGCGCCGCAGGTGGTGAGTCCGGGCCGCGGGCTCTGCGAACCAGAGCCCCAGGTGGTCCCAGGTGCATGGCCGGTGGTAGGCCGCAGCGGGAACGGAGACACGACACAGAAACAAAGGTCGCGTCTCCGTTCGGGAGAGAGAATTTTACAGTTCCTGTTCCCTCCCACCCCCCCCCCCCCCCCCCCCCCACATAACATACAAACACTACACCATATTAAAACTCCAATTCATACAAAAACAACAAAAAACACAAAAGACAGACGGACTGCAGGCAAGCCGCAGCTGCGAGGGCAGCGCTTTCTATAAATGACTGGGTTGTTCCAAACACATTTCTGACAGCTTTTCCAACCATTTTATTCAGCAGTTCGCTATACAAATGTTCTTCAAAATAAAGTGTGGAGATATCTGCCACAGAGCATCAAAGGATAAATACAAAGACTTTGATATATTTGCATTGGACATGACTTTTGTATGCATTGGGCATTAATGTAGGTGCTTTTGTGCATAAATTGCACAAATCTTGTAAATCCAAATGATTTAACAGGGCTTCCAGATTTCACCCAGCGCTGAGTGAAATCACTCACAATAGTTGGTGCTAAGAATGTGCAGAGATTTGGAGCATCCCCAGATGAAGTTGGAAGATGTTGTGCTTATGAAATAGTGTGGGTTACTCAGAGTCAAGGCTTCTTTTGCAGCAATAAAGCAAGTTAAGAGCTACACGGCAACTTTCCCCTCAGTTATGTGGTGTCCTGCACTGCTATTGGAAATGCTACCAAAGATCACATGAGGAGAAAAGGGCGGCACAGTGGCGTAGTTGCAGAGCTGCTGCCTTTCAGCGCCAGAGACCCGGGTTTGATCTAAACTATGGGTAATTGTCTGCATGGAACTTGTACGTTCTCCCTGTGACCTGCATGGGTTTTCTCCGACATCTTCGGTTTCCTCACACACTCCAAACACGTACAGGTCTGTAGGTTATGTATTGGAGAAAAACTGCAGATGCTGGTTTAAATTGAAGGTAGACACAAAATGCTGGAGTAACTCAGCGGGTCGAGGCCCTTCTTCAGACTGATGTCAGGGGAGGGGGTGGGCCAAAGATAGAATGTAGTCGGAGACAGGAAGACTAGTGGGAGAACTGGGAAGGGGGAGGGGATAGAGAGGGAAAGCAGGGGCCATCTGAAGTTGGAGAGGTCAATGTTCATACCGCTGGGGTGCAAACTACCCAAGCGAAATATGAGGTGCTGTTCCTCCAATTTACGCTGGGCCTCACTCTGACAATGGAGGAGGCCCAGGACAGAAAGGTCAGATTGGAAATGGGAGGGGGAGTTGAAGTGCTGAGCCACCGGAAGGTCAGGTTGGTTAAGATGGACTGAGCGGAAGTGTTCAGCGAAACGATCGCCGAGCCTGCACTTGGTCTTGCCGATGTAGAGAAGTTGACACCTGGAACAGTAGATACAGTGAAAGAAGTTGAAGGAGGTGCAGGTGAACCTCTGCCTCACCTGGAAAGACTGTTTGGGTCCTTGGATGGAGTCGAGGGGAGAGGTAAAGGGACAGGTGTTGCATCTCCAGCGGTTGCAGGGGAAAGTACCTGAGGAGGAGGTGGTTTGGGTGGGAAGGGACAAGTGGACCAGGGAGTTTCGGAGGGAACAGTGTGGAGATGGGAAGAAGTGGCCAGTAATGAGATCCCGTTGCAAGTGGCGGGAATGTTGGAGGATAATATGTTGCATGCGACGGCTGATGGGGTGGAAGGTGAGGACAAGGGGGACTCTGTCCTTGTAACGAGTAGGGGGAGGGGGAGCAAGAGCAGAGCTGTGGGATATTGAGGAGACCCTAGTGAGAGCCTCATCTATAATGGAAGAGGAGAACTCCCATTTCCTAAAGGATGAGGACATCTCCAATGCCTCTGATGTTGGTTAATTGGCGTGGTTATAAATGTAAAATTGTCCCTGGTGCGTGTAGGGTCGTGTTAACGTGCAGGGATCACTGGTTGGTGTGGACTCTGTAGGCTGAAGGACCTGTTTCTGCACTGCATTTCTAAACTAAATACAAACTGACCAGTTTAAAGATGTGTCCTGACCCGAATAGTTGTCTGTGAATTCCTTCCATAGATTCCACTGAATTCCTCCAGCACTTTGTGTTTTGTGCAAGATTCCAGCATCTGCAGTGTCTTGTGTCCCTAATTCAGTGTGTTGGGTGATGGTGTACTGCCTCTTGTTACCTGCTTGTTCTTGTGGCGTTCTAACTTGCAATTCAAAGAGTGGTGATGATCTACAAGGGAGAGAATAGCTGAAACTACGGGCAGATAGGGACATTAGGGCAAGAAACCATTATGCTCATTGATTTTGTTTCTAAAAAGTAAACAGGAGCTCTGATGCCATCTCCAACTCTCTCAGTACCAATCTCTGTCCAGAAGGGTATTGAATTGGAACGTTACCTATTCGAAAAGATGCTGCCTGACCTGCTGAGTTGCTCCAGCACTTTGTGTCATTTTGTCTCTCCATACCAATGTATATGGATGCCAAGAGGTTTTCTGACCCAGCAATGACAGAGATGTGTGATCTTGAGTGAGCACAGCTCCATCTAATGTCCCATAATGACACTCTCTGTGGAGGCCAAGATCACTTTTGCTTGTGACTTCATGACCTCTGGATTATTCAGATGTTATGAAGTTTGGGCATATTTGTGATGGTGGAGGCATTTAGAATAGTTGCGTTTAAGAGGTTTTTAGATAGGCACAGATATGCAGGGAATGGAAGGATATGGATCATGTGCAGGCAGATGAGATTAGTTGAACTTGGCATCATGTTCAGCACAGTCATTGTGGACTGAAGACCCTGTTTCTGTGCACTATTTTTCTACGTTCTGTTCTGTTCTGTTCATTCAAAGCAGTGACAGGTGATCCATGTAATATTTTGGAGCTTGCAGCCCACTGCTACTTTAAGAAGATCATTGATGCTGTCTGTTCAAGGAAAAGAGATGTCAACTTTTTCTCTTTGAGCAGAAACCATCACGGTTTGCAGACTTGCAAGCATCATTACCTTCCTGAAGGCTTCTGTCAGAGTAAACTGTTCTTGTTCCTATTGTGAATTTAGCTCTCCACATAAATCGTTAGGATTTTACTTCATGAACAATCAAATGGCTTGCAAACATGGAATGAAATTCTTCACAATCAATGCCAATTTTTATGAAGCTTGCACGACTCCTGATAGAAGTACATAAATCACTAGAGACATAGATAGGTTAGATGGTCTTTTTCCAAGGTGGAAATGTTAAATACCGGAGGGCACAGCTTTAAGGTGAGAGGGGAAAAAAATTAAAGGAGATTTGCAATGCAGGTTTTCTTTGCACAGAGTGGTGGGCGCCTGGGTGGAAGCAAATAGTGAAAGCAAATAGTTTGGTTTAGTTTAGTTTAGTTTAGTTTATTGTCACATGTACCAAAGAGGCATTTAGACAGACAAATAAACAGACTGGCGATGGAGGGATATAGATATGTGCAGACATCAATGTGGTTTGAATTGGGGTCATGGTCAGAATAGATATGTTGGGCTGAAGGGCCTGCACCTCGACTGTACTGTTCCACGTTCTCTGTTTTATGACTCATTTATTTTCATATAATCTGTCATTCGTCCCCTCACAGAGTTTGCTTTGGCTTGTGGGCACAAAGCTAACCTCTCCCTTTTAGATCATCACTCTTTGAATTGCAATTCGTGCAGCTGAGCACCAGTAGCAATAATTATCACTGGACAACACAAACTTAGTAAAGAATATCATCAAGATCTTCACGTTGAGCTCCGCATAGCTCCAAATGTGCTCCAAACCCTCCTCGCCTGCACTAACCTACTACCGGCCAGGCATTTAGATTTAGAGATACAGCGCGGAAACAGGCCCTTAGGCCCACCGAGTCCGCGCCGCCCAGCGATCCCCGCACATTAACACTATCCTACACCCACTAGGGACAATTTTTACATTTTACCCAGTCAATTAACCTACATACCTGTACGTCTTTGGAGTGTGGGAGGAAACCGAAGATCTCGGAGAAAGCTCACGCAGGTCACGGGGAGAACGTACAAACTCCATACAAACAATGCCCGTAGTCAGGATCGAACCTAAGTCTCAGGCGTTGCATTCGCTGTAAGGCAGCAACTCTACCGCTGTGCCACCGTGCTGCCACATTGTCCTGCCCCATCTCTCTTCTAGCATTCTTCCCCCTTCCCACCATCAGTCTGAAGAGGGATCCGACCTGAAATGTCATCTATCCATGTGCTCCAGAGATGCTACCTGATCCACTGATTTACTCCAGCGCTTTGTGTCATATTTTATAGACCAGAATCTGCAATTCTACGTTTCTCCAAATGTGCCCTGCTGAATTCTCCAGAGAAAGCTGGATACTTTGCCACAATTTTCTCCATGTTTCACAATCTAACGATCTTGAGGGATCAGTTCCTAACTCCTCCAGCGAGAGAAGGAGCAGACACTGAAGAGTATGCCTGCAGAAGGCAATGAGGGGAGGGCAATTCTCGATGTGCTGCTAGTGGGTTTCCCATTACCGATCACAACTTTCCCCTCTCTCTACTGATTCAGGTGCCAGGGCGACAACGACAAGTAATTTATCACCACAAGTTGATGTCAAGTTTCAATGTGGACCAGTTTCTCCAGTACATAACCAAAATCCATGGTTTTCATATCATATCATATCATATCATATATATACAGCCGGAAACAGGCCTTTTCGGCCCTCCAAGTCCGTGCCGCCCAGCGATCCCCGTACATTAACACTATCCTACACCCACTAGGGACAATTTTTACATTTACCCAGCCAATTAACCTACATACCTGTACGTCTTTGGAGTGTGGGAGGAAACCGAAGATCTCGGAGAAAACCCACGCAGGTCACGGGGAGAACGTACAAACTCCTTACAGTGCAGCACCCGTAGTCAGGATCGAACCTGAGTCTCCGGCGCTGCATTCGCTGTAAAGCAGCAACTCTACCGCTGCGCTACCGTGCCGCCCTATATTCGGTATTCATGACGGTAAAAACATTATGGTAGATACATGTTGCAGGCTGTCAGGATAAAATGATTAAGTTGATATGGAATGTACTGACATACGAGAGAGGCTGTAAGAAAATGTTGGCAATTTAATAATTTGTGAATTTAGCAAGCAGGATAAACTCTACTGAGATTGAGGACAGAGGTGAGCAGTGGGGGATGCTGTTGGTGAAGTAACAGGTATTCTGATATTACCGACCTCATTCTTTGATGCATTGTATAAATCGGTGCAACTGTGAAACTAAGTTTGTTTTTGTCGCATATTAAAAACCAATCTCCACCCAGTCACAGGCACATGATTTAGATAGAATTGATCATCTAGAAGACTTGCTTTATTGATGAAAGATATGGATAACAATAAACTTAAAGTACACATTGTTAAAGCAACAAAGTAGAATATTATCTGCTGGCATCCGACACTGTAGTTTGCTGTACAGAATTTGATCTGTGGGCACTGCAACTGAGAGATATGCCATAAATGGAGTGAACACACAGAAGGTGGTCATCTTATGGATACAGAGCAGGCTCACCGTGATGTGAATCAGTATTCAACAATGCTTTCAATCATAACTGCCCTTTTGGAGCTCAGCACTCCATCCAAGGCTCTCACATGATCACAGTGGGCCAAAACTCACTCACACGAATGAAGGACACCTCAAAACCCCTGCAGTCTCTTCAGCTCTCTGCATGATTGAATTTTTTTAGCTGCTGCTGTGAGTTTCCAGGTTTCTGATGCACTTTATGATTGTTTCAAGTACTGCAGGGAGTTAGTCGTGTGACAGATACGGACAGGCTTTTTGTTGACGTCAAGTTTCTATGTGAACCAGTTTCATCAGCACATCAAGGCAAAAATAAAACTGCAGATGTTGAAAACCTGAAGTAAAAAAACAGAAAATGCTGAAAACCTTCAACAGGTCAAGCAGCATCCATGGAAAGAGAAACAAAATTAATGAATCAGGTCAAAGTGTTGAATAACTGTCAAAGGATATTGGCCCAAAAGATTAACTCTCTTTCTCTCTCCACAGATGCTGCCTGAGCTACTGAGTTGACCTACACATAGGTGCATCGTCAGGCCTTTACTATTGCAGAGTGGCAGAGACATTGAAGACCGGGAGCACAGAAGTAGGAGGATGAAGGGGATAATACCAGAAATACTTCAGAGGTACGAGATTAAACTCTTGCTCATGAGCCTCAGGGAGAAGCAAAGTGTGAAGCATCAATGCTTTATTAAAGTAGTCCTGACTGACATCATACAGCTTCCATTAAATATCTCAGAGAAGGCCAAATATCTCATTGTCAGCATCTAATAGATTGACTGTCACCACAAGCATTTTGCATCAGGCATTTTCCGGAGGAGGGAGATCAAGGAATCGGCCTATCGCTATGATAAGGAGATGGAATAACACAGTTTCCTTCTAACTAGGGGGGCAAAGTTGCAAGCAAGTTGTGCTATATTGTCCTTAGCTGAGTTGAGTTACAAAGGTTGAAGGGTACATGAAATGGAATGTCTGATGCATTGTAGCCTTATTTCAGGGATCTTCTCTGGAGATCTTTTGAAAGATTGAGGAATTGGGGGCATGAGGAACTGGCAGAAAAGCGGAGTTAAGGCCAAGGGCAGATCAACCATGATCATATCGAATTAATATGGAACCTACTCTAGGTTTGAGGGGCCAGCAGGTCTACTTTAGTTTTGATTAGTTTAGAGATACAGCGTGGAAACAGGCCCTTCGGTCCTTGGAGTGTGGGAGGACTGACATCCGTAGTGCATGTGTTGTGGAGATGGGAGGATGAATGCTGTCTTCCTGAGACAGAGCACCAATGCTGTGCTCCATGGAACCACTGTAAGACCCCACTGAACTGTTTTACACTTCTCTTTAATTAGCTGGATGATAGATCATCAGTTCGCTGCAGCCACAAGCAAGTCTCTTGGCATATTATAATGCAGCCATGATTGCAGCATCTCGGTGGTCAGTGGTCACACCAGCACTCAAACATTAGGTAGTTGCTGTATGTGCCATCAGCCATCAGAATATGCTTCATATCTGTGTTGGCAATGTGCAAATAGACTTAGCCTCTGCATGCATACTGGAGAAGCAGGGAATCAAACACTTTGCAAGGTTCTGTTCTAAGTTGCTATCAAACACCTCCGTCAACTTTAATACTGAAAGACGGCATTCAATCAAGCAACAAAGCATCATATATTCCATTTCATGTACCCTTCAACCTCCTTTTCTAGCTCGACTCAGCTAAAGACATTGTAGCAGAACATTGCTTGCAACTTTGCTCTCCAGCAAGATGAAACTGTGTTATTCCACCCCCTTATCACAGCTACAGGCCATTTCCATTCAGTATCATCATGTAGAAAAGCTCTCACAGTGCCCTCTTCTAAACTCTACACCATCAGTGTCTGTGCAAGTGCCAATGTGTGCAAAATTCAGTGCTGATGTGATTGCATCAAGTCAAAGAAAGATGTGCATTGAGAAGGAGGTGGAATGAGTGAAAAGGGTTTACTGATACCATTTTCTTCAGTAGATTCTGTGCGAGTAGAATCATTTGCACAGTATCTGCCAGAGATGCATGTTAACTTTACAGAGCAGTCGTGCTTCAAATGAAGCCAACCGCTCATGGTGTTGACATTGATAATAGACAATAGGAGCAGGAGTAGGCCATTCGGCCCTTCGAGCCAGCACCGCCATTCAATGTGATCATGGCTGATCAATGAATGAAACAGGCAATGGTTGAATAGTTGGCAAACTGAGCATGTTGGGATATGTGGGTGTGTGCTCTACAGCAGAGCTGTGTGTGGATGGTGACCAGATAAATATCAGATACTTCTGAATGGATGAAGAATTGATTAGGGTCTGAGGCTGGGAGAGGAGTCAATGATTAGAGATTCAGGTTACTTTTAAGCAGTGCGGCTTTGTTTTAACTGGAGTTAACCAGGCACGATGTTGGCCCCTGCTGTTGCGTGCAGCCAATTAACAGCAGAGTCAGTGCTGACTGAATGCTGCAATCGTGAAACTGAGCGAGCAGCATGAGGTTGATCTGCTTTGCATTCAGCGGCTGCAGCTTAATTGCACAAAGTGATTTCCATGCCTGCTTTTGAGACTATTCAGTTTGAAGTGCAAAAGCGCAATTAACTTAGTTTAGGTTATTTTCACGCGCCACGTGTCACGTATGCCGAGGTACAGTAAGAAACTTCCCCAGTGGAAATAAATCAACTTCGAATAAAATGTCATAATTATTGAGAAATGTTGTCAGGTTTTGTATTAAATAGCGCACTGTTGAAGAACTATGTGGGGGGAAAAATCGAAGATTAAGCCAAATTCACAGAAATATCAGATAAGTACAGATAAAAATAGAAGGATATTAGGCAATTGAAAAAGTCAGAAAATATAAAAGAAAGATATCTGTTTAAAAGTCAACACCATTCTTACTTGTGATTGGAAAAATGCACCTTGAGTTATCTGCAGGGTTCACATCTTGGCAGTACAAACTTTGCCATGACATCTGGTCAGAAGTCAGTGTGTAACTACTGAAATTCACTGAAACCTAACCTATGAAAACTGCTATTCTTCCATCATTTTATGTTGAAGTCAGACATCTTCCATAGTAATATAGAACTGAAACCTTTATTCAGCACAATGGTCTTACATATATTTAGAAGTAAAAAAAAAATGAAATGAGTGCTTAGATTTAGAAACCAGTCTCAAAATATGTCCCATTGTGAGGCACTCAGGTCGTTTAAACATTATTAACTTCAAACTCATGCTTGCTTCACTAATCATCAAGAACATGGTTGGTTAAACTTTCCTGCTCTGTCCCCAGAATTTTGGGGACCTTTATTTATTAAAAATCTTCCTCAGCTTTGAATATATTCAAGGTTTCAGTCCCCACAGCTTTGTAGAGCAAAGAATTCCAAAGACACTCAACCCTTTAGTTCAGTTCAGAGACGTAGACATAGAAAATAGGTGCAGGCACAGCCATTTGGCCCTTCAATATGATCATGGTTGATCATTCCAAATCAGTACCGTGTTCCGTCTTTTTGCACATATCCCTTGATGCCCTTAGCCCGAAGAGCTAAATCTAACTCTCTCTTGAAAACATCCAGTGAATTGGCCTCCACTGCCTTCAGTGGTAGAGAATTCCACAGACTTACAACTCTCTGGGTGGAAAAGTTTTTCCTCATCTCAGTCCTAAATGGCCTACCCCTTATTCTTAAACTGTGACCCTTGGTTCTGGAATCTCCCAACATCAGGAACATTTTTCCTGCATTTACCCTGTCCTCTAAGTATTTTATATGTTTCTATAAGATCCCCTCTCATCCTTCTAAATTCCAGTGAATACAAGCCCAGTCGATCCATTCTTTCATCAAATGATAGTCCTGCCATCCCGGGAATTAACCTGGTGAGCCTACGCTGCACTCCCTCAATAGCAATAATGTCCTTCCTCAAATTAGGAGATAATTTGCACACTAAACTCAAATCCTCTCGCAATGAAAGCCAACATGCCATTAGCTTTCTTCATTGCCTGCTGTATCTGCATGCTTACTTTCAGTGACTGATGTACAAGCACACCCAGGTCTCTTTGTAGCTCCCCACTCACCCAACCTATCCAAGTCTCTCTGCAGCCTCATAGCATCCTTTTTGCAGCTCACACTGCTATCCAGCTTTATGTCATCCGCAAACTTAGAGGTAATTCTCTCGTCTAAATCGTTAATATATATTCTAAACAACTGAAGTCCCAGCACTGAGCCTTGCAGCACCCCACTAGTCACTGCCTGCCATTCAGAAAACAACCCATTAATTCCAACTCTTCCTAAGCTTCCTGTCTGCCAACCAGTTCTCTAAGTTAATACCCTACCCCCATTACCATGTTATCTAATTTTGCACACTAATCTCTTGTGTAGAACCTTGTCAAAGGCTTTTTGAAAGTCCAGATACACCACATCCACTGGCTCTACCTTATCCATTCTATTTGTTACATCCTCAAAACATTCTAAAAGATTAGTCAAGCATGATTTTCCCTTCATAAATCCATGCTGACTTTAACCGATCCTGTCACTGCTTTCCAAATGCGCTGCAATAACATCTTTAATATTTGACTCCAGCATCTTCCCCACTACCGATGTAAAGCTAACTGGTCTATAAAACCAGTTAGTCTATCCAAATGCTCTGCAATTTCGTCTTTTATAATTGACTCCAGCATCTTCCCCACCATTGATGGGGAAGATGCTGGAGTCAATTATAAAAGACGAAATTGCGGAGCATTTGGATAGCAGTAACAGGATCGTTCCGAGTCAGCATGGATTTACGAAGAGGAATTCATGCTTGACTAATCTTCTGGAATTTTTTGAGGATGTAACTAGGAAAATTGACAGGGGAGAGCCGGTGGATGTGGTGTACCTCGACTTTCAGAAAGCCTTCTACAAGGTCCCACATAGGAGATTAGTGGGCAAAAGTAGAGCACATGGTATTGGGGGTAGGGTACTGACATGGATAGAAAATTGGTTGGCAGACAGAAAGCAAAGAGTGGGGATAAATGGGTCCCTTTCAGAATGGCAGGCAGTGACTAGTGGGGTACCGCAAGGCTCTGTGCTGGGACCGCAGCTATTTACAATATACATTAATGACTTGGATGAGGGGATTAAAAGAAGCATTAGCAAATTTGCAGATGATACAAAGCTGGGTGGTAGTGTGAACTGTGAGGAAGATGCTATGAGGTTGCAGGGTGACTTGGACAGGTTGTGTGAGTGGGCGGATGCATGGCAGATGCAGTTTAATGTGGACAAGTGTGAGGTTATCCACTTTGGTGGTAAGAATAGGAAGGCAGATTATTATCTGAATAGTCTCAAGTTAGGAAAAGGGGACATACAACGAGATCTGGGTGTCCTAGTGCATCAGTCACTGAAAGGAAGCATGCAGGTACAGCCGGCAGTGAAGAAAGCCAATAGAATGTTGGCCTTCATAACAAGAGGAGTTGAGTATAGGAGCAAAGAGGTCCTTCTGCAGTTGTACAGGGCCCTAGTGAGACCGCACCTGGAGTACAGTGTGCAGTTTTGGTCTCCAAATTTGAGGAAGGATATTCTTGCTATTGAGGGCGTGCAGCGTAGGTTCATTAGGTTAATTCTCGGAATGGCGGGACTGTCATATGTTGAAAGACTGGAGCGACTAGGCTTGTATACACTGGAATTTAGGATGAGAGGGGATCTTATCGAAACATATAAGATTATTAAGGGGTTGGACACTTTAGAGGCAGGAAACATGTTCCCAATGTAGGGGGAGTCCAGACCCAGGGGCCACAGTTTAAGAATAAGGGGTAGGCCATTTAGAACAGAGATACGGAAAAACCTTTTCAGTCAGAGAGTTGTAAATCTGTGGAATTCTCTGCCTCAGAAGGCAGTGGAGGCCAATTCTTTGAATGCATTCAATAGAGAGCTAGATAGAGCTCTTCAGGATGGCGGAGTCAGGGGGTATGGGGAGAAGGCAGGAACGGGATACTGATTGAGAATGATCAGCCATGATCAAATTGAATGGTGGTGCTGGCTCAAAGGGCCGAATGGCCTCCTCCTGCACCTATTGTCTATTGTCTATTGTCCCCGTTTTCTCTCTCCCTCCTTTCTTGAAAAATGGAGTTACATTGGCTACCCTCCAGTCCACAGGAACTGATCCAGAGTCAAGTGAACACTGGAAAATGTTCACCAATGCATCCACAATTTCTAGGGCCACCTCCTAGACACAGTGCAGAAACAGGCCCTTCAGCCCACCGAGTCCGCGCCGACCAGCGATCACTATCACCGCACACTAGGGACAATTTTACACATACACCAAGCCAATTAACCTACAAACATGGAGTGTGGGAGGAAACCGATGATCTCGGAGAAAACCCTGCAGGTCACGGGGAGAGCGTACGAACTCCGTACAGACCGCACCCGTAGTCGGGATCGAACCCGGGTCTCCGGGCAGCAACTCTACCGCTGCGCCACTGTGTTTCTTCTCTCATTCTTTCTCATTTCACTCTTAAATAGGACCCCACTTATTTTGGTCTTGCTTTTCAATGTCTTCCAAGTGTTGGCCTGTCAAATTCCGCTGCAATCTAACGCCCTTCGGTAACATCCTCTCTCATTCTTCTGGAGCTTAGTGCTCCACATTTTTCACGCATAGTTGTAATGTTCCGTGGCTTGCAATTCTCACTGTACTAAAGGTTTACTGGAGTGATCAGTTCCTGTTAACAAAAATGAGTTACATTTCATTGTTTCTCACAGGCTAAATGAAGGATCATGTCGTATAAAAGTGGCAGCATTATTTATTTAAATTATAATTTGGGTCTATGGTGAGTTGTTCAAACATTTTAAAGTGACAGCAAACAGGGGAGAGAACAGCCAAGGTTACTGCAGGTCTTCACATTCACACAAATCGCATACGATATGATACAATATGTTTCAAAGGATATGGGGAAAAAGCCGGAACGGGATACTGATTTTGGACGATCAGCCATGATTATATTGAATGGCGGTGCTGGCTCGAAGGGCCGAATGGCCTACTCCTGCAACTATTTTCTCTGTTTCCATGATACAATGCGATACGATAGAATATTTATCCCGGGAGGGAAATTGATCTCCCAACAGTCATAAAAACACAAAAAACACAAAATACATGAAACATGAAAGCATACTGCTATTTGTAGTTTTGTTTAGTTAAACTGTCTTTACATCAATGCCGGTAATATCCAGGAAGAAAGCTTCACTTTTTGATATAGTATTGTGTTCAACAGAGGTTCGAGAATATAGCCTGGGTGCCAGGCTCCTCTGAAAGTTTGTGTAGGAAGGAACTGCAGAAACAGGTATACGCCAAAGTTAGACACAAAATGCTGGAGTAACTCAGCAGGTCAGGCAGCATCTCTGGAAAAAATGAATAGACCATGTTTTGAGTTGAGACCCTTCTTCAGACGACTGATCCAGGAATGAGTAGGTTAACCTATGATGAGCAGTTGTCGGCACTGGGCCGGTACTTGCTGGAGTTTGGAAGAATGAGGGAGCACCTCATTGAAACATACAGGATAGTGAAAGGCTTGGATATAGTGGATGTGGAGTGGATGTTTCCACTAGTGGGAGAGTCTAGGACTATAGACAATTGACAATAGACAATAGGTGCAGAAGTAGGCCATTCGGCCCTTTGAGACAGAACCACCATTCAATGTGATCATGGCTGATCATTCTCAATCAGTACCCCGTTCCTGCCTTCTCCCCATACCCCCTGACTCCGCTATCCTTAAGAGCTCTATCTAGCTCTCTCTTGAATGCATTCAGAGAATTGGCCTGCACTGCCTTCTGAGGCAGAGAATTCCACAGATTTACAACTCTCTGACTGAAAAAGTATTTCCTCATCTCCGTTCTAAATGGCTTACCCCTTATTCTTAAACTGTGGCCCCTGGTTCTGGACTCCCCCAACATTGGGAACATGTTTCCTGCCTCGAACGTGTCCAACCCCTTAATAATCTTATATGTTTCGATAAGATCCCCTCTCATCCTTCTAAATTCCAGTGTATACAAGAGGTCATTGCCTCAGAATTTAAGGTCATTCTTTTTGGAAGGAGATGAGGGAGAAATTTCTTTAGTCAGAAAGTGGGAAACCTGTGGAATTCATTGCCACAGAAGACTGTGGAGGCCAAGTCAATTGATATTTTTAAAGCAGAGATAGATAGATTCTTGATTAGTATGGGTATCAGGGGTTATGGGGAGAAGGCAGGAGAATGGGGTTAGGAGGGAGAGATAGATCAGCCATGATTGAATGGTGGATTAGACTTGATGGACCGAATGGCCTAATTCTACCCTTATTCTTTCTGACTGTATGACCTTATAACCCCACTGAGTTACTCCAGCATTTTTTGTCTCTCCTCTGAAGGTTTCTACCATTTTTGAAAACTACACCAGCCCAAGTTCACCCCTGCTACATGAACTATTGGCTGGGATTCTCCAGATAAACTGTGCCCTTAACCCAGGACTAGGTTTCATTAGTAAGCCAGTCTAATAGACCCAATCACTATTCACACGACCTGGTGAAACTGACAGATACAGTAAGCAGGTGCCCTGAGCCACATATTTGAACCAACTTAATTTGCCCATGTTCAGGGTATGCCAATCCTGCTAAAAGCACCTAATCTTGAAGTGATGATAAGGAATAGTTTCGATTATCTCAGGATCTGCAACAGATTCACTGGTAAATATTCCTCATAGGTGCATTCTGACATTTTGTATGTAAGAAAATAACTGCAGATGCTGGTACAAATCGAAGGTATCACAAAATGCTGGAGTAACTCAGCAGGTTATGCAGTATCTAGGAGAGATGGAATGGGTGATGTTTCGGGTCGAGACCCTTCTTCAGACTGATGTCAGGGGGGCGGGACAAAGAAAGGATATAGGTGGAGACAGGAAGACAGTGGGAAACTGGGAAGGGGGAGGGGGGGAGAAGGGGAAAAGAGAGAGACAGATGAAATATCTAATGTTGGAGAAATCAATGTTCATACCGTTGGGCTGCAAGCTGCCCAAGTGAAATATGAGGTGCTGTTCCTCCAATTTCCAGTGGGCCTCACTACTGCACTGGAGGAGGCCCATGACAGAAAGGTCAGGCTGGGAGTAGGAGGGGGAGTTGAAGTGCTCATCCCCTCCCCGGGCACTTTCCCCTGCAACCGCAGGAGATGCAACACCTGTCCCTTTACCTCCCCCCTCGACTCCATCCAAGGACCCAAACAGTCTTTCCAGGTGAGACAGAGGTTCACCTGCACCTCCTCCAACCTCATCTATTGTATCCGCTGTTCCAGATGTCAACTTCGCTACATCGGCGAGACCAAACACAGGCTCGGCGATCGTTTCGCTCAACACCTTCGCTCAGTCCGCCTTAACCAACCTGATCTCCCAGTGGCTGAGCACTTCAACTCCCCCTCCCACTCCAAGTCCGATCTTTCTGTCATGGGCCTCCTCCATTGGCATAGTGAGGCCCACCGGAAATTGGAGGAACAGCACCTCATATTTCACTTGGGCAGCTTGCAGCCCAACGGTATGAACATTGACTTCTCCAACTTTAAATAGTTCCTCTGTCTCTCTCTCTCTTTCCCCCCTCCCCTTCCCCCTTCCCAGTTCTCTCACTGTCTTCCTATCTCCATCTATATCCTTTCTTTGTCCCGCCCCCCTGACATCAGTCTGAAGAAGGGTCTCGACCCGAAACTTCACCCATTCCCTCTCTCCTAGATGCTGCATGACCTGCTGAGTTACTCCAGCATTTTGTGATACCTGACATTTTGTATGAACATTAGAATTATGGATTTTCATCAGCTTTTCAGAAGAAAACATTTAAGGTCTATGAAAAAATATTATATGTAAGGATCATTGTTAATAGGAGTTCATAGTAATTGGTTACCTGGAACACGAGTTCAATAAGTTCAAAAAAGTGTTTAGTTTAGTTTAGTTTAGTGATACAGCATGAAAACAGGCCCTTCAGCCCACTGAGTCCATGTTGACCAGTGATCCCCACATCCTACACACTTGGGACAATTTACAATTTTACCAAAGCCAATTAACCTACGTCTTTGAATGTGGAAGGAAACCAGAGCACCTGGAGAAAACCCACGCGGTCATGGGGAGAACGTATAAATCCGTACAGACGGCACCCATAGTCAGGATCGAACCTGGGTTCCTGGCGCTGTAAAGCAGCAACTCTACTGCTGTACCACCATGTTCTAGTTCATAAGTTGACAAGTGATAGAAGCAGAATTAAGCCAGTTGACCCATCAAGTCTACTCTGTCATTCAATCATGGCTGATCTATCTTTCCCTACCTTAATCCCGTTCTCCTGACTTCTCCCCATAACCCCTGATAGCTATATTAATCAAGAATCTATCTCTCTGCCTTAAAAAATATCCACTGATGGCTTCCACGGCAAAGAACTCCACAGATTCACCACCCTCTGACGAAAGAAATTCCTCCTCGTCTTCCTAAAGGAACGTCCTTTAATTCTGAGACTATGATCTCTGGTCCTAGATTCTCCCACTAGTGGAATCCTCGCCACATCCACTCTATCCAGGTCTTTCACTATTTGGACTATTCACTACTAGTTTTAACAATGATATGACGAAATGAAGTAAATTGCCGGCATTTCTTTTTATCTGCAGTTCACTGAAGCAGACAGGAACATCCTATCCCCACGTGAAATGTTGCGTGCACTCTGAACACACTCTGCATTTCCCTTTCAGAATGTCTAATTGTGCTTTCCAGCCAGTCAGGTACTTCTGGGGATCTTTCATCCACTTGAGGGAATAAACAGATCACCATCGGAACATTTTATGCCAAAAAAAGGCACTTCAAAGGGAAGCTTTTTATATATTTAGATTATGGAACAATAATCAATATACGTTATTTATATCACTGGATACCTCTGCAAAGAGTGAATTAAGTTGTTATTTATTGCTTCCTTCTAAGATATTGAGAGTGGTGTCATCCCTGAAAGGGTTAACAGCACAGGGACTGGACCTGGTGACATCTTGGATATGTTAACTGTTGGTAAATGGTTGATTTAAAAGCTGTCTCTAATGCTTAGAGCAGCCAGCATATGCAGTTAATTTCAACAGAGCATCAGATAAGAAACTCAGTGACAAGTCTGGCACTCAGGGTTAGCCAGTGGTGGAATGCTTCACGTATCCCCAAATGAAAGGTTCTTTCACCAACACAAAGATAAACGGAACTGAATTTTGACGATTGCAACCAGCCAACTGTAAGTGATGTCCTGCCTGAAATGTCATTATGCATCTCACTTCCTTTTATTTTTGTTTTGCTTTCAGAAGATAATTGAGAAAAACGTTGACATGTCAATACCAGTTCCTTTTCCTTTAGCAGATCATGTCCCATTGGAACCAGTCATTGAGTCTAGAAATAACTTTGATCAAAATTCACGCAAGGGCCAAATTTCAGTGTTTGTCAAAACGTATCAGCTCTGTGTTTTGTCTTTTCAGGGGAATCTACAACATGTCACTGCTTCAGCAATGTAATCACATCCACTCAACTCTGCACTTTCACCGACATTTGTCTTTGGCTCCAATACAAATTGAGATAATTGACATTTTTAGCTCTCAATATGGGGATGAATTTCTGAGCAGATTTCCCGCTTAGATGTCTGAACCTTGAAGAGCCAGTATAAATAAAGCCAGGCCAGCAATTGCTAAATATTGCCCGTGTCGTGTGCACTGAATTCACATGTAAATACACAGAGATTCCTCCACACATTTAAACATGGAGAGGTTCCATTAAGCTGGAAAGAGTGTAGAAAAGATTTACAAAGATGTTGCCAGGACTCAAGGGACTGAGTTATGAAGCAGGCTGGGACGATGCCTTGGTATGTGAGTTTCTGAGGAGTGTATAAAATCGTGAGCCAACCTACAAGACCTCAAAGGCAGACCAGGCGGACGGAGTTATCTTGAACTCAACGGCTGTAAAGGCGGATGAAGGCTGCACAGATCTATCAGCTCCAATCGTCTTGGTTCCCTTGCCATTGGTATTAGTTGTGAAGGGCCGTGTGCTTCTTGGAGTGCAACATCAAGTACACGTTAAACAAACCCACGCACAGGCGTCATCGTTCTGTGAGCAGCACTAAACTTCACTCAAGACTTTCGGCGATCGGGGAAGGGCGACGGAATAGGCTACGTGATGGCTGGAAGCTCCTAGTCAAGATCTGGCATGGAAGCGGTGAATACTTGATTCAATCGCTCATCTTTGGACTCATTAGCCACCTGAGGGTTCATAAAATCAACGGAACGTAGACCATCATCCTCGACCTCGAGGGATAGTCACGACGACGAAGACGATAAAATCATGAGCAGCAGAGAGGAGATGAGGGCATATAGTATTTCTTCCCAAGATTTAAGAATCAAGAACCAGAGGGCATAAGTTTAAGGTGAGAGGGGAGAGATTTAACAGGAACCTGAGGAGCAACGCTTTTATACAGAGAGTGGTGCTTATATGGAACAGGCTGCCAGAGGATGTGGTTGAGGCAAGTAAAACAGCAACATTTAAAAGACATTTGGATATGAAAGGTTGAGAGGGATTTTGGTCAACTAGGATTAGTGTAGATGGACATGTGGGGGGGAATGAACGAGTTGGGCCAAAGGGTCTGTTTCCATACTGTCAGGCAACATTATAATTAAGGCTCCTCTAGTCTGGTAAGGAAAGAAAATGTGTTTTGTTTGGACAGTCCCTGGATAAGTGGCAACCGGAAATAATTGAGTAATGAGAGTAAGGGTTAGAGTAAGAACAAAGGCTTCTTTTAGAAAATTGAGGAAAAATCACATATAAGAGGGCAGTCAGACATCGGTAGCGACAACCCAGGAACTACAATCACATGAAGGAGGACCCTGAGTTCGAAGACCAGCGACAATGGCTCTAATTAGGCAGCAGAGTAAATTTGGCCAATTCATTCAAATGCGCAGAACTTGAGTTCGTCATGAGTCTTGGTTTATTATCATATCATATCATATCATATATATACAGCCGGAAACAGGCCTTTTCGGCCCTCCGAGTCCGTGCCGCCCAGCGATCCCCGTACATTAACACTATCCTACACCCACTAGGGACAATTTTTACATTTACCCAGCCAATTAACCTACAAACCTGTACGTCTTTGGAGTGTGGGAGGAAACCGAAGATCTCGGAGAAAACCCACGCAGGTCACGGGAAGAACGTACAAACTCCTTACAGTGCAGCACCCGTAGTCAGGATCGAACCTGAGTCTCCGGCGCTGCATTCGCTGTAAAGCAGCAACTCTATTATAATGTTATAAGCCAGATCATCAAATGTGAAGTCATTTGATGTCAATGGTTTACATGCATGCATAAGTAACTCCATTGCTAATAAAGATTAATCGTAGTGCTTTATTTTCTGCACATCAATTGATATTCTGTAGAGTTAATTGCGCCAACAACTGCATAATTCAATTACTCTAAATTTACCACTTATTAGGAAAGAAAGTGCACTTATTTGAAGACAGGACACTGACATGTAGTTGGTCACAATTTTGCCCCATTCAAGGAAACTTTATCAATCTCTTTACATAACAATGTTCACATCCGCGAAACATTCCAACATGCTCTACAGCTAATTCATTCCTGAATTCAGAATCAATAGATTCAGCATCAATAGGTGCAGGAGGAGGCCATTCGGCCCTTCGAGCCAGCACCGCCATTCAATGTGATCATGGCTGATCCTACCATTAGAATGCAAGTTCTGTTCATTTTCAGTTTGCTGGGATTCACAACTTGAGAAGCTGGATGGCTGTTGCCTATCATGCCCCAACCAAGATCAACTATCCATTTCTTTCCATAGATGCTGCCTGCTACCTGAGTTCCATCAGCATTTTGTTTCTGTTGCTCAAGATTACAACATCTGCAGTTTCTTATGTCTCAGTTTGGGAGAATTCTTATCCACAGACCACAGGACATAGGAGCAGAATTAAGCCATTTGGGCCATTGAGTCTGCTCCGCCATTCGATCGTGGCTGATCTGTTTTTCCCTGTTAACCCCATTTGACGCCCTTACGAATCAAGAATCTGTGAATCTCCACTATAAAAACATCCAATGACTTGGCCCCCACCACCATTTGCAGCAATGAATTCCACAGATTCACCACTCCCTGGCTAAAGAAAATCTACCTCGTCTGCATTCTAAAGGTATGTCCTTTTATTCCGAGGCTGTGCCCGCCAGCTCTAGACTCCCCCACTACTGGAAACATCCTCATCGCATCCACTCTATCTAGTCCTGTCCATGGTTCTTTCCCGAGGATGCTTCATTTGGTAATGCTTGAACGTTGGGTGTGAATGGTGCGATGCCAGCCTACCATCTGTCCTTGTGGTGCCAGAGTCAGATGCAGTTTTCCCAGCTTTTGAGGAAAGCCAGAATTCAAAATTGGCTTTAACGTACAGATATTGTTTGATTAAACCATTGTTTGACTATACTACATTTAGACAAAGAAAGAGACCAGATTTCTGTTCCAATTGATGTAAAAGTTATCCAGAGCAGTTGTTGTTTCACCTACTGTGATCTGAATTCTGAATCTGAATCTGAATCTGAATCTGAATCTGAATTACCTTTATTGTCATTCAAAATGAATTGAACGAAAATCATTTGCCACGCAGCCACAACAGTACAGAGTAAAAGACACAGACACAAAATTTTAACACAAACATCCATCACAGTGACTCCTCCGGACACCCCCTCACTGTGATGGAAGGCAAGAAAATGTCTCTCTTCCCTCATGCTTCTCCCACGGACAGATAGTTCGACTTCTGCCAAGGCGACCGAGGCTCCCGACTCGCGCAGCCCCCGCAAGGAGATGGAAGGTCCCACAGCCGCGCCGGGCGATGAAAAGTCCCGCAGCCGAGCTGCGCTGGGCGATGAAAAGTCCCGCGGCCGAGCTGCGCTGGGCGATGAAAAGTCCCGCAGCCGAGCTGCGCTGGGCGATGAAAAGTCCCGCGGCCGAGCTGCGCTGGGCGATGAAAAGTCCCGCGGCCGAGCCGTGCAGGGCGATGGAAATTGACTAATGTGTTCCAGTATGGGTGGATGTTATTAGTATCTGGATAGTTTGATGATTGCGAATATCTGTTGTTTCATAGTCTAATGTTTCTCATAATAGAATTACATTAAAAAATGTTTGCGTGCCCATTTATATTGGTTTAACCTTGTGGATATGGATCTGTGCCACTCGTAAAGTTGCTGCCACACAGTGCAAGAGACCATAGTTCGATCCCGATCTCGGGTGCTGTCTGTGCGGGGTTTGCACGTTCTCCCTGTGACCACGTGGGTTTCCTCCAGGTGCTCCGGATTGCTCCCACATCCTAAAGATGTGTGGGTTTGTAAGTTAATTGGCCTCTGTAAATTTCCCATGGTAAGTTTTTTACACAGAAGGTGGTGGGGGCCTGAAACACGCTGCCAGGGGTGGTGGTGGGGGCAGATACGATAGTGGCATTTAAGAAGTTTTTAGATAGGCACATATATTGCAGTGAATGGAGGGATATGGATCACTTGCAGGCAGATGAGATCAGTTCAGCAAGACACCTCGTGTAAGAAGGAACTGCAGATGCTGGTTTCAACCGAAGAAAGACACAAAAAGCTGGAGTAACTCAGCGGGACAGGCAGCATCTCTGGAGAGGAATGGGTGATGTTTCAGGTCAAGACCCTTCTTCAAACTGGTTAGGGATAAGGGAAACGAGAGTTATAGACGATGATGTGGAGAGATAAAGAACAATGAATGAAAGATAAACAAAAAAGTAACGATGATAAAGGAAACAGACCATTGTAAGCTGTTTGTAGGGTGAAGATGAGAAGCTAGCGCGACTTGGGTGGGGGAGGGATAGAGAGAGAGGGAATGCCGGGGCTACCTGAAGTGAGAGAAATCAATATTCAGTCTCCTCATACCACTGGGCTGTAAGCTGGACACGTATACATCATCGACCAAACGCAGACTGGGCGATCGTTTCACGGAAAACCTTCAGCTCAGCCTGCCTGAACCAATCTGATCACCCAGTTGCTGAACACTTTAATTCTTCCCATTCCTACACAGACCTTTCTGTCAGTCTCCTCCATTGTCAGCATAAGGCTGAGCGCATATTGGAGCAACAGCATCTCATATTTCGTTTGGGCAGCTTACAGCCCAGTGGTATGAATTTTGAATTCTCTCACTTGAAGTAGCCCTGGCATTCCCTCACTCTCTATCCCTCCCCAACCCAAGTCGCACCAGCTTCTCATTTTCACCCGACAAACAGCTTACAATGGCCTGTTTCCTTTATTATCGTTACTTTTTTGCATATCTCTTATTCTTTGTTCTTTATCTCTCCACATCATCGTCTATATCTCTCGTTTCCCTTGCCCCTAACCAGTCTGAAGAAGGGTCTTGACCCGAAACGTCACCCATTCCTTCTCTCCAGAGATGCTGCCTGTCCCGCTGAGTTACTCCAGCTTTATGTGTCCTTCTTCAGCTAGGCATCTTGTTCGGCATAAACACTGTGGGCCAAAGGGCCCATTCCTGTGCTGTACTGTTCTATGTTCCATGTTCTATGGTCAGCGTGGATTCGGTGGGGCAAAGGACCTGTTTTAACGCTGTGCCTTTAAAAGTTAAGAAACCTAAAACTTAAACATGAGAAAACTGAAGGCATGAAGAGCAGCCAATTTGTGCACAGTTATATACGGCAGTGATTGATGTCTGCAGGAGTTTCTTATACTACAGCGCTGCCTCATCAGTCTGGTTTCCTCGGCTGCCCAACGGCTCTGCTTCTCTTCTTGTTCCCATAAATTAATGATAATGATGTCGATCCCTCTAAGCAAAAGACTTCCATTAAACAAGACACATACTGTACTCCGAAAGACTTTCAATGAGGGGTCAAAATAATTTTGACGAAAGACCAATCCAAAATAAAGTTAGGAGGGTTGTTCTAAAGTGCTTCCAGGGCTTTTGCAATGTTAAGTAGGTCACTGTCACATAGGGTGCTCCCTTTTGAACTTACCCATCATAAACGCTGGCCTTTGTTTGGACTGGAGGCAAGACCACGGAGTATTCAAAAAGCCCAGATCTCACAAGTTAAGGCAAGGTGCTTGTTTTTTTTTTTCCCCTTCTCACTTGCTGACATGATGTTGGAGGATGCTGGCTCTTCATTCAAACTGGGGCTTCTGCCAGCACAAGGGAAATTTCATGGTTAAGAAATAAAACGGTCACGTCAGTTCTGCTCAGTACACTGCAATATCGGCATCCTAGACGAGCAGAAAATTGTTTTGTTTTTTTCAGGAGGGGAAGTACGCCACTTTCATTATTATAAAAGTACCAGCAGCACAGTGGCACAGCAGTAAAGTTCATAGGTTCACAAGTGATAAGAGCAGAATTGAGCCATTCGATCCATCAAGTCTACTCTGCCATTCAATCACGGCTGATCTATCTCCCTCTCAACCCCATTCTCTTGTCTTTCCCCCATAACTCTTGACACACGTACTAATCAAGAATCTATCTATCTATGCCTTAAAAATATCCACTGACTTGGCCTCCACAGCCTTCGGTGGCAATGAATTCCACAGATTCACCACCCTCTGACTAAAAAAAATCCTTCCTTCCTAAAGGAACATTCTTTTGTTCTGAGGCTATGACCTTAGATCCTAGACTCTCCCACCAGTGGAAACATCCTCTTCACATCCACTCTATCCAGGCCTTTCACTATTTAGTAAGTTTCGATGAGGTTGCTCCACATCCTTATAAACATCAGCGGGTACAGGCCCGGCACTGTCAAACCCTCATCAGATGTTAACCCAATCATTCCCGGGACCATTCTCGTAAACCTCCTCTGGACCCTCCCCAACTGCAGCACGTCCTTCCACAGAGGATCTCGACCACACTTCTTCCCACCCTGCTTCCTGTAAAAACACTATCCCCCTACTCCCAATTCGTCTGTCTATGCCGCATCTACGCCCAGGATGAGCTTTTCCATATCAGGTCATCGGCGATGTCCTCATTCTTTTGGGAATGGGGGTTCCCCTCGTCCATTATAGATGAGGCTCTCACTAGTGTCTCCTCCATATCCCGCAGCTCTGCTCTTGCTTACTCTCCCCTCCCCCCCATTCTTAACAAGGACAGAGCCCCCTTGTCCTCGCCTTCGACCCCATCAGCCGTCACATACAGCAACATTTTCTCCTTTTACGGTATTTCACTATACTTTAATAAACATAGTTTCTTTGTAAATTTGAAGAGATCTTTCTTCGTCATTAATCCTAATCCTCGAAACCTGTTTGTGTTATCACAGTAGTTCATCATCGTTCTTCATTGTTGGTGCATTTGGTAGTCAGCCGTTCAAACAGGTCTATCATTTTGTATGGAGTTACATTTTGGATATAGGGACTGGTAAGACCAGCGGTCCGCACGGTCATAAACGGCACATGACCAATGGGCCTTGCGTCCTGCCAAAGGAAGCAGCCGCAAAACTCGGCCCTGCTCATCCCCGAAGATCTGAGGACCCTCGGGCAACCACGGACACAGGGCCGCATGGCAGAAGCTCTCGGAACTCCAACTGGCAGCCGGCTGCAGTACCGCGGAGCCCGGCTGGAGTGCCTCTGAGGCTCCGGTTCGCCCTCGAAGACCGGGAACCAGAAAGGGGAGAGAGTTGGCGACCCTGGCAGATGCTGGTCAAAGGGCCAATAGCACAACCAGGGGATGTCTAACCTCCCGCACCTTCAAGGTCGACTGCGAGGGACACGCCCCCTCCCCGCACGGCACGAAGGATTGGGACCTGGAGAGGAGAAGGACGGCTCTTAATGTGGCGACTGCATTGGGCCTTTCTGGCCAGCTGCAGTTTGGACTGTGTAAAATGGAGCCAATATCTGGCAACCGATTGCGTGGGCTGTTTCCATGCAAGGGGTACGTAATCGGGGATTGTCTTTATGTATGGCAGTAATCGCACTGATCTATATGCAAGGTAATTGTATTAGTACACGTGACGATAAAAGAACCATTGAACCAGTTGGTTGTGCGGCCTCTTTGAGGAAAGTGCCAGTAACAGAGAAGATTTATGGCACCATGATGGGCTCTGATGCAGAAATAAGGGAGTGAAAAGTCTCAGCAAGCTGTAATGGTGAGAGATTTCATTGTGAGAGGAATGGACTAATGTTTCTGTGGCCAAGCGCAAGCTCTAGGATGGTGTGTCAAGGTCAGGGATGTCGGAGTGGGTACACAGCATTCTGAAGTGATGGGGAACTGCCAGAGATCATAGAATACTTTGTTATCAATAACATGGGTAGAAAGGGAAGATGTTTAGGTAGTTAGGCAAAAAGTTAAAAAGCAATCTGTCTAAGATCATAGTCTTGGGATCACTCCCTGTGTCTCTTCCTTGCGAGGGTAGAAATAGGATAAGTTTAGTTGAGTTTAGTTTATTGTCACATGTACAAAGGTGCAGTGAAAAGCTTTTGTTGCGTACTAACTCGTCAGCGGAAAGTCAATGCATGTTTACAATTGAGCCATCCACAGAATACAATGCAGGAAAAAAGGGAATAATGTGAATAGCGTAATTGCAAGATAAAGTCCAATCAAAGATAGTCCGAGGGTCTCCAATGAGGTAGATAGTAGCTCAGGACTGCTCTCTAGCACAGTCCTGAGTGGATGGTTAAGGAGCTAGTGGAGCAGGGAGGATGTCTGGTACTTTGATAATTGGGATCGCTTCTGACACAAATGAGACCTGTACAAGGACAATCAGGGATGGGTGATATATATATATGTGGGCTTCGTGGAAAAATTCCCACCAACATCCAATATAGTTGGACACACAGGAAACTTCAGATGCTGGAGCAAAAAGGAGAAGAGTGGTACATAACAGCAGGCAGAGGAGAAGAAAAGTACTTCAGAACCAGCACGGTGCTCTGTGTTGAGCACAATAGAAGTGCTGGAGGAACTCAGCGGATCAGCCAGCATTTGGGGAGAGAATGGACAGATGACAGTTTGGTTTAGGGCACTTCTTCACACTGATTCAGACTGATGGGGAGAAAGTTACAAAAGAGAGGCTGGGCCAAGACAAAGCCAGGCAAGCGATAGGTGGATACAGGTGAGGGGTGGAGGGGGAGGGGGGGAGTGATAGGCAGATGGGTGAAATGACAAAGACAAGAGATGAAGAGATAAGAGTGTCAGAAAAGGTAAAAAGAAAGAGGAGGAGTTAAATGTAAAGCTGGAGGGATGTATTTGGGTGGATGGGCACAAGGGGGGGGGGGGGGGGGAAGAGAAATAAAAGGGACCTATGGGTCTCTAGGCTGGGAGATGAACCTGCAGAGGAGGAGGAAGGATCAGAGCGACTGGGGTAGTGGGCGATGGCAAATGAAAAGTGCACGTAACGGGGTGAGTGGAGGGTAAAGAGAGGAGGGGGAACGGGGAGTATGACTTGAAATCAGAGAACTCAGTGTTGGGTTGTGTGCCACTCAAGCATAGTAAGAGGTGCTATTCTTCCAGTCAGTTCTGATTTTGTCTCAGAAATGATTGAGGTGCAAACCACAATCAGCAAAATGTAATTGTTCTACATAGATAGGCATTCTCATTCCTATGATAGTGGAATGTGAACACAATTTATGAAGGAGTTGTGCGTTGGCAATGCATGTTGGGATGGAAGTCAAGGTTCCAGTTCATTAATTTGTTTATCGGGAAATTCTGGGACTGAATTGTACATGGTTTCACAAAGTTTCAATTGTAGAAAGTTAAACTTTTAAAAAGAGGTAGACACAAGGAACTGCAGATGCTGGTTTTCAAGAGTTGTATCATGTCGTTAGTTGATAAAATGCACAGTTTATGCTGTCTTTCTCTCTCAATTCCTCTTTCTTCATTGCTATCTCTATCTCTATCTATCTCTATCTCTCTCTATCTCTATCTCTCTATCTCTCTATATATATATTTCTATCTCTCTATCTACATATAATACAATACAATATATCTTTATTGTCATTGTACAGGGGTACAACGAGATTACATATGTATGTATGTATGTGTGTATGTGTATATATAAATAAAATATATATATAAAATATTCTAAAATAATATATATTTCATTTATAATATTACATTTAAAATATTTTATATATAGACACATTCATGCCTTTTTTTCCTCTTTATCCTTCATTTCTCCAGGGACTCTGGGTTTACTGCTTTTCTGCTTCCTCCTTGCAGCCTAAAGATTGACATTCCATGGGGAACAACTACACTGTTTAGCCTAAAACCAACATGCTTCTTGCACTCACTTTAGTGTGTCACTTGTAAATTACCCCCTCCCCCAGACCTTCCACGTAAATCCACCCGGACCATTTGCATTATGGAGAAAATGTTAAAATATAATTAAATGCATTATTAAGGAAAAAGAGCAAGCCACTTCTTTTGACATTTTTAACACAAAGAAGAAGACCACAACCTAGTTTCCCCTACCATGATGAAACATCTCATTCCTAGTGGATTTTTGATGTTTCTGTTTGAGTGCCGTCTATTTCCACTGCTCTTTGACAGTCAACCATAAATTCTGAGAAAAGACATTCTTTAGGGATTAGAAAAACTTCACTTAAGTGCCTAGATGAGAATAAATAAGTTAGCTGCTGATTTTAAATTTCAAATGCCTCCCTTTCCCATCCACATCTCTCTGCTGTGGTACACACAAAGCTACACCACAACTCCACAGCAGTGTGCCTGATCGAAAATGTAAAATTTGCATGACGAATTACAGATTCTGACAAAACGATAAATCAATTTTATAGGAACATGGGAGAAATTGGTCTCTAGAGCACCAACTTCAAGACACTGCAGTCTTCTGACAATCAAAAATGGTACCCAAGGGCCACATACGTTGTGGTGAATGTCCTTGTGTGCATGCACCTAAAAAGCACGTCGTAGATTATATTAATTTGATATCAGTGCTATCTTTTTTAAAGTTCACACTGCAACCAAAACACTACCTCAACATCCCTTCGTGGCAAGCAAGAACTTCCACCAACAACATTTTTTTGTTAAATCATGAATTTCTTATGTACTTACAGTTTAATTGCTGGAATATTTCTTCTTCCTGCCCGTGCAATTGTGGAGCTGCTTCCTGCTATTGCCTAAAGTTTCAATGCTCCACAGAGAATAGTTTGCTGGGACTGAAGTGCGTTTGCTTCTATTCTTTACTGCTGTCTGCTATTGTGTACCTCCTTCTCCTGCAAAGAAAGATAGAGGTATGTCTTGGAGCTCCGTCCATTAGATGTGGGTATTGTGCCTGTTATTTTTGACCGTCTGCCACTTTGTATGTGAACTGAGGATGAAAAGGTTTGCAGATGCGCTAAGTGCCTGAGCACAAGCAAAAGAATATGAATGTTAATGCCACGAACCGATGGATGGAGCTTCATGGTGGGTGGGCATTCAGAATGGAGCAATGATTGAAGCTCATGGTGCAATATCATAACATATGGAGTTTGAAGATGACCTTAGTGGCCTTGACGGCATATGAGACTGCTAAACTTCTTTATACATTCATATTGGTGCAATGCACAAAATGAACACTTTGGTGCAGATACATATTTCCGTGAAAGAGGTGCCACGGGTAGATAGGGTGTTCAAAAAGGTTTTCGGCACGTTGGCATACATCAGCAGGAGTATAGAGTGTAGAAGTTGTGAGTTGCAGTTATATGTGACGTTATATGTGAGGCCATATTTAGAGTGTTACGTTCAGTTTTGTGCACCATGTTATAGGAAAGATGTTGTCAACCGGAAAGGGTGCAGCAAAGATGTACGAGGATGTTACCAGGACTCGAGGGCCTGAGCAAGGGAGAGGTTGAGTAGGCTAGGACTCTATTCCTTGGAGTGCAAGAGGAAGAGGTGTGATCTTTCAGAGGTGCGCAAAATTGTGAGAAGAATAGATCGGGTAAACGCACAGAGTCTTTTGCCCAGAGTAGGAGAATCGAGAACCAGAGGACATAGGTTTAAGATGAGGGGGGGAAAGATTTAATAGTAACCTGAAGGGTAATTTTTATTCACAAAGGGTGGTGGGTGTATTGAATGAGCTGTCAGAGGAGGTAGTTGAGGCTGGTACAGGTTTAGCTGTCAGAGGAGGTAGTTGAGTGCATGGAGTACAGGTTTAGAGGGATATGGACCAAGTGCAGGCAAGTGGGACTAGTCTAGATGGGACATGTTGATCGGTGTGGGCATTGGGCCGAAGGGCCTGTTTCCACACTGTATGACTTTATGACTCTATCAATCGTCCTGGCAGATAATTCTACAGGTATCCTCTGTCACTGTCTCCTGAGTGTTTGTCAGGAAGGTCTCATAGCACAGTGTGATTGTAGCACAACTACTCTTCTCCCCGTCTCTTCCACCTAGATCTCCAGTGCAGTGACAGGAAGCCTAGGTGTTTGCTCCCTTGCCTGTTCATCCATTACACGGAGTATCAAGGGGTGGACACGACTTTCAAATTACTTTTACCATGTTTTTGCAGCCACATTACACCATCCTTTTGAGATATGTAGTCTTGCCTATAAGTATGTTGGCTATCAACATAAAAGGTCCACCAGTCAACCGTGCTGTTGCAGCAAGTGCTGGCTGTAATCACAAGGACAATACTTTTCTGTCCTGTTCCCATGAGTATCCAGAAATATCTAATTCTCATTTTTACATTGGGTAGTATATTACCTCCAATTCCATGTGCTCTAACATTGCTCAGTGCAGTACTTTATTAATCAGTGCAGACTTGGTTTATAGATGAAAATCCAAGTCTATTTGCATTGAACCACAGCCGATTAATCCAGCATAATTTCCCTATCATTAACCCTCCCCCACCCCCTCCCCTTCCCCCTCTCCCCTCTCCCCCTCCCCCCCTCCCCCCTCCCCCTCTCTCCCCCTCTCCCCCTCTCTCCCCCTCCCCTACCCCCTCTCCCCCTCTCCCCCACCCCCTCACCCTCACCCTCACCCTCCCCTCCCCCTCCCTCTCCCCCTCCCTCTCCCTCTCCTTCTCCCTCTCTTTCGCCCTCTCTTCCTTTCTTTCTCTCTCTCTTCCTCTCACTCCCTCTCTCTCTCTCTTTCTCTCTCTCTTCCAATGTCAAGTTTAACTGGTCAGTAGTTATTTGTTTTATCGCTCCTTCCTTTCTTAAAGAGTAGGGACACATTTGGTTATGAGAATGAATGAGTGGCCATTGTCCAGCGATTCCTACTGCTGTTGGTGACATCCTGTTCACTTATTCTAGCCGTTGACTTCAATCTTGTCATCAATGAGTTTAGAGCCTCAGCTAACTGGGTGCCATTTACCATGCTCCTGTTCAATGTGGTAAAATAATCCATCTTCAGAAACCCTAACGGTGACCGTCAGCAATAAACTTGGTCAGCACAAGGCTGGTTGGGTCAGTCCAGGTTAGACTTTCTGCTTGTGTTTCAAACACATTTTGTAAGATCTACCAACATCCTACAGTGTTCATCTCTGATTCCACTGCCTCCCGCTCACTGACCTTCCTGAGCGGAAGACTGGAAGGCCTTTAGAGCTGATCATGAAACATGATTGCAGAAATGATCAAGGAACTTGAAAGCGATTTTGCACCAATCGTCTCTTTGATCCGTAGCACACACGATAGTAAAACAAGTGAATTCCAAAGGTACTTCATCCTTAAAAGCATCCAGAAAGTGAGTAAGACTGTAAGTTAATCAGTCAATTTTAAAAATGCATGCAGTATCTCTTTCTTCTGCCATCATTGGAAGGGGCATCATGAAGAAGCTTGGATAGTTTAAAAAACCCCAGCATATCCTCATTTTTAACTTTGGAATTCTTTAAGATCACCCACCATCTGTGCCAAAAAAATATATGTTGCAGGCAGCAGGATGGTATTTGCTGTTGCTTTTACTTTTGCAAGATTCACTGAGGTAACTCATTGGACAGCAGCCTTAAGAAAAAGGACAGAGTAAGGAGCTGCAATTCAAGGTTACAAGCTTCTATCCCAGATCATTCCAATTGTACACAAACCTGTTTTGTGAATGATGATTCACCTGGATCAGACCTGTGCTCTATCGGACAGGAAGATATGATGCCAGTGCACTATTCAGGGCTGCAATCGTCTATGGAGATCTTTGATGGAATATTGCACATATACACGAAGATAGACACAAAATGCTGGAGTAACTCAGCGGGCCAGGCAGCATCTCTGGAGAGAAGGAATGGATAACGTTTCGGGTAGAGACCCTTCTTCAGACCAGTAGGATCTCGACCCGAAATGTCACCCATTCCTTCTCTCCAGAGATGCTGCCTGTCCCGTTGAGTTACTCCAGCATTTTGCGTCTATCTTCAGTTTATACCGGCATCTGCAGTTCCTTCTTGCACATATACATGATAGATATGTTCTCCAAAATAGGGTTTGGAGAGATCATTCTAAATAGTGAGACCGTTGGAGAGCTTTCTGACAAATACAGCCAAGTGAATAACTAGGCCCAACATTGAGTGTTTATCTGCTCCCCATGTTGTGACTGCTTTACATCATATTTCAAATCAATGGTTGTGAAACAGAAGGATTTTCAGTACCATTTAATTTACCACCACCCTGCATCCTTCATTGTCACTTTCTATCAAGGCTTTTTGCCATAAAGCACATTAGAAGCACTTGTAGAAACAAGGAACTGCAGATGTTGGTTTACAAAAAAAGACAAAAACTAAATAAGTAAATGACCTCTTAGGGTTTCTTTCAATTTTCCCGAGATTGAGGGGAGACCTGATGGAGTAACTCAGCAAATCAGGCAGATCTCTTTTCATCTCCATCTTTTCATCTTTGGCCTTTATCCAACCATCTACCAAGCAAAAAACCCTCCTCACCTACATCAACATATAACCTGTCAGGTTTTGTCCTGCCACTCATCTCCTCCAGCTTTCTTTAAACTCCCTACAATGTCTGAAGAAGTGTCCCAACCCAAAACGTCACCTACACGTATTGAACCCAAAGCGTCACTTATCCATGTTCTGCTGCTTGACACATTGAGTTACTCCAGCACTTTTTATCTTCTCAGAAGGATTTGTAACAGGTTTACATATCTATTTAAGGATGCCAGAGTTTGAGATATGTCATGTGTAGCTGTGTCATTTTGTTGTATATCGACAGGTGCAAACACTTTGTCTTCCATTAAGCAAAATTTTCCAAATTTAATTTAATTTTTATTTACGCATTTCAGTGTCCACCTGCATGACAAAATCCTTTTGTTTGATAAATACATGTAAGTAAATTACCTCTTTTGGTTTCTTAGCAATTTTCTGGAGGTGGAGGTTGAGGGGAGACCAGATGGAAGTATATAAAATTATGAGAGGCATGGAAGGGTTTTACGCAGAAGAATTGTTTTACACAGAGGGTAGTGAGTGTATGAAAAGTGCTGCTGGGGTGGTGGTGGGGGCAAATACGATAGTGGCATTTAAGAGACTTTTGGCTTGTCACTTGGATATGCAGGGAATGGAAAGATGTGGAAGGTGTCCAGGCAGATAAGAGTTGGTCTTGGCATCATGTTCAGCACAGACGTTGTGGGCCGAGGGGCTTGCTCCTGTGCTGTATTTTTCTATGTTCTATTCTCTATGTTCTATATTCCCTTATGAATCGTAATTTTTGATACAATTGTGAGATATTTTGTTATTCCTATTGCCAATTTTGAGAATTACATTTTGAGATTTACATTTTCATTTTTCCTTATCCCATTCTGAATCTCTGGGATCAAAGTAAAATGGCGCTGCATTGTTTTGACTGAGACCTTTGCTCCTTTGCCAAAATAACAGCAGATGAATTCAATCAAAATACATCCCAAGATGAAGAAATGCAATGACTCGATTATTGAAATGTGTGAAGGGAGATTTTATTACTGCAGTTATTTCTGTTTTGCTGGACAAAAGGTTTCATCAGTGTGGAATTTTGTATCTGCCGCATGCATAAGCTGCATGTATCTTAAGAAAATATATTAATATTGAGGTCAAATTTTTTCAATGTACATTCTCGTGTACAGTGGCATTTTGGTGTTATTATAAGGATGGTCAAATTTTGCAGGAAAATGTGCTAAGTTAGTAAGTTCCATTCTAATTATTCAAATATTAATATATTACAGTTTTAATATACAGAACAAGAGATTCAAAAGCCACACCATCTGAGCTCAAAACATTAAAAATACTTTAGCTATCCCTGCTTCCGATCAAATTGACAAAGTTTTCAATATTTTAAATACTTAAACCTTGGTACAAATAATATCTGGAACTATGGATTGCTGACAGTCAGTAATACTGCCAGAACTCAATTGTATTTCTTGATCAGATGATCTTATAAACCATCGGAACAATGTTTGACTGCTTTATAGACTTCCTCGAATCCCTTGATTATCTCACAGTCATTATCTACTTTGAACTCTCACTGTTACAGATTCCTTGTGACATTGCTCAGGATGTTAAGATTCATTGTTTGGTTTTTACAAGCCTTGAGATTTTATAAGAATCAGTCTAAAAACCTGAAGTCAGTCACCTCAGGCAACACTTAGTTTATAAAAGTCAATCAAGAGAAACGGTTATGGAAGGAGCAAAGAGGCAAGAAGCTTATGATTGGAGTTTTAATCTGCGCACTATCAGTACAACAGATGTCAGAATTGTATTTTATTCGGTTTCTGGATTTGGACATCAATTTTACTCAGGGTTGGTTGACACTCCTTTAATTTAGTTCAGTTTAGAGATACAGTGCCGAAACTGGCCCTTCAGCCCACCGAGTCCGCGCCAACCAGCGATCCCTGCAAATTAACACTATCCTACACACTGGGGATGATTTACATTTATACCAAACCAATTAGCCTACAAACCTGTATGTCTTTGGAATGTGGGAGGAAACCGGAGCTTCTCGGAGAAAACGCACAAAGATCACGGGTAGAACGTACAAACTCCGCACAGACAAGCACCTCTAGTCAGGATCGAAACCGGGTATCTGGCGCTGTAAGGCAGCAACTCTACCATTATGCCACCGTGCTGCATTTTTTAAACATAAACTGGCATTTCTTATTGGTATTGGTGTTGATACTGTTATATTATTGTCACGTATACTGAAATGCAATGAAAAACACTGAGTGGAGAGGCAGTGATGCCCCCCTCCCCTCTTTGTCGTACCTTTGTTTCTATATAGGGATCAAAGCTGACATATGGTCTGGTGCCATTTACAGGAACCTGGATTGGGTATTGATGAATAAATTGGTGATACTTGCTAATATTGATGATGATTCCTTCCATTGATATGCTTATGAAAGGGAAGGGTAATAAGCCTATAGCTTATGTTATTTCATTTGGTTATACTTGGTTTACTTTTGTTAAACTTATTTGATTAATGGTACAAAACAGAAGTCCAACTTACTGTACCATCGCTCGCAATGGTCTCTTTGCCACCTTCGGAATAAAAACAGTTTATAAACTGAGCCGAAGTTTCTAGTCGTAATTTATTTGAGCCTTGAAAAGGTTAAAGAAATACATATGCTTAAAGCATGTTGATTAAATCCAGATCATCAAGGACCCACTATATGTTGGCAGTGGAAGTCAAATTCCGTTTTATAAAAAAAGGCATGCAACCAGAAATGCTCAAGGGACTGATTGACACCACTGATCCCAATAGATACCTGAAGCAGACCTGAATTTATAACAATCTTAATTGCTGTACTTGAGCACATATTCAGATCAATTTGCAATAAATAGCTCATAGGCAAATCCTGAGGTCATTTAGAGGATATTTGATGTTACTGAGGATTTTTATTTTCAGTAGTTGCCTGTTCTTGTAAATCTCTACCTCATTTGTAAGGTCAAATGTAACCACAGGAAATATTGTAATTCTTTTCCTTTTCTGATTTAATTTTCTGAAGAAAGACGCAGATATTTTCACATTGTGATGGAGAGGTCTCAATAAAAGTGGACATGTGTGAATTCCCTTTGCTAACTGTCAAAGTCAAGAGTGTTTAATTGTCGCATGTGCCAAAAAGTAATGAAATTCTTATTTGCAGCAGAACAACAGGTCTTCAAACACAGTACTCAATAGATAGCAAAATGAAAAAAAAAAAAAAAGTTCAATATATTAAAAAAAACAATATCAGTGCAAAACAAAACAAAAGCCCGAAGTCCCGAGTGCAACAAAGAGAGTTTGTAGTTCAGAGTTTAGTTGGCGTTTGTAGTGTTCAATATCCTGATGGTTGTTGCGAAGAAGCTGTTCCTGAACCTGAAGGTCACAGTTTTCAAACTTCCAAACCTCCTTCTTCCTGTGGCAGGAGTGAAGTGAGAGCGTGGCCAGGATGGTGTGTGTCCCTGATGATGCTGGCTGCCATTTTCAAGGTGGCACCTCTTACATATCCCTTCAATGGTGGGGTGATTAGTACCTGTGATGAACTGGGCAGTGACCACCACTTTTTGTCATCTCCTTTGTTCCTGGGCATTCATGTTGCCGAACAAGGCGACGATGCAACCAGTCAATATGCTCTATACCATACACCTGTAGAAGTTTAAGTACTCATTGACATATCAAATCTCCTCAATCTTCTAAAGAAGTAAAGGCATTGATTGCCATTCTTTATGATTGAATTAATGTGCCGTGATCTGTCAGAGAATCTACTGCTTTATGAAAACAGAAACAATCATTCAGAGGTTTTGGTTTTGTTGATTTAGATCATTTAGAAACATAGAAACATAGAAAATAGGTGCTGGAGTAGGCCATTCGGCCCTTTGTGCCAGCACCACCATGCAATATGATCACGGCTGATCATCCAAAATCAGTATCTCGTTCCTACTTTCTCCCCATATCCCTTGATTCCATTAGCCCTAAGAGCTCTATCTAACTCACTCTTGGATACATCCAGTGAATTGGTCTCCACTGCCTTCGATGGCAGTGAATTCCACAGATTCACAACTCTGGGTGAAAAGGTTTTTCCTCAGACTTAAATGGCCTACTCCTTATTCTTAAACTGTGACCCCTGGTTCCGGATTCCCCCAATATCAGGAACATTTTTCCTGCATCTAGCCTGTCCAATTCTTGCTATTGAGGGCGTGCAGCGTAGGTTTACTAGATTAATTCCCGGAATGGCGGGACTGTCATATGTTGAAAGACTGGAGCGACTAGGCTTGTATACACTGGAGTTTAGAAGGATGAGCGGGGATCTTATCGAAACGTATAAGATTATTAAGGGGTTGGACACATTAGAGGCAGGAAACATGTTCCCCATGTTGGGGGAGTCCAGAACCAGGGGCCACAGTTTAAGAATAAGGGGTAGGCCATTTAGAACAGAGATGAGGAAAAACTTTTTCAGTCAGAGAGTTGTGAATCTGTGGAATTCTCTGCCTCAGAGGGCAGTGAAGACCAATTCTCTGAATACATTCAAGAGAGAGCTAGATAGAGCTCTTAAGGATAGTGGAGTCAGGGGGTATGGGGAGAAAGTAGGAACGGGGTACTGATTGAGAATGATCAGCCATGATCACATTGAATGGCGGTGCTGGCTTGAAGGGCCGAATGGCCTACTCCTGCACCTATTGTCTATTGTCTATTGTCTATAATCCCTGAAGAATTTTAGGGACTTCACTTCTCTGATATGGTGGTACAGGTCTCTTGTAAACTACAAATGTGAATCAGAATTCTTGCTGATAATCATCGATCAAAACCTGCAGCTAGGCTGTGTATTTGTCTGTTGAGGCAACTAATCTGAGACTGTAACTCACTTCAGCTTATCCCTCTTAAACTATTTGTCTGCTGAGGGCAGTATGAGCAGTGCAGATGAACATTCCCAATAGTTTAAAATTAGGTATGAAGTGCTATGAAACCCCAGGAACAAATCTGTATGCTGCAATAAAGTGTATCCTAAATCCTGATCACCGATAAGGTTTAATGGGAAGTGCAGAAGTGCATGCGGGAACAGTATCCAATAGACCAATCTAGTAAGGACAAGATGCAAGCAACCTTTGTGCCATGCATCAATATCACCAACAGAACCTGGTGGTCCCATTGCCATTGGATTGGTCAAAAGATGATTATAAGGTCATAAGGTCATAAGGAATAGGAATAGAATTAGGAATAAATATGAGGTGCTGTTCCTCCAATTTGCGCTGGGCCTCACTTTGACGGAGGAGGAGGCCCAGGACAGAAAGGTCAGTGAGGGAATGGGAGGGGCAGCGAAAGTGTTTAGCAACCGGGAGATCAGGTAGGTTTAGGCGGACTGAGCGGAGGTGTTCAGCGAAACGATCGCCAAGTCTGCGCTTGATCTCACCGATATTTAGGAGTCCACACCTGGAATAGCGAATGCAGTAGATGAGGTTGGAGGAGGTGCAAGTGAACCTCTGCCTCACCTGAAAAAACTGTTGGGGTCCTTGGACGGGGTAGAGGGAGGAGGTATAGAGACAGGTGTTGCATCTCCTGCGGTTGCAGGGAAAAATACCTAGGGAGGGGGTGATTTGGGTGGGAAGGGTCGAGTTGACTAGGGAGTTGCGGAGGGAATGGTCTCTGCGGAAAGCAGAAAGGGGTGGAGATGGGAATATGAAGCTGGTGGTGAGATTCCATTGGAGATGGCGAAAATGTTGGAGGATTATGTTCTGTATGTGACGGCTGATGGGGTGGAAGGTGAGGACTAGGGGGACTCTGTCCCGTTTGCGATAGGGGACAGGGAGAGCAAGAGCAGAGCTGCGGGATATCAAGGAGACCCTTGTGAGGGCCTCATCTATGATGGAAGAGGGGAACCCCTTCCCTAAAAAATGAGGACATCTCAGCTGTCCTGGTATGGAACACCTCATCTTGGGCGCAAGAGATAGACTGTTGACTGACATCTATTATAAACTTACTGACTCCCACAACTATCTAGACTGCACTTCTTTCCACCTGCTCCCAATTCCTCTGTCTATGCCGCATCTGCATCCAAGATGAGGTGTAACTAAATGTTATACCCTATATCCTGTATCTGTACACTGTGAACGGCTTGATTGTAATCAAGTATAGTATTTTGTGTTGTCTTTTGTGGTGTCAGAGGTTATGGGGAGAAGGCAGGAAAATAGGGTTAGGAGAGATAGCTAGATCAGCCATAATTGAATGGTGGAGTAGACTTGATTTGGCCGAATCTTATGATATTATGGTCTTTTGGTTGACTGGATAGCACTCAACAAGATGTTTTTTTCTGTACCTCGGTGGCACATGACAATAATAAACTAAACAAAACTAAACAAAACTAAAGAGAATAATTTTTCTGGCAACCAGGAAATAAGGAGAAGGGGATGAGACTAATGGAATTGTTCTGCTCGGGGTCGGTGTGGACCCAATGGAACGAATGGCCTCCTTTGTGTAAGTAAGCAAGCAGTTTGGATTGGCATGAATAAAATGTGAAATAATCTTACAAATCATCCCTCACCCTCCATCCCCACCCTGTGATTCTGTCACAATTATATCGTAATTCCACATTGGGGAATAAAAAACCTTCCAGGCAGCAGGGTGGCATTATCTTGACATCGGAGAATTTTAAAGTGCACTGTGGCAGCGCAGTGTCGCAGAGGAAGAGTTGCTGCCTTGCAGCGCAAGAAAACCGGGTTGAATCCTGACTGTGGGTGCTGTCTGTTCGGAGTTTATACGTGTAACCATACAGGTTTTCTCCAGGTGCTCCGGTTTCCTCCCACACTCGAAAGACGTACAGGTTTGTAGATTAATTGGCATTGGTAAAATTGTAAATTGTCCCTAGTGCTAGTGTACAGGGTGATCGCTGGTCGGCGCGGACTCAGTGGGCTGTAGGGCCTGTTTCCACGCTGTATCTCTAAAGTCTAGAAGTCTAAAAGAAGGCCATTGGCTCCATCATGCCTATGCTTGCTAAATAAAAAGATTAATGGTCAGAACTTTGAATTCTCTGACCTTTTACTTACAATGCAGATTTCTTCCTCCATGGCTATTTCAGGTATTCACCACACTGCATGATATTGTCCCCCTAATTCCTCTCAAATCCTTTTAGCAAACACTTTTTTTCTCACATTTCTTTGGATTATTGACCTCTCTTCTCGGGCCCGTTCAAAATGCTTTACAATTTTGTTTTAAAAACCTCCCTCCACTTCTTTGGTTCTATTTTCCATGGAGGTTGCTTTGTTGCTACTAATGAATTTGTACAATGGATTTGCGTGTTTCAAGGCATCGTTGAGTCACACCTCGCTCATTTCTCCTTGGGACCACAGTGGCGATAGACAGCAGTTATCTTTTCCAGGTAATAGGTTTTAAAAGCAAATTAATTTTTTGTTCTGATTGGAATATATCAGTTGGAGGAAACAACGGAGCTGGAAAGCATCTGTTGCTAGCTCCCTTGCTGTCATATATAAAGCCCTGAGGCCTGCTCTATGCCAGGTAGACATAACATACCACAATGAAACCCTGTAGGGCTTTGACTTGTTCAAGCAAGCACATGGGAAATATCTGAAATTTGATACATTCTACATTTTAACGTTTTTTCAGGATTCCTCTCCATTGTCTGATCCACTGTACCATTTAACAAACTGTGCACTTGTGTGACATAAAGGCACCTGCTCTGTTCAGATGGGTTCTTTTTGTTAAAGCTGCATTGCATCTATTTTAACCATAGATTGCACTGTTTTATTGCATAAATCATTGATAATTGTTGGAGATTTCTCAAAAGGTCATAAGTGATAGGAGTAGAATTAGGCCATTCGGCCCATCAAGTCTACTCCGCCATTCAATCATGGCTGATCTATCTCTCCCTCCGAACCCCATTCTCCTGCCTTCTCCCATAACCTCTGACAACCGTGCTAATCAAGAATCTACCTATCCCTGCCTTAAAAATATCCACTATGATCCTTGGGACCACTTTATAGATCTGCTAATGATTTCATTTGTAGAAGTGTTAGGGTCTAGGTTTATATATTAGTGTACCATGTGTCTTTTCAGTCCTGAGTGGTGGTTCTGAAGTGTGTTTGGACTTAAATACTCAAACACTCAAATACTTCCACATGAGCCAAGGCATGAGCGAATGACGAACTAAAGAGATCAATTATCTAATACACCTCAGTCATCTCTCATATCCCCAATTATGCCTCCATAATTTTTATCTTTACGCTACATCAGAATTTGAAGGATATAATTTGGGGAATCTTTCAGAAAATGCATGTATTTCTTTGTGAGATGGAATTCAAGTAACAAAGAGGGGTAGTGAGAGAAGTTGGATTCTACCAAAGTGTCTATGGCAATAAACATGGCCAATAACCAATAACACATGTCAAAGGTTAAGGGGAGAAGGCAGGAGAATGGGATTAGAAGGGAGAGATAGATCAGCCATGATTGAATGGCGGAGTAGAATAACAGCTGGGAAGGAACTGTCCCTGAATCTGTAGGCATGCATTTTCAAACTCCTGTACCTCTTGCCTGGTGCTGGAAGGGAGAAGAGGGAGTGTCCAGGGTGAGACTGGTCCTTGATTATGCTGGTGGCCTTGCCAAGGTAACATGAAGTGTAGTTGGAGTCCATGGAAGGGAGGTTGGTTTGCATGATGGTCTGGACTACATCCACAATTCTTTGCAATTTCTGCGGTCTTGAATGGAACCGTTCTGTGATGCATCCCAATAAAATGCTTTCTACAGCATCTATCAAAGTTGGTGAGAGTTGGCTTTTTTACCGCCTCTCTACACTAAAAGGCAGTTCAAAATCAACCAATTAACTCACTGACATGTCTTTGGGATGTGACAGGAAATCAAAAACACTGACAGAAACCCATATGGTTACAAGAAGATTGTACAAACTTCACACAGATTATAGACTTTAGAGATACAGCACGGAAGCAGGTCCTTCAGCCCACCGAGTCCATGCCCACCAGTGATGCCCATAATCTAGCACTATCCTACACACAATTTACAATTTTACCAAATAAGTTAATCTCCAAACCTGTACGTCTTTGGAAGGAAACCGGAGCACCTGGAGAAAACCCCCACGATCATTGGGAGAACACACAAACTCCATATAGACAGCACCCACAGTCAGGATCGAACTGGGTCTCTGGCACTTTAAGGAAGCAACTCTACCACTGCACCACTGTGGCGTGGTAGATAACACCCAAGGCCAGCATTGAAACAGAACCTTGGAGCTACAATGCAGCAGCACTAAACCATAGTCAATATGCCACTTGAAAATGCTTGCAAGACCAGAGTTGCCTTGATCTTCAGGAGTAAAATTAAGATGCAATCTACAATTCTGCAAAATTTCATTCCATAAAGTGACAATTTCCTATGATTTTGAAAAGAAATGAAAAACTACTTAACATGTAATTTTTGTTGAAAATCTGAAATAATATCTTTTAATCTACTCTGTAGTTTGCCTATTAAACAAAAAGGCAAACGTTTTATGCCTTGATTATTATTTAGCATATACGTCATTTGCAAGTTAATCTTACAAATAATAAGTAAGCCTCCTAAGGATTGAATGCAATGTGACATAAATTATTTGTCAGGCATTTTCAACAGCAGGGTTTACCAGCTGAGTGACATATAATTATTAAATTTGACATTTTCTCCTTACTCCCAGTACAACACGAACAGTAGTGTGATTTTAGCATTGCAAATAAGCCTGGAAAAAAATCTTACTGGTATTGCAGAAGGGTCCCTAGAGATAAAAAAGAGAAAAAATGACCCAGGTTAAATCCTGAACAGAAATGAGAGGCAAAGTGAAACTATGGAACAAGAGAGAAAATATTAAGAGTTGTAAAATTCAGTGGCTCCTCTTATACAACAATAATACAGCTTATTGTTCAGTTGGTTGTGTATATCATTAGGTCATCCACTGAACTGGGTCAATTATTGTGGGGCTAATTTGGTAAAAAGATGAATAATATGAGCTTGACATGCAACGTAATTTTTTTTCAGTGTAGTGCAATGGAATTAGTTTCCTTGATTCCTGTGCAAGAACTATTAACCATTAAAGTTCCAACTAACATATGTTACGTTGTACACATCTAATAATAATGATATTAATTATAAAGTTCATGTTTTTGGAAAAATTATTTCTCTGATATCATTGTCCTATTTTGCAAAAATGTAGCAAACATTAACTCTGCGGACAATAAAACACGTTCTAAAAATAATATATGCGATTTTTACCTGAGTATGGAAGTCATAAAACTTAACTAAAGTTTGATTATAAAGTGTAATACATAATAGTGCAACATTATCAAGAATCTAACCCTAATGTCGAATATTAATGTATATAGATTGACAATATTCTGTGCTGGTAACTCTTATTTCCTACTTCATTGCTGGCCACCTGCTATCATCTGTTATAGATATACAGTAACATAGAGCATAGAACATAGAACATAGAACAGTACAGCACAGGATCAAGGCCTGTGGCTCATGATGTTGGTACCACACATCATGCCAATTTAAAAACAATCCTTTTCCCAGCGCATGATCTATATCCTTTCCCTGGGGTGGCATGGTGGCATAGCGGTAGAGTTGCTACCTTACAGCGCCAGAGATCAGGGTTCAAACCTGACTACAGATGTTGTCTGTACGGAGTTTGTACATTCTCCCCGTGACCTGCGTGGGTTTTCTAAAACAGCTTTGGTTTCCTCCCACACTCCAAAGACGTACAGGTTTGTTGGTTAATTGGCTTTGTGTAAGTGAAAATTGCCCCTATTGTGTGTGTAGAGTAGTGTTAATGTGCGGGGATCACTGGTTGGTGTGGACTCAGTGGGCCGAAGGGTCTGTTTCCGCACTGTATCTCTAAACTAAACTAAACTAAGCTAAGCTAAAAAAGCATATTCATGCGGCCACCTGAAAGCCTCTTAAACATCACTATTACATCTGCTTCCACCATTACTTCTGGCAGCGTATTCCAGATGCCTACAATCTCTGTACCAATTAATTGCCCCTCACATCGACTTAAACTTTCTCATCTTGAAGCTATGCCCTCTAGGTTTTAACATTTCTACCCTGGGAAGAAGGTTCTGTCTGTCTTCCTTCGCTATACCTTTCATCATTTTATAAATATCTATCAGGTCCCTCCTTAGCCTCTGACGTTCCAGAGAAAACAACTCTAGTTTTTCCACCCTCTCATTATAGCTAATATTCTTTAGTCAAGGCAGTGTACTGACAAGCCTTTTCTGCACACTCTCCAAAACCTCCACATCCTTCCTGTAGTGGAAGAACAGAACCGAACACAATACTCCAAACGCAGCCTAACCAAAGTTTTCATAAAGCTGCACCATGATATCCTGGCTCTAATATTCAAAGGCCCCACTGATGAAGAGAAGTATATTCCTTTACCACTCTCTCTAGTTGCGTTTGCAACTTCCAGTGAGCTATGGACCTGGACTCCAATATCCCTCTGTGCATCAGTGCTATTAAGGGTCCTGCCATTAGCTGCTTACTTTCCCCTTACATTTGACCTCCCAAAGGTCATTCACTTTGGCCCAGCTTAAACTCCAATGATGAGAACAGTCAGTTGCTAGTCAATTCTCTCCCTTAAGGATCCAATAAATCAAAAGTAAATCTCACTTATCGACAAGTTATTTAAAACAGAAAATCACTAGCTGAAATATACAAGTTGTTCAGCAAACCACCATTTCCCAAAGAAATGGCAGATGGAAAAGTGGCATTTGGGGTAGGATACACTAAAATCCAGTAGTAATAAAAGGAAAGTGATGGCTGATTAATCCTGGTCTTTCTTTAAGCGAATGTTCCACAGTGAGATTATCTGATTGTGAGCACATTGTCTTGCAAAACCCATTTACGTAACTGACACATTTTATCAAATCATGTTCATGTTCAAGAAAGTGATTTTCTGTTTTAAATAACTTGTCGATTTGATCTGGGAGAGAAAGGAAACCAAGGTTAACAAAAAACAATTAGTCGAAATACAGTTAGTAGCTTTAATTTTGAGTAGTGACAAGAAATTAAGGGCTTGCTGCAAAAATGACCATTAGTGCCAAGGTCTGTTCTTTCTTGTCTTGCAATCAATGTTGAGGATCTTTTCTTGTATAGCTCCACCATTATTCATGAATCAAACTTGACAACTGCAATGGATACATCGCAAGAGATTCATGCATTGGAAGTCATTGTATTGTGTCCAGAATGTGCGAAAATGTACCTTGCACCCAGATCAATTTCAGTTGAGAATGTGCTTCTCAAAACTTTCCTTTAACATTGTGGATCTTTCCTTTTATATAATATTTCAAAGGTTTTATTTTTACATGAATGAAAACTATTTGTTTTTCACTTGTATAGGAGTATATACAAAGATAGTTTTGTGTTCATTTACCTGACTGAGCCTGAAGACAGGTTCATATTAAGCAGATGTTTAAGGACGTATGTGCTCTTGACTGAAGTCAAATTTAATATTAACGAATGATTAAAATTGAGCAAAAGGCTTGAAATGATGTGAAGAATATTTGGTTTGCACCGCAAGAGTCTCGTTCATTGACATATAACAAGACATTTGCCTCTAGATGATAATGAAGCTTTTCAAGTGTCACCCTCTCTAGCATTTTAGCTGTGAGCAACATTGAAATAGGCCTGTAACCACTCAACACAAGTGTGTTTTCACTTATAAAAGGCAGCAATACTTGTCTTGATGTTTTTAAAATGTTAATAATTAGCAGTTTTAGCTTTATTAGAGGATAAAATATTTATTCACCATATGATTTAGGATTACAGCAGACAAACCTAATTGTGGGCAGCTTTAAAGCTGTTTAATGTACTAAATAAATCATTAGCTTCTTTAGTTAGATGGGTTTACCGTATAAATATTGCCTGGCAGAGGTTCTCTTTGGTTTTGAGAAACAGTTATTTAGTTAAGGCCCGCAATGGTAATTTGAGATAGAATTTAACACATTTTGTAAACTGTGCACAATTAATTTAATCTTGCTGGCTGTTGCCAATGGTTCCAAATAGATATGCCTGCTGTTTAAATAACAATAGTTCCCAGACTTCCATGCATCCCCACACAACATATCAACCCATTTTGCTGGGATTTTCCAGCATTACACAGATACATCACTCCTGATATCCTGGTGCAGATGTTCACAAAGGATAAGGAGGCAAAGAAAAAGGTCAATTACTTGCTTAAAAATGTATGTTCCTATACATATCTTTGATTATTGATGTGCTGTTAATCAATGTTTCTATTTTCTTCAATTTTTTTAAATGTTTTTCATTACTGCAAATGCAACTGTTTTTAAATTTTAAAGAAAGACACAAAGTCTCTTGTGTGAGCGGCACGGTGGCGCAACGGTAGAGTTGCTGCCTTACAGCGCCAGAGACCCGGGTTCAATCCTGACTATGGGTGCTGTCTGTATGGAGTTCGTCCGTTATCCCCTTGAACTGCATGGGTTTTCTCCGGGATCTCCGGATTCCTCCTACACTCCAAACACGCACAGGTTTGTAGCTTAATTGGCTTTGGTATAATTGTAAATTACCCCTAGTGTGTAGGATAATGTTAGTGTATGGGGATCGCTGGACTCGGTGGGGCAAAGGGCCTGTTTCTGCACTGTATCGCTAAGCCAAACTAAATTAAGTGCTGGAGTAATTCAGTTGGTCAGGTAGCATCCCTGGAGAACGTGGATAGGTGGTGTTTTGGGTCAGGACCCTTTTTCAGACTCAAATTCAGATTTTTAAATCCCTCTGAATGCGAAATAATTCAGAAGCACCCACATATTATAAAGCTGGCAAAGACGGAGCAGACTTTGATAGCTGACTATGGCCATTCTTGGTGTAGATCTTCAGAACATCACTGAAGTCCATGAAGCTGCAATAACAGCAGGATAAATCCTTTCTGTCTGAAACACGTAAGCATGAGCATTGGAAGAGCAGAGGCATCCATTCCTGATGGGAAATCTTGTCAGTGAGATCTGGTACAAGCAAAAATAAACCCTGTATTCTTACAATCCTTAGCCCATTTGTGACAATGTTTCTTGAGTGACTAGTGGGTTACCGCAAGGCTCGGTGCTGGGACCGCAGCTATTTACAATATACATTAATGACTTGGATGAAGGGATTAAAAGTAACATTAGCAAATTTGCAGATGACACAAAGCTGAGTGGCAGTGTGAACTGTGAGGAAGATGCTATGAGGTTGCAGGGTGACTTGGACAGTCTGTGTGAGTGGGCGGATGCATGGCAGATGCAGTTTAATGTTGATAAGTGTGAGGTTATCCACTTTGGTGGTAAGAATAGAAAGGCAGATTATTATCTGAATGGTGTCAAGTTAGGAACAGGGGACGTTCAACGAGATCTGGGTGTCCTAGTGCATCAGTCACTGAAAGGAAGCATGCAGGTACAGCAGGCAGTGAAGAAAGCCAATGGAATGTTGGCCTTCATAACAAGAAGAGTTGAGTATAGGAGCAAAGAGGTCCTTCTACAGTTGTACAGGGCCCTAGTGAGACCGCACCTGGAGTACTGTGTACAGTTTTGGTCTCCAAATTTGAGGAAGGATATTCTTGCTATTGAGGGTGTGCAGTGTAAGTTTACTAGATTAATTCCCGGAATGGCGGGACTGTCGTATGTTGAAAGACTGGAGCAACTAGGCTTGTATACACTGGAATTTAGAAGGATGAGAGGGGATCTTATTGAATCATATAAGATTATTAAAGAGTTGGACACGTTAGAGGCAGGAAACATGTTCCCAATGTTGGGGGAGTCCAGAACCAGGGGCCACAGTTTAAGAATAAGGGGTAGGCCATTTAGAACAGAGATGCGGAAAAACTTTTTCAGTCAGAGAGTTGTAAATCTGTGGAATTCTCTGCCTCAGAAGGCAGTGGAGGCCAGTTCTCTGAATGCATTCAAGAGAGAGCTAGATAGAGCTCTTAAGGATAGCAGAGTCAGGGGATATGGGGAGAAGGCAGGAACGGGGTACTGATTGAGAATGATCAGCAATGATCACATTGAATGGTGGTGCTGGCTTGAAGGGCCGAATGGCCTCCTCCTGCACCTATTGTCTATTGTCTATTGTCTATTGAAGGTTTGTGTTCCACCACTCTGTCTGCGTCAGGCCAACCATCTTATTCTTTGTTTTTGTCTTTCCCAAGTATTCAATCTTTCATGAAACCATATTAAAAAAAACCTGAGACAAGGAATTATAGATGTTGGAATCTTGAGCAAAACACAAAGTGCTGCAGGAATTCAGTGGGTCAGGCAACATCTGTGGAGGAAATGGAATGATGACATTTTGGATATTTTTGTCAATACTTCCGGTACAATTTCAATGGTCCTCTTCATTTTTCTCCCACTATATGTCATTTCATAATTTCACTTTCTTGTTAAGTACTCTTATCCAAGCCATGCAGGGATGACGAATTGTAACCTCACAGTTATGGCTTTATCTGTGATCCATAAGTCCGACAAAGTTCAGTCTCCAATGAACGCATGCTGTTGATAACATTGGTCAAATAGCTATCCTCCTATTAGTAATTAGTTGTACTGGTATGGGTCTTTTTTGTAAACTGTAGTATTTCAAGGTATCACCATCTGGGATTTACAAGAAAAATATATATAGATGTATTCTGCAGCCCAGATAGGATTTTACATTTGATGATTAATAAAAAAAATATGTAAATGCTGGAAATGTGAGATAATTTAGGATTTTAATACTTTAATTTTTTATTATTTTGATAAAATGCACATTTAGTTATTAGATTCTTCAGTAGACAATATTATCCTATTTTAGGTTTTAGAAAGTAAGCTACAAGGAATTCCAAAGTATTGTCTGGAAATAATTGTTTTCTTTATTTTCCACTAAACGCTTACCTTCATGACCCAACTGAAGATGAAACTGGTGCCTGGATATTGTGAATAGAATTTGAAATTCCAACCCTACATGACGATAGAAAAAATTATTCCTTTTCCTCTTGAAATTGAATGTCTTAAACTCCTAATGTTAAAATTGGAAAATGATAGCCATGTCATACTCTATGTCTGTCACTCCAATGTATCAACACATATATAAAGCTATTTTCCTGCAATAACCATGATGTTGAAAATGGTGAAAATAGTTTCACTTCATAAACATTTTACCATTTATGTGTTCTCCCCTTTGGTATCTCTTTAATCAATCATTTCATCATTTTAATGCAAAACAACCAAAGTCATTACAAAACCACGAGGGAAAGAAAATGCATTTGTCCAGCTTTAAACACAGTTGGAAAAAATGGTGTGAAAACCTGATAACAGTTTCAAGCATTTTTTTACTGATCAATGCATTTCTTGCAGAGATTTTTTATGTGACATTACCCACCGTGTCAAAAAATCATAATTTAAAAAAAAAAATGTTTATTGGTATGCCATCCCAGTAGTTTCAATGGAAGTGCATTGGATTCTCAGCTAGGAAAACTCGGTTCTAATTCTAGTCCAGACTGACATTTGCACTCTGGCTCTCCCTGGAGGGCAATTTGCCAGTCTGAGCTGGTTATCTGTGGGGAGGGAAGGGGAACTAAGCAAAGATGCCTCTCTTGCCGTATATCTCACATACACTTCCTAGCAGGTCAAGCGGAGAACAGCATATGTCTGCAGGCTGGAGAATTGCAACCTCCTATGCAAGGAAAACCGCAAGAGTGGTCAAGAAGGTTTACAGAAAGGAGTAAAGGGGAAAAGAGAAGAGGTCACAAACCTTAAAAAATATGCTTCCAACCGTTCACTTATTTTCCAACAGTAATAAAATAGGGAAAAGGCAAAAGCAAAATACCAGTATTTATTCTGGCTAGACAATAGCTATTTGTTGGATATGAAGTGTACTTTATTTAAAGGCAATCTCCATTGAATTGTGTGAGCATGTGAAATGCACAAGGAAGCAACACTAAAAAATGAAAGTGCAGTAGGATCTCCGCTACAGTTTAATGCTTTTTGAAAATAGGTTTAAAATCACAAAGCAATTCCAATTGCAACAATTATTTTGTGTGTGCCTTTGTATTAAAAATGTTCACAGAGGATATTTTTCCTGCATATAATTGGATTTCAAAGAGATCTACAAAATCAAGGTTAGGGGTTAACATATAACAACTACAGCATGGAAACAGGCCTGTCCGGCCCTACCAGTCCACGCCGACCATTCTCCCTGACCTAGTCAAAGGTTAAAACTCAAGGGACCACATAATCAGGTGTGTAAGAACTTCTTTTTTGTATTTTCTCCCTTCAACAGTAAAAATGAATGAACTCGATTTACTTATATTGATCCTTGAATTTGATTTTTTTTAAATCTATATTTATAACCTGATGCTAAAATTGAAGCTGAATTTGGCAACAATATCTTTAAAATACATTGAATATAAACAGATGTAAATGTATGTGTCTGCATAAGCTAGGTGCTTAAACTTGTGCGTTTGCTCTTTAGAATGGTTTTAACCCAAAAATATAACACTGGATAAAACAAGAAAGGCAATTCTGATTAAACGGTTTAAAATGCAGCCAGCATAGAAAACAATACTTTTATTCAAAGCCCCACCTAAGCAGAACAGTGTCTTTTTAACCTTTCTAACCATGGCTCATCTGTCCTGCAAAGCTCTTTCCCCCTCATTTCCCTGCACCAAGCCATGAATGTTAATTGAAGCGAGTAATTCAGCACATTGTTGAAGGCCAGCTGACAGGGAATGGTGTCAGCTGCATAGGCAGCAGAAAGCCGACATCTTAATAAAATAGCCTCGGGCAAAATCCCATTAAAGCCTTCAGAAGCTTGTTTCCCCGCAGTTGAGCAGGTAGGCGGCGAGCAGTGCGTGGCAGCCCCAAGCACTCTCGGGGAGTGCAGTTCAAATAAAATGAGCACTGTTAAAAAAATATCATCCGGGCTGGCTCCTCAGAGTCATTTTGCAGGCAGAGATATTGAGAAAACTCCTTGATGTAGGGGCTGAGTGGCTGCGGTATGACGGCACTGACAGGGCTGTTAACAAGCTGTACTCTTCCATTAACGAGTCACACAGACCTCATAGTGACCTTTGGGGAAAAGAGAAAGAGACAGCAGA